>NC_135077.1:21507500-22107500 GCF_051107435.1 Chaetodon auriga | reverse complement strand
GATTTTGTCAAACGGCTGGCAAACGAAGCTTGCCTTGTGCTTGTCAGGTTTTGCCAACAGCAATGTGTGACTGCCTAGCCTTGACTGATATGCGTGTAACTGGCCTTGACTGTTCTGACAGCTCTGAGTGAGCTCAGATCACTCGAGTGAGGCCCCCGATCTGATCCATAACTCTGAAAAAGGTGTACTTTTTTTTGTGTACAAGTTGTGGCTCATACTTTTAGTTAAAAGAAAATCTTTGAGGCATTTTCTAGACAAAAGGGGACTGTACAAGGTGTCTCAACAAGAACAAACTTTAAAGTCTATGACTTCCGCATCCCACTGCTTTATTTTTTGTTGTTTTTGCCACATTTTTCTTCTTAAAATATATATTCCATATATGCAAATTTATATGTCACAGTAATATACAATCTAAGTGCTTCAGAAGTGAAGGGGACTCGTGTGCAGATGGTAAGAGGGTGAAAAGGTACAGATGTGTTCAGAGGGAGGAAGAATGTAACTCTTAGCCAAAAAGGGAGACGCTAGAGGAAGGAGGTGTATTCTTTGGTCAAAGGAATGTTCCCATAATGCCACAATAAATGCTGGCCAGCCACCAAGGCAGTTTACAGTAATGAATAATTGACTAATGTTTGAATTCTCCACAAGGGAAATATCCGAGACTCCAGCTCTGGAGAGTTTCATTCTGTTCCCTCCCTCGTTTAGTGATCTATTATTTCAATTGAGGGGAAAGGTGGGAGGTAGGAGTAAAGAGAGTAAAGGGATGGGGAGCAGGTGACACAGTGAAACTTTATGGTGAAATCACATCCTAACAACAGTTCACACAGATCACTGGCTTCTTCTCTGTCTTGTAAGGTGGTGATGTGAATCGTAGTTGTCGTTGTCTGTCTGTTGTAGACAACGACAAAGTGACAGGAAAACGCTCAGGCAGTCCCCATTTGTCCTTAATCTCGCCTCTTATTGCGCCCACCCCTGCTGCTGCTGCTGGACCCCCTCTTCCCTCCGTCCTTTTTAGCCTCTGCCCTCTCACTCATCTGGGGCTCCGCATACTCAGTCTCATTCTCCACCTCTTTGCTCTCCCCATTTACCTGGGTGCTGTGGGGATTGCTGGGTAGAGCTAAGTAAGGGTGTTGAGGCAAATTGGGAGAGGGGGACATGGAGGTGTTGACCGGTCCCTCCCCTTGCACTCCTGCTGCCCCATTGGACAGAGCTCTGTACTTGAGGCGGAGCTTGTGGGGCAGGGCAGTGGCTTTGACCTCAGCTTGGAACTCGCAGTGTGAACCAGCAGCTCCCACCGCCTTCTGGTGGTAGCTGCTGATGTCTGAGGAGGACGAAGAGGGGGACTCATCATCTGTGGAGCCCTCCTTATCAGAGCTACGAGGGTCCCCATCACTGGATGAGGTGTCTTTAGTGGAAGAGCTCTCTTGGTAGAAACCGTCGGCTTGGGGGCCTCCCTCGTAGGTGAGCACCGGCGGCTCTTCATCCAGTGTGTTGAGGTAGCTGTTGTGCTGTGGGAAGGAGGACTTGCCCTCCTCACTGTTATGGATCAGATCTGGGGCGAAGGGGTTCTGGTGGCTTTCTGCATGCTGAGGACTGCCCTCCTGACCTTGGTAGCTGTTGTGCCCATGATGGTTCTCATGGTGTTGCTGGCTGTTGGTACTGTACCTTTGCTGCAGCTCTTGTGTTGATTCAGCATGACCATTAGTGTATTCATACTGAGGTGAGTCCATGGTCTTTGTCCTCTCTAGCTTCTCAGCGACCTCTTTGATGGTCACTGAGCAGTCAGAGAACATGGATGCTGACGTGTGCTGGTCTTGCTTCAGTGACCTGCTCTGTTGGGACTGCTGGTCCTCTGGCCTCTGGTTCTCCATGGGGTAACAGCCGCTGCTGGAGCGATACAAGATGACACTCCTCTGTGCAGCAGTGGCCTTAGGAGTCGTACTGGATGCCTCTATGTGGCACTGCTGCTGCTGTTGTTGGTGCTGGTAGTCCATGGCGCTTTCAGCCAATGGGGTGTTCTGCTGGTGAGGAGAAACCAGAGCAGTGTGGCTGGCGTGGTAAGCCCCGCTTGGCATACCATTGGACATCCCATTAGCTATGGGAATCCCATTGCTTTCCAGTCTGGTCATCTCCATACTTGAGGGCTCCTTCTTTATGCTGTAGCCCATGGGTTCTGGGCTGTCTCTTGAGGAGCCATCAGACATGTCAGAGACGGAACCCCGGGGAGAATAACTGTGGAGCATGTTGTGGCGGTCGCCACGGCTCGACTGTTCAGTTTCAGATGAGTCAGAGTTCAGCATCACCTGGGATGCGCTGGAGTAGCCGCTGCTTGAGAGGTAGGCGCTATTCGGGGTGCCATTGGTGCTGCTCCCATTGCTACTAGCGTTGGCAGCAGCAGCACTGTTGGAGATCTGTTGACTTTTCTCCATGTAGGAGGATGTGCTGATGAGGCCAAAGCGCAACTTCAGCTGAAGGAGCTCAGTTTTTAGACGAACGTTCTCCTCATTTAGCGCCATGACCCGGTTCTCGAGCACCATGTCATTAAGGCGACGCTTTTCTCTTGAGCGCTTGGCTGCTTCATTGTTCTTCCTCCGTTTTTCCCAATAGCAGGCATCTTTCTTCTCATCAGAAATAAACTCTCGCTTGCGACGGCAGGTCACAGTAGGCTTGGTACCTTTAGCCTGGCGGCTGATCCGCACTCCACCTTCAGGAACAGGGGATGGGAGGCTCCCACTGTAGTTAGAATAACTGTCTACCTCCATAGCATTTTTGTTGCTGGTGGATGGGATGTGTATACTCAGGCTTTCCATTTTTTCCCAGCTGGGGGCCAGAGTGTAACTCTAGCAAAGGGCAAAGGGGGAAAGGGAAAAGATGTAAAACTATATGAGCCTTCTGCTTTTTTACTAAGGAGTTTGACCTATGTTGCAGGATCCGTAAAAACTTCTTGATGAGGTATTTGAGCTCCTCGAAGGGATAGCCTCATTGATTTCTGTTGCTGATCTTTCAAGGTTAAAACGTTCAAGTGTCAAAATTAGCCAAGAAGATTAAAAAGAGGTGGAACTCCACAAAAACCTCAGACATTGAACTAGTGTTCTAAACGAGGAATCTATAAAAAGAAACAAGTTCGTATTTTGAGCAAAGAGTCTTCCAGCTGTCTTGGCAAACAGTTCAAAGCAGTCTCTTGAGTCTCACTGGGGGTGATTTTGAGTTTATCGACGTCTTCCTCAATCTTCAGCAGAGTTGTTATGCCTGTCAGGCCGTTGCCCTGCTTCTCTCAGCGTCTCACAGAGGATGTAGGTCAGTCCGTCTACTTCGGTGCTCCCTGAGGATCCAGCTTCAGTAATGCTGTTTGCTGACCACTAACTGGGTTAGGGAGACAAGGAGAGAGGGGGTGGGAAAGAGAGGGAGAGAGAGAGGTTTGTAAAACCACTGTACTTTATTGTGTCATACATACACACACACACACACACACACACACACACACACACACTCACACACATAACATTTCAGTAGATCAAAGTTTTAATGTGTGTCCCTTGAGTGTAATCTCTAAGGCTTGAGATCAATACACAGTCTGTTTATTGCAATTGGACCTGTGCCAAAAATCTATGACATTACCACCACAGTTACGTGATGTTTGTCTTTGTCTTTGTTTCCTTGGCTTCACAGAGAACAGGAGGGCGGATGCAGAGTCTGAGTAGCAGCACACACGAGTACACAGGGCTGTAGCTGGGACTTAACATACTGTACAGTATGTGCTGCTGCTGCTGCCACTGCAGAGCTCTTGCGTAAGACAGGACGATCACGTAACGAGGAGCAGGCTGACCTGGTGCCGGCTCTGCAGACTGACAGATAAAGGGCTGAGGGAGACAGGGAATGGACGGGGATGCGCTTGATGTATCTCAACACTCTATGTATAATGCTGTATTTATAGTATAGTATAAGTACTGTGTATTTATAATTTATGCTATTAGATTTTATTTCATAAATTGCATAAGGGACAAAAATCTGAGTTGTGAATACTGGACCAAACTGAATAGACATATAGGAATAGATATACATTTGTGTTGGGCTGCACGTGTGTGTGTGTGTGTATGGGGGGGGGGGGGCTCTCTGTCACAGGCAGTGTCTCAGTTTCTCTGGTAGCCGTCACACTGTCTGAAATTACACAACACCACAAGCTGCTGCACTTCCCTATGCAGTGTTGACATCGTGGCTTTACAGGAAGCCTTGCCCACCCAGCATGTCTTGCGCCATGAAGTTAACAACAATGCTGAATGCAGCACGGACGGATGTTGCCGGCAGTCCAGCATTATGTAATAAGTAGATCTGCTCTTGTTTTAGGCTTGATTCCTCTAGTTCTCTCACTGCACAGCATTACACAGTCAATATGCAGTAATTAATAACACATCATTACACTAAGCCCTGGAGTCCAATACAAACAGGAAAACATCTTTTTATGACACACACACACAGACACACAGAGAACGTAATAATCTAGGTCACTGTGCCTGCGGGTAACAATGACTCCTCTGGAGTCGCTTTTCATTCGCAACGCTGGAACTAAAAGTAGCATAAATATGAACTTTTATCATCATCACATGCCTCGTCTTTCCCATTGCCACTATTTTTTTGGGGAACCCAGTTTCTATTTAAATACTGGAAACTGGAGTCAGTGGCGCTCAATTACAGTTTGGTGGACACAAAGCTGTTTAAAGGAATTTAACTCGAAACCTACCAGTCTCACCACAGTCCGCTTACTCTGGTGTTTAATTGTCAAGAAACTTTTGTACAGACTTACAAAGCTTAAATGTTGAAACAAGTACAAACCCATATTTATCTGAACTCAAGAATTTGAGCTGTGCGACTGAAGCAGCTGGGAGTGGATACATGCAGACTGTTTCCTGCATCTCTTTTACCTCAAAAAACACTGAGAAAAATATTGATATTGATTTAGTATATTGGTATTCCCATACTGTATGTTCTGTATGTGAAAGCAGAACTGTACAAAGAAGTTCCACCGACTGAGGCAAGAAACACACTCACGTCCCAAAGAGAGTAGAACAAAAGTGGTTGAGTTGAACCAAACTGACGCACATAAACCTTTTTTCACCACGCTGTGGTGTACTGTTCCCATATCACAAACCATTGACTTCACACCGTCAAGTCAATGTCACATAACTACTTAATCTATTGTGCATCCTCTGAAGACTGGTTACAGCATGTCTCTGCTTTCCCCGGAGTCACGGACCCTGTTGCATGAGCTGACGTAAAAAAAACCCACATTCTGACTGTGAAACAGATGACTACTCTCTGAATAATTAACCTTTTATTTACACATGTTTGCTATTTTGTAACTCTGGGGCCGAGTCTTGATATGCTGCCGGCTATTCTCCAAACTGAATTTTCCCTTCAGCACCGTTGCAAAGATTTTACTATCTCTTGTTTGTCTACTTTTTTTGTCCTCAAGGAACTGGAGTAAAGCTACGCCGAACAGAAAGGGATCTGGACACAACTACCAACAGATGTGGAAAAATATAGGGTCAGTCTGCCGCAAGCACCCCCCCCCCACCCCCGAATAATTTTCATAAAGACTGGGGGGGGGGGGGGACAAAGGAAGGAAGCACGCATACGTCTGCGCTGTCCCACTGACCTAGAAACGACGCTAAGCAGTAAACACTCCTCCTGTCTTTGACGGTGCGCCATAAAATAGGTCAGTGGGACTGCAAGGGAGGGAGGGCAGGAGAGGGAAAGAGAGTATTAGAGTGCACTCTAAAAATAGAGCAACAGAAAGAGGTGAGGGAGGGAGGAAGCAGGAGAGGGATGGGGTGAGAAGAGGAATTCAGTTGGTGGAAATGAGAGGAATTTTACCGAATGCGAAGCAGGAAGAATAAAAGAGACAAAGTTGAACATGTCATCTGCCTCAAAATCACATTATGAAAGCCCCGGTGATTTTCATGGCACATTAACTCCCGTTCGCTGTAGAAAAAACCCGACAACACCTCACGCAGCATGCAACAAAATGCATCAGCAGCAGATGAAAAAACGACGAGTGCGAGATGGGGAGATGGCATTGACGTCAGAGCACACACCCATCTCTGCAGCCGAATTCACACATAACAGGCTCTCTCTGAGGACTGCATGGGGAGGGGCTGCTGTTGTTGCTCGTAACGTACGTGCTCTGAATTTCTCTTGTTGTGAGGCAAAGCTTGTGTAACGTATGCATATTACATCGCGGCAGACGCTACAGGTTACTGTAGTGCTGTGAATGGCCTCTGATCTACTCTTTGACTGTCCTCGCTGTGCATGTTGTGCTCTAAATAAAAGCCAGGGTTAAAGCTAGAAAATAAAGACATATTGGCCATGGCATATTCTACAATTGACTCTTTGTGCACGGGCTAATTTTCCATTAAAAATTAATAATCCGCTGCAGCAGCTGTAAGCAGTTTGTTTTCAGTGTTTTCAGCTTTGGGAAAAAGTAAAAGCTCTGAGGCAGTTCCCAGGCACTTGATGCTTGGGGAGGAATGCTTCACCTCTGACCTCCTTTGAGGCAAGTTTGAGTAAAACGCATGGCATCCTCTTCCCCTCCTCCATCTTTTAAGTCATCCAACACCACACACGTGGAGGGGCCCCAGCTAGGAGCCTCCATTTTGCCCCACGGCTTTGTGTCAAGGCACAAAACTAAGAGACAGGAATCCAGACATTCCTGGTCAGTCAGCGAGACCTACGGCTGAGTGTCATTTCCTTCCTTTAAGTAATATGTGACTAAAAGCTGCTCTATCTTAACTAATGATTAGCGACAGTGTTCCACATAAATGCACATTTTTTGAGAAAAGGCTACAAATTTGGTGAAGAGTGAGTAAAATATTCTGAAATGTACAAATCTATACATGCTTATACATTTGCATAATATTCTGTTTAGTGTTTTGAACCTTACTGGGTCAACTGGTGACATGTGACCTTTCATCATATTAAGTCTTCATGCAACATGTTCATATCTGTACTTACTAGTCAAAGGTTTTAGCTACCTACAGTCAGCAGATTCACAAAGTAAAATCCCTACATTGATGAATAGGCAGTAAGGTAAGAAAACCAGGCCAAGTAGCTGTAGTTGCTGCAGTCTGCTTGAATCTGTGGTCTCATATTCCTCAGAGTGGTCAAAGTAGTCCACAGCTTGCCCTCTATACCTCATGCTTCTCCTCGCCCAGATACAGGTTTGACCTATATTCAGAGAGCTGGCTGGAACGGAGCAATGCAGCCGGCTCGCAAACCAGACCAGCTGGCAGCAGGCGGACTAAGAGCTCACCAGGACTCTGCCTGCCTTCGCCAGACAGGGGTTTCCATGCATTGCATCACATCCTGCATGCCTAATTTCACAACAAAGTCAAAGCAACATCTTGAAGTTTTGTACCAAACAAAAAAAGACTCATAGATCTGGTTCAACTTCACTTCTGCTTTTTCTGTGTTCTCATGGAGGAGAAAGACTGCAAAGTTAAAAATATCTCACAGACACCGAGCAGCTGTGTTACATCACTGATGAAAGCATTTCAAAAATACAACTTCCACCCAGTCCCACCAGCATCTGCTTTAAAAGTGAGGATTTTGGTGTTAATCCGGGAATGAATGATGGGAAGAAGGCGCAGGGTGTGAACGGGAATCAATTAAAGGCCTCTCTGTCCCGGGAGAGAGCTGCTGTTTATTGCTTCTCCCTGCTGTGTGCTGGTTATGTCATACCCTCCAACTCCCTCAAAGCCAAGCTCTGTGCTATATTAACACACCTTAGGAGTTAAAAAGAATCACCCAGTGACTCACTTTGAATAAGAATCAGACATTTTGTGACTGTTTTTTCTCCTTTGAACTTGAACATCTATAAACGTCTTAGTGATGTAACCTGGAAACAGAAGCAAAGGCTCTGCACATCTGGAGAGAAGGAAGTATTATAGATACGTAAGCATGGAAAAAATCTGGTCTTTTCTTCAGTAGATGCCTGCTGCCTTACATGTGGCCCCCCAAGATTCCCTGTAACACTCCCATCAATTTTACACAATATGAAGTGGCTACCTATTATTTAAAAAAAATATATATGATTATGACATTTATGACATTTTTTGCATGCAAGCTCAATTTTCTTATAACTTTATGAGTTTCAACTACCTTTATTGAAAATGTGGCATTGGGAATATCTTGCATATGAATTGGTATTGAAAAAGAAACCATGCTTCAGTCCAGTCTGTTTGTGTGAGCTGAACAGCCACAAAGAAGAACTCACATCTCTGCAGCTAAACTGGTGACCTACATAAAAAACATACACATACAGACAGTAGCATGCCACGTGCAGGAGCTAACAGCACACTGTGTGTCTGCATTGACCAGACAACACAGAGCGAGCACGGCAGCTGCCCCCATTCCCTGGAAAATACCACCACCATGAGGGGAAATAACCTCGCCTTGACATTGAGCACATAACGTAGGATATATCCAACCACGTTTTCCCAGTCCAGCTCCATCTTTCCAGTCAGTATCGAGGCGAACGAACACAAAAAAACGGGGATAAAGTAGCACGCTAGCCTCGCGAGCGCCGCGTTTACTGTGACAAAAACAGCCGCAAACGTCTCAAAGTCACGGGCGCGCGGATCTCCCGAGAGCCGCCATGTGAACAATAACCGGCCATAAGCATCATGTCCTCACCTCAGCACACACAGCCGAAACACCTCTGCGTGAAAGCACACCGAGCCACGCACATATGGAGACACAAACAAAGACAAAAGCCGAAAAGCAGCCGTCCGCGCAGTCATAACATACCTTTCCATGTCCTGGAGGAGGGGGAACAGATTCAGGCTTCCCCGACACAAAAGCTGTCTCGCTCCCGTTTCCTCCTTTCCTCGTCCGCTTAGAAGAAACCTCCCAAAAAAAGAAAAAAAGACTGAAAAGTTTTCTTCTCCCGTTCGTGTCGGTGCTCTGGTGTGTTGCGGTGGTGTCAGTGGGTCGGGTGGATGCTGTCTCTGCCTCTTGGCTCGGGCTGCCTGTGTGTAGTGCGATGCCGGACACTTTGCTCCAGTTTCTCCGGCTCCCTTTCTAGAAATATGTGTTAGTAGGTCAGCGGTTGCATAACAGCTCTTAGGCTGCCTAGTCACGTTTTTGTCCTCTCTCTCGCGCTCTCTCTCTCTCTCTCTCCCTCCCTCTCTTTGTGATATCAGCCCGTGTCTTTTTCCTCTCCTCTCCACCCCTCCATCTTCATCTCCATCTCTCCCCCACCATGTAACGCCATCTCTTTCACGGGAGTGCTTGAGTTTATAACAAGGGCATGGACGCTTTTACACAGGCGCCGTGTTACCGAGAGGTCCAATAATAGCATGTAACAGCATGTCCTTCAAACTGTGTACAAGTACAGCCGCTGCCACATGTTCTTTCATTAGACGTGATTCTAGATTTCCTCCTGGCGCAGTTAATGAAGCAAAGATAAAAATAAACCTGCAAACGATCTGAATACTTCTCCCACCTCCACTTGCCAGTACAACTTGAGCAGTTGAAGGACAGCGTTTGAAAACACCTCAAGCAACATTTTTTAACAAAATCTGTATGACAGCTCAAGCAAGCAGCCACTTGTTCTTCTTCTTTATTTCATTTCAGTCTGTTTTGATGCAGCACAGCACTGGAGTTGCTCAAAGTTCATGCATCAGAGGTTTGCGTGAAGGTCATTGGCAGCATGATCTTGGATTTCTGGCTCATTTACACAACACTTGTGTAACTGTTATGGCATCAGTAAGTGAGCTACAAAGACCTCTTCTTATTCACCCCTCGTGTGTGGATCTCGCTGACCGCCTGCAGAAGGTCAGGATGGAGGTGCTGGGAGGACTTTCAACTGCAGAGACATGCAGGCTGTCTGTGGATGGACAGTCTGTTTGGGTTAAAAGTCCTCAGCAAAAAAATCACTTATTACACTGTTACATAGGCTGCATTATGAAGCACTGACATTTTCCTGTTTTTGGTTATTATGCCTTAAGTCTCTCTCTCTCTCTCTCTCTCTCTCTCTCTCTCACACACACACACACACACACACACACACACACACACACGGCAAAATGCATCCTGTTCAGACAATCCTCTGTTATTACTCTAAAAACATCGACTGCAAGCTCTTTCTTCTTTCATCACATTTCTCATGTTGCCGTGCTCTATATTATGATTTGATCTGAATTAACAGTAGAAATAATTTCATCTTACTTGTGTGTGTTTTTTTTAAGAAAGCAGCAAAACCTCACTTTGCTAAATAGACTAAAACACACTCTGAAATCACTAGCGCTGTCCATGGTCGATAAGATGAGGAATATCAGGAAAAGAAATTGCTTTTGTTGCTACAAATAAAGGCGTCTTTGTATCGTTATTTTTTTAGTTTTCACCCTTTCACCCATCTTTTTTGTCATTTTGTTCGTCCTTACAGCAAATGGAGGTGTATTATCTGCTTAGGAGCTCTTCTATTATCCCACAAAGCCCGTTGTCCTCGTCACCACCATATTTCATGAGCAGTTACGTCAGCCCTGTTTTGGATCATCCACTTCCAGCCCACTTTCTCACTCACATCCCTTCCCCCTGCTTTGTCCCAACCCACAGATGTGCATCCATTCACTACACGCACACACACTCCACCACCACCACCACCACCACCACCACCATTAGACCATGCTGAGGAAAGGGTGGCCTTGAACTTGTCTAACTCCTCCCCCCACCACTCCTCTGTTAAAACCACCAACCCCCAACACACTCCTCCATCTTTCTGCAGGCATTCCCTTGGCAACTGTGGTGTGGTGGTGCCTGCCTAGCAACCAGAAGGCTCTCTCTCCTTCCTATATTGCTCATGGCATGGGGGTTTGCAGGCCGGGCTGGATGAAGATTACAGACAAAAGATCTCATGTGTATCTCGTACTGTGGTCAATGTCAAAAGAAGGAACATCTCTGCTGCTGCACATGTCTGATGTTACCTGTTAAACCTCACAGGTTAGCATTAAAATGCATTGGCAGGTCAAATGTATGTCATTTTCAAGCTCAAGCCTCATTTTGCATTGTGCTTTATGAATAAGGATGTGTAGTATGAAGGTGGGAGTGCTGTGCTTCCAACTCAGAATGACATCCTTGTTTGTTCTGCATGTGCAGCATGTGGTACTACAGCATGCACAATGGAGGAGACGACCTCTGTGGTAACACTGCTGTGAATGAAAGAATGAATGAGACTCAGTGATCCATACTGACGCCTGGCGCCACCTGGTGTTGAGGAAAAAAAAGACTAAACACTGAAACTGTAAATATTCAAGAATTTGTTAATACAGAATAATGACGGTCAGGTGAAACATAATCTCAGACAAAAACGGAGTTCTGTCTGCTCACCACGAACACAATGTATTCCGCAGCAGCTTATCATGTCCATCTGCAGATTTGTACTCTGTCCAGGTGTTATTGTGTTCTGAACCTGTATCCTTCACTTCCATATGGGCCAGTCCGTCTCCGCCGCAGCTGCTTCAGAGCTAAAAATAGCTTTCATACTGCTGACGTGATAGATGAGTCATGCAGTCTCACTCAACTCCCTGCATCCCCACCCCCCTCTCTCCCTGGCACTGTCCTACACCCCACTGCCCCACCTCATTTCAGTACCCTGAGTTCAGTGAGGGTGGACTGACGCCATGGCGGTGTTTACAGTTTTAAAGGATGGAATTTATTAGAGGATAAATCAAAGTCATATGATACCAGTTCAGCTGAACATGAAACTTGTGACATCTGTAGTCTTGCGCAGTGCACCTCCTCACTCCAGCGCCACTCCCACCTCTCTCTGCCCCAGCTTGGTTCCTGTTTTTTCATCCCTGCCTGTGATGTAATGCAAAACGCAGTTTGAAAAAGCCTCAAAGTCTCCTTCATATTGCACGCCGATGGCTGCATGCATAATAAATCCAAAACAGCAGTGTCTCTAAGTTATGAGCACAGATTTTATTGCTCTAGCTGTTACACCCATCTCATCTGATTATGTTGCATCACTATTAGATACAGACATTACAGTCGCATCATCTCTAAAGATCTTCATAAAACATTCACTTTCATAGAAAATATGCTTTTATTTTCAAGTGCAGTTTACTTCAATTATAATTCTGAACAAAGATGAATTACACAGTTAACATGTACCTTGCTGTCATAAGATAAACCAGATGTGGTAAACATCACCAAAACACCCATCTGCCTTCTTTGGGACTTCGTAAGTGTGCTGTTTTTCTACACAGTATATTTAACACGTGGTAATGTTGATATACTATGGCTATAAAAATAGCTACATCTGAGTCAAGCGAGCATGGTGAGATTGGACCGCGTGCCTTGTGCTGTATCTAACCTGTTCTTCCAGTGTTTCTGTCAAACCAGTTAAGTATTCAGAAATGTACGACGTCCTTCAGATCACAGGAAATCAATATGAGCCAAGGACCTGTGATGACTCACACATGAATGACTTATTTTTGCAGTCATTGAGCAATGTTTTAGAGTTCAACTTCTGGTAGCGATGTGCTGAACATCAGAGAATAAACAGGCTCCTCAACTGAGCTTTTCCAGTGAAACAGGCATCGTAAATAAGGTTCGTCACTTCAGAGGTAGCTGTCTACACTGGGGCCATGCTGTCCTGTTAATCAGCAGTCTGTAAGACGGATGGTTTGACTCTGTCTCCTAACTTTGGTTCAGACTTGATCCTCTTCTGCTGAGGTTTTAAGTGATCTTGGAGAGCAGCTGCTGAGACACGAGCCTCTTGAGCTGAGCCACTTCCTGAGACAAGCAGCTGATCTGAGACTTGAGACTGATGTCCTCTGTCAAGAACTTGGTGTCCCTGGAGTTTTGCAGAGAAGAGGAGTTATAACAAACAGAGGACGGACCCTCATACCGCTCCCCGTATCCAGCACAGGCCTCCTCCCTGCACCAAGGAGCCTGACCGTCTGTCCGACTGTCCCACCACGACTGATGGTGGTTCCTTACCTGGATGTTTGGCCCCACTGTGGCTACGGGTGGTCCACTGTGTCTGGTATCAGGGGATGGAGACAGCTCCCCTCCCTCACTGCAACCGCTGGGGCCTTTGAAGCGGAGCTTGTGTGGGAGGCTCCTTAAACCCTCAGGGGACTCTTGTCTGTTTACACTCTGTTTGACCTCTGGAGGGCAGATGGGGGAGTCGTTGACATGTTGCTCCTCCACCAGCTCCCTCGGGGAAGTCCCACCACGCTCACTCAGTGTGCCGTCAAAAAACACAGGGCTGCCCACATTTGAACCACATGAGGCGGAGATGCCAGACTCCTCAGATGCGCTATGATTTGACAGAGGCCCGGCTCCCCTTGGCCCATAGATGGGACCCTGCTGCGGAGGGTGAGGGTTAACGTAATGGGTGCTGGCGTTGGGCTGTGTGTTGAGGTATGAGGATCCAACAGTGTGGGGTTGGTAGAAATGGGTTGTATTGGGTGATGGGTGAGCACAGAGGGGTGCAGACAGCGACACGCTGGAAAAATCAGATGTGTCTTTGACCAGGCCGAAGCGAAACTTGAGGGCCAACAGCTCGGCCCTCAGGCGAGCGTTCTCCTCCAGCAGGCCCAGGACTCGCTGCTCCAGCACCATGTCATTGGCTCGCCGCTTCTGTCTGGACCTCTTGGCTGCCTCGTTGTTTTTTCTTCTCTTGTCCCAGTAGCCTTCATCTTTCTTCTCCTGTTGGATGAACTCTCGTTTGCGCCGCGTATTGCTGCCGTTGTCTTCATCACAGCTGCTGCCCACCTTAGTGTCACTGTCTTTGTCTTTGACGGTAAAGGTACGACCCAGGAGGGTTCGGGCCAGATGGCTTGTGGAGGTCAGGATGGAAACTGCCTCATCAGTGAAGGACCTGGCCACTGGCACAGGCCTGGACCCCAGTCCCTCCACGTCCAGCAGTGAGGGCACTGACAGGTCCTGGATGACGCCTCCCACAGTCTGAGCCATCACATTCAAACCCTCTTGGCTGGCACTTCAGGGAGCTGTGAGGTGCCTGAAGAACTCACTGAGGGTTGGTGGGTTGGTTTTGAAGTGTGCTGTAATGGCACCACCTAGTGGTGAATACACAAAACACATGTGGTGAGGTGATTTGTTTACTAGGTTGCAAAACATTAAATCAACATTATACTGCTGCCAGTTGAATGTTGTAATGTATTTACCAGCAAAGCCCTGATGATTTTTTAAATGCTCTCATTTTCTCATTTTAAATAAACAAAGACAAGAAATGCTGGCAGATAAAACTAATATGAAATGAATATATCAACATTATAATATATATAATATACAACACTCATTTTTATCTGTGTTTCAACAGTGCAATACTTAATTTATCATATTTATCGGAATAAAATTACCACAAACAGTTCGTAGATGGAAAAAGAGAAAGACAAATCAGATCAAAACACTGACCCAAAAATCCAAAGTGTTTGATTATTCCTTTAAAACTCACATTTCTTTTGTCATAGTTTGATTAGGAGGATTATTAATTATTATTTTCATTTGCTAATCAATGATCATTAGCAGGCATCATGTTATCACGTACAAAATGTTATTTATTCAACCCTAAATCCTAAAGAGAGGACAGATCAGCTCTGAATAGCAGGTTTATTGTTTAGATAAAAGTAGTCTACAGCTCATATGTCACCCCCATGCTATGTCATTCGATGTTAGTTTATAATTAAACAAACAATAATAATTAGTACACTTTCTAAAAAAAAACAAATAAAAACGATTTAACTAAATCCATCACGCTACCTCGCACGATAGAAACCAGTGAGATCAGTGGGAAAGTTCTGGAAAATAAAGGCGATCTTACTCACAAATGAAAGCAGCTGCTGAAACGTTTGACGATAACCTCCTCAGTCACACAGAGGAGACACGCGGAGCCTCACACGTCGTCCCGATGTTTCTGCTCCTCAAAGCTCCGCATCTCCGTCGCTCCTTCCCCCGCTCATCGGGTCAGCTGGTGTCGGATCCTCACCCCGAGTGACCCCCCACCACCACCGCCCTCCTCCTCCTAAAGGGAAGCCAGCTGAGTCAAACCAGTGGAGATACATAATATAAACAACAACAACAACAACAACAACACCGATCAGCTATCTGCATAAATCCATAAATCCATTACAGGCTGATTTAACAGCGTTATGAGGACCTTAATTCAGACACGTCAACGGCAGTGGAGGCACGTCCAAATGAAAATGAAGTTTGCTCGAAATTCAACAAATCAGTGCTGTTTGACGAAAAGAAAAACACTAAATATCACAGAGCAAACGGTGACACCAAAGATCTGCCACGGACAGTGACACCTTTATATGTCATGGAGGACATACAGTCAATAAGTCAGTCACTCAGTTACAGCCAAAGCAATAAAAGGTGGCACCGCCAGGCTGGACGTGGCCCTAGTGGCCCCTGGAGTTTCACCTCAGACAACCCTCATTGAGGTTTACAAGGTGGATACTATAAAGATGTTATTGTGTTTATCTAGCTCTTATGCTCTCTGTGTACAGCAGTTACTGCACCAGCTCGCTTCTTTTATGGTCATTTGCATCAAAGTGCTGCTGTGAGGCTCCATTCAGCCACAGCAGCACTTTGAGCTTAATGCTAACATCAACACGCAAACATGTTGAACATGGACAAAGCTCCCATGCCGATGTTTAGTTGGCATAATGTTTACCATGTTAGCATGCTGACAGTTGCTAATTGGCACTAAACACAGCTGAGGATGATGGGTTATAGAAGACACATTTCTTCCTGCATCCACGGAGGAGGTCATGTATGCATATATGTCATTCAACACTGAGGTCTTTGCTGGGAGTCTTGTTTTAGCTTTTCTTCTGGCTGGCATGCATTTGCTGGACAAATTGCTAAACCTGTAAACCCTTCACTCATAGCCTGCAGTAAAACTGTGGAAGAAATCAGCATCAATGCGATCTTAATAAATTACACAACATGTTTGACTCAGGTTAACAATTTTTACAATTCTCAAGCAAATTTACACATGAAGAGAGATGCCTTCTCTACTATGTATAAGGTGTGAGGGTTTGGGTGTTGTTTTAAACATTTTAAATTGGAACTTGCAGAATCAGTTTGTTACTGAAGATCAATTTAGAGCAAGAAAAATCTATATTTCTTGTGTTTGCATACTATGTGCCTTCTCTAATAACAGGTTTTTGCTTTCTCCTTCACTGTTTTACATCACTTCGTTAGAGTAGGTCATCCAGTTTACACAAGCCTGTGCAGGCAGCAGTCATGGTGGCTTGAGTTGTCCTCATTTGCCCTTTGCAGGTGACCACCCATAAGGAGGAGTTCAAGGAAACGTATTTACATGGAAATACGTGTTGTGTACATGAGCTCTTTGTTTCTCTACAAACACAAATGATGAGAATTATTTATTATATTACAGAATAGTATAATGCATTATATAGATCATCAGACACACAATTCCCCACTGTCAAAGAGCAAACGTGTGCATGTGTGATGTCTCTCACTCAGTATATTTTCTCCTCCTTCGAGACTGTTGGACCGCGCAATAGAAGCTAATCACTGAAATAATCTATAAATGATATAATCAAGTATTGTAAATGAAGAATGTTTGCTCAGAGAAAGCAAATAATTTGAATGCTGATAGTTTGAATGGAAAACACTGTTATGTAATACACACACAGAGAGAGCATGTGAGGACTGCGCGGTGCTGAAAGTTCAGTCGGGGTGAGGTTGGACAGAAAAAAGGAACATTGTTCCATGAACGATCTGCTGGACAGTGAGACTTCCTCCCTGCACAGGGAAATGCTTCACACTGGACCTTTCTGTCTCTGCGTCAATCTCTCCAGTTTCTCCAAAACAAGGCAACAGTTAGCTTCTCATTCTTTAATTTATGTCGATCCTCTCTGGATCATTTAATAACAACAATGCTGCTGTTGACCTTTTTCTGTTATCTCGACAGGTCAGTCTGAACACGATGGTGCATTGCTGCGACATGCGGTGGTGTGCAAAGACTCAGAGAGGACGAAATTCGGTGAAAACTGTACCTCTGTCACGAGGGAGAGCTGACTGAGCTGCCAACAAATTACATTAAATGAAACATTTTGTTTACAGTTTCTGTCACCTATTTTCAAGATTGTCTCTTGGAAAGATTTTTCCCATAAATACTAGCAGCTTCCCAGAGCCCGGGGTCACCCTGCATCAAATGTCCACCCTAAGAAGTCACTTTGGACTCCTGAAAATCAAATTATCTTGAACAAACAGATTACTTCATCAGTTTCCTGTTAAATCAACTTGAATTTTGAATATTCTGCAATGAAGCAACATCTTCTTGGTACACTATCTGATGCTACTTGAGAAATATTTTTCCTAGAAGTCACTTCTCAAAGATGAGGAGTCCACAGACTAGCAGGTGATTAGCAGGTGTTTTTACCTTCCTCATCATCTCTGTTTAGCCTGTTTCATATCAGCACTAAACACAAAGTCCAGCTGAAGCTGATGGGAATGTCATTATTGTTGCAGCTATTTGGTCTTAAACCAAAGTCTTAGACAAATGAAAATGTTGACCATCACCAGGTATTACACGTCCTCCTGACAGGGACATGAATGTCTGCAGTTGTTGCCAAATTTAATGTCAATCAATCCTATAGTTGAGACGTTTCACTCAAAACCACAAACATGAACCTGCTGGTTGCATTCACAGAAAATAAGACTTCATACTCCCAAAACCATGAATGTCTGTACACGATTTCATGACAGTCCGTCCGATGGTTGTTGACATATTTCAGTGTGGACCAAAGTGGTGGATCAACCGACATCGTCATCCTTAGAGCTGAGCTGAGATTAAATCACCTGCAGTTCACGTTTACATTGAAGTGTCACTTTGTCAATGCTGACAGTCTGAATAATCTGAATAATCTCTGATAGATGATTTTTTTTTCTCTATGTGGAAGATCTTTACATTCTGTGTGCACTCACAAACTAATGTGTGATTTGACAGCTGGACACAGTCCACAGCCACACAGAGAGTCTCAGCGGACTTACAGACACTGAACTGACTCATGTTGGAACAGCACCTCTGACTTCCCATGACCCTAATCGTTACCCCATGTGATGGATTAAAGGTTGATGCTGTAACAGTCAACAATGGCTGCATCATTGGACATGCTTCACTGACAATGTGTCCACTCTGTACCATGGATTATGTAACTGCAATGCTGCGCAAAATATGAAAGCAACGATGCGTGTGTGAACTCCCATTTAAACCTTGAAAACAGCTGACTTCCAGCGCTGTGGATGGATATTTGCAGAAAACCGGTCTCGCTTCTTTTTTACCGCAAAAAGGGGAAAAAAATAACTACATTAAAGGTACCTTGCGGAGTTTCTGACATTAGTTGTGATGTAGAGCGATGAGTGAATGCATCTTACATCACCTTTGTGGTCAAAATTGAAATGTTTCATGAAGAGGAGAATACACTCAACATGTCTGTCCTCCTAACCGTGCGTATCCTTGACAGTGTTGTCAAGGATACGCACGGTTGGTTACGGCTTCAAAGAGATTCCACAGGGCGCTTTTTTTTACAAAATCTGAATCCACATTATTTCTCTTAAAATGTCATTAAAGGACAGTTCACATGTAAAAGAATTAGTAACTGTAAGAACACCAGTAGCTGCTTTGTTTGCAAAAGGAAGCCATTTCGTCATCGATAGTGTTGTTGCAGAAAGATAAATGATTGAGCAACAATCACTCATAGCTCTTTTATCTTTATGATGGTGTGACTACTACATGGTACTTTATACCCTGGATGCTGTATAAACCTCATATAGATAACATCAAAGGTGTGTGTGTGTGTGTGTGTTCTTCAGTCTTTGCTGGAACAAATGTAGGTCTGAGGGTGAGGACACTTAGTTCTACGTCCTCAAAGGGCCGTTTGACGGTCAAGATTTGGTTAGCATTTAGAGAACCAGTGTTGCTACATTGTTGTGATGCTTAAAGGGCCACACCACCAAATGGACACTTCACAGGCAGGTTGCTCGTCATGAGGAGCAATATTCAGACTATGAAGACTGTTGTATAATGGTTTACGGCTCCAGTTGAAAGTTTTCTAATTGAATTTGAGACTATACATGTTTACATGGAGTGTGAAAGACATCAAGGAGGTTCTATAAAAGGTCAGGATATGTTATGGTGTTTGCCTGACCCCGAGTGTAACAGTAAATCGCTGGAGCACCCTTGAAGTTTAACACTAGGAACTACTGAATGTCAATGAGGGCACACAGGGTACAGATGTGTGTGCGTGTGCATTCATGTGTATGTGAAGCTTCATCAGATCCTCGAAAATGGAGGCAGAACGTAATTGGCTGCCTGAGTATAGAGAGGACAGTGGCCTTGTTTGACTTGTTGTGTGTACACGTAAGTTCAAATGAGGGGAATCCGCTCAGCTCCCCCCTCCCGCTCTCTGTCTCTCTTTCTCTTTCCTTTTTATGTCCGTCCATCCACTTGGTCACACAGTCCCTCTCTACAGTCTGGGCACTGTACTATCTTGCACCACTCTAATCCTCATCCTGTTTTCGGACATCAGGCCAAGATTCCCATTATGTGAGGTTGCATAATCACAACACAAACAGTACGTTCAGTAATTCCACACATCCACACAAAGTTATTCCACATTGAATGAGTTAATTCAGGACTTTGCTGGGAGAACGAACACTGGACAAGTGTATCAGCATTTAGAAATCTGTACTTCTACCAGATGGAGGGTTGCCAGTTTGGCTCTATCCATGCACCCCTGCAAAATACAAATGAAGATAGATACATGCTGTAGACTGATATCTCAGTTTGGAGGCTGGCATCAGTGGTGTCTGGAAGAAGCGGGGTTTAATAATGCAGAGAAAATCCATTTATAGATGCTCTCTGGAGTGACAGAGCTCCTAAAATATTAATACTACAGTTCACCGTACAGTGAACGGTTCTGTGTTTTTTTCTGTGACTGTGTGCGTGTAGAAGTTTGATGAACTGTGCTATGTCAAAGATGTCCCGGCTTCTTCTCAGTAACACTGTTGTGGTGCTGAGTTCACAGCCTGTTACCATTCACTGGATGTTACGCCGCATCTTCGCCTGCAGGACGATGAAACAACACAATGCATTGACTATAATGTTTAGCTGAAAAATGTTGCCTTCATTTAATGATCTGTGATAGCTTAAATCCTTTAAACATAGAAATATGTTTCAAGCATTTTCTTTTTAATATGCACCCATTAAATTTGCTATTGTATCACTTCTAACCACATATAGTTCATGAAAAAGTAAACTCAAAAAGCTTATTCATGCAACAACTACCAAATGAGGAGATTACATAAGAGCTTAAAGTTAAGTTTAAGTAAAGCTAAAGTATAGCATTCCTAAAATTCTGAATGCATTGATGGATTATTGACATTATTTTACTAGTAGGTGTGACTACTGACTGATGTCTGTGGAGTTTCTCTGCTGCTTTTCCCTCTCCTTTATTTGATTAAACTAGTGTCCCGAAATGCCCTCTGCATGGAGAAAAGTCATAAATAGAGACTGATTAATCGACATGTCACCAGAGGGGAACACAAGAAAGAGAGAGGGAATCTAATTACACATCTGTCCTCAGTAAGCCTTCGTTCGCTCACCATTCACGTTGCTCGTCTGTGCTTCCACTGGGTCTGAAACTCACGATTACTTTCACTGCCGATTAATCATTTAGTCTGCTGAGAAACATGCTCATCACAATTTTGTTTCCATGTTGTTGAATCCTGGTTCTCCCTACTGGATCTGTGGGTGGCAGGGGAGAAGAACATGGGAAGAATCAAGTGGTTTAATGAGCTTTTTCTGACAATAATTTTCCATCTAGCAATGGGGATTTATAGAAACAGCAACTTAGAAATGCAAAAACATTGTATTAATGGCACTGTATCCAGATTTTAAGCTTTGGCCTCATCACAAACATTACAATATCAACATTTTCCATCTTTGACCTATTCAGCTGCCTACACAGAAAGAAAGCTCAAACATATGTCAATGGTTCAATATTTCATGTCTTTTTCATGCTTTGGTGCTTGTTTTGCAGAATGTTAACGCTTGAATTTTGCAATGAACGCATGACGCCTGCATAATACCCTCTCTTGACGTATAACATGATGTAAATAGTGCAGGAGGAACTAGAAGGTGGAAGTAAAATGGGGATTTGTGTAAGATTGTTTGTTCTTTTCAGAGCACTGCAGGACAGAGTCTGTCCTCATGTTACTTCCGAATCCTAAATCAGTTACATCACTAAAATAAACTCATGACCGCCTCTAACCTTTTGGTGAAGTGTTGCAGATTTACCTCCTGATGTGTAATATCTGGCTATGTGAGCACAGTCTCAGTGGATAACAGATTATTAATGGCCAAGAAGTGTATGTGTAATGCTATAATCATTAGGATTACTTCATGTGTGTATATTTGGCTTTGAGTAGGGCACTTATGTGTGTGTGTGTGTGTGTGTGTGTGTGTGTGTGTGTGTGTGTCTGTGCGCGCGTGTGGATGTTACGGGCTTCCTTCCCAACTCGTCTGCTAACATGCCATCTTGGATGAGCAGGTTTAATGAGCTAATCATAGCAGTGGCAGCATACCAAAAAGTTAATTGCAGCGCCAAATAAATGTTAATCGTCACACCTCCAACCCAGTGTGCTTGTACTTACCTTCCTCTGAGCCAAGCAGGAGTTAAAAAAAAAACCTGTTAAAGCATTAAACCCGCTGCAGCTATTGCTATAAAACCTGTTAGAAATTCTTACGGGTGTTAAGGGTGTACTCCAGCAAGTTGGTGTTCCACTTCCACACAGTTGGAGACTTGTAAGAGACAGATTTAAAAATGAATGGACATGGATGAAGCAGAGGTTGAAACTTTTTATTCCCTGTGAGGCATAATTCTGGATCCTACTTATCCCACAAGGCAGTAGAAGGAGTTGAAACAGACCCTTAAACTCAAAGGTAACTGAGCCCAAGAAGCAATAGTTTCATCTGATACTGATGATGTTTTGTCTTGTACTGAAATGACTCTCTTAATGGAGATACTACACTATGGATCATACTAGATTTGTTGTTGTTTTTGTTTACAAGCAAATATAAATTAACTTCTGTGTGTGTGTGTGTGTGTGTGTGTGTGTGTGTGTGTATGTGTATGTGTATGTGTGTGTTACAAATGCTGGTGAATGAGTGTGTAGTTGTGTTGCTTTCCTCTGTTTGTGTTTCCTGGGGCCATACATGTCTGTGCATGTGTAGGAGAGTGAGCGAGGGAGCTCCATAATATGATGACGACCTCCATCATCTGACATAATCAGGGTGAATCAGTGAGCGCTGAGTTACATAAGCAGATTCTCGTCCTAACCTCACCCTCACCCAGATTAGAAACACTGCAGACTCAACTACCGGAAACCTGCTGCTCGCGGCCTCCAGGCATGAGGTCTGATATGATGACAGAGGACTGCCACCTAAAGGCCAAAGGCTGGCAGTGCACTTTGTGTTTGCGTGTTCCAGATGTATTCTGTGGATGGAGTCATACAGGGGAAAAACAAACATTTTAATTGTGCTTCATGCAGGCCATAAAGCCTCTGAGTACACCACTTCAAACGCTGAGCTGATGCAATCGTGTTTAATGATCTGCACACAGGGCTTCACACTGTGGTGGTGGTGTCGTGTCATTGTTAAGCTGCCTGAGTAAATCAGTCATGCTTTACAACATTTGAGGCCTTTATTACAATTATGACAATGAAAACAATAATTAAAAGAATTTAAAGCACTCTTTGGAGCATACAAAAACAATTTACAATAACATAGTAATCTCCTGTTGATATAAAAGATTATGTTAATAAATATGTTGCTCATTTTTAGATGATTATAAATGAAAGCGGCAGATTATTTACAGTTTTGAATTCTGCTGGATGACAGAGACAAAAGCATATATGTCTTTTTTTGTTAAATTAAAATTTCTCCAAAAACAAACATAAAGTTTGGTGACAAATATACATAACTTTGAAATTACTGTATAATCACATAGTATACCTTATGGCTTGTTTGCATTACAATCGATATTACTATTAACTAAAGTTCGAATGGAAATCAGGCAAAGACGTGGGATCATCTCAGCACGAACAGAACTAAGCATTATTACCAAGCAGTCATGACTCCATTCAGCGTGCCATAAGATCCTACAGGATCCACTGCTGTGTATTGTGTTATAACCCACATTACACACATTTATTGGTAGGTCTTTTGTAGTGTTAATGTTTGCTGTTGACGTGTCCACAGTGTGTACAGTGTTTGTCTAAGTGGCCCTTATTGCTGAAAGTGCTCTAACTTTACATGCTGGTCCTCACAAAGTACTCAGAGAGAACAGCCCACTCACTCTTTGCCAAGTGCCAGCACCTCACTGTGGAAGTCTGAGTCACCAAGGTTAAGACTGAGGGATTTCCAAGTAACTGGTTCACCTCATCTAGACTGGAAGCTCCACTGTCACATTAAAGGGAAACAAACAGGCAGGTGTGTTTACTGATTTTGGGGAGTACTGCTGCAGCTTAGCAGACCTCTGTGTCCTGCTCCACAACACTACCCCAATGTCCAGCAGAACTGTCGGCGTCTGAATTGCATTGTGGGTAATGTAGGCTAGGTTTTTTGAAGTAAACTAAAAGCAGATCAGACTACTCCCCCCATGCAGTGCTTTGTGATGCCATTCTACCACCGGACGTGTTGTTCATGGCCTAACTCTTAGCCCTGAGAACATGTTAGTTAATATCTGAGGTCACTTAGTCCCACATTCATCTGTTTAGTGAGCTGATTCTGGTCAGAATAAGAGTCAGTTCAAATCATGAAAAGGAAGTCTTCTTCCTTTTAATTTCTTAAGTTTAAGTGGCAGTGAGTGTGTGTGTGTGTGTGTGTGTGTGTGTGTGTGTGTGTGTGTGTGTGTGTGTGCGTATGTGCGTGCGTGCATGCAAGCGAGCATCAGGTGTGTCTCTTCATGTGCAGAGCCAGGTGGTCAGAGCGGGAGAAGGCCCTCTTACACAGCAGGCACTCGTAGGGTTTTTGGCCCGTGTGCTTGCGGTAGTGACGCGTCAGCTCATCTGAGCGGGCAAATTTCCAGCTGCAGCCCTCCCATGAACAGTGATAAGGCTTTTCCCCTGAAGAGTAAACAATAACACAGATGGTAAATACCAAACAAATGCATGAAATCATATCTTGAGACCAGCGGTGATGGACAGAGTCACCTGGCATACCTGTGTGGGTGCGCAGGTGAGCTTTGAGGTGTGAGCTCTTGGTGTAGGTCTTGCTGCAGCCAGGGTAATCACAGCTGTGGATGGCGGGCCTCTTTTTCCCTGTAGGTCTTCGCCCACGCTTCCCCTCCACCCCACCAGGGGGCAGCTGTGGCCCAACCAGCAGAGGCTGCTGGTGAAGGGGCAGATGACCAGTGGCCTGGCTGTGGGCGTAGTCACAGAAAAGGCTAGCATTGTGGTTAAAGTGTGGCATGTAGCTGTAATGTCGAGGGTCAGGGGTCACAGCTTGAGGTGGTATGAACCTGCTGTCGGGGAAGGTCACCACGGAGGGGTGTTGCAAGGCATAGTAAGGGTTAAAGTCACAAGATGAGACTTTACTGAGGTTTCCTCTGCCATGCCTCTCCACGCTGCCTCCCTGGGGGAAGCCAAACTGATCTACATTGGGTAGACTGGGGAATGAAGTCACACTTGGTTGGTCATCTATGTAACCATGGTGGTACAGCTCTGGCTGGACCGACGTCGTGGTTTCAGCAGGGGCTAGGAGGTCCGCCATGAGGCTGCCGCTGTTCATCTGCAGATGCTCCTGCCCTGCTTGGTCCTTAAACATGGCCGCCTCTTGGTAGGCACTGTTTGTGTCTAACTGTGGGAGTCGCTGCTCATTGTTATCCAATGAGGGGTTGAGATCAGGCGACGGGCTGCTCCAGTCAGACAGCAGGAACTCAATGTCCCAGGATGCCTGGCTGTCATCGTCCAGGAGCTCCTCTGTCATTTGCTGGGAGACGTGCAGCTGCTTAGAGCTGCTTGGTGACAGTTTGTTATTTAGAGAGTCCAGAGGGAGAGAGCCAGTGTCAGACTTCCACACCTGGATGGTGATGAAGAGCAGTGAGAAGTGATGAGAGATTCCTTCACATTGCTTTTGCATTTCAAGGACAGGTTCATAGTTTTTCAAGTTTGTCTTAAAATAATACTCGCATGTCCACATGTAGCATTATTGGCTGCTGGAATTGTTCCCTCTGTCCATACTGGCTGTAAAGAGGTTCCTTCCTCAGACATGTTCAGTGTAAGTGCTGGTTTGTTACAGTCCCTCAGTTGTGGCTTAGCAAGCAGACAGTGTGGAAACACCAAAAAGTTGCACTAAAAAGAGTGTCACCTCAAAAGCTACAGCTCAGGCTGCTGAAACATTATTGTCATTAGATTTCATGTAAACTTTAGAAGTCATTTTACACAGAATCAGGACTGTAGTGTCCCCCTTCGTTTGCATCGTATTTACTTTAGGAGGGAATCTCATTGCAGCCAGTATGGACAGAACATTTACAGCGACCAATAGCTCCACATATGGGCATGTCAGATAGTCTTGAAAACATGTAAACCTATCCTTGAGGACATGAAATGAATCAGTACATAAAACTACCATGTCACTCCCCCAGATGGCTTCAGATTATGTTGCATTTTTGGTTGTTTTTTTTTACATTACATTAGCAGACATTTTTGTTCAAAGCAAAGTTTATTAAACCTCCATAGGAACAAGAGCAAGATTTCATCACAAATTGAAAGCACTCTTCCCAAACAACAACAACTCAAAGCCCTTTCAATGCCACAGCGGAAGAGCAAGAACTTAACAGGATACAAAGTCAGTCTCTGATGCACCTGCATAAGAAATACTGCAAGTGCACGTCTTTCATTAACTTGTTAGAACCAAGGAAAGTTTCCAAGACTAATGCTTGTGGCAGGTGGGATGTAAAAGTTATATGAGACACAATAGTCACTTCAACATTAAGTGAAATAAAGACTCATTTATCTGTGGGATCCGTACAATAGTAAAGCTCATACTCAGATCTGGAATTACATTTATTACTCTGATTCCAGCTGTCCACTCTTCAGGTAAGAAAACAGGCAGCAGTGGACACTGTTCACCTGTCACTGAGTAGGAATCAAAGGAGTGAAGTGAACTGTAAGTGTACTTACTTTCATATTGTCGCTGGAGTGAGCGAGGTTGGAGAAGGAGCTGAAGGAAGGGAGCACGGCCTGTGTAACAGCCATCAAGCACTGTGACATGGACAGCGACTGACTGTGGTAGCAGCAAAAGTGAAGTTTTTCTTTTCTTTTTTGCTTTTCTTCTCTTTTCTGATTGTTTATATGACCATCAGCTAACAGAAAGTCAAACCCAGGCTCAGCAGGCCCGTCATCCCAGTTAGAGTCCACTCAGCGCTAAAAGGCTGCAGAAGCAGGTTCTTAAAGCTGTCTCCTTTTCTTCATCCCTCCACTGCTATCTCTCCCTCCTCTCTCTTGTCTATCTCTGTCAGCTGCGAGTCTAACTTCAAATCTCTCTTTTTCATGTAGGTTTTGACCGTTAGGAGGTGGAGCGTGAGTGTGAGTTACTTAGCCGGCTCCTCGTCTTTATCGCTTCAGATTGTTCATTTACAATCACTTAAAAAACTGAGGAGCACCGAGGTGTTACATCACCAAGAAGCATTAACTTATCAAATGCATCTTTATGTACCAGGACCTAAATATTAATGCTAAGCTGAAATCATCTTTTCAGTGTGTGAGTACTAATCTTATTATGACCAACAACATCTATAAAGATAAATAAACTTCATTAAATGCTGAAACTTCTCATGCAGGTTAATGATTCAAACTAATTTGTACAAATGATCTTTTAGCTGCAAAGGTGATGAGGACTCAAACATTAATTGGGATTTATTTTGAATAGATTGCAAATAATGATTTTCCAGTGACAGATAAAGTCAATCACCCCGTCTGGGTTTGGCATCGGAGGATGTGAAAGGGGGGGAGGGAATTCAAAGTGCTCTACATAAAGAAAGATAAGCATGAATTATGCATTAAAGCATATTTAAAATATAATAAACAAGATAAACAATTGGGGAAAAGATAAAAATCAAACACTAATAGACAAAATATATAGATGAGAATACAGTTATTGTGCAGTTACAGTTCTGTAAAAGTCTGCCTCATATTCAAATGCACGTTTATGCATGTGAAATAGAGTTCTACTTTCACTCAGACACCAGGATCTAAACTAAACCAAACAATCTGATGAGAGCTCCTTTGAGACAAAACAAGCAGGAAGTGTTAAAGTCAGGTGTATGTAAAATAAAATAACGCAAAATGATGGCATTTGATGAGCAATTCCTTGACTATTAAAGAGGAAATTAACAGCAATAATAAGTAGAATCTAAAGATGGAAAATAACAAAATATGCCAGGATAAAGCAGTTATTAATTTCAAGTTCAAGCTCTCTTAGTCACCTGCACATTATCTGGACAATGGCAGTGAAACGCGGTCCTGCTGTGCTCTCGCCCAACAAGAGACACATATGAACAGAGCTGAAAACAGGATAGAGGATTAAAATGTAAAAGTAAAACTGTGCAAAATGTACTAAATGTAAGCACGGATGTAATATAAACATAGTGTACACATGTAATGTAACCACAAGTAATAAAAAAAATGTTCATTAAATTGAACCATTAGTCAAGCCACTAGCACTGCAGAGTACTGCAGAGCTCTGTGTTATTTTTCACTCAGCAGTAAACAGCTCATGTCCGGCCTCTATCTAATAAAGCATGCTTTGGCACAGAGTGTGTTGGTGCATGTGCGGTGAATAACATGTCTGAATGTGTGTGATGCCCCATCACAGAGACATCCCAGTGGATTTCTCTGTGATCTTTTATTACAGAGCTACTCACAGACATTCAATGTGGATACTTAATGTCACAAAATTTGGTGGTGCACATAAACAAACACACCAACATTCAATACAGTTCATGATTCAGTCTTTTAGTCTGTAATTAAAACAAATTCTCTCTCTCTCTCTCTCTCTCTCTCCCTCTCTCTCTCTCTCTCTCTCTCTCTCTCTCTCTCTCTCTCTCTCTCACGCACACACACACTGGTTGGTCTCTGTCCTCTCAGTGAGGACATGTGGCTGTGACTTCTGAGAAGACCTGTGTGTGAAAGGTGATTATAGTCTGGCTGCTGGTTATCAGCTGACACGGGGCAGAGGCAGGCTGCTGTCTACCCACAGATAGTGGACCCCTGACTGCTGCTGAACACCGATGACGAGCCCACTGCTGATAAAGACGCTCTCTCTTTCCCTCACAGTGAAGGCAACACAAGACATCCACCGCACAAGCTGAAAAAGCCTTCAACTAACTTGTAAATTTGTGTGAGTATGATATTACTGTAAGGCAGAAAGACACTGAAAGAAGCAGAGTTAAGCTGTGCTTCCTGTAGTTATACCCTTTATAATTTAGAAATTTTAAAGGGACAAATAAATCCCCTGAATTCTTCTGAAATCACTTGGAAAACATGAAATAAGACTTTTAGGCTTTACATACAGAGCCTCATCTCCTCCACTTTGATATGAAGGACTAGGATCACTTTTCTGTATATTGAGTTTGTAATGTGGTCACTTTCTGTCCACACACACACACACACACACACACACACACACACACACACACACACACTCTCTCTCTCTCTCTCTCTCTCTCTCTCTCTCTCTTTTAATATAGCTACTTTCTGATCATTTTGGGTTTAGTGATATGATATGAATATATTATGATCCTTGTGAGGAAAGTAAACATTTGTAGTTGCAAAGTGAAGAGAAACGTCACAGTAGCATTAATATTCTAGTATTAATGCAGTCTCGTGTCACCTGACTAAAAGTTATTTTTGCTCATGATCAACATCAACTGATGGAAGCGTCAACATAAACACAACCATCTGTCTTTGTCTCCATCTAGTGGCGATATGTTGTCAATGGTAAATGGTGAGATTTCGAAAACGAACGTTACAGCCAAACATTCAGTGTTTAGCACATGTTGGTGTGACAGCGAAATTGTTTGAATAGCATCTGAAGTTTGGAGCACAAAGTCCTGCTTCACCCTGCTTCAACACGGAAGTGCTTGTAGCTACTCGGTTGCTATGGCAGCAGACTGTCGCTCTCGAGACGACAGAGCTGCCCTCTAGCTCTACGCGAAATTAGCTAATGCCAAGTGTTTACGAAGGACTTGTGGTGAGGAAATGAAGTGAAGTTTGAGCAAGCTGTTTCAAGCCTTTTGGCTAGTTGTGGCCTTTTTTCGTGCGTTTCTTTCATGTAGAGCCTAGTGCTCACCTTTCTGACGTTCAGTTGTCGTTGTTAGCACCATTGACTGCTAACTAGCTCTCTGTAGATAAACTCATTTTAGCCAAGTTACATTGTGACATTTCAGTTATTTTGAATGTAAAGTTAACATCTACAATCACACAAGTGTCTCGAAAGACTTTCGGTTTTTAGTCTGTGACTGTGAAAATCTTTGGTGTAAGCCCAGCATTAGCCGCCAATCTATGAGTTGTCTGTCATTCATTGTCTGTGGAGCAGCTGCAGGATTTGACCACAGCCTGTCTCTCTGTGATGATCTGTTTAAGTTTTCAGTATCACAGATGTAACATTAAATTAAGGCCCAGACATTGAGGTTCCTGTCTTCTAGTCTTTCTTGTGTCTCATGCAGATGGAGGCCTCCTCACCAAGCAGAGATGGCGGAGGACTGTGGAACAACCCTAGGACCACCCAGTACAGCAAGCAGACCCAGGACATGCTGAGATGTGAGATGATGCACTTGTTGATATTCTGATCTGGATGGTTGGATATAAATAGGAAACATGCATAAAGGAGTTGATGGTGTGTGTGTGTGTGTGTGTGTGTGTGTGTGTGTGTGTGTGTGTGTGTTGAGGTACATACAAGTGTTTGAAATTTTAATCGTTTTCTCTCCTGGTCCTCAGTAATGATGCAGGAATCAAGGCTCACCAACCTCCAGAGAAAAAAGATCAACGAATGCCTCAAGAGTAAGTCTGAGACGTTTGGATGAGAGGCTGGGGGAAACAGTTTGGTGATCATACAGTATGTGTGACCATTATGAACATATTGTTATTGCAAAAAATTCAGTATCCCATTATGGCTCAAGGGTAATATGATAATAGGATGCATCTTGTGTTTTCTGCCCCTACATTGGACTGTCCGCTCACATTTGCAGTGCACCAGTTAAAATAATTTCTCAATTAGCATTGAATTGCATTTCAAACATTTAACATTACATTTTCTTTTGCCACGTTGAAAACTTTTTTTCTTTTTACTTTTCCCCCTCAGATGGAGCAGCTTTACCTTTGACCACCGCACCAGCTCCCCCTCCTCAGCCTAAAACCAGTAAACCTGTGCAGAAACGCCTGCTGGGCAAGCCTCAGAGACGCACTGCTGAATCTTGTTGTTCTGGGAACAGCTACACGAGAGAAAAGTTCTGTCCTGGTCCCACACGTATGTTCTTCTAGCTGACACCATTATTAATTCTGTATTTATTTGCTTTGATAGACCTCGATTGTAAATGATGTCAGTATACTGTAGGTCATTAGTCACTAAATCTGGATTTTTTTTTTTTCTCCATCCCTTTTTTCACCGTTTGACCCTAGGGGACTTGGAAAAAGAGAAGAGGAGGCTTCAGAGTATTATGGCAACAGGACAAGAAGAGCCCACAGCTGTGTCTTTCAAAGGCATTCCTGCATGTCAAAACCCAGGAGCAGCAGAGGAGAGAGACCGGTATCAGGAAGGTGCGGCTGACTGCACAGAAACAGATGATGTACCATGGAGGAGTTGTACTGTATCTGCTGTCACAGAGAGGAAATGTTCCCAGAAAACATTTGAATTCAGATGTTTTGTCTGTGAGCGAGCTGGTCCAATCTAAATATATCCAGCATCCTTTGAATAAGTCTAATATTAACCTGATTGTTTCCTTTGTAGTTCTGGATGAGATAGAGGAGAGGATGCAGTTCCTGGCAGATATGGCCTCTCTGGGCAAGGAGAAGCAGTACATCAACATCATCAACACGGAGATATCCCAGGTAAACAAACTGACCTGCGTTGTGGTGTTTTCATAAAGCTTTTAGTAACACAGGTGTTACAATTTCATTGTTTTATCATGATGACTGTTTTGTGTGATGTTATTTTAATCAGTATAACTTGATGCTGACAGACAGGACAATAGCACCATAGAGATCTTTACAACTGTTAAATCTGTGCTGTGTCATGGCTCCACTCACAGAAAATGCGAGAACTGGAGGTGTTGGACAAGACCTGCTCTCACAAGAAGGATGCAGTGACATCTGAGAGGAAAGGAGAGGCTGCAGAACAGGCAACCGAAAACATGAACTTGTAAAAGACTGGAGAAGACTCACTGCCACTGACCGAACTCTAGGAAATAACCTGGAAACCGGGTGGTGAAAGCAATCGATCTACACACCATGAAATATTTACATTAAGTTATTTTATTCCTCTGCCTTCCAGTGTCAGTATTTTTCATGATCCCGCTGCTGTTTCAGGACAGCGTATATCTGATGCAAACGTGACGCTACGAAAGCCCTTGGTTTCAGCTGGACAGGAGGACAGGCACAGAGCAGAAACACGGACACAACAGATTACCATTTAAAATGGAGGACAGACAGACAGACTAAAGGACAGAACAGAATGAGTAAACATACTGACATTCACAGAACAAATGACAGCTCGTCCACATATGCAGTTAAATAAATGGCACTCGTACAAACAATTGTAACATGTTTTTTTTCCTATCCTCTTTTAAGGCAAAACATGGAAACACACAGAAAGGCAGAGTAAAATATAAATTAATGATTGCATATTCAGGTTTTCCCCAATGGTTAAAACTGTTATAAACTAGTGTCTTGCTACAGTTGTTAAAACACTGTATATCTGCCTTTTCTAATATTCATTATTGCATGTATGACCTTTTCTATTAATAAACATTCTAACAGACGTGTGACCGTTAACACTTTCTATAATGCTGACACCTCATATTCTCTAAATCTATCCAATTTGGAGTCTCCCACTTTGTCTCGAGTCACACGCCCATAAATACTGTATCTGCGTTTGTCCACGTCTTTGATGATATGCATTTACACAAATGACACCATCGCAAAACTAGCAAACCAAAAACAAGGGAACCACAAACAATCATAACATAGCAGCTAGAAGAACTTCGGTCTCCATCGTTGAGCGTTTCATGGGCAGATGTTGTGAAATTTAAAGCAGAGTTCACCTTAAAAAGCTTTTTCTTTTCACTCGTACCACAGGATCAAACCAGATGTAACATGAAACCTTGTCAAAGTTGAGGAGACAGGTACTGAAGGCGTGTAAGTCAAGAAAAACATTAAAAACTCCATCAGGGACCAACTGACTTCAATCAAAGTGAACTGACCAATCACACCTTTGCTGAGCCTTGATAAAGGCCTACAAGCCAGAGATGCTGGCCAATGCAACGATAGTGAAGCAACATAGAACACATCAGTCATTTAGAAACCCACTGCACACCTCATGAGGGATCTTACAAACAGGACAGTTCTTAAAGCGGTTGAGTTGTTATACAGTCTCTTTAAAACACAAAGCAGTCAGTGATGTAAGATGTGAGCAGGGAGTGGATGCTGGGTTGCATGTCAAGTCATTAATGACAGTTTAAGGAGACCTCATCTTATTTTCTTGATGCGTTCTTCTCTCACATCCTTTGTTATCTTCCTTGGTCTTGTTAAAATAGCCTCATATCCTCTTGGAGGAAAATGTGTCCTTTCTATGGCGTCTTCTCCTTGCGAGGGCTCTTGCTTGGTTCTGCTTTATGGCTCAGCCTCTTCAGAACTTTAATGGGTTTGAACTTTCCCCCTTTTTTCTTCTGTTGCTGCTGCTCACACTCTGGATCCTTATGGAAGTCTGAAGAGGAGGAAAAGTATGTTAAGAGTCACACAGGGAGACACTAAGGGAGAGAAGAAGTGTACATTTTACATTACATCTAACCTGCTACAAGTGCACCTTCCTCCTCATCCTACCTTTTTTCTTCAGCATGGCTCCGATAAGTTTATCCTCCTCCTCTTCCCTGTGACAGAATGACTGTTTGACTGCTGGCAGTTGTAAAGTATCACTGATAAATACACTCTGGTTCAGTGCAGACCCATTGATTACCTCTGCCTGTCCTGGTCCATGCTGTTGACAATTTGGTTGCGCTGCTCAATGATGGTCACCAGCTCAGCCATTAGCTCCTGCTCCCGACTCTTGTCCTCCTCGGTCCAGTCTTTCTCTGAGAGAGGGAGAGGCGATTATGCATCTGGGTTTCTTTCACTTGTATTATTTTTGAATTATTGAAGCAACAGCAGAGCCTCTGTAAGTAAAACCATATATGCTGTTGTGCAAATACTGTGTACTGAGTGGAGCGTTCCAAACGCATACAGGCAGTGGATTTGACTGTGAGGATCATGGCCAAACACACCTGGTTTGTTGAGAAGACACCTCAGCTCATACTCCACATCGGCTTGCCTCTCTTCCAGGTTCTGCTGCTTCGCACTGCAGTGAGGAACGTTCACACATGTTTGGATCATCAGAATACTTATTTTTCTGTCTGACACAAGTGAAAAATCCACTCTTTACATTTACACACCAGTAACCTCCAATTTACTTTTTTTAAATGTCTTTTTGTAAAGTCTTCATGTAAAATTATGTGTTCGTATGAAAGGCTGAAAGACAGAAAACGTCTCATCTTGCCTAAAAAATGCTTGACTTTTTCCTCAACTCAGGAAATTAACTCATTACTTACACTGAATAAATCTGTTATGAACAACTCAAAGGAGAAGGCCTGATTGGCTTTAATCCCTAAGATCCTCTCACATTTGGCCCTTGCTGCAGTCTAGTACTTACGTGTAGACCAGCTCAGCTTCTCGTCGTACTAAAAGGTGTTTCTCGTGGATGAGCGTGAACCAGTCCACCAACAGGTGCTCCTCATCTTCATCTGAAAACACAAAAGAGGAGCGCAGAGATGGATTTATTCTGTTTCTATTATGATGTATTGTTCCTCCAGAAGTCTTGGACTCTTGCCTTTCCTCACTATTTTCTCTAGGGGATCGTTTATCCCGGGCTATTTTAGCTGGAGCAGCCATTTGAGCAAAGTGTGATGTGTTACCGTTGGGGTTGTCCCTCAGCTTCTTCTCCAGCTCCACTCCCCTCTGCTCCAGTTCATCCAGCTGCTTCTCCAGCTGACCCATCTCCCCGTGGATGTCCTCTACTGGGATGAACTGATCTGACTGCACCTGGATGGATGTTTGGATCATCAGAATACTTATTATTCTGTCTGACACAGGTGAAACATCCACTCTTTACATTTCTTCAAATTTGCTAACACTGAAGGCGACTCTCCGCTCTCTACTCAACCTCTCAGATGTGCACGTAAAGAGAATCACAAATTCCCTATCAGAACTATTAGACTCAAAAAGTAGTATAATAAAATTGTCAGCTTGATTTAAATGAACGCTCAGGGAAAGTTCTGTGTGTTCCCTTTAGGTTTTGTACCTTGCGTTTGATAAGAGGGAAGCCGTGGCCGGGGGCCGGGGGTCTGGCAGGACGAGGGCCTTTTGGTGGTCTGGTTTTGGATTTAGCAGGAGAGGGAGAAGCTTTCCTGTTGAAAGGGTTCTCCTTACAGATCCGCTAAAAGGAGGAAAAGAGATAGAGCTGGAACATGACGTGCACAGTGTATTGCTTCATATCACTTTATTTCTTAGTGGTCCTATTACCTTATTGTGTGATTGGGTGTCTCCTGAGGCCAGTGGGCTGGGGGTTGTTGGGGGTCGTGGTGGAGGGGCTCCAGTCCCTTTGGCCCCCAAGCTGCGACCTGTCTGAGGGGTGGCTGGAGCTGAGCTGGCATTTGACGGCACGGGAGAAGGGTAGGGGCTTAGGGAGGGATGAGGCAGGCGCTCGTTGGAGGAGGAGGAGGAAGGAGAGGACGCAGAGTCGCACGGTGAACAGATGGAAGGCTCTGAGACACTCTTGGTGAAGGCGTGTTGCTGGTCCCTGCTGGCACTGCCAGCCAGCGGGGGCTGGGAGGAGCTGTGGTCTGAGCCAGAGGACAAACTCTCTGTGCTGAGAGCTGGAGAGGGAGAGCAAGATGAGGGCTGAGAGTGAGGGAGAACTGAGGAGGAGAGAAGGTGTAGTAAAAAACCAAAGAGAGCAGAAATGAAACGGGAACCAAAGAAGTTGGGACGGATTGAAACGGAGAGAGGATGTGGGAAAGAACAAAAAACAATGAACGTTTGCATACAATACCCCACACACAGTACTCCAGCCTCACTGTTCCAGTTCAACTTACATCAATGTTAATAATAATAAAACACAGCTTAAAAGGCTTTACAACAGAGAAATGATATGCACCAAGTGCTTCACATAAAACAAAGATATGAAAAGGCATAAAAATAGGATACATAATGAGATGTGAAAATAAGATCTAACATAAGATGGAGAATGGGACGCACTTGATATTAATAGTAACAAAAGTTGGAAAATAAGGTTGAAAATAAAAAACAATGTTGAAAGGTTTGTTATTTAGCTACTTGATGTACAAAAGAGAAAGTTAAGGGTATGAATCTGATTCTACAGACTCTGCCAGTGAAGCAGATTATCATGGGGCTCAGACATCTGAGAAACCCAAAACAATGTATTGAAAACATATATGTGTGCTCTATTGCTATGGAAAAAGAACATACTGATGAACTCAGCAGATATGAAGGATCTGGTCAACCACGGACAGCTAATGTAGTGGATGACAGAAGGTTGTACAAATACCAGATCACAAGAGATCAAAAACACTCCACAGGATGTGGCTGACTAATTGGAAAACAGTCAAAAGACCAGAGTCCATCAGCAGAACCTCAGACGGTTACCACAAGATGTAGAGCCTCAAGAATGCAAAGGCCAGATTACAGCCAGGAAACAGAGAGACAGTGGAACAAATATTAAGGATCAGAAAAGACACAAGCTCAAGCACAAGCCAACGTATCAACGTTCACTTGATAAAAGAACCTTTAGGCCAAAAATCTCCATGTTCTGAACTGACCTTGGTTACCTGCAGGTGGCTGTGGAGCACGAGGTGCCGGCCGTTTCTTGCTCTTAGCATTCCCGGGGCTGGCGGAGCGTGACGAGCTTCCCCCACTAGGGGGAGTGTCAGCACCTGTCGCGTCTGCTGCCCGAGTGATGCTGTACCATGGGTGACTAGCTGCAACTGTGGGTGGAATCGCACTTCCTTCGCTTCCCTCCACTTCCTCTAACTCGTTATTTTCATCATCCTCGTCATCCTCGTCAAATGGGTTGGAGGGTGGAGGGGGCGTGTTGGGTCTGGAGCCCTCCCCTTTGAGAGAGGACAGAGAGCCTGTATTGGGAGGTGTTGCCAGTCCGGCGGGGGGAGGGGCAGGGGCTTTCTTCTTCTTGGGTTCTGATTGGACCAGGGCGAGCCAAGGTGGGTCTTTGGGTTTATGGGTGCCACTGGACAGGCTGGACAGTGAGATACACAGACAGGGATGGAGGGGTCACAGAGGGAAAGACAACGAACTACAGCCAAATGAAGGCGTGAAGGGGCAAACAGCCGCAGCACAAGACTATGATGATATGATTTAGGCAGATGAAATGGTGGCAATGGACAGAAAAAGAGATAGTTAAGAGGAGTTCAGCTACCTTCCAGGAGACTGTGATCGTTCTCGAGGTTTGGGAGGAGTCGGAGGCTTCTGGTTTTCACCTGTGATTTCAAGTAAAATGTGAGGATGAATATCAGCAGATCTTATTTTCATTTATTATCATTTATATTGTGCAGCGAACACACACCAACTGTACCGTCTGCTGTACGGAGGAGCCGAACCCGAGGGGCGGGGCGAGGAGGAGGGGTGGGTTCAGACACCCGACGGGGAGCTGGTACTGGCCGACTGGCAGCTTCATGATGAATGACAGGTGTAGAAGGGAGGTTCCCATTAGTCGTTAATTTGGCTGGTGTTGTAGAATCTTTGTCTTTCTCCTCCTCCTCCTCCTCCTCCTCTTTCTCCTTCTCCTCTATCTCTTCATCGCTCTCATCAAAAGGGTTAGGAGGAGAAGAAGAACGGGGAGTGTCCTCTGTTTTTCCGCTGCCATCCATGTCTTTTGCTTTTTCCAAAGAGTCTGCTTGATGTGCTGGAGCAGCAGCGACTGTGACAGAGTCATTGGTAGGCATGTCGGTATCATTTGTTTGGCTTACTGGAGAAGGAGTCTTTGCCTGATCCCTCTCAGAGGGCGAGGTGTGAGGAACCGTGCTGCGACCAATCCTGGCCGACTGAGCTACCACTGGTCTCTTACTAAGATCTGGCCGGCCGTTCTGATTGACTGAAGTATGCCTTGAAATGTGATGTGTACAGACCAGCGCCCCAGAGTTGCTTCCACATTTGTAGGATCCAGGAAGCAAAGTGCTGTGACACTCTATGCACCTGAGACAACAATGACACAGGACGACAGTAAGATTTTCAACGGGTCAAAGACTGTTGAGCTATAAACCTAAATATGTAGCTGATAACAAAAGCAGTTTATCAGCATAATGCACAGTAATCTGGTATTGTTTGATATGTACAAAATCTCACTGTTAACTGATTTTGTTCTGCTTTTAAAGTTACAATCCTTAAGATTTCCATAAAATCCAATGACACTACTTATCACCAGCCTTTTGTCAGTAACAGCCAACAATGTATTTACACCCTATAACTACCTATCCATATAGTAGCTTTCATTGTTAGTGGCGGTGCCCGCCATTCTCCCAGGCAATTCAAATTGCTATCCTTCACATGAGAAGTTTATGTAAGATAATGCAAACTGAACATTTGTTACTGCTGATATGTCACATTAAAAAGATCCACCAAGTGAAACATGGGTAGTGATTCTCATGGAAAAAGCCAATTCTTTATCAAAACACTCTGAGTTTGTGTGGCTGCCTACTGCCTACTGGTATTAAATCGCACTTGCTGCTAGCGCTACTTACCACAGGTGCTGCCAAACCAACCAGGACGCAAGTCTTAAAGATTAGCACTTTAGCCAACTCAGGAGCATCTTTCTTTCATTGTAATGTCAGAAATATTTTGGCTATGAAACACAGGTAGACAGGGGGCGTAGTTGCAGTTGCAGTACCTGAAGCAGTTGCGATGGTAGAGCTTGCCATCCACCAGAAACCTCTGCACCAGGTGGACATGTTTCTGGCAGGCGGCGCAGGTGCTGCTCAGTGTGCTGCCCTTGACCGCTGCGAGCGCTTCCACACCTATCAGCACGGGCTGGCTCGGCTAGCGCAAGCGACCGGGACGTTATTCGCAGGGAGGGGTCAGGGAGAAGACGTCAGGGGAAGCGGGGAAGATGGAGAGTAATGGGGGAGGGGGAGATCAGACACGGAGTCAGGACTTCAGGATGTGGATTGTTCATTCTGTTCAGCTAGCTACATCTGCTTGGTCACTGCAACATCTACTGCTCATGGATTCATGTGGTTCACTACTGCATTTCTTTTTCAGTTTAAAGCATCATTTTAAATGATTCAAATAAATAAAAAAAAAAAAAGTTTTATTAGTAACAACATCCAAACAGCTTGGGTTAGTGCCCCTGGGAGTCACTTATTTTAGATATGACTGATATATAAAATTGATATTTTGCTTTTAGGCAATTCATTTTCTTTTTTGGGCTCTTTTTCTTTATGTTAAGTAAAAAGGGGGTTAGCAGCAGCATATTTCAAAACTTGGCACACAGTGTTAGGATTGTACTACAGTTAGTCTTTAATGTAAAAAGAGACGGTTAAAAAAAGACTGACCTAACTGTTTAGCTTTCACCTCCTAACCCACCCCACCCCCATCCTACTGCCTAGGCTCAGGACCAGAGAGTGGAGGGGGGATCAGATGTGAGGAGGAAGAAGAGCAGGAAGAGGAGGGAGTGGAATGGATTTCCATCTGAAGGGGGGGGGGGGGGGGGGTGGAAGTTGAGGAAAAAGATGGCAGTATATGGAAGTATGGAGGACAGAAGGTGAAGGCATGCGAAAGAAAAAAGAGACAGGATACAGAGGCTATCTTTATAGACTCTACCTCTGTTGCTTTGCTCTTCCCCTGCTGTGCAACACAAAGCCCATACAAGGAAGTAGTAATTACAAAATCCTTATGTGGATAGTGTACATTGTTGAACTGCAATGGCAGGATGGGATTTGTATTGTACAGATCTGATGACCTAATACCCGGACATAGCACATGCAGAATTATACTTAGATAATCCATGGCTTCAGATACACACCAACATACTACCAGAGAATATGTGAGGTTTCAGTCTGCTTATCCGGGCCTCCAAAGGACACCATTAACAGAGTATTACTTCAAAAAATACAGCTTGTTAACATGCAGCTCCAGTTGAGCATCATGCAGGAATAATGTTGTTCAGTGATGTAGTTTTTCTAGGTATTTAACAAAATCAGAATCAACACATGCACAGGGTGACCTTTGTTCATCTCTGCGCCTTCTCCTGGTGCCAAGTCTTGTTCTTACCTCAGACTCAACCACTTTGTCTTCCAAAGGGGTCGGGGGCCTTTTCTGGGCGGGCTCATTATGACCGACAGGACTCAGCCTTTTCAAGCAAGGGGGGTTTGCTGTGGAAAAGAAAGTCATTAGTTAATGATATGAACTAACTATGCAAGCTGCTGTCATACCACACAGTTATACAAGTTGCTCCATCTGAAGATTTGCAGAGGTTGGACAGTTTTTATGATTCTTAAGTGAAATCCAACTCAATTTACTGTACACACCTTGAGACTTGTTGTTGAAGAAGTTGTAGTACTGAGAGACGTATGTGATGATGCTGAGACGGTCAGGCACTTTCATGGACACCATGTCCTCTGGGTCCAAGAGGGCTGGAATCCCCAGCTGAGTCTCTGCCACTTCAAATGCCTATGATGAAGCAGATGCAGAAAATGGAGAGAAAAGGTTAGAGGGAGGAGATAGATGACGTACATCTGTAAGAAGCTGAGAAGGTGTAAGCAGTGAGTTCACATGCGGGTCAGTAATGAATTCTAATAATAATAATTACTGTTAATTATAACCAAAGGCAGCCATCTGATTATTCTGACTGTCTTCTACTCCCTATTATTAATATTTAAACTGATTTAAAAAAAACTGCATGTCTTGTCCAATGTATAAAAATACAACTTTGAATGGAAGTTATTCATAATAGATGTTTAAAAATGAGAAACTCTTGACAGCTACCATAAAGTAGCTGCAATGGAAACTATTGGTCTGTGGATCACCTGAGTAACCGGGACAATGTTAACAGACAGACATGAGAGCAGCACAAACAAAGGTGTGTTTACCGTCTCTGTACTGTGGTGGCATGAGAACTGTCAACGACTTGTATCTGATATGATAAAACTAAAACTATTTGCATGGCTCGATCCCACTTGGGGTGAGTGAGAAAGTATGTTTTGTTCAAGAAGTCAAGCTACAGTTCACCATGAAACTGTTTAACTCAAACTAAGTGGGTATGCACCACTTATTTGTCTCAATGTGAACATGCAGAAACAAAGGACAGAATGATGTCCTCAGATGCTTGGCATAGTCCACCAAACAGCACATATTTGATGCCTTGAATCATCTAACTCTGCTGACAAAACATCAGTCATTTACTCATAATATAATGTTTTGTCCTTTGAGGATAACCGTCAGTGTAATGAAAAATTCCACGAAAGAAATGAGAGCGGGTAAGGTTACATAACACGGATACAACCGCTGGCAGTCACGCAGCACTGAAAAAATCCAGCCAACAAATGCAATCCATGGGCAAAGTGGAAGTAAAGCCAAATTAATCAAAATGCATTGTACTGCACTGAGCAAATAATACCTGGTTTACAGCTTAAATTGTCAACTCTTCCTAGTTCAAGCTAAATATTCTCCTGAGATTTATCTAAAATGAATCTGCCATTACACAGCCAGGAGCACAATGACCCAGGTGGTATCAATGACTTTTATAACAAACCCACCAAGGTTAAATATTGAGGACTCCCCTCCAGTCAGAACTGAAGAAGCCCCTTGAATGAGAATGAAGAAGTCCAGTTAGCCTCGATTGAACCCTCCTTGGATAACCATGACCTGGCTGACTGAGAGCCTTCACAGACATATTACTGATTCACTGCACAGCCTTGCTTCACAGCAGCACATCACAGTACCAAAACAGCCTGATTATCCTAATTGAAAATGGCAATAGGTCCATTTTGTATGAACATATTTTAAGTGAAATGCTGACATTTTGACCAACGGTCCAGATAAGTGCTGTAGTTCAAAACTAAAAAAAATATAAAAAATACTCTATAACATGAAAGATGATAGAAATTTACTGAAATTTGAACTGCTCATGTGAAGCCTGACGTGGATGTTATATGTCGTAAGAGGTGTCATGTCCCTGCAGTTTACTGTGGGCCAGTAAAGAAAATGTTTGTCTAAAAACGTTTCTAGTTAAGGTTTGGATGGTGCCCTGTTCAAGTGATTAACAGCACTGCTTTTGGTAGATTTTAAGGATTTTAACAGATGTTTTATACTTGTGATACAACTTTGTGGCCTGTGCTACACACTAACCTCTGTAGCACCACACACAGCACTGTAATAATGTGATTTGCACAATATAGGCATTTTACATATTGTGCAAGAGTGAGAATACAAATGAGCGACAGAATGTGAGCAAGTGGAGGGAACTAAAAAGGACACTTTAAGTAACTTTAGTTACAACTAACATAATGCATTTCAGAGCCATTCTATATGTAACAGTAATATATGTAAAACTGCAGTTGGAGACTACACTCTGTGAACGCTGACAACAAGAGATCAACCTGTGACAGTCGTCATTTTGAACAGGGTCAAATATGGATGACTTGTGAGTAGACACTAGTGTGTATGTCTCCTGTAAGACAGGGGTATTAGAGAAGAAGATCTCAGAGAGACAACCATGAACAAATAAGGCACTCACATGATCTGGCTCCTTAATAAAATCTGAATTAGGTTTGCGTGCTTTCCACATTTACATTTACAGATTTCTCACTCAGGCTTCAGCCTTATGGATACAGTGAATGACTTGCTTTGTATAAAACAAACTCAAATGACAGCCAGCACACTGAGAGTTTGTTTCTGGTGTTACCACCAACTACCTCACTTTCCCTGAAAGCTGTTGGATAAAAAGAATGTAAACAGCAGTGAAGAGCTGCCAAAGCTTAGCTCAGACTCAAAATGAGGAGACTCCCTTTTCATCCCTCAATGTTCTGTTGGCTTACAGATGATGTGGAAAAACCCAGCGAGGGAAATATGATTTCAAAAATTCTTCACTGGTTTCAGTCCACAGACTTACAATAGGCTGCACATTCAGCACTTTTGCACTTGAAATCCTCTTTACATGGTCTCTCCACAGGCTTATGTCAGGAACTTTTTTGTGATCCTGAATGCTCCGGTTTCCTCCCTCCCTCTCTCTCTCTCTCTCTGTTTGCCAACAGGCTCCATCAGGATTAAGTAATGCTTCTCTCCACACATACAGTCAACTACGCTGAAGTCTCACCCACCACGGTTGCATGCGATCGTATGGCTTAACTGTGTTATGGCTGAATGAAGCACACACAGTAACAGATGCAAAGCCTGAAGCTAAGTGAAACATATGAATTAGTTCTTAAGTGATTTAACCCTCTCTTCATGAAACCGTCATACAAAATGAAAGCATCATGCCACTCAAGAGCATTAGAGTGTTAAAACCACTAAGGTTGGGTGATACATTAAAATTTTCTGACCAGCCCCGTGTTTTCCTTATTAAACAGGAAAGTATATTTGTACACCTTCTGAATTCAAGTTTCTCTCTTTTACTAAATGAAGATGAACTTAATTGCCTTGTCAGCTCATTATAAAACATGCTTTATTCAAACTTGACAGAAACAAAACTGTCTTGGTGTCTCTTTCCACTGTTACAGCCATCATCAACTCCAGTCTGGTCAAAGTAAACCCTTGATTCACAGAGTTAGAAGTGAAAATCTTCTAGCTCTACACATTTCCCTCATGAAAACTGTAAAATTGACTCACCAGCCGGTTGTTCTCGTAGACATTCTCTTTAGACAGCGAACCAAAGTCTCTGGAATGATAAGACAGAAAAATGTTTAACTTTGAAACAAGATAAGGCTCAGTAAGCAGGTAGTCAGTGTACAGTTCCAGTACATAGCCTCCAACAACTGCAAATTATAGTATCTCCTTTCATCTCAAGACTCTTGCAGATGACCATCAAGAAGTACTGTAACTGTCAAAGCCATGCTGATACAGGATGGCACTGTATTTAGCTTGCTGACCTATTTCCACTTCTGTTATGAACCATCAAGAATCTATTATTGGCTTGACAGTCTGACAGGCAGGCGTGGTGAACAGTTAAGCCTCCCAACTACAACGGCTGACAAGTGGTCCCAAACCACACATTAATGATGCCTGATGTGAAAAACGGCCAGGACAAAAGGAAAGAAGTGGCTGTATCAAACAGGAGTGATGCGCTGATAATTACAAGGCTCCGCTCTGAAATGCCTACAGCGAGGAACTCAAGCCAGAGCTCTCACCAGTAAACATCCTGCAGTAAAACTGGAAAATGTCTGAGGTGTTCTGGAATGGAAGTGTGTGTGTGCACAAGAACGCGTATGCTTACACAACTCTGTGGTAGTAGGACAACAGTGAGGCAGAAAAAAAAAAAACACTGTGACCTTGGAAAAAAGTTTGTGGACCATGTGGAGCTCTCAAGACAGCAAAGCCCTGTGAATGAGCTCCGTGTTGGAGCCACACAAAGTGACCTCTGTTCTCTCTAATCTAGTTCCCATAGTGACACACACGGAGCAGCAGCTATAATGTCAAGATCATGTCAAAACAAGTCCACTGTGTCACACAGCCAGATGGAAGTGCAGCAACTTCAAATCATTCCCCAAACTGTGGTAGAACAGACAGTGCCGGCAGACAGCGGCATGGATGATGAAGCATGGTGTGTGTGATCCGAATCTAATCAAGTGTGACTCAGAGTCCCACTCAGAAGTTTATTTTGGGAAAGAGGACTGCTGAGGACCGGTGTGCCAGTTCTTCAAAATCCACAAGATCAAAACCTGGGCGAACCAGTATACCTGCTAAATCTGGTTCCATCTGACTTGACAAGTTTGTGCTAGACCACACAGGACTGGGATTTAGTGACGTCATAACAGTCAGAAATGTTTTGGTAGAGGAGTAGGTAGGTGAGACAAAACAAGTGCACTATGGAGACAAATGTCAACGCAGAAAGGACGTGGGAAAAACTCAGATGTAGAAGTACAAAGAGGATGTTACTGTTTGTGATATTGCTTGCTAAAGCATGAACAGTAGCTGTGTATATGAACATGATTTAATCAAAGTTTGACTGCACTGTCCCATGCACTTTCTTTAACGAGCCCATGGGTGATCTCTTGCAGCCATATCTACTCCCTTTCCAGTGGGATGATTGACAGTTGGTCTAAGCTGAAATTCAGATGAGGCCATTTGTTGTACTAACGTCTTTCCTGTACATCAGTTTGCATGTATTTGGATGAGAATACACTGGCTGCAGAGTGCAGGGCAGCCCTACAACGGCCTGGCCCAACATGAGAGCTAAATGCAGTTTGACAGGCGAAGGTCTCAGCTGCAGATTAGCCTGACGGACTGTCTGTCTGGATCAGAGCGAGTTTGGTTGGGCCACTGCAGCTTTACAGAGGACTGAACAGAGAGGCATGCTGGGACACAAATTGAAGAGGCAGAGCTCGAAAGCTGGGTGTTTAGGATTTGCCTCCTCTCTTACTTTCAGCTTTACTGCTGTGCTGTGTTTGCAGATATATTCCACATCACTGACTCGTCCTTCAGTGACTGGTCCAGTGAATGTTTGCTCGACTGCCATCCAAGCATAGTCCAATTTGCTCACAAACGTCTGGACCACCTGAGAGGTTAGCAGCACGAGCACGATGCTTATTGTCTGAAATCATTCCATCACACCGCAGTTTTCCCTCCAAGACAAAGGGGGACATCACATGTCATTAGCAGACGCTTTTATACAACCCTACTTCAACAACAAGAGTTGTTGCCTATTTCAGACAGAATCAAACCAGTAATGCTGATGTTGTCAGCAGCACTATCCAGAGATGCATGTCCAATGTGAGTCATATGAGAGATTCTGTGAATTTTTACTGCCATATAAATCAAATGATTTACAAGTTCTAGAAACAGTATCAGTGATACACATGATGACCCTCTTGTATGGGAGATGAACATACTGGGAGGATGATCATCACTAAATAGAATATTCTCCGTCTTTCTGGTGTGTTTGAGCAAACGCAGGTCAAACTCACTTATGAGTCAGAGATGTTCTGTGTGGTCGCTGCCAAAACAATGGCACGTCTCGATTTCCTCATCTCCATATCAAGTCATTTTTAGACACACTGATACTGCGGTTTTGTTTTGTGGTAGCTTCTGTACTGTGTGTGTGTGTGTGTGTGTGTGTGTGTGAGTGAAATGCAGAGAAGAGGGGTGTGTGTTGTTACAGACAGGGCATGGCCCGTCAGCCTGAGTTAATTACAGCACACTGGCCTCTCTCTCTACAATGTTCAGAAGAATATTGTGGCTGTTGGTTTTGGCTATAAAACATTATTTTAACATACAGTGTCGACGAATATAACATAAATGACATGGCTCTGGTTTTTGGTGTTTAACAAAAGTTATCTAACCACTTGTAATATCATATTCAGTCGTGCTAAACTACTTAAAAACATATTCCAAAGAGAAACCATTCTAGTCTTTGTTGACAGGAGCTCTGCATAATCCCAGTCCTTAAAAACTTGTTCTGCGTTTGTATCCTGAATGGATTAACATACTAGTTATTACAGTACTTGAAAACAATTTAGAGACAACAGTAAGTCGCCTGTCTGTCCACCTTTCACTGAAGCCAGCAAATCCTGTCATCACAGTAACCTTTGTTACCGTTAACTTCACTATCTCAAACAGTTTTCACATACGTACACTGTAAATTGACTAAATTAGTATCAATGTTACATTATTTGACGTCGAGTTACTTACATTAATTCTGGTCTGTAGCGATGTATTATGGCACAAAACGCCAAACCGTCCCGAAAGGACGTTGACATGTCCCTTATTTCCACATCGTGGTAGTTTTCACACTGTATCCGACACCACTCCTGGAGAGCCTTCAGAGATCCCATGACACTGTTATCACAGAAGTCCACGTATTCTTGTCAAATAAAATCGAGAGGTTTCGTCCCAGGTGTGACAGGACACAACACAAGTCTTTTCTCCAGTCATAAACGAGTCATCGGCAGCGTTTCAGTGAAGGGGCGACAGCCAGGCAACACCCGATACATTCATCCACAGCCAGTGAGTCACGTTAAAAACTAGCATGGCTTGCAAGCTAGCTAGATGTTAGCTAACTTTTGCAACAACAAAATGCATTATGCCCTCACTTCATCTCCTGTGCCGAGTTATTCAGATAGCGATAACTGCATCTGAAATGGCACTGTGATCGGAATCACAGGGTTAAAAACACATCTGATTTCCAGAGATGATTACGGTATTTTGCCAACAAAGTTCCTGACGTAGTCAACTTAGCTAACTCGCTAAGGTGGGTACGTTAGCCTGCTGCTAGCCGAACGCTATGTCTGCAGTTTGCAGGTTTGCTTCTTTGTGGAGAGCGCTGGCAGGGTGGGGATTGTCGTTGGCAGTTTCGACCGATGATATCGTTTCCGTCGAAGCAGAGGTGACAGTTTCCTCCTTGAGATGGACCACTACACGTTTTTTGTTTGTTGGTGCAGTGACTGCAACGGCTGATACAACGCTGAATAAAACGTCCGTCCCGCGCGCTGCCCGCGACGCCCGATTGACGACAGCGAAATAAACGCACAGTGAAAAAAATACTCTAACGGTTGATTAAAGCAGCCCAGCGCGGGTGCCCAGCCATCCTAGACACACTGATTGAAGCGTTGGCAGCCTGCCTGCCACCCTACTCAATGTCACGTTGTTGTTCTACTTGCCCACCCGGGGGAGTCGCTACAGAGTCGCTCCCTCAAGGTTTATCCACGCGATATGTTACAAAAATCACGCGATATTGGCCACTTGTTTAGAACTCCCGAAAGATGGCGGCGGCGCCTCCTGATGAGGCTAGCCTACAGTCTTGCATCAGTAAGTCCTCATACTGTACAATATCAAATTAACTTTTGAACGTAAAGCGATAGCCGGTGTAATGTTAAGGGGCACGGAGGTATATTCCCTCTTTGAACTCACCGCTGTCGGTCATTGTACTCCCCTTGAGGAATAGATTGTTTGAGTCAAGAGAGCGAATGTCATCAAATCAAAAGTGCAGCTGTCGATAGGAAACAAACTCAGTCACATAATGTATCACATTCGCTCGTATTTTGAGCTCACAGCGTGTTTACTGTTGACATTGTGAGGTTGGCGATGCTACACAAACCTGACACGTAAACTTTAAAATCCTGGCAGTGTCCAACTGAATGCTAACAAAATCAACTAGCTAGTTAGCCGCTGACCGTTTCCTCTTCAAGGATCACGACGGACCCAGAACCAGGAATTGTACAGTGCTTCTGCTCTAATCGTTGACACAGGCTTCACACGAACATTTTCTGCATACACGAGCAGCTCTCTTCATCTGCTCCAAACCAGACAGCTGATCGTTTGCATATCGCAAATAACCAGAGGCTACAGCTGCGGACAGTGTCACAGGCGTTTAGTAGGACTCGAGGTGTTAAGTTATCTCAGCTGTGAATTATCAGTACCTGCGAAAGCTTGGTGTCATCCTGGGAGGTTTTCTGTGTTCAGTGTAAGGGAAAATAAATTATTAAATTGCCTCACATGGAGCAGGTTTAAAGTTTGGATGTAGAGCAGATGCAAGTTTAGTCTTATGTGTTTTCCCTTCCCACAGACAAGGCCACCAACCCTTTGAATAAGGAGACAGACTGGGACAATATCAAGGGCTTTTGTGATCAGCTCAACAATGAACCAGAAGGGTGAGATGACGGTGAAGAAAATCACACCATTTCAGATTAGTTGTTCTGCTTCCCATCATGTACAAAATGCAGAAAGCATCACAGTTGATTTCCAGCTGTTTATCTGAAGTCTGAGAGCTGACTTGAAGATCGGGGGTGTTTTTGTTTCATATTTCAAATTCATGTCTTGCGGTATTCTTCGCTTCTTTTTTGCCTGTCAGTAAAGTGAAGCTTTATTTGTCAGTCCCCAGCTTGCGACCAGACTTCTGGCCCATAAAATCCAGTCACCTCAGGAGTGGGAGGCAATGCAAGCGCTTATGGTAAGAGATCGTCCATCAAAACCTCAGTTCAAAGTGTAAAGGTCTGCAAACTGTCACTTGTTATTGTTTTTGCAGTGAAGGCTTTTTTTTTTTGTGAAGGCTTGTCTGTACAGAAGTGAAACAAACTTTCAATGATTCCCAGGTTCTGGAGACATGCATGAAGAGCTGTGGAAAGCGATTTCACAGTGAAGTGGGAAAGTTTCGCTTTCTCAATGAGCTCATCAAGGTGGTCTCACCCAAGGTAACCATCTATGGTTTTTATGTTGCTGGACCGGTCTGACTGCAACTGTACATCCATGAGAAATAGCTTTTGTAGGGCGTTGTCAACCCATTAAAGCGGCTTTTAAGTGGCTCTAGCAACCTTACGAGACAAGTTACTGACCCGGTATTTAACTAGCCGTTGTAGTTGTTAAAGCTTAAAACCATTTTCATGTAATAGCTGCATTAATCTCCTTTTCTCTGCAGTATTTGGGCACCCGGGCTCCAGAGCCAGTGAAAAAGAGGGTGTTAGAAATGGTATACAGCTGGACGGTGCGGCTGCCTGATGAGACCAAGATAGCAGACGCCTATCAGATGCTGAAAAAACAGGGTGAGCAGGAGCTTGAGAACCATTGAGATAAAGGACTGTAGCTCGAAGTCTCTCATTTCCTTCATAGTTAGCGTGTGTCATTCCATGTATATGTTCACTTATTGTAAATCTGTTTTTTACTTCCCACATTTTACTGATAATGCGTTTTGGTTCCTGACATCTGACTTCTTTTAAAAAGTTGTGTTTCGTACAAAAGAGTATCAGTTCTCCTTTTTATGGTGATGAGCCACAAGCATGAGACTAAAGTCCTTAGTCATGCTTAGTTGAATCTAGTGTGATGTTAAAGATGCACTTTCCCATCAGAGTTCAGTAGTTACTGCAGGATAGTTAATACTCATCTAGGGTTGTGGCACATTGCCGCCTGATGTGTTTTGGTGGAATACAGCTGACTCCCTTATCATAATGTGCTTACATTTATCTCAAAGAAGTGTCAAGCACAATGCTGTAGCACCAGTATCACACATTTCATGGACAACACCGAGCACTGAGCCAGATTCTGTAGCTGAGATCTATGTACAGTGCAGATGTATAAAATGGGAGCTGTTGACATGTGAGCTTAATAGGTGTCCCTGTCCTCTTCCAGGCATTGTCAAGCAGGATCCCGTGCTTCCTGATGACAGGCCCCTCCCACCCCCTCCACCCAGAGCCAAAAGTGCCGTCTTTGAGGATGAGGAGAAATCCAAGGTAAGAAGTATGAGTGGTGATGAAGAGGCACCAGGTTTCCACAAGGAAGGACTTGTGTATTGTATTGTCATCATGTGAGATTCCTAAGAATGTTTCCATACACATCAGATCCTTTGACGTGGACCTCCTGGGAAAAGCAGTATGGGACCAACCGTTTACAAACTTCTCTTCCTCTTTTCTTTCCTCTCCCACTTCGGTCCTATCCTGTTTTTGTAGATGCTGTCTCGCTTGTTGAACAGCACTCACCCCGAAGATCTGCGAGCAGCAAACAAGCTCATTAAGGAAATGGTCCAGGAGGTGTGTCATGGGTTTTGTTTGCTGTATGTGCTGTACAGTGTGTGGTGTGACGTGCATGTGTAACTGTGCTTCTCCACCATTTGCACACACCTCATCTTGTAACATGATAACATTAATGCACATGAGTGGTAGTCTCAAGGCCTTTTCAAATTGTTTTTGGATTATTATAGTGTTTTAAGACAATATTATTATATTATTTGTACTTATTATAGTATATACTCCATATCCTAAAATGGAAAGCTTAATATCCAATCAACAATCAAGGTCTTGATCTCGGTATCAACCTTTTTTTACCTTCATATTTGTCATATCTTCTGTGTAATTATTACCTTGATGAACAAAGTCAGCCAGGAAACGAAGGTCTGCAAAAATGCTAGTTTTCTAAGATTTGTATTGATCCCGGCCACTGAGACCCTATAACTCTTTTCCCAGGACCAGAAGCGGGTGGAGAAGGTATCAAAGCGGGTGAACGCCATCCAGGAGGTGAAGGAGAGCGTGAGCCTGCTGAGCCAGCTGCTGGAGGGCTACAGCAAGGAGAGCTGCTCCCAGAGCAACCAGGAGCTCATTAAAGTCAGCCCAGCTCAGCACATTGAAACTAGCTGCAGCTGCAGTCTCACAACTCTGCTTGCACCGCTCACTGGTTTTAGTGTTTGTAACATGTGTCTGTTTGCAGGATCTTTACCAGCGCTGTGAAAAGATGAGGCCGACACTATTCCGATTAGCAAGTGACACAGAGGATAGTGATGAAGCTTTAGGTGAGTTTGCTGACCTCATGACTTCGACAGTGTGTCATAGTATTATGTGTCTATTTAGTCACTTTTTTTCCGGACAGATATCATGAAGTCTGACTCAGTCTAAAAAGTTAAGATTTGAAAACCTATGTTTTCTGTTTACAGCGGATATCTTACAAGCCAATGACAGTCTGACGCAGGTCATCAACCTGTACAGACAGCTGGTAAAGGGGGAGGATGTGTCAAAGGATGGCATAAACATGCCCTCACAACCAGGTAGGCTGTGTGTGTGTGTCTGTGTGTGTGTTTTCAAGCTCACTGTTGGAAATGCCGGTGAAGAACAACCTCTGTAGGTTATGCGATCACAGTTGGATGTTCTCCCTCCAAATCAGGCAGCAGCAGCTCAGCACTAGTAGACCTGATGGGACTGAATGCATCAGCCAACACAGCACCTTCCAACCCGGAGCCCTCCAGCCTCCAGACTCTGACTCAGAACGTGGGCATCAGCCTCTTGGACGATGAACTCATGTCGCTGGGTAAGATCAAAAAGCTCATCTGGCTTGTAAACACAAAGGTAAATTACTAAGTGTAACTTTTTTAACAAGTCAGCAATGTCAGCACAGTTCAGTCCACACAGCACAGTCATACCTTATTTCCATTGGCCGGTGTGTAGCCCTCCTGTTGGCTGACTGGCTGAAACCCAACATCCTCAGAAGCAGGACACATCTGGCTCTACCACAACAAAGCTGCACACATGCACAGCCTTTCTGGACTGAGCCGAACATGTCACGAACTCTGACAGTAGCAGTGAATTGTGTTTCTTTTAGAGAGTTTTAAACTGCATTTTTTAAGTTATAACCAGCAAACTGGAATGAAATTGAATTAACCTTTTGTTGTCTCTGATCTCTCAGGACTGAATGTGGCAGAAAACTGTGACTCTCAGAACACTTTTCAGGTGCGAGTTGTAAGATGATGCTGTGCTTCTCACATTAAAGCCATTATGTGTACAGTTTGAAAACTCTGGTGCCATCAAGTGGAAGAGAGCCAGCAGTATCATTCAACATATGCTATAATCATATAAAAATATCAACATATTGACGCTTTAATACTGAAGCTGCTTTGGTTTTCAAACCACTTGACATCAGCTCCATCTCCTTCCTCGGTGTCTTCTCTCAGTCCTCTGATGGCGCAGAATCATCTGCTATGCCGGTCCCTGCTGCGCTGTTGCTGCCAGCTGTGCTGCAGACACCCCAGGCTCCACCAGCAGGGGGCCCTGCTGCTCCACCTAAACACATGGAAGAGCTGGACTTGTTGGGGAAGACTTTGTTACAGCAGTCCCTGCCTCCAGAGAGCCAGCAGGTCAAATGGTAAGCACGTCTGTGTGTGTCATTACAGCCCTTCATAAGTGTAATGTGACACACGGCAGTGGTAAATCACTTGTTGAGGGGGAAGTCGTATGTTTCTTATTTTTTCTTTGACATGCTCGCAGCTACAATCTAATTTGTGTTCTCCATTCTTGCAAATGCAGGGATAAGCTCCAGCCTCAATCCAGAGTCACCTTACGAGATCTGCAGAAGTCCAGCACCAACTGCAGACCTGCTCCAAATGCCACCACCGCTCCACCTGCTCCCGCTCCTGCTCCGGGGACCACGTCCAGCCTGGCCGTCCAGTCAGAGCAGCCCGACACTCTCCTCCTCTCCAATCTCAGTGTCACGGCTGCTGAGAAAGGCTCGGTCGCTGCCGCTGAGCCCTACGACAGCATCTCTCTCGCTGACGTTACTGTGCCTCTGGAATCAATCAAACCAAGTGAGCACAGGCAGTGAAGCGGGATGTCGTGATAGGTGCCGTTTTTCTTCAATATTCTTCATCACATTCTGTTTTGTTTTTCCCTTTTCTCTGCAAATCTGTTCCAGGCAGCTTATTACCAGTGACTGTATTCGACAAACACAGCCTCCGAGTTTTGTTCACCTTTGCCCGTGACTGTCCTCCGTCACGGCCTGACGTGCTGGTGGTGATCATCTCCATGCTGTCCTCAGCCCCCATTCCTGTCACCAACATCCGCTTTCAGGCAGCTGTACCAAAGGTAGGTTCACGTAGTCTGCTTTTCATAGTGATGACAGATGTGCTTTTCCCTGCAAGCTTCTACCTCATCAGTTTAAGGCATGCAGTCAGGTGTCAGCAGCTAAAATGTTTTCTGTGGATACCACTTGTTGACATGGTTTTTGTGTGGATGTGTCCACGTTGCACAGGTGATGAAAGTGAAGCTGCAGCCTCCCTCTAGCACTGAGCTCCCAGCCTTCAATCCCATCCTGCCTCCAGCCGCCGTCACACAGATCCTGCTGTTGGCTAACCCTCATAAGGTACTCTGTCACATGACCCCCCCCCCCCCATTGCAAAGCAAAGCTGGCCTCAGTTCAAGGCCATTGTATGATATATGAGTATGACAAGGCTATTTAGTGTTAGCAAGTAATGTGTACATTATTATACTGTCCATTGTGTTATGTATTATTATGTATATTATTATACATTATGTAACAAACAAGAGGACTGCTAATACGCAAGCATTGATTAAATGTTAAATCGTTGCTGGTGATGTAATACTGACATTTTTTTCATTTTTCAGGAAAAAGTACGTTTGCGGTACAAGCTGACTTTCAACTTGGGAGACAAATCTCATGATGAATCTGGCGACGTGGACCAGTTCCCGCCTCCAAACACCTGGGGGAACCTTTAGTGAGAATGGCCAACCTCCTGTCATCTGACCTGCTGCTTCCTTTAGATTTAGGTTGAAGTTGTCCCTCATCGCTGACTTGAGGCAAGACGGCCTCTTTACACTTCAGCGGCGTCAAACTGCGGTTTGGTGATCCAGACTGACTTGAGAACAGTTGTGGGAACCAGCTTCTGCCTTGTGCCTTCCGTCACAGCCTTCCTGTCCTCAGTTGATCATCTCCATGTTCCTGTTCTGCAGCTACATTTTCTTCTTCCAACAATCAGAGCAACACAAACTACACAGCAAACTGTTAGAACCACTCATCCAATGCAGCGACTTTTGGAGGAAGCAAGTTGAGCCTTTAAATGCCGAATGTGTGCATTTGTCTGATTTGCATACTGTATACAATCCTCTCCAATGTCCCATGAATGTTTTTGTTGTTTACGAACCCCAGAGCTCACCCAAAAGCAAGTGTCTGATGCATTCCTAAATTGCAGAGCTCGCAGTGTGAGCAGAAATGTCCAACATTCAGATTCTTGTCAGCCTGTGTGTCCAGTGTTTTATTCTGCATGTTAAGAGTAGGGTTGCAACAAATCATGATTTTCTTTCAGTCCATTGGTAATAACTTTCAGGTCAGCTTTAAGTCAGTTCAGTGCTTAAGGTGATCTCTTAAATGTGTTTTCAGTATGGACAAGGGTAGAAACAGCTTATGATGAGGAATAGTTGGTATTTTTACCAACCACATGAATTTCCTATCAAATGATGAATTGGTTATTTGGCTAATTGTTTCAGCGCTACTTCAGAGGAAGAACATCAGCAGTGGATTATAGTCAACTGGTGCCATGCTCAACTTCTTTGCTAACCAACTCCCCATAATGAAGACTGTTGTTAATTTGTCAAACACAGAGCTGCATGGGGAAATTATGTTGCTAAATGTAATTATGAACACACTGAAATCACTGAACTGGTTTTCCCTTTTGTCCAGCAGAGACGGCTCAGAGTGTGAGGAGCTGATCAGAAATGCTGTAATAACAGGAAAAGTATCAGAGAACCGATAGTGTCATACCTAATGAATGGGTACATAGCTTGCAAGAGTTGTGACAGTAGGAAAAGAACAGGTGTTACTAATAACATTAGTAGTGGCTCAGTGTGAGTGAGCCAGCATGAACAGTACGTGGATATGAGATAAATGGAATTCTACCATCGGTGATTTCACTGATTGGTGCTTTTCCTGCTGTGACAGGTCAAAGTCTCCTCTGTGAAAAGGCACTATGAAGGAAGGGCGCTAGACCTCTGCCTCTGTTAAAATACTGAAATTTAGCTTTTAATTTCTGCACTTTTCTTTATTTTCAAGGTTTTGGGACACTTTTTGACCGTTCTCAGGATTTTGATTTGGGGATTTATCTCACACATGAACTTTCATGCACTTATTTTCTTTCAGTTTTGCACATGAAACCATTCCCCGTTACAGTACATTGTCTTCTCTCATTTGTTGCCTTTCTACTGTTGATTGACCCAAAGAGGGACATGTGAACTCCTGCGTCAACGTTGCTGACATCCGGTTTGATTCTACCACACGTGCCTGGGATGAAACATTTGATTTTCATTTGCTTTGTACATATATGTATACAAATCTGTAGTTTGAGTTCTGTTTTTTTTTTTTCCATTTCTTCATGTCCTTGTCAGAAAAATACTGAAAAATGATGTTACAGAATCATCCTAATATCCACGTCATTGAGTTGATTGGAGCACGGGTCTATGATTCCTTCTAAGGGTCAGGAATACTGAAATAAAATGAGTTTGGAGGCAGACTGGTTCCACCTGAGAAATAAGACTTCAATGTATGTGAGACTCAATATGAAAATTACCCACCGAGTAAAATGAATTTGGTTCTGCCCTTATACTTGAAAGCAAGTATTACATTTCACATGGTAGACTAACACACACCCACAGTCTTTACATGGTGCCATTAATCCTTCTGGCTGTTTTATAATACTAAATATCAGGTGTTTCATTTCCATAGAGATTTGAGCTTCTATTTGTTTACAGATGTATTAACATTACGAACACGTCCAGGACTGGAAGAAAGCAATAATGAGACAAAACAGTCGCCTCAGTAACCACCTTTCAGTCCTTCATGGCTAAAGCAGACTGTAAATAATGAACATTTGGGCTCCTAGCATGATGTACTGTAAACTGTATTGAGGGGGTCACTTTCAGCTCAGATTTATTTTGTGGAAGTCCACACATCTCCACAGTCGTCTTCTTTGTGATGCATAGTGCCACAATCTCTGACTGGAGTAGCATTAATCAGTAGATGATCACATTAGTCCAGTCGTGGGGAGGATGATGATAGCTCTTCCTTCTTGGGTCTTGGCTACGGGTATTAACCCAGCAAGTCATCTGATTTGTCATCCCAGTCTCCACTGATGGAACTTGTTGAAGTACCGGTTTTCGCACCGTTGTAGTGACCACGAAAACTGTGATTGCCTGAAACATGAGACAGGCAACTCGTATTGTAGCCATGTTATTTCATGTCTAGCTCTCGTAGGCACTGAGGTGCATTTAGAGGTACGCTACACAGTCAGTTATTGCTTTATAAAACCTATTACAGATGCAAATCCCTGTTTTTGGTAACCTCAGTCTTTACTTCCATGCTACAGTTTACATTAAGATGCAAGAAGTGAGTAAAACATGATCGGGGACTGTGCATGCAATGCTGTCACCTTCATCCACCTGTGAAAGACATGAATCAGACTGGACGTCTCACATGATCGAAGACAAAACAAACGACTGGGGAAACTAAAAACTTAAGACCCAAAGTGAGTCAATCAGCTGAACTGGATCCAGATTTTTAAGACTGATACTCAACATGAAGTACAGCAAAACTAAGTGTTGTGACGTGGTCCATCCAGAGGCATTTCTGAGGGAGGGAACCAGTCTTTTCCATTTGTGCTCCTAATGTGAATAAAAGCTTCATGCCATTATGAATATTTATCATTAAAAGCAACAAACATGTAAATACTGCTGGGTACAAAATGAGAATGTACTACAAATGTGTATTTAAGGCAAATAAAGTCATTTGTACAGGGAATTCACCTGATGTATAAATAATTTGCGAAGTAGGAAATACAGCTTTGATTCATTTATTTGAGAAAAAGCATCGTAAAAACACAAAGAGGAAACAAGCAAAAAAAAACAAACCTCCAGTTTTATAAACAATCCACATGAAACTGCGTCTGTATTAGCTGATCTGCTCGTGAAAACAATGTGTGAGTTAAACTGTTACAAGTAAATGGAAACACATCCGTTCAGACTTGGTACAGGACAGGAAAAGGTAAAGGCATGCATGACTACATGTATCTAAGCCTACAGCGACAGATCATCACACTGAAAAAACTAACAGTGTTTGCATGGTATCAAAATTTTTGAAGAAGATTCACTACTCGGATGCACTGCTTCAGTGTTAAGAATAACACAAACCAAAAATCAATGCAATTAGAATATATTGCTGGTCACAACCAAAGTCTCCCTCAAACAATATAAGTCAAAGACTTTGAAAAAACAAACAAAGCAAGACGTGACTCTGGAATGTGACTGTTTCTATTACAAATCATTTTTCACACAGCACTCTCCACCACGCACCACGGAGCCCCCCTGACACAGCTGACCAATGACTCAGCTTAAACTAGAGAGGGACAACACACTGCTGTAGTGTTTGACTGAAATGACAACACATGAAGCTTGTTCCTCCAGGGTGCATGGCTGAGAGCAACGTTAGGAGACATTGGAAGTTGAAAAAAATGACGCAGAAAACATGTTTCCTTTTCTATAGGAAAATTTTAAATCCACTCACGAGTTGTATTAAAAAGCACAAAACAGATAGAAAACATCAGCCCTTACCTCCTCAGATATGGTATGCCTTTTCAAACTCCTGCCTCTGGGAGTTACACTGTGAACACACACAAGTACAGATTCACTCAGTGCTTCTTTCTTATTGTTCTACTTCCGGGGAGGTGGAGGACCCGGAGGAGGAGGAGGTGGAGAAGCAAAAGGGTAAGGCGGTTGCCCAATGAAGCCCATGAGCGGTGGCTGTGGCGGAGCAAACTGCTGAGCCATCAGAGGCTGCGGCCCCCCCGGTGATGGTGGAGGAGGGGGTTGGCCAAACTGACCCTGCGGCTGGCTAGGTGGATCCTGACCTCCACCTCCACTAGGCTGGCCTCCGCTGCGGGAGTTGAAGCCACCACTGCTGCCGTAACTCTGGAACTGATCTGAACCTGAGCTGTAGCTATTCCTGCGATCCCGGCCTCTGTCCCTGTAGGAGGAGGAGGAGGAGGAGGTGGAGCGGTCTCCATCATGGCTGTTGCGGCCGAAGCCACTGCGGCTATCTTTGCTGCTGCCACCACCACCACCACCACCACCAGGGCGCATGCGGCGATCACACTCCTCCTGGTACATGAGGTTCGGGTTGTTGGAGCTGCTGCCACGGTAACGCATTCTGCCACCTGTAACAAACAGATGTAAAATCAGCGTTTTTAAACTCTTAATCACTGCATCTTCTTCTTCAGGTCTTAATCATTCACATCTTCTCTACTTCACTGCATGATTGACTATGATGTATGACGTATCTTACCGCCTCCTCCTCCACCACGCCCTGAGTCCACGAGCTGAAGCAGTTTGGGATTGATGGCCTGCCGGGCCTCCGCCAACACCCGGACGAGGTCCTGGGCCTTCCGCAGGTTCCCTGGGGTGAAGAAGGTGTAGGCAGTGCCCTTGTTGGTACTGCGAGCCGTACGTCCAATACGGTGGACGTAATCCTCAGACGAGCCGGGATAGTCATAGTTGATGACAAACTTGACATCTTCCACATCTTTTGGATGAAGGGAAATCAATTATACAGCATGGGGGAAAGGGAAGAGATGATCATCTCAAGAGGGGAAAAAGCTTCTGCAGAAAGAATGATGGAACTGATGGTTTGTATCTAATAAAAATATATATAACTAATGTTAATTACTTACAATTATTAAGGTTAGAACTAAAAATCTAAACAAATGGAGTAACTTACCTGCTTTATCAGACACCATGCAAAAATCCATACATCTAAAGATCCATTTCAGTTACCCACCATTACAACTCATCTCAACCAGACACAGTTAAAACTCGACTTCAGGTTTTCACACTCGACATGAAGCAAACACGACATGGACAGTGTGCAACAACCATGTTTAGGCTTCATTATCTTCACACCAATGTGATTACTGGTCAGAATGTGTGAAGACAAGGAGTCTGTTTCTTATTACAGAAGACTTGGGGCTCTGACGGCACTGCTGATCAATGAGCCTACCTTTCCCCTCCATCGTGACAGAGGGAAGCCATTTCATCACCCATGACCTACTGAATGACAGAATGACGATGTGCTGGGATAGACACTGTGCTATTCTTTTGTCTAAAATATGAGCACAATGGAAGTACCTGAAAATATGGTGAGCTCATGGAGGAGTTAAGAGAAAGGGGCGGTGAGGTACTTACCCCCTTAATGTTGTTTTTACAAAGGTAGACAGTCCCCCCTGATCAGTCCTGGTTTATAGGGAGGGGCTGAGGGGGAGGGAGACAGGATTCATCCCACACCAGCAACGTCAGACGGGAGCAGAACCGTTAAACCTCAAGAGTCACGCACACAAACAGCTGGTTCTGTTGCTCTCTCGCTGCATTGCAGGACCCTCCTCAGACCCTGGCCAGGACTGGATCCAGACGAGCCCGTCTAATTCTCTCCCCCCTGTCTGTCTGCTTTTTGGGACGGACCGATGGGCAGACATACAGGCACCTCAGGCTGCTCCCAAGGAAGGCTCGCTGGATATACAAACTCTGACAATACTGGGCAGGGGGATCTTAAGTTACCCAAGAAGAATAAGAGGGGCTTTAATCCCTCGAAAACTAGCCAAGCTTCTACTTTAATGTGATGTAGGGGGCAGTGACAGCAGCGCAGACTGTTACAGCTGCCATGTGCTGCCAAACCCTGAGAGGAGAAGAGGGGAAAAAAGAACAAGGATAGGTCATAGGAATTTTGGCAAGTCAAAGACACTTCACTTATCCCCCCTTCTCACATGTATCCTGCCAACAAAATTGGACGTCAAATTAGCCATTTTAGCTTTCCTGCTGCCTCGGAGATAGAACTACACAATTTATCTTCTTGTGGAAGAACAGGTAATATGAGCATGAAGGAGACATAAAAAAAAGGTGCGCAGGAATATCTGCCCCACACACCCTCCTTTCAGGCAGCAGCGTGCCAAAGAGCCCCGGTAGAAGGAAGCTTTTCAACTACAGTAACAAGAAACAGACTATACGCAGCATAGCAGATGGCCTGAAGCCTCCATGCTGGACTCAACAAATTCATTAAAACTGTCAGGTTATAATAGTAAGGGAGAATTGATTTCATTGTACATCAGTAAATTCACACAGATCGAGCAAACTAGCATAATATCAACCTGACAACAGTCAAAGACAATTCTACACTTAATGTTGTGCTAGATTGTGATTTTATTTACCCCATTTCATTGCCAGACTCTGCCAGATATAACTGGTCTCATCTGTAGTATACTTACCTCAAGATAGTCAAGATAACTTTGCAACTAGAGGCACATAAGAAGGGTAACACCTGTACGGTACAAATCGATTTAACTGTGGTGACTGTTTACTTGTGTCACTCTACAAGCGTTCCTTCGTATTATTTACAGGAAAAATATAATTCACTGGAAAACGCAAAGAGAATGAGAGAAGAGACATTCATGTGAGAGATTATGCAGCATTAACTGTATGTGTGAGCAGACATACCCAGACCACGAGAGGCCACATCGGTAGCAATCAGTATGGGAGCTTTACCAGTCCGAAATTCTGTAGGATTAAACAAAGTGTTAGTAGGAAAATTAGCAGACACAGACATCGAAAAGAAAAGTGAAGAGCAGGACGGAAATCATGATCTCAGCTCATACGCTCAGTGAATGAGTACATGTAAAAAATAACTCTACTGATCAGCAGTCTGAGGGAAGTAATGTTCTGTACTGTCCACTGGCCCTTCAGGTATGACACATGATCTACAACAAAGAGCAGGAGGGAAGTGGTAACACTGTCTTACCTGCGAGTACCCAGTCTCTTTCTGGCTGGCTCTTGTCTCCATGGATACACATGGCTGGCCACCTAGAAAACAAAACCACAGTGACGTGGCAGGATTAGAGGACACTCTAAATAGCTACTGTCTATCAAACATTTGCATAATTCATCACTAGATCTGCTGTGATCATGTTGCGTCACTCCTCACCCGTCCCGCCTCATCCTCCTGGTGAGATCATCACAGCGCTTCTTGGTCTCCACAAAGATGATGGTTTTATTTTCCTTTTCAGCCATTATCTCCTCCATCAGCTGAAAAAGTCTGCAGACAGGGAGAGACGATCAGAGCACATCAGCAGTACGAAGGTTCTGTTCACACCAGGCATTAAGACGCGTCTTGGGTGATCCAATAACAAGCAGCCAGCTCTAAGTACGTCAGATCACACCTGCATTACAATATGTCTCCACATGTGTCTCGAGTGACCTTTGTGATCGGATCTCACTTTGCCGCTCTATATGCAAATAAACACGTACATCTTTCTCTTTGCAAAGACCAAATGCATTGTTGTTTTTAACAATGCATTTATGATGCAATGCAACAGCAGCAGCCAACCCTCTGAGACAAGGGAAGTCTGGGGATACTGCAGTCACTAGTTACATGGTGATATCAGTTAAAACAGTGTGTTCACAAATATGCGCTGCTTATATTGGTATGTAAGAGAGTGTCGCCATATGCATGCCAGACCACCTCCGACTGTGGTCTGAGCGGTTGGATCTCAATGTGTCTTACGCCTGTCTCGGTTGCATTTACAGCTGTTCTTAGAGCTGTCCACTTGTGATCAGGTTACCTGGGTCAGGTTAATACCAGGTGTAAAAAGTGCCTCAACTCAAGCTTCAACTGTGTTTAAAGGATAACGTCGTGTTCTGTAATGTTAACAGCAGTTAATCATGACATAATGACAGTTTGCCACTGGCTATCCTTACTTGTGGTCCTTTTCAGTCTCCATGCAGACATCGACAATCTGCAGGATGTTATGGTTGGCGCTGAGCTCCAGGGCGCCAACATTAATCTGGATGTAGTCCTTCAGGAAGTCCTCAGCAAGCTGCCGAACCTCCTTTGGCCAGGTTGCACTCCACATCAGAGTCTGTCTGTCAGGCTGAGAGGGCGAGAGAGAGAGAGAGACAGAAAGCATGCAGCTGAGTTCACTGAAAAATATTTCTACATTAATAAGTCAAGGTTATCATTCGAAAATCAGCAGTCACGGTAGCTGAGCCTCTGACGCACCCTGATTTGATCGACTATCTTGCGAATCTGTGGTTCAAAGCCCATGTCCAGCATGCGGTCAGCCTCATCCAGCACTAGGTAGGTGCAGCGCCGGAGGTTTGTTTTCCCAGACTCCAAGAAGTCGATGAGGCGACCAGGTGTGGCGATGCAGATCTCAACACCTAGACTCATTCAAAATCAACAAAAACACACATGATTAGATGCTCAGGCAGGACATTTCACTATTAGTTGTGTTCTTTTTGTTTGTTCATTTGTTCATCTAAATCTGTATTTTACAGTTACTGTGTGACCACAAGACCACACTTTACAGGAAAATGCAGTGTGGGCTACAATCCCCGGCTGCAGCTGAGGAAGTCACAGATGACAGAGACATGTTTAACTCTTTGCATAACAAGGACACAGCTCTGTGTTTTCCATGAATTAAATATGTTGTTCAGTTTCATTAAATGAAGTCGTCATGGTTAACATTATTCCCCTATACTGAACGGGATTTTTGATATAAAGGTTTTGAATTTCAAACTGTTTTGAATAATCCCTGGCGTGTTCCCGTCAGGAACCATACCCACCCCTCTCGAGGTCTCGAATCTGTGGTCCTTTGGGTGCTCCACCATAGACGCAGGTGCTTTTGATACGGGAAGACTTGCCATAATCATAAGCGACCTGCTGAACCTGCTGAGCCAGCTCTCTGGTCGGGGCAAGCACCAGACACTATGAAGAGAAGAGGAAGAGGGAAGAGGAAGGTTTATTAAAACTGACAGTGTGTCCACACATTTAGATAAAACACTCCCATCCAACATAATAACACATACGAATTTTCACTCACAATTGGACCATCTCCTCTCTCCAGATAGGGCTGGTGGTTGATATGTACAATAGCAGGAAGAAGATACTGCAGGGAACAAAACACATAAAAAGAAAAGTAAATACAACTATCCTGCCCCAGGAATGTGCTGACATGCACTTGTTCTTGACTTTGTGTTGTATTTATTTGATGGTTATTTGTCTCCCTTTCGATCTTGTGAAATGTGCTAGGTAAATAAGATTTTTCTGAATTTCTCAGATTAAACATCTAATAAAATGTCGTCATCATCATGCAGGATGACGGCAGGGCAGCCTTACAGCCAGTGTCTTTCCAGAGCCCGTCTGGGCAATCCCCACCATGTCCCTGCCACTCAGGGCCACGGGGAAACCCTGGGACTGGATCGCTGTCGGCTCCTTGAAGTTTTGCTGCATCAGCACATCCATCACATACTCTGCCAGAAGAAGCAGGGACACAATCAACGAGACCATTGCGCTGCTAAGACTGCTACTTTGGTTTCTATCTTAAATTTGACAATATTTCCTTCTTGTAAACGAATAACTAGTCCTTGTAAAGCACATTTTACCAGCACTGCATTACATTCTGAAGTCCTCGGATGTTGGAGGGAGTGGATTAATTATTTACTGTATAAGCTAATGTTTCCCAGAGATTGTCTGTGCAGACATTGTAGTGTATGTAAGGTAAGGTTTACTAACGAGGAAACTGTGCCTGGTGGAAAGCTGTGATCGCCTTTGAACAGCCAGAGCCTCTGACGGTGATCTCCTTCTTTCTGCAAAACTCTTCCAACTCATACTGGATAAAACAGTGAAAAAGACAGAAAAAAAACAGAAAACATTTTGGACACAGGCTTTAAATGAAGATTTTTTTTAGAATACCTTAAGCTAAAATTACTGACTTGGCAAAGAAACATGATCACGAGGTATGAGTAAACTTTATCATTTAGGGGCTGAACTTTGTTAATGCTTGTAACTTTGTGTATTAATATTGTCTGCAGCAACATCACAAATGATGATGGGGACACAAATGCAAATATGCTCAAATCCAATATTTTGTAATGCTCTCAAATCTTCATGTAAATCTTACGATTCACTTACTGTTTGTGAGTGTAAGGGGGGAGAGAGAAAAATAAAGACTTACCTGACTCATGTGTTGGACCTCAGGATGTTCGGTGTAGAAGTTCTTCTCAAATTTTGGCAGCTCATCCAGGTTCCACCGCTTCTTGCGGAGACGCTCACCTGGATTCCCAAACTTCATCGGTGGGGGTCCACTGCGACCGCTCATTGCCCCAAACCGTGGCCTGAAAGGTAAAGAGCAGTGGCGAATGCTGCAGCATTACCTGCGGCTATCCAGAGTGACTGTGTCAACACTGCAGGTCCTCCCTTCAACGACATTATGTGAAGGTTTTGATTTCCATCCTTTAGGTCTGTCTGTACTTATGGCTGAATCCACACCCTCAGACTTCACTGTACTTGCAGAATTATTATTCTCATGAAGTTCAAAGTGGGAATTCTGTATTTCAACAAGTCCACAAGGGGGCTCATGTGGACTTGATGTGTGCGGACTGCTTTACTACAGATCTCTACCATCTGCTGATGCAAGTTATGAGAGAATTTGAGAGAATTTGAAGACATTTATCTGTCCATTGGATGTATTTTCAGTGTATAAGAGCAGTCATGCTATTAAGTTATGCACTGCACACACACATACATACACACACACACACACACACACACACACCTGGACTTGATGATTTGCATTTGTACACTGTAATGTCCGGTTTGTGTGCTCAAATGTGCAGTCAGATATATAAACGTCACACACACTGCACAGCCAACTAGTGTGATGATTTTCAGCTGGGTGTAATATCAATGCTCACCTCCGGCTACATGTCCGCAGGCTTCAAGTCTCCATTCACCAAACACATGAAAATTGATATACTGACTGAGAAAATTAAATTTACTGTGCAACTACCTCACTACTACACAAGAAACTTGACGACTTTTGGTGATCCTCAGCTTTAGCGCCGCCATCCGGCCAAGGCTTCAGATGAGAAGATAATTGTTTGTGCCATAGTCAACAGACTTTGGCGACAACACGACCGTTACCCTCACGGTCGATTTTAGGCCACTGCTACACCTGCATAAATGCTCTGTCATTTCAAACTTCCTCCATTGTTTACCGTGAAAGTATCAACAGTGGAGGGAGGCCTTGCGGAGGTTTGAGGTTGTTGTCGTGTTGCACTTATCGCTCCACTGCTGAGAGACCAGAGGAGTCTCCAAACATGTTTTGAGTCAGTCAGTCAAGTTACGGCGATGTCTACACATTGTGTTATTTCCATGTATGAAGTAAAAACATACCTGTCTCGTCCACGGTCCCTGTCTCTGTCTCCATAGGAGGAACCCCCTCTCATTTTGGCGAAAAATCTAACGTTAACTGTTAAACTACCCTTTCCGCTGTATTTGTAACGTACGCTTTGACGTTTGACACCAGTTTGTTTACGTTGTGCGCTGTTAAAAAGTGTTACATAATAACGACAATTTACGCGTGCGAAACTTTATGTATATCAGATAATAATAACGCTTAAATAAGGATTTTGGTAAAGAATTGGTGGATGCGTCACGTAGCTTCACGGCCGCGTCGCTCCTTCCTTCCCTGCCCTCTTTAGCGACGTAACTTCAACTAATAAATCCACGTAGCATCGTGTCGATAGAACGGGCGCTACGTACAAATGTTAACTTAGTAATAATGGCGGATTTGATTCGTGTACGCATTCGTGCTTTTTAACGGTTGGTGGCGATGTGTCAGAAACTGAGCTTGCTTTCGTTGAAACAGTAGTAGAAGAAGAAGCCTTCCAGGAAGTTCAGGCAGATTGACCGACGGATTTTGCAGTGACTGCGATATGTGTCTATTTAGATAACAAAAATATGAAGTTACCGTTTTTTTTTCTAATAGTATGTTAACTACTTCGTGGCATAGTGGTCCTCGCTTTAGGAAATGCCTTTGCTTATTCAAAATAGAGAACTTGGGCGCATAAATTCGACTGCGGAACTGTTCGACAAATATCCACATTTACAGGTTTGTTCGCAGAAAGTTCAGCTAAATTTAGCTTGCTGATCTGGCTGTCATCACCAGGTCACCTCACAGGAATCACTCTATGACAGACTGGCACTTCATGCTAAAGCTAAATGGTGATTAGCGTTACATTTCTGAATGAACTGGCTGTGACCTGGAGTCACTCAACACCGCAAACTGTCATATGGTCATTTATTTATTTATTTTCTTAAGAAGTGGAACTAATGAAACTGATTGGGAAATAATGGGACGACAGTTCACTCAATGAACAGGCGTTTCAGACATTTGTTGGCTGAATTTCGAAAGTTTATTGTTTGTATTTATAGAGAAATTCAGTCCTTTCTTTCATCAGTTGAAGGATAAATGTGAATTAGGCCACCTTTTCATTCTCTGACAACCATCAAACTGAACTGTGCTGTCAAATAATAACAAGACACCAGATGAAGGTGTACAGTCTGTATTACGTGTGAAGTAACACTTTGGTGTAAATGAGACTAATCCACAAAGCCTAGAGTCGCTTTGACATTATTTTTAGTTCTACGTCCTTACTCTTGTGTCACAGGAAAATGGAAGAATATTTCGCTCCAAGCCGCTTGTTGACGTCGACCCAAAGTGCCTCTTGTATGTCCAACAAAGAGAATTTGCTGCAACCACACCAGCAGACAGTGAGTAAAGCCTGATGATTCACCGTCTAAATATGAACGTTTCTTTTTTTTCTCAGCTCAACGTTTGTTAGCCTCTCACTAACTCCCAGACACTACTCCCAGTTAACCAATGTGGATCGTAATAGATGCTTTATGTCTTACCTATCACAGACAGTGTGTCAGTAATTGGATCTGATGATGCCACCACCTGCCATTTGGTTGTGCTGCGACACACCGGTAACGTTTCTTTTCTTGAAGTTATGCTGTCTGCCTGTTTGTCTACAGTCAGGAATGGCATTTCTAATGTCTGCTATGACTGAATTTCGTTAGGAAGTGGAGCTGTTTGCCTTGCTCACTGTGATGGTTCCAGCACCTGGTCTGAAGTCCCGCTCCTTGTGAAAGCCATCACATCATTGAGTAACGTCAGTAAGGAGGGCAGGTATGAAACACACAGACAAAGGCATATAATACAAAGTGTACAACCTGTTCAGATGTTCTTTATTCCCTTCGCTTTGCTTTCCATTATGCAGACTTGAGCTCCATCTTGTCGGAGGATTTAACGATGAGTCAAAAACATCCCATAAACTCAGCCTTAACATACTGGGTATAGTCTTTCAAATGACCTCATGTCTCATTGTAATATAATGCTGGCAGCATTTGAGCGTTGCAACACTTAGACTCTTTTTCACGTTACAGCGGCGTTCCAGAAACAAAAAGAGGATATTCATCTGGAAACATGTTGCATCACAGGTAACGTTGACACCTGTTTTGATTTTGCTATTGCTATGAAACATTCTGTCAGTTATGCCTTTATACAAATAATCCTCTTGTTCTCTGTCTTTGTAGAAATCAATGACATTGTCATTGATCAAATTCATAGGCCTGCCGTATATGGAATAGGTAAGTGATGAATAAGCTACAGAGTGAGAGGGATGCAATGCGTTCATGGCACGTGACCTCTAATATTTTGTGTCTGTGTCTGTTTCTGCACAGGTGTAAATGTTAAAACAGGGGATGTGTTCCCTTCGTCATTCACCCATAAAGGACCTGCAGAGGAGCTGCGATCAGCAAGGATCTTCACTCAGGGACAGGTGCTATAAATATAAAATGTTGTTTTCTCTGTGTGAATACTGGACATTTCTAAGTGTGGCACGTAAACCAAACAAAAATCATTAGTCTCTGTTTCATTCAAAAAGTCTTAACCGTGTGTTTAAGTGTTTTTATGGGATTATAATCATCAACAAATAAAGAATACTGATGTACTCTTTCCCCTAAAATTAACAAGGATTAACGAAAATTAATAAAATGAGTGTTTTGTTGTCTTGCAGATGGCTGACATATATGACTCAAGTCGTGAACTGATTAAAATCGGCCCCTGCAAGTGGTCTCCAAATCTGGGTATTGCCTTCTGGTTGACACAAAACGATGACACAATTTTAAAGGTAAAGGAAAGTGGATGGAATTAGTAGTCCTTTAAAGGTGATCTACTTCCTCCTTTGTTATACTTCACTATTTTCCATGTTTCACTCGAGGCCTCAGTTATGTTTCAGACACTTGGAGTAAGTGAGAAACAGCAGTGCAGAAAGTGACGTGATACAGACTTTGACTCTGGTCTCTCTCTCTCTCTCTCATGCCCAGTACCTGTCCACCTCTCCGATGGCTGAGCCGCCGCATTTCGTCCAGCACATGAAGTCCACCATCCAGTTCCTTTTAGAACACCCAAACCCTGATAGCCTGTTCCCCGGGGGTCAGCCACAGCTCTACCACAGGGCTGAGACCGGGCACTGGGAAAGGGTTGTGTAGTCCTTCTGTATCTCTCACTCAACCTTAACATGGAACCTGACTGTTTTTGCCTCTCCGCTCAATGGATACACTGTGACCCATCCACCCACTGTCTGTTTTTGTTCTTGTCTAAGCATCAAGGTAACCCTGACTGAACCATGTGTGTACTGAATGGCCGCTGCTGACTCATCTGGCTGATCCAGTAGAGGGAGTACACGTGACTCCGTTAAGAACTGGAAGAGTTAATTTTTCCTCTCTTGTGAGGTGGTGTAACGTCTGCACCTTACACCATCGGCTTTGTTGCTGTTAGTCAAGGTTAATGTCATACCATGTTTGACTATTTTGATTCTCGAAGGAAATAATTAACCTTGCTATCTCATGTCCAGTGAAAAGACCATTCTTATCATTTTGTATGTTTTTTTTTTAGCCCAAAACTTGAACAAACTCTTGTTTTCTATCCATTTCCTACCTTGCATGCATTCACTGTTCAGTTCATACTAGTACAGCCAATCAGCTTGCATAATTCAAAATGTATTTAGTTGCCTTTTATATTTCTGTCAGTCAGTTAATGTTGTCAGGAAATCAAACCATGTCCATTTCAAGTAAGTTCTGAAAACCAATATATTTCTGGGATCTATCATTTCAATCTAAAAACTTTGGGGTGCTGTGGAACCATATGCACAATATGAAGTAAATCGGCTAAAACATGTAAAACCATGTGCATGGCCTTTGAAATGAAAGGAATGGGGAACTTGCTGCATCAACAATGAAGAATATATTTATTTTGGCACTTTAAAGTTGAGCAAAGTTTTCTCTACAAACGTACCTTCCTCGTGATAGTGGAATATGATATTTCATCACATACTGCTGTATACTTGGCTATGAATGTGTCTGTTTTCGGAAACTGCATGTGTAAATGTGTATAGTCATCTTCTGCAAGGGATGATCTAGATTCTTGTCAAATGCAACTAAACATGATTTTACTAGTTTTGTCTTTAAATAAATAAATAAATAATAAAGTTAAAAATGAAACCAACAACACATGCTGTAAGGCCTTTTCATCAGTTGTGTTATTCAGAAGGTTGCAAGGTGCTTAAAGCAACTTGTTAGCATAACGTACTGTACCTGGTAGAGAATAAATGTAAATGGTCAAATCTAATTTGAAATGTGTGTGTTATGCGTGTGTTCAGATGAATGAAGCTGAAAGGGGAGAAACTTTTTGAGCTCCGCGCTTGAGTAGAAGAGTAAAGGTTTTGCTGCTTGGTTAATTTCCATTTAATAACATTGTCATATGTGGATGTTACTATATATCAAATTAGCCATTGACACCTGACCGATGAACTGGCTTGGCTGATATTAGCTTACGACAGATATATCAGTACTGATGTAGCTGTTAGCCAATAAATGACAGGAGAATACATGGGAGAAATGTCAAAGATATGCCAAAATTAATGTAGAATTAAGGGTCTTCGTTACACAGCTGTCCATCAGGAACCACTGACAAGTTTAGTTTTCAACTATAAAATGTTCCATTTTGAACAGATGTTGGGCACAATTATCAAAAAAAGCTGTGTTTATGTAAAGAAATGAGACGGCCGACATATCCTCATCAAACTCAAATATATGAGGCAAAAAACACAAAAAGTAGATCATCCCAGATGAAAGTCCAGTGTGTCAGGCTGAGCTACAGAAGCTGCTCTTACATCTCGGAAATTTGCTCCAGTAGCCGACTGTCTTTTTTTTTTTGACGTAAAAAGGGGCGTAGTAATATCACGCAGAATGAGCGGACCCGGCCGGCAGCAGACTCACAGTCCTGTGCCGGCTTTCGGATGGTGTACGATGAGCTCCTGTGTCTCCATGACGGCCATTATTCCACAAACATATTCACTGTGTCGTCGATAAGCTTTCTGAGCGTTTTCCATCGAAAAGCGGACTGAAATGCACCGTGTTCGTGATGCCGCGGGGACTTCCAGACAGAGATGACGCCCGTGTAATTTGCGACATTTAGCCAGCTAACTCTCACTTTGAGCTAAGTATACATATATATTTCAATAAGATTTCATTTCTTTTCATTTCACTGGGCAACAGTTACTAAAATAATGCGAAAGGCGTTTTTGAGACATATCCGTCGCTTTCCGTGGGTCACCAACGTCACCATGTACGGCTGCCTGTTCGCCGGAGGGGACTTCGTCCATCAGTGGTTCTCGCGGAGGGACAAAATGGACTGGACCCACACACGGAACGTCGCCGTGCTCGCTTTCAGTTTCCATGGCAACTTCAATTTCTTCTGGATGCGGTTCCTGGAGCGGAGGTTTCCCGGGAATTCCGTCCGGATGGTGATGAGGAAGCTGTTCCTGGATCAGACCACAGCGGCGCCGCTGGCTACCAGCGTCTTCTACACAGGTCGGTGGGTTGTAGGACGAAAGGGACAGCACGCCATAACTCCGGTGAGAGCCGGCCGGCCGGTTAATGGTTAACGTCAAAACAGATCTCATATCTGTCGATTTGTAACTCGATCCAAGTCCACTCCGGACTCCTCTCTAGATGTGGAAAGATCAGCAGTCTGTCATTGAAACGAAGCTGGACTGGCAGAGGTCACCTGAAAGACATCACTCCAAGCACTCAGCGTCAGGTTTACTTGGATTAATCTGTCATTTTCTCGAGTAATCGAATAGTTGTTTGGTCTATAAAACGTCAGAAAATGGTGAAATATGTCCATCAGTGTTTCCCAAAGACCAAGCTGACATCCTCAAATGTGTTGTTTTATCCCCAAGCCACAAATATACAGTTTACTGTCATAGAGTAGTCCAAGTTTGACTTTATAATTTTTTAACAAATTTACTCAAACCGATTAATCGACTATCAGAATAGACCAAACATCACATTAAAATGCCATCCGTCACTTAAACCTGAAGGATTAGTATTATACATGGTGATTTATGCCAACAACTCGCTATACTGTTCAGTGCTCCCTTTAACATCCCTGTTACAGTACATGAGGAAAGGTGGTAGTGGTTAGTGCTGTAGGTGGTCATTCACTCACTAAACAAATAAATCTGATGATAGAGCAGCAAACCATATTAATAAAGGCAGCTGCTATATAAATCCCACAATCCTGATGCCTAATCAAAACAGTGTACTAGCTGTCGTTGCACTGATAATATCTTGCAAGAGAATATGTTGCAGTTAAATCTTGAGAAAACGTGCCCTGACATATCGCCATCGTAGTTCTTTTTCTGACTCCATGAGACACTTGATGTACTTTGTATAAGGTGTTCCTACTCTGTCTATAAACCTTCCATCAGTCAGACACTGGACTGTCATTTGCCTTGTTTGTTACTCAGGTCTCAGCGTGTTGGAGGGCAAGGAGGACATCACAGAAGACTGGAGAGAAAAATTCCTGAATACGTACAAGGTGAGAAGGAGCAGAGACGGCCTTGTCACAGCGTGTTCGTCTTGGTGGCATCTAAGCGCTCGCCAGCAACGGTTAAGTTGTGCCTCCATCAAAACGTAAACAGGTTATGAAGAGAGTTTAAGTGTTGTTAACCCACAGTTCTGTGCATGCATCATGTGTTGTAACTATGACTTCTACTAAGGTGCAGGGAACCATACAGGACACATGATAAAGTCCAAAAAGGCAAAGTCTTAACTGAAAAACGCAGGAAGTCAGTCCGAATGCAGCAAACAAATCCAGGCAGGTAAAAAACAAAATCCAATAAACGAAGCCAAGTCAAATGCCATGGAAACCGACACAAAGAAATGCTGTAAAACAATCAGGAAGAGTAACAGGGAAAACAAGTTTACCAACAAAATCAGGGGCAGGTGAGTACTGAGAAGGCAGGAAAACACACGAGGGGAGGGACTGAAAGGACGGTGAAGTTAGCGCCAACATGACACAGGAAATATGGCACATGAAGTTTATCATCTGTCCACAGAAGTTTCCGCTGTGTCAGCAGATAACGTTCTGTCTACAAATGATCTGTGTGCTTTCTGTTTGTCTTTCTTCAGACGGGCCTGATGTTCTGGCCATTTATGCAGGTAAATATTGATATCTGACATGCATAAATGTTCATTCTTGACCTTTGGAAACAGTGTTCAGTGAAGACAATGTAACCTCAAAGGTCCACTTACTAAAGATAAGTAATGCTCTCCCTCACACCTCACAGCCTCACCATCGGCCTGTTGTGTGGGTTAGTGAGTGGGCCTTTGAGTGAAGGTTCTCTTCACTATTCTGATCTTTCATAGCCTCACACAATCATGGCATTTTTGCAGTATGATGAATTTTTTAGATTTTTTAGAGTCTGTGTGACCTCTCACAACAACACTTGCATGGGAGTAATTTGGTTTTAGAAACTACTGCTCAGATAATGAATCTGTATTATTTATTGGTATGTAAACACGTGATACACCTGTACAATGATTTATAGACACTATAATCTTCATCTTTCTCCCTCAGTTTACGAACTTTGCCTTGGTGCCTCTGTACTTGCGGACCACCTTCACAGGCTGCTGTGCCTTCGTCTGGGCCACCTTCCTTTGCTTCTCACGTCAGAGCGGCGACGGCACGGCTGGTGCCGCGCTGGCGTGGATGTTCCCTCCTAAAGAGGATGAAGCAGAATCCGCAAAGGAGAAAGCAGACTCTCAGGAGAAGACAGATGCTCCCAAAGAGGCAACCGTAGCATCGAAGCCTGCACGGAACTGAAGCGTGCAGAATCAGCCGCCGTAAAACGTCAACAAATGGGGCCGTGCTCTGAACAGGAGGCAGCTGGTCCGGTGGATGGCTGTCCTGTCTGTGGCTGCACCATCACTGCCAGAGTTTGAGTTCAAAGTCCGGACTGAAAATGTGCGTCGCCATGATGCCGTAAGGTGCTTTAAGAAACAGAATCCAGCAGATGGAATGTATATACGGTTTATTTTTGAGTGTTCATACAGCACGTGAGAAAATATCATTCAGTCCTACTTCTCCACCCCACGGTGAGCCCTCACCATGCTGTGTTTCTCATCAGGTTTTATTTTAAATTGCAGTCTTGTGTTCTCACATTTAGAGCGAGAGAGTTCCCTTATTCAACTGGACCATGCTTAATACGAGGCTGTGACGATGCTAGAGTGTAAGGGTGATGTCCCAGAGCACCTCTGCTGCACATCTAAACGAAAAACTGGACTGAGTAGTGGCACAGAATTATCTCCACAATGTGGAGTGGCAGCTGATATATTAGCTCAGATTTTTAACTTCACAAATTTGGGCAAATTTCTAAACTTTTAAAGATCGCTCTCTCACAAGTGCTTTGACTGTTATCTGCAACTGCATCAGAGTGCCTGATCTATCTGTTTGGTTTGGTTGGTTCCAGTTTTCACTCTGGTACAAATGCACACAGGTACCAATAATCCGTTACATTCTAGAGTTTATCTGTGTATTATTAACGTAGAGGTACATACTTTACACCTAAGGACCGTAACGAGCTGCTCAGACAAGAGATAAAGGTCTACATGCATCTTTTAAAACACTAAAACCCCCAAACATTAAAACATATCTAAAATCATTTTTGAGTTCCACATTGTCAGCCATTGTTCATCTCTGTGGAGGTAATGAGGTAGTGAAGATTACTTTGACTTTGTCTGCCAATGCTTGATGAAGTTGTCTCAAACATCCGTTTACTTGAATGTGGAAATGCTGCATGCCTCCTGTCGTGGTTCCATTCAGTGCTCTCTGTTGTCCCTCTTTGCCCAATTTCCTAATTTTTCAGTACAGTTTGCTATTCTGTTTAGTTTTATTTGACCTTTTGGTGAAACTGTTTCTAGGTTTCCTTGCCTGCAGTGATTCTTGAAATGTAACGTCAGATACCTCCACCGAGCAGTTTGTCATAGAGGTCATTTGTAGTTGACTGTTCTTCCTGTGTATACAATTTAAAAGGTTGAGGGCAAACTTTATCTCTTCCATCTCAGGCAGATAATTAACAAAAAAAAAAAAAAAAAAAAAACCATTTCCAAATATCACTGAAACTCCTTGTGTCACAGAGAGGTGTGTCTGTTTTTATGTTTCTCATATGTTTGAGTCTAAAATGAATGAATATCATTATAACGACACAGTCTTTGAATTGTGGTACAGAAGAAAATGCAGTCTCTACAGCTATTTGATCCATTTTATTAGACATTAAGTTGCACCCTTAAGTAAAAATAATGTAATATTATTGTAGGGTTAGAGTGTTTCTAATTAATATTTATATGCTAATGTGTTACACTTGAACTGGAAGCTAAAACCGATGAATATTCCCTTCGTTCAGATCAGTAACAGATGACTGGGTGATGTTGCAGACTCATTCAAAGCGTGCTTTGATGCTTTAACACAGTCTGAAATGTCTCTGTGTTGACTGGTCTTGATATCACTATCGATCAGTGCTGCTGCCTGTAATGTACTGAAACGATGATTTGATCGTATTTGGCACTTTAGCTGCACTAACCGTGGTACAAATGAAAGACATTTATTGTTGAATAAATTCCCATCCCATTGATCCACTGTGTGAGTGTTTACTGAGCATACAACACAAAACACATCAGTTATTACTGAACTCAGGTTACACACTCCAACCCAGAACTGTATGTTGTGCAACTGAACCAGTTTCTTTGTTTACGGTTGACATGCATCTCTAATATATGCTATCAAAGTACATCCTGGGTGTGTTTTGGCTTGTGTTCAGACAGAAATATTACTCATTCCTCTGTATTACTCACTGTTTAGATGCAACCGCAGCTCTGTCTCCATCTCTTGTGGGAATACACAGAGCACAGCATGTACTTTGAAAGGCCTGCTGGCTGTGTGTGGCTTTCCTTCCTTTTCACTACTTGTTTTTACGTCCCCAGACTACCTCTCACTGCTTCTGAGACTTCAAAAATGAAGCTTTAGGCACCTATTAATAAAGCCGTTTCTAAATTTGGAACAGGCTGCTCGAACACATTCCAGTATTTGACCATATGCAACCAGACCCCTGATGTGGAAACACCTGCCACTTAACCTTGAGTGCTTATTTCTGCCTGCCAAGTAACAACCAGAGGTCTGCTTGGGAGACAAAATGCTTGAAGAGCTCTTTCCCCTGCTTGCTTTCATATCTCTTTATTGATAATAATTACATGGACCTCGTCCAGGCATCTTTGGCGTATTTAAATGTACTCGAAACAAATTCTTGGCGAGGCTGCCAATGAAAACTCCAGCGCAACTGTGTGCCTATTGTTTTATTTTTAACGTCATCTCGGTGCCAGTGGGTGTCTCCCAAGCCTCCACATCCCTGCCCGCACTGCGCATGCTCCCTACATCCTCACCTCCATCCACACGTCGAGGGACTTGAAAGCTTGAACAAAGATGCTCAGCGTCTCGGGTCGCCGGAGTCTTGTCACCGGGTGAAAGTGGGTTATCTGGGAGGACGCACACAGCGGAAGCGAGCAGATTTAGACTGAGACTGCATCCCGGTTTCTGCGCGCGGCCACTCCACCGACATGGAACTGAAGAAATCTATTTCGGACACCGAGCGCGCGCTCAGGAGCTACGGCGCCGTGTCGGAAACGGCATGGACAACAGACAAAGGTGAGCGCCGTGCATCAGAATATGAGGGTTTACCTCCTGCAGCGCAGAAACAGTCAGTTAGGGGTTTGCAGCGTGTGTTCCGCTCGGTGAAAACAGAGCAGTTAGTGTTGAAATGGTTAATATGTGACTCACAAAGGTTTGGGACGCTGCCTTGCTGCCGAAAGGCCTGTTAAGCCCCCTCTATGGGCTACTGAGAGGTTTGTGAATGAATTTTGGGCCAAGGAATATACTACAAATGCAGCAAGCTTTCAGTCATTTGACTGTGAGTCTGAGCTGATGTAGAAGCATGAAGCAGGAGCATATCCTCTGCTCTAATCCAGAGGGATGTATCCTCTGGATCTCACTTTGGGAGGGATATTTCAGTTTAGGGCAAATTGAGTGAGAGATGATCATTTGATGGGCAGTTTTTCAAAATGCCATTAAGTGCATTGCTCACGTTCAGTGATTATTTTTGAGGATTGAATCGTACAGACGGTCAGCACAAAAGAAAACAAAAAAACAGTTTCTGCACATTCTCAACAGCTTCAGCTGACACAAAACAACAACAGCACAGCCTGCAGCCTCAAGATGACTGTAAAGCTGAGCAAACGCCTCTTTAACACCTCTTGAGCTGCAGGGCTATACTAGCAGGTACTTTATTGGTAAATCCATTGATAATTCAAAGTGTTAGAAAATGCTGAAAACATGCCAGTCACTATATCCCAGAACACAGAGTGACATCTTTAAATTCCTCTTTCTTTTTTGTTTTTTAAGATATTCCATTTACAGTGATATGAAACTGAAAAAAGCAGCAATTTCTCACTTTCTCACGAGCATTTGGCTTGATGTGTGACAGTTACTGGTAATCCATTCATTCATCAGTCGACTTAGTGATTAATCATCTAGTCGTTTCAGCTCTAAGCAGCTCCGCAGACTACAGCCTCAAACGTGACCGTAAAGATGAACAAACACCGTCTGGACAGAAATCAACATTATCAGCTGCAAAGCCATTGCATTAGATGTTTCTGTTATTTTGTCCCATTATGAAAGCCTGAGTGATAAAGGGCGATGGATGACGCATGTGTTGACGGAAGCAACCAAGTGATAACGTCCTTTAAGATGTGTCCTAGTTGGTTCCACTGAGAATAACTCATCACAGGAGAGCTGGGTGTGAAGAAACTTCCAGATTAATTCAGAGAAGAAGAAAAAAAAAATGCAGTGGATATTTTTAGACACAGATCCAGCCATTGCTCTCCCTCTCCCTCTCTCTCCCTCTCTCTCTCTCTGTCTGCCTGTCTCCCACCAACACAAACACATCCAGTAAGAAAACAAGACAGAGGTAAAGCACAGCGACCCACCCACCCCCCCGCCCTAAGTTTATCTCCTCTTATTTCTGAAGCAAAGACAAATACTGCCTGTGTTTACCTTGCATTTTCTATTTTGTGCTCACCATCTGTATTTCCTTTGAGGAGGTGTGGTCCGGAGGCAGCAGCAGTCGTGTATGTACGGTGTGACTGCAGGATGTGTCTGCCTTGGCTGTCAGACATAGAAACTGACATTTCCATGTTGTGGTTTTCCCCATGTGGCCGCTCCAGCACACACACACACACATCCAGGCTCTCTGGGCTGTTTATTCCTCATTAACTCATAATCTTGGAGTACACTGATGAGCCAGTTAGTTTTAATGCAGCTGGGGTAATTCAAGCTGATTAATTATGTGTGTGAGGACCCTGGTTTACATCCGCAGGTGATGTGAGGAGCAGTGCTGCTTGTGTTGGCCTGAAACTTTAGAGTCACCCTCACTAGTCTCTGGTGATCAAGCTGCTTTTAATTAGGGAGTAGCGACGCTCTTCAGCCCTTGTGATGTTTTTAATGCTGAGTATGTGTGCGTGTGTATGTGTGAGCAGCTTGTTCAGATGACAGGGAGCTGTTAAGACGTTATTGAGCTGGAGTTTTGCCACCAGTCGGGACTGAATGCGGTGGTGAGTCAGCTCTGTCCTCAGCAAGCATCCATGAAAAGTACCACGAATGCAGACTGCAGCTTATGCTGCTGCAGGAAGACGAAGAGCTGATCCAGTCCTCTAATATTACAAGACACACTGTGGATAAATGTCAGGCATCCCATCTGACAGCTCAGGATTCAAGATGCAAATAGTTTGTTTATTCAGACCTATCAGCTTGTGGACTGGGGATCTTGTTTCAGGGTAGTCGTCTTAGGAAGGGATCAGTTCACAGCTAGCGAGGACAGGAGGAATGTTTACAGACACCGATAACTCTGTCAGTGTCCATATGGACAGGTGAGTGTCCAGATGGATTGATAGGATGGACTTTGAAAATGTGAACCTGTCTTTTAAGTGATTTGTAATCAAGAATAACAAATAATCTCTGGTTCCAGCCTCTCAGATGTAAATATTTGCTGCCTTCTGTGATTATAAACTGAAGGTATATATTGAAACAAGACATGTAAAGACATCACTTCGGACTCTGGGAAACTGTAAAGGACATTTTCACTATTTTCAAAACACAAGCAGCATATCAGTAAATTTGGGGCGTAACTGTCACCTGCAGCCCTGACAGCGTTACAGCACGCTGACAGCAGGTATCTCACTATGGTGCATTTGCTGGCACTGTGAAATATTCATATTCTGCATAAAAGTGGAAGATGACTGTTAACAATTCAGGCCTGCAGAGACACCAGGTGGACTTTGACATGTGGGTGGTGGTGTCTCATAGCACTGTGTTGCACCATGAGATTATTTACTGTCATTTTGATCTTTTTTTTTTTTTTTTTAATTGACACTCTTGCAATTAAGTATTACATCTCCATAATGGGGGACTTGCGAGAAACAGATGAAAAAGAATATGTCGGAAGCAGAGGCCCCTAGATCTTACACTTCCCATAATGCAGCTTGTCTGGTAGCTGCACACGGCCAGTTTGTGATGCAGGTTTTCTGTTCAAACCTGAGCGCTGCTTTAATGATTTGCAGTGGTCAGTATATTGATCAGTGCAATACATGTTTGGTCAGTGTGGAGTGGTAGATATGGAGGGTCTGAGCTCAGCGGTCCAGTTCAGGGAGGAATGGCTCAATCAGCAAGAGGCCACAGCTGCTCATTGATCCATGTTTGAAGGAATGTTGTCTCTTCTATATCATCAGACACCTTCTACATTAGTGAAGGAGCTATAAGTGCCAGTATTACATGCTTAAATGCTGCTTTTTCTTCGCGTCACACACATTATCGCGTCGTCAGTGAGTCATTCGCGCCTGAAGCACTGCTGCAACTTCAAAATTCAAATCGCCTCTCTCAATTACACATGCTGCTTTCTGTCCAAGTATCATGTTCTTGGATGATGCGATGTGACGCGTCCCGGGTGGACGAGGTGAGAAACGTATTTGCCAAGACGCTGAGAGAAAGTTTTCGAGGATGAAAACACAGAGATTAGGAAGCCTTGGATGCATTTGTCACATGAAATCAAAGGGAAACAAATTTCTGTGTTAAATTAGATGCAGGCTGGAGTCTGTGATTTGGTCATGTGCGCTGAGCTTTTTCTCTGTAATCACTGCGTTTGTCATCCTCAGGTCATTCAGATGTGTCCATGGCAGAGAGCACCATGGCTCCAGAGGAGATCGAGGTGGAGATGGCTCGTATCCAGCGCCTGCGAGAGGTCCTGGTGCGCCGGGAGTCAGAGCTGCGCTTCATGTGAGTGTCTTATTGCAACACCAATCTCCAATAGAGTGTGACAAAGATTACATCAGTACAGTTTCATAACCGTTCCCACTGCCGTCCCTGGGCGGAAAATGAGCTTTTCTGCTTTGCTATGACACAGTGGACACTCATGATGCGCTGCAAAGACGCTCAATGCTGTCTCCTTGTCATATAAGTTGGCTCTTTTGAAGCTGGCTGATACTGGGGGAGGCAGCCCATTTGTCCATTGATTTCCAGCCTGGACATGCCAATAGCAGCTGAATGAGTCACCATGATGAACTCTTTGGCTCCTCATCAGCATTAGCTCAAGGATTATGGATCCGTGTTTGGGAAGACTTCCTGTATTTATGACCTGTCTCTCTAAATTCTGTCCGCCTTTATCAAAGGAATGTTGTGTACAGCGTGACCGCAGGGATGTTGATCAGCTGATCAGACAAACACTGAGTTTAAATCTGTGGCAGTAACATAACTAACGAACTCATTGCAACTTATTTATTATGTTGTCAACTATATTAAGATATTTAACTAATTGTTGCCGCTCTAATACAGACTCATAGCACTTGGATGATATAAGTGAGATGATTTAAGTCTACCAGCCACCAGAGATGGTGCCATATCATTAATGTTTCATATCCCTTAAATAGCTTTGGTTGTGCATTACAGGTTGCAAATCAATGAGCAGGATGATCTCTGCATCAATAAAATGAAATGCCTTGGGGGTTTTTTTCAGTTATTTCATTTGCAGGATTAGCTCAACACATTTCTAGATACTTTAGTATATCGTGATATATTGATATTACTAATACTGTGACAGAGGATTTTATATTTCAGTTTGATTATGTTAAACACTCCTTGCATATGTGCAGTTTTCTTGTGGGCCTGAAAAGATTTTCTTGCTTTGTCAGCCGTTTTGATATAATGAGAAGCTCCGATTAATTGTTTGTTATGTAGTGTTACACACGCTGTGTGTTTCAAAAACCACTGTAAATGACAGTATCATGGAGTGTCCAATGCACCTTCATACCGCTGATCAGACAGTATCAAATTGTCTCTCGTGAACGGTGTGTTTTGGGGGTCAGTACACCCCTAACATCTGCAGCACGAGGGCCGAGGTGTCGGGTGAGGCGATACACATCTTAGAGATTTATTCTGTTGATAATGTAAATTCACACGCCCACTTGAAAGGCTTCATTAGGCCGCCACGCTGCTTATTGCTTACGTCTCTGTTGTCAGGCTCTGTGTGACTCAAGGCGGCTCATAAACACACACACACACACACACACACACACACACACACACACACACCAGCAGATGGGGTGTCAGAATGCAGAAGCTGCTGGAATCCACCGATAGCACTGAGAGAGTGAGAAACAAGGCAGAAGGAGGGAGAAAAACAGAGGGAGAGGAAGAAGCTGAAGGGAGGGGTCAAGGGGGAGAAAGAGAGAGGAGGGAGGTGTGAAACGGAGCAACAGAGATAAATGCAGAAGGAGGAGGAGGAGGATGAGGAGGCTATGGATGAGTCATCGGCCTGATCTATCACAGGGAGAAATAATTGTGTGGTAGCTGTCACTGCTCCGCAGAGAGAGCGAGGGAGAGGAGGGGATTTAGGGGAGAAGAGGGGAAAACGTCGAGGCCCTGAGGGCTCAGAGAGGGAGGGTTTGATTCATGCTGCATGTTTTCCCTCCACTCACACATCCGATGAGTGACGCACCAGGACCTGAGGCTGTGGTCTCTTAATGACAGGAGTGCAGATCAATCAGCTATTCAGCCGACAAAAAATGAATTCACCAACAGTTTAATAGCTGATTAATGATTTCAGTGATTTAGCAAGCAGCAACGCCAAATGCAGACGCCCTCTCAGGTGTGGACATGGGAGGAGTTGATGCGTTTCTCTGATTTTAGTCAACTGCAAATTGTTGGTTTTGGATAAAATGGAAGAATTTGAAGACGTGGCTCTGGGAAAATGTTCTTGGCATTTATTAGTTTCTGACCTTTCATAAAAGAGATTTAATGGATGAGATTAGAGTTTCTGCTTCTGTTTATCTGCTGCTTAAAGGCTCTTGGCTACAGTGTAAGTTTGTTAGCTTCAAATTGGGATGTTTTGCACATTTTCTCTTTGGGGAAAAAACATTTACTTAAAAAAAAGAGGAAATGCTTGATGTGACTAATTGTATTTAAGATTTATGATGATTCACTGTAGAATGCATTTTAGTAGACATGCACATGTTGCTTAAATCACCATAAGAACACACAACGAGGGGTTACACACGAAGAGCAAAGGGCCAGTCAGTTCACGTGAAGGCCCGGGAATGAGAGCATTAATGGAAAATAAATAAAATCCTCTTTTTTCCCAGCCTTAGTTTGGATGTTTCATTTCATCTGTGTTATATATAAATAGTATAAAATTCAACTTCAAAAATTAATCTCTGTGCTTTTGGACATTGACAGAAGTTCCCACTTAATCAAGACATAAAAGTGGTACCTGACAGGCGACGTCAGATCATTTTATAGATGATGCTTTTTCTTTCCAGGCTTCATGAAAAAATATAACTCGCCTAACATCATTTCAGCTGGAAGTAGAAGCAGCTAATATTATCTGTTGTTCTTTAATCTGATGGAAGCCAGTGATTTACTGTTTTCCTTCGTTTTTTCTAGGATGGATGACATTCAGCTCTGCAAAGACATCATGAGTTTAAAGCAGGAGCTGAGACAGATTGTCGCAGTACCAGGTACAGCACAAACACACACACACACGCACACACGCACATTTCTGTCTTATGGTAACAACATGAAAACCAGCTCTGAGCATTTCAGGAAACAAACTACTCATCAAAAATGGATGTGCACACTCCCTGTTTGAACTCTTGGCACACAGTGCACCTGTTTGCAGCTCCCAGTCTCATAACCTCAGCAGGCGTCATGGTGATTTATAGGAAGTGTCATTACACTAAACTATGCAGGACTGATCGTAAGTCTCAGGGATGTGGTGGAGTTATGGGCGAGAGGTAGTCAGACACACACAAACACGCATGCATCATCTCTGTGAAAGCAATATGAGCTGAGGGGGAAGCTTTCCAGGCAGAGCGTCCAGAGCGAGCATTCATGTTGACTCCCTGGGTGCTTTTGTGGTGTGTTTGCAGAATCAAATATTGGTTTAACTCCACGGTCTGCTGTTGTCTCTATCTGAGATGCAGAATGCGCTGAAGTGTTTCACCAAGTCAGCTGAGTCTCACATAGTAACACATGCATGGCAACAGCACGCAGAAGGTATTTACATCGTGTGTTCGTGTGTGCGAGCAGGAGGGGCTGGTGTCGTGTTCAAGGACACACACACACACACACACACACACACACACACACACACACACACACACACACACACACACGGCAGCAGCACTCATGGATGTTCATCCGCTGCTTAGGGAAACGAACCAGCAGCCTGTCAATCACGGGGGGGGGGTTATTTTTACCACTTTTCAACCCTGCAGCGTACAGAGTGAGGACAACATAACAGAGTACTTTGCAGTGTAATGCAATCCATTACAGCAGTACTGCAGTAGTCGTGATGTTTGAATGAGTGTATGAATGCCGTCAGAAAGGAAGTGATTGTAGTGGTAGTAGTTGGCGTTGATTTAATGTTGGGCTGTAGTCAGGACTTTAAAAATACTGAGGTCATGACTCCTCGCAGTGCAACCCTGTGACACCTCCTGCCCCCTCATACCAAAAAAGACGATCCCAGCACAAAGCCATCAGCAGTAACTGTCAAATGCAAAATGTAGTTTAACAGTAACTAAGTAGAAAAGAGTGACTCACTAATATCACTTACACAGCAAATCTTAAAGGAACCCTGTGGAGTTTTTGACCTGTATTAGCGCTGTGGAGCAGCTTTTATGAGCGGGTCCTCTGCACACGCGAGTGACGCAATAAACAGTCCAGCCAATAGTTTCACTCTATTCCACTTGATGACAGGTGTGCCAGCAATGCGCCAACAAAGGCAGGGGAGAAGAAGATTGCTAGCAGGTAAACATGGATGTGAGCAATGCAGGATTGAAGCTTTGAAGAAAATCACAAGTTGTATGAGGGAGAAGAACGTATTCAAGACTTTTGTTAGCGCTGAAGGACACACACACACACACACCCACACACACACACACACACACACACACACACACACACACACACACACACACACACGATGTGTTTTGGTGAGTAACACTGAATGTAAATAGAATACCGACAGGGTTGACCTGAGCAAAGGTGCATTTTGTTGCTTATGAGTTCAACATTTAATTTGTAAGAAGACGTTATTTTCTTGTTTCAAAAGTTACATAATAATCTAGCTTTAACGTCCATTGGCGCGCTTGTTCCGTAGCTTTCGACCACATCCACACACTCCACATGTCACACATCCTCATCCAGAAAATAAAGAAAGTCTCCAAAATTTTAATTATTTGTATTTTTCATATCTTATGTATCAATCCTACTGTTCAATTACACCAAACAACCAAATTCCCAGAAAGAAAACCCAGAGGATGAGACCCTACTGTCCTTTATGGTGCCTTCCGCTTTGATTGCATTGCATTACAGTGTAAAGCCTCCCTGTGCATTTGGGATTACTGGTCACACAAAAAACTGGCCCTCGTTGACATTCCCATGAGCCACTGGGGCCTCATGTGTGTAGTTGTTGGGGGTTCAGGCAGCCCCTTTACTTCACTCTAGCACAATGAGCCACGTGACAAGCAGACCCTGCTGCCTCTCCAGCTCCAGCCATGCACCCCTCAGATGGCTCCACCCTCGGGGGGGATACGCACTGTATCTGCAGCACTCTGCTTTATTTCCAGATGGGAGAAAGAGCTGATGTTTGCACTCGTTTTTCAAACCCCCTTTTCCTCACCTAGCCTAGATACCAGCAGTGTCAGACAACTTACCTCTGCAGCTGTCTGCGCATGCGTGTGTGTGTGTGTGTGTGTGTGTTACACTTTGTTTGGTGCGTCTATGTCTGTGCTTTGGAGTGTGAAGGTTACGAACGTGATGCGAAACAAAGAGGATGTCGTGTTCATGGGTCTCTGACTGTGAATGCAAATTCTTTGCCAAATAAAACATGAAACAGAGCTCTCCAGCATTTGCATAATTAAGTCAGTGCCTTATTTGTTATAAATTATGCATGAGGGGAGAATTAAGGGTCTGTTTGCGATGTGAGTCAGGGTTTAAGAGCCAGCTGACTTTGCTGTAAGGTCAGTTTGTTATGGTCACTTGTTAAGTAGCTAAACGTACGGAGCCTGCGTGCAGCATATGCTTTATGTGAGGAGGGAGAATATTAAGGTTTCACTTCAGTCTGCTCGTCCCTCCAGCCATCCATTTATTTACATGTTTGTGACGCTTTCATTTCTCTTCTTCCTTTCCCCCAGAGAAAGAAAAAACCAAGAAGCACAGGCAGCGGGAAGAGGAGCTGATCCTGAAGATCCATAAGCTGGTGCAGAAGAGAGATTTCCTGGTCGATGATGCTGAGGTGGAGAGATTAAGGTAGAGCGCTCCCACTTGCAGGCGCAGTTAATATCTGGGAGGAAGTCTGCGGGAGCTGGCTGGTTGTTTGTTTACGCGGTGTCGGGTAGAACTGTTGATTTCCTCATTTGATAGACAGGGTGGTGGAGAAGCAGTGGGAAGGAGACTCATTAGAGTAAGTGTGTGGAGTAAATGTGAGCATGACTGAAGGCAGGGGGCAGGGTCACTTCATCATCACACCACCGCTCGCTCGATCGCTCACTGTCTGTGTGTGTGTGTGTGTGTGTGTGTGTGTGTGTGTAGGAGGCTGATGGATGAACTTGGCTCTGCATTGTCATTTTCTACTTCCCCTGTGCCCACAGATTACCACAGTGTGACACAGACGTCGCTTTGAGTTACAAAATGACAGGCTGGTTTTAAAACACTGGATGAGCTAATTGTGAGGTCCAACTCTAAAGGTTCATTTTGTAACGCAGCTACCAGATATGCTTTTGTTACGGGGTGTCTTCATCAGTTTAGTCAGATTTATTCTTTATGATGCACCGAGTCACAACAATAAAGTGTGTAACAGTGTGTGTGGTGTCAACATCAAGGCCATGCTAGCAGCTGTGCTAGCCACAGTGGCTCATGTGGCTACAATTCGTTTGCTGCGTGAAAAAAACCCCAAAAGATTTTCAACCCATGTCCCAATTTGAAAACCAACAAAAAAGCCAGAAATTAGACAATTCCTTCCTCAATTTGAACAATATGAACCAAAATAATGCATTTACATCTTTTACATCTGGTGTTGTGAAATAAAAGGAGCAAGGAGATATCTTAACCTCTGGCGACCATCTTTTTTTGATTACAAACACAGGATTTGTCTTGCAGAGGAACAGATGCTTAGCTCTGTGATCAGAGTATACCAGTCAACAATAAACAATGTTTTTCCCAGCAGACATTTTGCCTCGTCACAGCAGGAAAAGCACAGGTGTAACTAATGACATGAACGATTGCTGTTTTAATCAAGTGTCCCTGTAAGCCATGACAGTGAACCAGCATGAGCAACACCAGGACCCTGAAAGCAACGCAGCTGAACAGAATTCAGACATCACTGATCTTCTTCTTTGCACCTGTGTCATTCTTGCTGTGAAAAGGGCCTTTTAAGAGGCACAAACTGCAGTGAGGCTAGCGTGCTCGTCCTTTGAATCAGGTGCACTGTGCTCACATGTGACTGTGTGTGAAACTCAGGGAGCGAGAGGAGGACAAGGAGATGGCGGAGTTCCTCAGACTGAAGCTGATGCCTCTGGAGAAGAAGCTGAAAGTCACACAAAGTGAGTGACCAGCTTTGAAACAGTCAGGAGTGCTGCTCACTTTGCCTTCCACGCTGTGATCATCTCTCTCTCTCCTCTCTCTCTTTGCAAAGATCCTCCAAAGCCCAAGAGACAAATCCCGGAGCCGCCCCCCAACAAACCGTCCATCACCAAGTCAGGAGTGGCCATCATTAAGGATTGCTGCGGAGCCACCCAGTGTGCCGTCATGTAACTGACACAGACGTCTTCATGAGCTTGTTCCCGTGTCAGAAACAACATACCATACTCACGTCACGTGACATGCCATACATCATTTCCTGTGACTCAAAGAACCTCAGTTTAGCTGTGATTCCCCCCCCCCCCCCGAAACGAAACTGTTCGGGTTCATAACTGAGTTCCAGCCACAAGGTTTCAGTCCAGAGTTTGGGAACTGATCTCTAATCAGTACTCGAGGGGAACCTGACAGTAAAAAGCATCTGTGAGTGAAGGTATTTGTCCACAGTATATGTGAAGGGAACTGTAAATAAAGCCTAAATGAGAATCAGATTGGGTCTCTCCATTGTGTAACATTCCAATATGGTCTATGATCATGTGGGTTGATAAACAGTGCTAACATTTACGGAAGAACAAGCACAATGCCCTCAAAGTGAAGTTTCACTGCTGGGGTTCTCTGTCTGACAGGAAAAAGAAATCATGTGTTTTCATCCCATCATGTTCGACAACGGGTATTTATCCTTCCATTTCAGCCCTTTAACACCAACCAATGAACCTCTATCCCCTTCAGGAGACCCCCAACTCTGTGTTTTTAATCATGGTTCCCATGTGGGACAAACAAACGTGGTTCAGACAAACAATATGGCTGCTGATCAGGTGACTGGCATAGAGGAGGGTTAGGGTTAGAGAGGAGTGGCAGCCAGCGGATGCTTTTGCACTGGAGCTGAACCATATTTTGACTCCATCCTTTGGTCAGTTTAGCAGTTTAATTCTCTGACTGTGTCACAGTTAACGAAAATGACAAAGCTTCCACAGAAATCCTTGATGAAGACGGTCATGTTAAGGCTGAATGCCAATAAAGAGCATTTGACTGCTTTAAAAGAAATCTGGCAACCAGTACATCTAAATATATGATGGACATATAAAATACACAGTGCTGTGCATAAGGAAGAGTACACAGCGGTGTTTTTGAGTTCATCGTCTCAGGTCGTGAACAAGACAGACTCCAGGGAAAGCTTTTGGATACAATGTGTATCATGTACTTACAGAAAACCCACTGATATCACAGAGACCTGCTATATGATTTGTTGGCTAAAAAAATGCTGAATCCTCCTAATTTAGTGTGACAGAAAACATATGTGAAAATCCAGTCAGACAAAATTATGAATACATGTCCAAAATAGCATTTCACTCTATAGAGGCTAATGCTAACTGTCATGCAAACGTCATATGACCATTCATTACTTAAGTTAAGCCCTGCACATTTCAGTTTTTTTAATGGTCCACTATGTTTGCTCATCCACCCAGCCACCACATTACTGACCATACTGACATCATCTCAGCTAACAACTACTGGGAAATACTGACTGTGGTAGTCTGACGTCATTCATAGATATTATGGATATTGCTGACAAACAACTTGCATCCTCTGAATTTAGTCTTGCGTTTTTATGATAAACACCAGGAAATGAATGCAATCCTCTTGTAAATGCCTCCAATAGACGGTGTATGTTTGAGTGTATTTAGGACATTAGTGACTCCTGTCAAGCAAAGTGTTGCCCTTTGTCACTTTACCTTCCTTCTGATAACTTAGCGTTCTGTAGTAGTAGTGAATTTATGAAGGTCCTATTGTTGAATATTGAACAAATATGCAGAAAATAAGCTGAAACTACCTGTACATATATGTTTAAATAAAGAGCATCTTTCAGGATTTTACTGAGTAATGTGATTCTTTCAAAGACGACAACAAAATCATGGAGACAAGGCAGAAACGATGCTTGTGAAATTTATTTACGGAAATCTTATTGGTCCCCTCAACAACATCGGACTGTTACAGTGACTTCTGGTGCAGTGAGGCAGTAAAGCGGTGCGACAGAGGGGGGAGGTGACTGTAGAGAGGACACATCAGTGAGACAGTTGTTCACCAGGTAAACAAAAAATAATCACAAGGCAGGAGCTTTAAGGACACTGCTGAATAAAGGAAAAGCGGTTGTGCAGCATGACAATTGAATAAGGTCAGACAAACAAAAACAGAGGTAAAGACAAACAAATTTCATGAACAAAACTATGCAAAAGTGCATATTTTGACAGGTACAATAGCTTCTCACTGATGTAACCAAAACAAAGAGAAAGCTTACAGAGAAGTTAATGCATTCATCTGAGTTAGTTGCCACTGCTGTACTCTAAGGGAGAGCTAGGGTTTTGCTCAAATTCACAAAAAGTAATACATTCTTACTGTCGAAGTTAAATCTACACATTTCTTCTGGGCATTTCATCCCCTTTCTATCATTACCAATTCTAAATCATTACCAATTCTGAGCTGCTCATTCCTGAATCAAAGAGGTCAGTAAAACACCGCAGGAGACACCTGAACCCCAGCAGCCCTAATTAAAAACATTTGATTAACATCTCAGACATTCTGATGAGTTGGCAGGTGGAATCTCTCAGCTTTTAAGGATTTTCACAATAAGTCAAAATCAAGTCAGACAAAGTAAATTCATGTAATAACACTGCTAACACTGCCTAAACACTGAAACTGGGCAGAAAATGATAAAATGGGCTCTTACCCATTCTTTGCATCTTTTCTTAGAACACAACAACAACCTTTTGACTTCAGCGGCGCTTGGATTGTGCTAAAACGTCCAGCCGACATCATCTAGTGGCAATTCAGCAGCCAGCAGTCTTGTAAACGCTTGAGACAGAGGAAAACAGAGAAACCAACACACATCACTAAGTAAAAACTCCTCTACGTGAGATGCAAGGGGTGGGGAGGTGCGATGGTGATTACTTTGGCACCGTGGCAAATACAAGCCATTGTAAAAGCCCGGCAGATTCCAGAGAGCCGCAGAGGGCCCTCTGTGCGTACGTCACAGTCTGTTCAGGAGGCTTCCCAGAGCCCCCATGGTGCTTCACAAACAGCCGACCTACTGCCTCCCGTCCCATCTCTTATCCCTAAAAACTCACAACCTTTCACCTTGTCTTTAAAAACCAAAAACTCAGGAGTGCTCACTGCTGCCCTCCCAACTCTTCAACTCAGGCAGTGTGGACGTCACCGTAGATGCAGCAACTACCAGCAACAAGGTTAACTTAAAAAACCTTGAGCTTTTATGTGGCAACTGCGAGGGTGACGGCCAACCCTTAAGATCCCTAAAACATGGTGGAAATAAAAGACTGATCGTAAAGAATGTCTTCCCATCATCTGTTCCTGTCTGCTCCTCCTGGGCTTACACCAAGCATAAACTCATTTATGCACACCATGCATATTTCACACCACCTACTCCAGTGTAAACCACACACAGACCAAATGCAGCTAAAAGAACACAAACACACCGGCTGCGGGCTAAAGCTGAACAATCAGAGTAATCTTCATTTCCTGCTGCCCAGGCTCACACCTGGCCGGAGTGTTAAAGAGCCACCTTTCTCTTTCAGGCCCTCATTAGTGGCCCCTGGAGAGACGAGCCAAAATCTTTGCGATAAATTAAATCAGTGTACGACAAGAAGAAAAGTTCCTGAGAGCAGTGCTTGTCGCGATATCAATCAAAACCTCACCATTCCTACTCGAACTGTTCAAAGACCGTTAGCTTCCACTAACAAAAGCCCCTATTGGAACAGTTAACTCTGCTAATCTCTTCAGTCCACCATTGAATTGCCACCAAATACATCACACAATTAGGCTAAATTCTACCACAGACTACTGAACACACAGCATTATATAAAAGCAACTGAAAATACTGTGATCAGGCTGCTTTACAACAGAGAGAAAAGTCAGAATAGACCTCAAAGAGAAGCTACCGTTTTTGAAATCTTTACCCAAGACTGGGAGAATGAAACAGGCACATTGCTTAGTGGCCAGCTGGGTTGAGGTGTCTACAGTTACCCACAAAGCAAAATCTCCAAAGATTTCAAATGAGTTAAAAAATGAATGAATGTCTTAAATTAAATGCTCAGTCTTTGGGGATGCAACAAGGAAGCACGTATGAAGGTTTCTCAATATGATACATGAACAAAACATCTCTCTAAACCTTCTGATATTTGACAAGCTTATAAACTGAGAATGGGGGTAACTACATTTCTTGGATTTTACACAGAAAACTTAGTTACTCATCCCTAGAGTTTCTCCCAGTATTACCTAATACTCTGTATTCAGTGACAACTAACTCATTTTTAGATGCTGTGTTCCCTGGAAACCATTGAAAGTTGACACAAAGTGGCTCTAAACTGAAGATGCACATTGGTGGAGATATAATCTAACTTCCCTCCAAATGAAATCAAACACAGGTTACAGTAGATGGATTTGGCAAATGAAAGAATTGCAGAAAATCTGCAGGAAGAAAATCACAGCTGTGTGAACGTCGTTGGAAGAACACGCAGATTGTGAAGCAAACAAAAAGTAAACAAAGATAGACAACGTTAAGAAGAAAGTAGAAGAATGCAACAGCCTGCTGGGATGTAGAGGGGACAACACCAAAGCTCTTCTGGGGTCACATCTGTGTAGTGTGTGTGTTCAGTGCAGCCGGTCAACTCTTGTCTTTAGAGTTACACTATGTGTGAACTAGTATTGCTTTGTGTGTGCATGTGCATGTGCGTGTGAAAAGGATCAGAGGCCTGATGTGAATGAGAAGTTGGCAGCGAGCTTAATCCTACTGCGTGTGGCCCTTCGGCTGGGACTGTCCATGGACAGGAGGGTCTTCATGTCAGGCGGCGGTGCAGGTTTGTCTTCTGTGATGCCAGGCTGCTCACGTGGATCAGATGTGCCATCAGCAACAGCTAACACCTCAGGTTCATCGCTCACTGAAATCACAGACAAGCACAGACTGAGCTGACACCTAACGAAAGGTGCAAATGAAAGTGTGTCATACTCATTAAAATGTATTTTTGTTCTGCCTTGCTGTGCCTCTTTGCTCGTCACCTCACACCATTTTGAAAACTAGAAAGCGCTTAAAAGACCGCATAATCATTAAAGTTTTTATTTTACAAATAGGAAATCTTGAAAGCTGAATTTTTTGAAGAAGTATCCACATCAGCATTAAAATACACAAGTGAAAGGCTGTTTGTTACAGCTGCAGTAGGTAAGATGGAGAAGAGAGCAGATTTAGCCTGAAAATTTGAACACACACAAGTTCCACGTCACTCCCCCTCCCTCTCTGCTGCACCCATGCCCTGCCTCCAAGCTCCTCCTCCCTGCGACATTTGCATGGCTGCTGTGACAACCAGTAACGTTAGCCTTAGCATCGGAAACAAGCTAACTCTGCCCAGCCGCTACATCACAGTCGCTAACATACCGTACGCGCTGCGGAGTGTTACTGTAACAATCACCATATTAGCTTTCTGGTTATTTGTTGTCTTAGCCGTACATGCTGTTGTTGGCAGCGGTGGAATGGGCAGTTTCTCCTTTGTGGGTGGCTGTTGCTCTGCCATAGCTTTCACTAGCCTCCTGACGCCGCTCACAGAGCTGTTTGACTGAGCGGCAGCCGGCAGCATGAGCGGAGGGAGGGGGCGGTTCACAGCGTGTGTGAGTGGTGATTGACAGATGTCAGACACTCCCTCAGACGCTCCTCTGGCTCTGATTGGTTGTTTTGTGTCGGGCGTGGTGGATTCTGGAAATCGCAGTATGAGCAGTAGGTGGGACCAATGGAGCTGTTTTTTCCCCCACAGATTACATGTTTCATGTACTGCTGTCTGCTGACAGTTTTAGCAAATATGACAAAAAATTACTTTTATACAAGTCACCTACTGCAGCTTTAAGGCGCATTTGAGTGACCTGACCTGTTGGTGGAGTCCTCTCCTCAAAGTGAATCAGGTCTGCCTCCTGGAGGAGAACGGGGTCAGGGTGAAGCTGAGGTGATGGTAGGCAGGATGGCACAGGACCACACAGCAGGTCTTCTGGTGTTAGACACAGCAGCTCTGACTCTGCTGCTGCGTCGCCACCTGGAAGGTAAAAGAACACAATTTTGCTTCATACATATTCATACATATTTTACTCAAGAGAGACAGAGAGCAGAACTATCTTTAAAATCACATCTTGGTCGGAAGTCAAACATTATTTTCATCCACTTGCTACTGTTTCTTTAAACTCAGTTTTAATCATTATTTTAATTACTTCACTATAAAATAATAAGTAAACAAATGTTGAGCAGTCGATATAAATACTTGTGTGTCCTGTCTCACTTGGACTCTGGGCTCCAGACGTTGCGTTGCTAACTGGGCTATCTCTCGGGCTCTCCATGCTCTCTCCTGGCAGGGGGCTGTTGGGGGCTGAAGAGCTTGCCTTTACTAAAGAAAATACACACACGGATCCACATTATACAGCTTCCACACACAAAGGAAACATGCGATGAGAAAAAAACAAAAGCCCATCACCTTTACCTTTCATATCGTTCTTCAAAACGATAATCCTCTTGCGACCGTGCCCTTTGATCCAGACCACCTGATGATGACACCAAACAAAGAAAATATGTAGAGACAAGAATAGCAAACTACAAGGACTAGCAGATGTCACAAGATCTCAAAGGCTGCAGTCAGAAGTGGCTGAGCAACGGAGCAAACGCATTCCCAGCATTCAGTTCAGGGGAGCAAAATGATGGTTTCACTACCCCACTTTTTGTCTTTGGAAAAATGGAATCACAACGTCCTCACAATCAGGTGATTATATTCAAGCAGCCAATATCAATGATCATTTTCCTTTTTTCAGCAACTAACAATTTGATCATTTGTCACATTGTGGTTTGGCTGTCAGTCAGTGTGTCAATTGAGTTCACCCACATTGTTTCGATGGAGCACAGGGTTTACTCATCTTTTAAAACATACGCAGGCACCCACGACCGCAGTGTGAATAACTGATGACATTGATTCCCACCTGTGGAATGGCACTGAGCAGCTCATCAGTGCTCATGTATCCATAGAAACGTGATTCAAGGCTGCAGCCTGTAAATTTGTTATAAGCCCCCTGGAAATCAGTCAGGAAGATCTGGTTGTAATGGTAGGTATGGAGCAGGGCACGGACATCCCGGGCGAACTGGTAAAGCCGTGTCAGCCTCACCCACTCCTCACCGCGACCACTGGCGGTGTTGCCAGCTTTGTTGTTGTCATCGCTTTCATTGTTGTACAACTGTGGTAGAAAAGAGATCAGACACAGTCAGCTCTGCCTCAGTGTGGGAGTGCAGGTGTGCTAGAGCTTAAAGGAGCTTTAAGAAGATATAAAAAACACAAACTCCAACTTCCACTCACCTCCACAAGGTAGGGCAGGCTCTTGAGTAACTCACTGAGGGAGAGGAACCCATATTCACAGGGGTTGAGAGGGGCTCCATGGACAGCCAGGTAATGCTCGCTCAGGGCCTCCACTCTGAGACCGATGGTGACTTGCTCTTCGTCTTGGGACATGAGCAGATCCAGGAGCTGGGAGGTCAGTGAGCGCAAAGACTTCCTGTTGATCAACTGCACTTCCCTACCCTCAGAGCCATCCACCACCTGGAAACGGAAGGAAAGTGGCTGCTTGTTTATTGGTATCTGAAGAGTGATTTAGAAAAACACTGATTTCATTTTTACAAGCAGTGAAACGAACAACTAAGCAGAAATCGAAAAACAGAAAATAACAACAAAAAGTACTCCTTGGACGTGTTCTTTACCTTGACAACATGGCAGAGTTTGGTCAGCAGAGCCGGTAGGGAGCTGGCGTCGTAGTCCTGCAGGCGTAGACCATAACCAAAGGTCTTGCTGTACTCGGTGAGCAGCCGGCTGACAGGGAGACTGGAGTTTTTCTGAGCCCGTAGCAGCTTGACCAGCTGAGCCGCCAGGGCCTTGATACGCTCCACTTCTGTCAGGGTCAGCACTTTCTCCTCACCGCACTCCAACACCTGATGAAGGTAGGGAACACATTTTAAAGGCAGAGACAAAGGAAGACGCATTTAAGTTCATACCAGTGATACACTTCAATACCTTTGCCTTCTGTACTGTGTTGAAGCACAAAGGTCCACAAGGAATTAGTTATTCTGTACAAACACAAACTCACCATCAGTATGTCGGGGATTGCCTCAAAGAGCTCCATGAGCTTGGTGAAGCCGTAGTAGCTGAGCTTGCACTGACGACCAAAGTGATGGTGGTAGGTGGGGATGAACTTGCTGAAGGGCATGCGGCAGTGAGGCTGGTGACGGAGAAGGTCCACCACCTCCTTCCCAAACTGCTTAGTGCGCTCCATTTCCTCCACTGTACGCTCTGTAGGCAAGTAAAAGAGAATTCAGTGACATCTAATCTAAATAAAAAGTTATTCCATTCTATTACTTTCAATAACATTTTACTGATCAGTTTATTTGAGTCTTTTATTATAACGGGTTTAAATGGACCTCTCTTGGGAACAGAGATGACTGTGTCCATGTCCTGGTGTGTAATAGTGATGGTGGTGTCAGGGATCTCAGTCAGCAGGTCCATCAGGTCACATATGCCATAGTCGATGACCCTCCAGTCTCTGGAGAAGCACCTGATACAAAAGTATAGGAATACATTACAAATATCCACAACACTGATGATCCATATGTATATTCACCACTCACACTGACATTTGTTTTTTCCTACTCTTAATGAGGGGAAACCAATTTTTTTGCGAGCAATTATATGGATACAATTAAAACTTCTACAAACACGAAGGCAGTATGGTGACATCATCTAAAGCTCCATGCAATGCTGACTGACCAATGGTATGCTTGCATGAAGTCCTTGATTGCCACTTGTTTGCTGGCTTGAAATTTGAGCAGTTTGAGCAGGTCTTGGGTGAAGCGTTTCACTTGAGCGCGATGGGTCAGGGTCAGTAAGCGCTTGGTGCCCATACCCAAGATCTGTAGGAAACGAAAATAAAAAACACACACAATATACAAACAAAGCACAGTTAGAATTGGTTAAGAAATACAATTATGTGCAATCCTCATTATCCATCCTAATACCTGCAGGACATGTGGCACGGCCTCCAGAAGCTCCAGCAGCTTGGTGTAGCCATAGTCAGAGACGCGGCACTGCTTGGCAAAGTGATGGTGGTATGAGGGTATGAACTTGCTCATGGGCATGATGCAAGAGGGCTGGCTCTTCAATAGGTCAATAATCTCTCGGCTGAATTGGATGAGCTGCGGGTTTCCGACTGGACTCTTGCAGCGTTGAATCCACGGCTCTGCATGGGGGGAAAAAAATAAATGTGGCATCAGGTATATGTGACAGCACGATGCAGGTACTGTAGGAAATGTCAACAAACATCCAAGAGATTCCAGAGTTAAAATCATCCTACCGGAGTTTGGTGCTGGTGGTTTGTTGTGGATCCACTTAATGACTTTGAAGCCATTCTGAGCTGTGACTATTGTGATACTGGGAACACAAGTAATGAGGTGCTCCAGAGGAACACCACCCTCCAGCGTCTCATTGCCCAGCTGCAGAGGGCAGAATTGTGCTGCATAGCAGTCTGGAAAACTAAAAGGCAAACATACAAAGTTAGTTACTTTATAATGTGTGAAAACATGCATTATTTGACTAAAAATGCAAATGAAAGAGCTGGCTGTCACCTGAGCAATGGCAGAATTCCCTCATGTGACTGCAACAGACTGTGGACCTCAGAGGCCAAAGTGCTCAAAGACATCGCAACGAAAGGTATTTTATAGGAGTCGGGGTCAAAGTCAGCCTCACTAAAAAAAACAAAAAAAAAACAGAAAACACTTAAAATGGAGACAGGATGACAGTTAACTGACATTGTACAATTTAAAGAACGGTGGTTGTGACAATTAAGGTTCTTCATTAAGGGTGAGTGAGGTGTGTGACAAGTCAGGGGACAAAAATACACACCTATTATTAAACTGGGCAGATACCAGATTTTTGTACTTGTTTTGACCACTGACTGGTTTTTCTACATGTCTGACAACATTATGGAAAGGATCCCTACAGAGACAGACCTTTTAGTTAACGAATAAGATCCTATATGTTTAACCAGAAACAGCTGCTATATAGCGCTCCATTTGCAGAAACAGTAATTTTATCTTTGTAAAACACACGTCATTCAGATTGACCGAAGCAAAATTAAACTCCACCAAAACCTTCCACTGTTCCAACAATCAAAACCAACTCCGGTTTTGTTGAAACAAATTCTTACTTCACCGAGTTAGATGTGAAAATATGGAGTGAGGAGCGGGACAGAGGGCAGACGTCAGAGAAGCAGTGGAGGAAAACAGCATGTAGAGCCAGAATATTTTCATATCTAACTTGGGAATTATTTTCTCTGACATTATGACCCGAGAGGAATTCAGATTTTCTTTGGTACAGTTTGTACAGCAACTAATCAGAATATTATATATACACTGCGAAAATATACTAACCTGAAGTCCTGCTGTGTGTAGTGTTTTCTGCAGACAGGTTCATGGTACTCCAGCTCCTCAAACACCACGGGGCTGCCACTCGCAGAAGAGGAGCCCTCCTGGGACTGGGAAGATCCCAGTGGACTCTGACGGATTTGACTGCTGGGCAGGAGACACACAAGCCTTGAGCCTCCCTGTTCTCGCACTGCCACCACCTCTGGTAGCCGGTACAGATCTCCAATCACAAGTTTCCGGGAATATCTGGAGAGGGGAAAGTAGAGCATGTAGTCTGGCAGTACAAGCTGCTTTGAAATGCATCTTATTATTCTGGAGTTCATACAGTCCAAGTACAACGTTCAATATGACAGAAATTGTTGCGTTGAAACAAAGGTACCTACTTTTTCTCATAGATCTCAGTGAACTTGAAAAGGGGAAGACAATTGGCAGGTGCATCCTGAAGAATGCTGATGAGCTCAGTACTGGATAATGAAAAAGCTGAAGTTTACCACCACAGTCCAAACCAAAGCAACTGAAGAAAACATGCATTTGTATCTCTTATCTGAAAGTTCCATTAACCCAAAACTCAACTATGCTTGACTGTACCTGAGCATGGCAAGGGATTTTTTGCTGCCACCCGTGACAAGAGACACCTGAATGCGCTTGCCTCCAATCTTATGACGGTGCAGACCACTGACAGCACTTATGGCCTGCTGCAGGAACAACATCTGTATAGTGGCCTTCAGCTGATAGTCAGTGTGGGGGCTAAGCTCCACAGCTTTCACCTAGACAAAACAAGTCACACCACAAGGAGGTATTTTGAGACAAGGGTGAATCTCATTTCTAGTAGAAAGTCTATAAACAATCTTGAACCTGAAAGCGAACATACAGACATATTTGATCTATGCATTAATCAGTACAGTAACTGGAGTGGGTCTTACCCGACCATATCGGGAGAAGGTGTCATGCAGTGTCTGCTGCAGCTCCTTGCGGGACATTCTGTAGTCCAGGTTGGCGACCTGGACCTCTGCCCCATCTGAGAAAGGCTCAAGAGGACCTTCAGGGCACGGGCTACGAGGGGCAGCCAGGAGGGGTGAAGACCGACTGGACAGGCAAGGGGATGCACTCCTTTTGTTAGACAAGGGGAAAACAAATTTAAAATAACCAAAATTACACCTGATATTATGAGAGTCTGAAGAATTTGTATATAACATTAGCAGTATGTGATCTCCAGAACAATTAATGTTGCAGGCCAAATTAAATAGGACTGATTGAAACCCATTAAGTTACCTGGATGACCAGGAGCCCTGGGACAGGATGAGGGGGCTGAAGCTCCTGTGCAGGTTCAACTTGCTGAAGGCTGAGGGGGTGCTTATCTGGAACTCCCCTGTGCTTCTGTCTCCTTGTTCAACAGGGGATTCAGTCACACTCTGAGGAATGGAGCCTTCTCTTCTACACAGACAGATGAAAAAAGAGAGGGACAAATGTGTAAGGCACAATAGGCTTGCCGCAGTGCCAGTGTTACATGGTGTTCGGACATAAACTGATACATTACTTGCCCATATTTTTGTTAATCAGTGCCCACGTTCATCAAATAAAAAACTAACTTGTAAAATACTAAGCAGGTTATTAATACTTGGACAATGGATGCTACTATTAGAAATTTTTCTGAGCAACAAGACAATGGTGAGCAAGAAGACATCTCCTGTGCACGCTCACACGTGCACGCTCGGTCGCTCGCACGCACGCACACACCTTCAAGGACACCACAAGAGCAAGGCTGCCAGAGTGGGTGAAAGCTCAACCAGAGAACAAAGAGTCTGGTCCACAGATAATGCCATCAACTAATTTCATTATTTGTAAAATGTCCAGGAATCTGTCACACTGTTGTTATGAAAAGTTCCTTAACTGGTGGGAAAATATCCTCATGGTGGTATCCCCGGGGCACATCAAACAAACAAACAAACAACATATGGAGCTTTTATGTTGTTATCAAATGACATGTGTACCTCCTCCTGTACATAGATTCTCCAGTGAGGGCGGGCTTAGACAGCTGCTCCAGGACTCCTGTCTCACCATTACTGTGTGGGGAAGAGGAAGCAGCACGTCCTCTCTCCAGCTGGTGGAAGCCCATTCTGGGCTTGCCCTCCAAACTACCCAGCTCCTATATCAGACAGAGGCAGCAGATGTTAATACAGTACATGCTTACTGGATGGATATGGTTGATGTGTTGGTGTGCATGCTAGAGCTGTCAAACTAGCCAAATATGACGTTCGATTATTACTTCTAAAAAGAAAAAACAAACAAACAAAAACACATAGGTTTGAACCATTCAAATATCTGTTTTTGCGCATTATGTCTATAAGTTGGAAAATCAATACAACTACAGACCTACTACTTATATATTATTTCAACATAATATTTTAAAAGATCTACATACCTACACATTAAAAAAAAAAACAAATATAACAATGTCCTATACCACATTGTTGACCTAATTTTCAATCAATGAAAGTAGCGTTGTGTACAATTGGTGCCGGTTCACATGTCCTCGAAGATTTTAATGTCCTGGGCAAACAGCAGGTCACATATTATCTGATTGCGTACCCTATTTTCCCAAGTTTCTGTGCCTGACTGACTAATGGGGACAACAATTTTGAAGTTTTTCCAGTATTTCACGAGGGAGCTGCAGCCGGTAGCCACGAAATGGGCCGCAATGTGATCCCTCTGGGCAGTACGGTCAGTGTAGGTGTTGTTTTTGCTGCAGGCAGGCTCAGATTTTAAGTGTCTGATAACATGATGGAAAACATCAGAACAGAGACAAACCTTTTTGTTACAAAGTAAGATCTGTTTTGCTTAACCAGAAACAGCCATTATATCACTGTGGCCAAAGGCACCAGACTCGATTCAATGAAAGCGTAATTTATCGTCGTAAAACACACTTCATTCAAACTTGAAACTCACTGTTCTACAATTCTAATAGAAATTCTGATTTAGCATATTGGTTTACAGCTCTAGTGCATGTGTGTGTCACGCGCAACGGGAAAAAGTCACACATGGGCATTAACTGCTGTTCTGAACTAAGGATGCATATTTAAAATCAACTGGCAGACTACAAAGCACAGAGCAGCAGCCAGCACAAGCTGAATATTAGAATGTATTTTTTGCATCTTAAGGTCTGTCGAAGGTTTGTGAACGTATTCACAGAAACTAGTTTAACTTGAGTGGACTGTACTAAACACAATGTAAGCTGGTCTGACTAAACAGCAATATGACAAGAATAATGAAAGCTCAAGGCCAAGCTGAAACAGCCAACAGGACTGCAAATATTGCAGTTGTAGAGACAGTGTTACAACTGAGAGATCTGTGATAGTTACTTGTCATGATTGTCATCCCACACTGGTCTGTGTGTTATCATCAAAAATCAAAAGACAAACCAAGGAAGTTATTCCAGCCACCAGAGGTCAGTTTTAACACAGTGGAAAACTGTATGGGTCAAATTCAGCCACAAAAGAAACAGAACGGATGAAAACCACAGACACAGTATATCAACAGTGATATACTGAACACAGCACAGCCACAAAAAAAGCACAAAAGCTATGAGCTAATTCATGCATTAATATGATGAATGAGCATGCAGGACAGCAGGGGACACATGAAGCATGAACACAGTTAACACATGCTACATGCATGCTAGCACAGGCAGACAAATGAAGCTTAGCAAGCAGCTGTTAGTCAAAGCAGCAATTAGGACCCTGGGGGGAAAGAAACTACTGTGATTTACAAAGCAGCCCAGACAAGGATAGAGGGCAATGGAGTTTAAGGGGAAGCAGGCACTGACGAGTCTGCTGACCTGATGGGGCTTGGCTGGAGCACCACCGGGAGGCCCACTGCACCCCCTCCTGGGGCTGTAGGGCCTTTCAGGCACTGGGCCTGGAGTGTGGCATGGGCGGGTTGCTCGCCGTGGCCTTCTGGGAGACCTGGGCTTCTCCAGGGGCAGAAAAGAGAAGGACGATATGGATGGGGGAGGGGCAAACATTGAATCCTGGTTCAGATAGGTCTGGGGCAGAGTCTGAGGCTGAGGCAAGTGATGGGGCCGAGACTGAAGCTCAGGCTCAGGACTTGCATCATCTCTGGGGCGCGGGGAGAAGGAGAGGCTGATTCGATGGCCAAACACATCCTCATTTTCCATTCGCTTGCGGGCACGCGAAGCTGCCTCAGGGCTGCCAAAACGGAGGACTGCTGTGCCCTGGGACATGCCCAGCACCTTGCCACCACAGTTGTCTGACAGGCGGCGGAGCCTGAGCTTCACCGCGTTCCGCAGGCTCTTGTCACAGTTGACAGGGAGGTTGTGCACATAGAGGAGGTTGAAACTGGGCTGAGGGAGGGGAGGAAGAGACAGCGTGCCTGTCTGGTTTGTTTAATTTACACTTTAAAGAATTAAAGCAGTACTCTTCCTTTTAGTAGAACAACAATTGGAGAATGGCTGAGAGTGGTATAGAGTAAAAAAAATTGTAATGACCCCTTAAGAGAAAATTGCATACATGAATAATTGTCAAGATGATCAAATTCACATTCCAACAGCATCACTCTCTGCCATCTAAGTAAGTCCACACTAAAATGAAATTCTCCTGCCAGCACCTACTTACCGCATTCAATACCGAGCAGATCAAGAAAAGCATTTTTTAGTCCCAACGAAGCATTTGTGAGGCCTACCTGTGCTTTGACAAGCATGCGTGGTGGCAGATCAGCTGTGATCTCCTGAAAGGCCACGTGGCAGTGGGCGTGCTGCAGCAGGGCTGAAGACGTATGGTTGCCATGGACCAGGATTACCTGGAAACCATGGCGATGACGCAGGTCACTCAACTCACTTGCAAAGTTCACATCCGCTGTTGAAAGACAAAGAATAGATAAAACTCGTGACAACAATGTTTGTGGTATCAAGGTCGGAGATGATTACAGTTAATCTGGGCTGAACTCACAGGATACTAGTACAACAGTTGCAGGTGCAGTGTGGGTCTCTGCAAAGCGCCGCAGACTCTGGCGAAGCTTGTCATCTGCAGCATTCTTGGCTGTGGCGTTGATATGTGCAACAGTAACCTGATGAAGAACAATTATATATTCATAGCTTCAGACTTTTTTTAAATCTTCTTTTGCTGTCATTTTTTGTGGGGAATTACTATGGGTTTTTTTGGAGGTTAATATCTGATGTGGAAATACTTTTGACAACATCAAAGTGGTAATTTCACTGTTTTTTTCTGCAGGTTTCAATATACATTACGTGATTTGGTGCAAAATATGATGAAATAGTATGAGAATAGGACCATTTCTGCTCATCATAAAACTGTAGTTCAATGGTAAATGACTATTTATTCAGCGTGTGAATGGCACAAATTATATCTAATAGTGTAACTATTAAAACAAAATATATTATTGTTGATACCTGGCAGTTGTTGAGCTCTTGGATGACGGCTTTACTCTCCTTGCTGATATCACAGACGCAAATGAATTCTGCCTCGCGGTGGCCCTGAAAGAAACGGCTGCGAATACGCTGAACCACAGCTCCAGCTGATCGGCCGCTGGGCACGCTGCAGTTCTCAATGTCCCAGAAGACACCCACTGGAGGGATGTTCTCAGGACCACTATTCTCTGGAGAACCTAGCAGACAGTTAGCAAACACTCATTCTAAAGACACCTTATAGTTTTAAAGCATCTCACATTAATAAAGTTGTTTTACTGTTGTTGCAGTTAAGATGGATAGAAGAATATTTTTCATCGACTACACTCAAATCCCAAAAAGCTTGCTCTTTCAAACTGTTCAATCCAGACCCTCAGCCCAATCTGACATAAAATTCCAATGAATAGTGTAAGGGAAATTCTCCTTGTTGATCGTTGGGAGTTGCTAATTCTCTGAAGAATTACAGACTTGGTATGATGAATCAGGTCTCTTTAATACACGCGGCCTGGAGGGAAGACTCATGTAGAGTGTTCTCTCCAGATCTCCACAATGTCTTGACTTTTATACTGTCCGGCAGCAACAGGACAACGGGTTGTCACATACACCATCATGCCTCCCCAATAGCAATGACCATTTGAGGATTGCACTGATCCTTTTTTAGGGTTTATACTATACCATAAACCCAGTCAGGTACAATGAATTGCACCCTAAATTGCCCCCCTCACCTGTTTCCCTCATCGAATGTCTTTCTGTCCTTTCCCTCACCATAGGGAGAAAGGGCCACAGAAACTTGTAAAATTCATAGACTGATTTCTGGGATTAATAAGTCATCTAATTCCTACAATAGTAAATATGCAGAAATCCAAAACTGTATTGTAAAGTCTACTAACCATACTTCTGGCCAGTCTTGCTGAGGCTAGTTGAAGGCATGAGCATCATGCCATCAGAGGAGGTACCACAGCCATTACAAATGGGAATAGGGACAGGAGCAGTCTGGGGAACAGGAACATTGGGCCATACCTTGTCTGACTCACTCAGACCATTCATGGGCTGCAAGTAAGTACAAATCAATACATTTGTCAGGGAAAACAGGAATAAAACAGCAATAACCAATACTGCAAACTGCATTTAGAAAGACAAATACAAAACCTTTCTTAGTTTACATGACTGAGGTTATCCATGCATACAGAATAAAGTTACCCAAAGTGATCTTCATTCACAAATACAAACAAAAGGCTCCACCAACCTTCAACAGGCATTCCTGGCAGTAGTGTGCCCCCTTCACACAAACCGTGCGTTCTACATTTAGGTGCATAGGATTAGAGCAGAAATGTGCTGAGGTGGTTGTAGTGGTGATGGTGGTGGTGGCTGGGTGATCACCGAGTGTGCTTCTCTGGGATCTTCTGGCTGATGGGCAACAGTCCACACAAGCATAGTAGCCAGAAGAAGCCAGGCAAGAGCCATGCAAGGACGTAGGAAGAGAGGAAACACAGGGCAGAGAGGAAGCCATAGGTGCTGAGGAGGTAAATATGCTGGGTTGGCTGCATGAAAGAGGTACAGATGGGTAGGTATGCAGCAGCCCTGAGCAGCAGGAGGTGTATGGGTGTGATGACATCGGCTGAGAGGTAGCAACAGAAGAGAGCAGCTGAGGTTTGTAAGCAAGACTGAGCAAAGGATCAAGAATTTCACCTCCACTTCCACAGCTCACATTATGTTTAAACTGATGACCAGATGAAGCTACAGAGCAAGAGCCAGACCTGGTAATACTGCTGCTGCTGATGGGGGCTCCCAGAGAGCTTGGGGCCATATAGACCGAGACCACACCAGCAATGTTGCTACTGCTACCAAAACCACCTCCACCACCTAATAACCCATAGCCTTCTGTCCTGCAAAAGTCACATTGAGTGCAAACGCTTACTTTGGGCCTAGCTCCCTCTTGATGCTGCTGTGGTGTTGGTGGTGGCTGTTGTTGGTGGGAGTCTTGTGTAAGTGGAGGAGGAGGCAAGCAGGGAGGGGGCAAAGGGAGAGGGGCCAGAGAGAAGGGCTGGGATGAATGGGAAGTATGGTGCGGAGGAGGAGGGGGGACATCTTTCAATTCCAGCACGGCCTTTCTGTTGTCCATGTAATTTTTCTGGAACATAAAAAGACAAGTAGATTAGACAAGTAAAGTAATATTCTGTGGATTATTGTTTATTATGGAAATCTACTATATGCATGCAACATTTCATCTAAATAACCTGAATGGGTGTGCAATGATTCTAACAGCACTCTCAGAGCAGGAGGTGATTGCGCTGAGCAGTGTTAATCAAATTTCACATGACTTGTCGGGGCTAAATCAAAACAGAAAAGAAAAGGTACTGTTGCACTATCTCTGTCAACACTTAAAGGCTGAATTTAAAATTGACCATACCATACTTGCACTCCATTCAACTTTGCCAAAGTTCACAATACAAACTTATTCAATTGATTCCTCGACTCTCCCCCACATCAGTATACTACTGCACAGATAACTGGACTGTACACAGATATATACCTACTTCTTTATCTGTGTGATGAAGGGTGGTTGTCTCATTGGTGGAGAAGCAGTCTTTGAGTTTCCATAGCAGGGTGGAGGCCTCTGTTTTGGGGTGACTGAGCCATGGATAGGGTCTAGAGCTGCATATGGATCTCTCATTTCCCAGTCCTTCCATCATACAACCCAGAGAGATCTTTCACCACACGTTCATTTCTTTCCTCTGTCATGCTTCCCTACACAGGCGAAATGAAAGTTAAAGGTTTCCACTCATTAGTTGAGATTACATCACCTTTAGTGACCCGGTGCGTTAATTCTTTCCGTTCACAACGACTAACACCTTTGTGCTACTCATCTGTGAAAGCAAATGTCGAGCAAGTGCTTTTGACTTAACACAACTTGGTAGCGGCAATTGAAATCAGCAAAGGGGGCATGTCTGTGTACATCACGTTAAGTTACACGTTTGTAAAGTTTAGGCTGCTTATCTGAAGCTAACTAACGCTACTGTTTTAACAGAGCGAATCGAACAACTTAAAACTAAGGTTAGCTACAAGCTAGTTCACGTTAAGGCAATTTCTCTGCGTGTAGTTGTCGTTTATAGCGGAATAAGTTAGCTGGTTGAGTAGCCAAACTGCTATCTGAAATTAGGTGATTTAACGTTAACTGGCTGCCTCGAGCTAGCCTGAGATTCAAGCTAACAACAAGCACCATTCGTTTGCTTGTTTAACTGACACATAAGTTAGCTAACGTTACTTCCCCGACATGCTAATGTTCATTGTCCTTACGGTGAAATCGATATTATTTAGTATTGGCAAAATATTTCCGAAATAGTTGGTTATTTCACTACCTGACAAAGTCTCGTCTTTCACATCCTCCTCAAACGACTGCTACCCCCTATCTGTCTCCCTAGAAACCCGCACCTTTTTGTAACCTATTTTTGCCAGAAAGCACGCACAGCTGTCGTAAATGTCATTGTTACGTCTGATAAACGAGAGACGTGAAAATACACTAATACATGACAATGCGCCTCGACTCGCATATTGAATTGGCTGATATTGGCTGATATTCATATATATGCATGCCTAGTTGCGATATATTAAAGAAACTGTTTTTTTTTTAAACGTAGCAAACGATAATTTGGAGCATAATGGATTTTAACAACAATAGAACTATGATAATAAGTTGGTTTGTTTTTTAGCCTATAGATATGTATCCATATAAATTATTGGACCCTTCCAATTATTTCAAGTATTAATTGCAGAGGGCCACACTTATATGTTCGGGTTAAAATGGCAATGTCTAGTTCTCAGTCACTTGATCTGATTTCTTCTATTGGATGCCATCATTTTCTGGATTTGCTTGGGTAAACATTTATCGGTGCTCATCATGCAGAATGTGCTCACCTATTTACCTGAACACTTCTTCCACAACTGAATAAAACATTAAAACATAAAGACTTTATATATAAATTAATTACTAATTCCATCAGAGAAAAGTAACTCAAAATGAAAGGCTATCATAAGACTAACTGTTACTAAGGCTATAGTGTGTCAGTATTGACAGGATGTACAGACTCAGGTGCTCTTGGCGGAACAGCAGCGTCCTCTAGCGGCTGGCAGGCAGCCAGTCCCCCTGTTGCCTGTGATGTGTGGGGTACTGTGCCGGGACAGCAGGTTCAACCATCTGCCCCAGTGGTGCATGGAGATCTGTAAACAATAAGGGCTCAGTGTTTCATACTCTACTCACATTTCTACACTGCGGGAGGATTTTTTTTTATTAATTCAAACCTCAGTCCAGTTCGCTTTCGGTTAATTGAAAAGAGACGGACTCGTCCATCAATTAGACAACACCGGCTTTTTGTTCCCGCCCGTCATGGCGATTGCTCACGTAGCCACCGAGTACGTTTTTTCTGACTTCTTGTTGAAGGACCCCACGGAGGCCAAGTACAAAGGGGTGCGTCTGGAGCTGGCGGTGGACAAGATAGTCACGCTTCTGGCGGTGGGACTGCCTTTGTTTCTCATCTCGCTCGCTTTTGCTCAAGAGGTGTCAGTAGGTGAGTCTGTGAGCTTTCATCATCTGAGGTTTTAATCCTTAGAATTTAATCACGTGGACCATCAACAGGACGTACCCAGACGATGGAGAGCGTCTTTGTCTCTGTCCCTCTCATACATTCTAGCTGTTGTAGCGCTTTTCTTTCAGTAAACCACACCTAAGTGCGGTGGTGGCTGAACTGATGTCACATTTATGCATGTGGCGGAATTAGGTTCAGTAAATGATCATAAAGACAGAGGTGTGATGATGGAGAAGGTGTGGTTCATGTTTCTACCTCTCTGCTTGTCTCATGCCCAGACAGTGAGGCATGCATACACTGCTGCTGCAGATGATGATGATGATGATGATGGTGGAAACTTTGGGTACCTGGGCACTGACAGCTTCACACACTGCCACACATTTCTACGTGTACTACAACCATGTAAAACCAGAATATCTACAGCTCCACCAGCAGTTTAACAAATCTACATAATCAGCTTAGGTCATAATGCCTGCAGTCTGTTGTTGTTAACATTATACTGCTGGTCCTGATACTCAGACAGGATGGATCCAGTGCGCTGCAAGCCTCCAGACAGCTTTCATGACAGTGGGCAGCTTGTGTAAGTTGTGCAGGTGATCATGCTGCATGTGGAAGAGCTGCATTCATTAAACGACAGTAGAGTTCAATTTTTAGAAATATTATAAATGAATGTTCTGGTATCTTGTGATGGAGAAAATACTTAAATCCTTTACTGAACTAAAAGTAGCAATACCACAGTGTAAAAATGCTCTGTTACAAGTAGAAGTCTGCATTCAAAATCATACTGAAGTAAAAGTAGTAGATGAGTATCAGCATCAAAATACACTTTAAGTGCAACAACAGCAAAAGTCCTCATTATGCAGAATTAAAGTAACTGGTAAACAGAAAATGAGAATTCTGTGCTCACTTTATTTAAAGAATCGTTCTGTAAAATTCACATTAGAGCCCCTGTGCTGCCAAAAATATTAGTCTGTTGACTAAGTGTGTCATTTGTGAATTATACGTGCCCGACTGAACTTCCCATTGTACACCCACTCTAATAGGGGACAGCATAATTATTGACACAATGTGTGCCGAAGACAACATGCCAACAATTTAGGCCATGAGTGCAGAGCAGGGAAGGCTGACAGTTGCCGTGTTTGTTTCTCTCTGCTGAATCACCGAAATGTTTGTCAGCTCCTACCAATTCTTCACTTTCCTCATCCAGGTACCCAGATCAGCTGCTTTGCTCCGACTAACTTCTCTTGGAGGCAGGCTGCATATGTGGACTCATTTTGTTGGGCAGCAGTACAGCAACAAGCTGACAGTTCACCACTATGGCTGCACAAGGTACAAAACGTCCCCACAGCATGCACTGAGAGTGACAATCATCAGCACTGACAGTGTGTCTGTATTGGTATAGGTTTATTTTAGTCTGTATACTGTAATGTTATTACTGGTATTGTTTAATCAAGGAATGACCAAACATGTCCATAAATACATTAATTAAAGCATCCAAAATTGTGGGAAATTACTGTTTTGTTTTGTTTTGTTTTGTTTTGTTTTTTTAGAAATTGTCAGCTATAGATGTGCATTGATCAACTGTATCTTAACGTGTTGTTTTATTTGCCCCTTGACAAATGAGGCAGGCTTGAAACTGATGACAGTCATACTGATAATGGCCAGAAATCAAAGTTGTCTTCTTCTTTATCTTTTTCTGCTTTGTTTTTTCCCTCCCTTTCTTCCCTCAGTTCTTCCCATACATCCTGCTCTTACTGGCCATCCTCTTGTATATCCCGGCCCTGCTGTGGCGTTTCACTGCCGCTCCACACCTCTCCTCTGACCTCAACTTCATCATGGAGGAGTTGGACCGCTTTTATAATCGTTCCATCAGATTTGCAAAGAATCTAGCATCCATAGACGTCAAAGATACAGCTGAGGACACTCAGAGGTAAACACCGTCTTATATTATTAGGTAACTTTTTGGCCACTTGGGGGCAGCACAACAAGCTGTAAACACAGCACTGACATTACCTTATGAAACTGTCACAGCTCAGCTGCCAGCAAAGACTTGCCTATTTACACATCCAGCAGATATGGAGCAACATTAGCATTCATTTGTAGTCTTGTCTCTTGCCACCTGATGAACGTCCAATATTTAATTTCTTTTTTTGGCTTTTTCCTTCATTGACAGAGAGCACAGTGACAGCATGGGAAGGGTTAGTGACCTGGGTGCCCCATTTACTCGCCTTCTAACTCTATTTAACTCTATTTCCTAAGAGAAATATCTGACTCCTCTCTGTTAAATGCTCCACTGTGTTCACCAGCAAGTTGCAAACCTTTTGCAGGGAACATTTCTCGCTTGTTTTCAGGTAAATTCTATAACATTTGTATCTCTAAACACAGAAGTGTTTTCACCTCAGGCAAAATGGTTGTGTGCTTTTTCCCCGCAGCAGTGCTTTGGACCTGGCAGAGGGTTGCTTCAAATACCCTTTAGTGGAGCAGTACCTGAAGACCAAGCGCTTCTCTCGCTGCCTCGTGGTCAAGTATCTGGCATGCCGTGGCCTGACACTGCTGACCCTCCTGCTGGCCTGCCTCTACCTTGGTTACTATATCCAATTGGCCTCTCTCACTGATGAGTTCCCCTGTGACCTGCGGACAGGGGTGTTGAAGAACGACAGCAATGTGCCACCTGCTGTCCAGTGTAAGCTCGTGGCAGTGAGTGTCTTCAGGCTGCTCAGCTTCATAAACCTGGGGGTGTATGTGCTTCTTGCTCCACTGGTGGTGTACGCTGCTCTTGGACCAGCTCGCCAGAGCTCCAGCTTCCTCAGGCCTTATGAGATGTTGCCAGGCTTTGGGGCTCTGGGTGTGGTCACGCCCTTCTACAACGACCTCAGCATCTATCTGCTGTTCCTGCAGGAGAACCTGAGTGAACTGAAATCATTTAAGTGTCTGCAGGTGGGTCCCAGCCCAGAAATATGTCACCTGTGTTTGTCATTGCCTTTGCTTTGAAAAAGAAGTGACGTGTCCTATTTACAGGTGCTCGAGTTGTTACAAGAGGCTGGTGAGGAGGGCTTTGACACCATGTGCCTACTGCGAACTCTGGGTCAGGTGAAGACTGACGTCTTAGACAGTAAGAAGATATGCCCACGCAAGAGCAAAGAGAAAGAAACGGACAAAGGTGAAGAATGATTCCACTGAGGTAAAATTTAGTCTTCTAATAGAGGCTGTGTAACTTCAGTGAAATGAACCGATTGGTGGATTTCTCTTTGAACTGGTTTTATTTTCTTTCAGATGTCTCTGCCTTGTTACTGAATGAATGACCTGATGAGCAGATGCTGTGATGGAAAAGAAGAACTGAAAGAAAACCCTGTGCACTTACCTTTATTTGAATGTCTGGTGGGGTATTCCCTATCAAAAACAGCAGGGGCCTATACTTTCTCACACAGACTGTAGTTTGACCAACAGACATTTTATAGCTCAGATGTCTCATTTTTGATAAGCCACAATGCTCCAAGTACAGGGTCTCATATCTGAGGCAATCTGTTGCTGACCCCTGACTTTTTTTTTTTTTTTAATGAAATTCCTGTTTATATTTTTTTTCTATAATACATGCTACTTGTCTCAGGATCTTAAATACCTTCCAATCATAATTTATAATATAAGCCATGCTCTCTGGACTGGAATCTGAACAGGTGCAAGAGCCTACTTCCTGCAGGACAAAGTAAGCAATTGTCAGGTATTATAAGAACCACTGGACTGGTTTTGTCTGGACTGTGATTATCTTTGAAGTAACTATGCTGTTAACAACAGGCAGTAATCTGTATATGCATGCTGAAAGTAAAACAATGCATAAGTATGAAAGATGAATGAATAAAAGGTCAATATCAAGTATTGCAAGCGGTATTGCTTTTCAGGCTTTCATGGGCCCTTGTTCAGTTAAAGAATGTTGCTCTCAATGATGCTCATTTCATTACCAACGTTTAGAGTTTAAAATAACTCAACACTAATATTGATATATTCATAGTAAATACTACATAATAACACTGTAATAGATGTTATCCTTTCATAAATTGTTCATAAAATATTTGTCCAGATATGTACATGAGGTGGGAGAAATATTAAAAACACCTTCCATAATAATAAGAGATGTTAAAAATAAAATTCTATCTTTAACTTCCACAATATAGCTTCGCAGCTCTGCACAGTGACGACGAACAACTTCCACCTCAGCTGCAGTGTGTTGTGTTGAGGGCTCCTCCTCCTCCCGCCGTTACAATTTCGTTGAAAAACATGATTGGATGGCATTTTCCTGACGTCGTCTCTATTGTCCAATGGCATTCTAGAACCCAAGCTTCGTTTGTATTTGGTTGGTGACTACCGTCCGAACGTAAAAGAGATTAGTTAGTGCAGTCACGGTACGTTTGCTCCACAAATCCGGTGAATTTAACCTTACCACGGAATACATTCCGTCAGCTGTAGCATGTTTTAATCGGTTCCTCGTATGCAGGTGAGTCTGCCATGTTTGAGTTTTTCACTTTGTTGGAATAAGATTCGGGCTAAGTCGCTTAAGCTAGCTATGTTAGCTTAGCTGAAAAGCTTAGCCATGGCATATGCACTTTCCAACTCAGCTGTTAGCTTTAGAAAGTAGCTAACCCGTTCACTTCGCATCATTATGTTTTCGTACTTGATAGAGATAAATGCAAAAACACATGTATGTACTTTTCCAGGCCTGAGTATACCGGTACAAAATCCACACCGCTGTGGACTAATGCTAGCTAACTTAGCTAGCATTCGCAAGCTCTTAACAATATTATGGTTCGAATGATGCGGATGTATGTGCTCGCATGACAGATACAGATAAAGCAGTAACATCACTGTGTTTTAATTTACAGTTAGGTCTCCCATTCCCACCATTTTGACACAAAGTAGCAGACATGGTGGAGCCAACAACACATAAGTTTGCATCCCTGGCGGAGGAGCTGGGCTTCTGGAAGGAACAGGCAGGGAGACATCAGCAAAGGTAACGTTGGACTGTAACATATGGCACAGACATTCTTTAATCGGCCGATTAAATAATAATCATGCACTATAGCTATAACCGTTAGGCGTTGTTTGGTAGTAAACAATGTATTGTCACCAGGGCTGATGAGGCTCAGGAGGAGCTGCAGGAGTTTCAACAGATGAGTCGAGACTATGAAGCTGAACTGGAAACCGAGCTGAAGCAGTGTGAGGGTCGAAACAAAGAGCTGCTTTTCGACAACAGCCGACTCCGCATGGAACTGGAAAGCATAAAGGTAGAGCACCGTGATCATAAAGAGGCCTTGGCCCCGGCAGACCTGACAAGTTCTGGTGCTGTGGCTAGTGAGGGATGCTGAAGCAGTTCTGTTCCTTCAGCCAGCCAGACAGACAGAGGCACACACACACAGAGGCACACACACACACACACACACACACACACACACACACACACACACAGAGCCATGAGCCAACCTAAATTCAGCATATCATTGCTGCTGCCACTCGTAAAACTACAAGGCAGCTGACTGCTATTTTTGTTCAGTGGTCCATGGGGAAGAGAGCATTAATTGGAGAAGTGAATGCAGGATTGTGCTAAAAACCCTGTATCGCTCAGAGGTTCTTGGGGACAAGGAGGAGGAAGAACATTCAAAGGGATTTTTTGTCTCTGCTGAAAAAAAAGCACAGATCTTCTATTTGAATACTGTGCCGGCGGGTGCATTGATTAATCTGCAAGGACACTGCAAAGCTGCCGTTGCTTTTGTCAGTTATTTCAATGTCTGCATGCTGTTTGCAGGAGAAATTTGAGGTTCAGCAGGCGGATGCTTTTAGGCACATCTCAACGCTGGAGGAAGATCTTGGACAAACCAGAGCGGTGAGGGATCACCTGCAGAAGTACATCAGAGAGCTTGAACAGTCCAATGACGACCTGGAGAGGACGAAAAGGTCAGTGTCTCAAAGGTCTTATGTTATTGTCTCACCAAAGGATTTCACCACCAAATGAAAAGCTAACTGGCTAACCTGACTTTATTACACATACTCACACTGTTAACTTTTATCATTCCACCCTCTCTGCTTGTCCCAGGGCTACCATCATGTCTCTGGAGGACTTTGAGCAGCGGATGAACCACGTCATTGAGAGGAACGCCTTTCTTGAGAGCGAGCTGGATGAGAAGGAGAACCTGCTCGAGTCCGTTCAGAGGCTCAAGGATGAAGCCAGAGGTATGCACACCAACATGCACTCAGTGTAGCCTCTCAGGTTAACAAGACCTGCTGATTTCTCTACAAACTGACAGTTCTGCCTGACTCAGTGAATTTTGATAGCTGGATTAAATCTCCAATTTCTTTCTTGCCTACTTTTCCTGTTTATCCTGCATCTGATCTGAGTTGTGTTCTAGTATGTATTTGTACCGCCCAATCTCATTAGAAGGGCTTTTACAGGCTGTACCTGTGTTTTTTTTTATGTTTGAGCTCATTTTATACTGATCAAATGTACTTCACAGTTTTGAATTCTGTTTTTGCCTCCATCCAGACACCCACCGTTTTCCATTTATTTCAGAGTGATATGAAACTTGCTTAAGTGTGGTCACCCATGACAGATAGGATAGTTACATATCTGCTGTTATTGCCATTGTTAGGGCCCTGACACAACAAGGTGCTGATGGGCTCTTGTAGATCTCAGGTCAGCTCTAGATGACCTAGACCTAGGTTACCTGTTGGCTAGTTTTTGCCGTGCACTTGCTGCTCAGCTGTTATCTGTTGCTGCTTGGTTGTTGAGTTGGTGGCAGTTAGGCGGTCAATGTCTTATTTTAAAGAAAAGTAAAGCAAGTCTATACAATGTCAGTGGCAATTTATTACTGGACATATTGTTAGTTTCCATTTTGAGAATTTGTGGACACTCTGATTCACACTAGCATGAAAATTGTTTTTTATTTTTATTTTTTTGTATTAGAAATATACACTACAGAGTGGAGGTTTTGACTTGTGGAAGGGTAAACGTGCATGTCAACAGTCAGCTGGCTGTTGGCTCTACACTCTCTGTCTGTGCTTGATCGACATTGGCTTGATGTTAGAGGAATCAGGACACTTGTGTTGTTATTTGGTGGAAATGCAGTTTTTAGTTCAGATTAATTGATTTTTTTTTTAAAAGTGTGCACTTGAGTACCACAAAGCTGACATGACTGCATGGATTACTTATTTTAGGTAGTTAGAAGTCTCTGCAATTTCATTTTTGTCCAAAATATAATGTAATGGGAACCGGTGTTGGTGCTCTTCAGACACGTGCCACTGGAATCTTTATCGTTTCATGAAAAGCTGACTCATTATATCTGTTGGTGTCAGACCTTCGCCAGGAGCTGGCAGTACGTCAGAAGGAGAGACGGCCGTCCAGCAGCCTGGGCAAGGACGCAGATCGAGCAGATCTGACGTGTCCATCAGCTGGTATCTCATCCATCCCCGTCACACCCGCCAAACCTATCAGTTCATATGCCACACCCCCAGCTTCCAGTATCCGACGAGGTGTGTAGAACAACCTTGACTGTAGTACTAACCGCAATGATGATAAATATACCAGCGTCGTGTTAACACACTATGTTTTATGTCTGTTTTGTTTTAGGTGATGGTCTAACGGGGACGCCGCTCACTACGTCTGCTAGAATATCTGCACTCAACATTGTAGGAGAGCTGCTGAGAAAAGTTGGAGTAAGAAATTTGGAAATGATACCACCCCAGCAGCTGTACAGATAACTGTGATCACTAAATAGAGTAACGACACGTTTGATTTTCCATGTGTGAGCTGACTGACAGTTCTTTGGTATCCCTGCTAGAACCTGGAGTCAAAGTTGGCGTCCTGTCGAGACTTTGTGTGCGACGTGCCTGTCAGCAGACCAGCACTTCCGGCTGGCCCTGGTAGTCCTGGTTTAGACAGGGGCTCTGAACTCCAAGCCACCAGCACGAGTCCCCCTCCTCAGTACGACAGGTGAGCAAAACAACAGCAGCACAGTTTAAATGAGTGGAAGAACTCTTGTTGTTGTGGTTCAATCAGGTATTACATAGAAGTCAGTTTTTCTGGTTAAGCAGTACTTGGTTGTACTTAAACAGGGGTAAAAGCTTGTTTTTCATCATAATCTACTGTTTTTTATTTGTATGTGTGTGTGAAGCCATCAAATATTTGAACTAAAAGTATTTTGATGGGTTTTTTTTGTTGTTGTTGTTTTTTAATCTCATGAGTGTATCTGCTACATCTTGTTTTGCAGTTTAGTGAAACGGTTAGAGTTTGGACCAGCTCCTCCGAGAGGAGTCTCCCAGGGCGCCCAGTCTCCTCAGGGAGGGGTCAAAATTCTGCTATGAGAGGAGAAAGATGCTCCCCCCACCCCCCCAATAACCCAACTCCGAGCCCCTGTCCCCTCTCCTGCCCCAATAAACTACAGCAGTGGGACTTTGAACTGAGCTGTCTTCCTTGTCGCCACGTGCCCGCTGAACTATCTGAACAAGAAAGCCACTCTCCTTGCTCCGTGCCCCATATAATCAGCGCGTGGACTTCTGCTGCCTCAGGCTAGTATCACACCATTTCTGTCACTGGAAGCAGCACTGCAGCTCGTGTAAAGTCAAAGAGTAGAAGAAGAACCAAGCGCTCTCACTGTATCTTCTGCTGTATCTCTGACACTGTGGTGGGTAGCATCTCAAAACAATCCTTCTCCATCTGTGGATTAGATTTCTGTGGTGGGTGAGCCACAACGGGGCTGATGAAACTCACATTTAGGGTGGTTAATGCACTTGCCCATTGATTATAAAATTACAACCAGCCACTGGATGCGACCCTGATGTAGGGACCAAGAATCATCTCTAAAAGGGTCCTATCGTACAAATGTTTATGACCAAGTTCAAACCAAAGTGTTGATAAATGGAAAACTGATCAAACATAAAATAATGTCAGAGTTTTTTGTCTCTTTGAATCTGATATGAGAAACACTGTAAAACTTTTAACAAGCTTTTGTTCTTTTATTCTTTGAAGACTGGGCTCGAATAATGTAGCACTGAACCGCACCGGCACAGACTACCCGTTTGTTATGGAGGAGCTTGATGTTGTTGCTTGAAAAGATGAGAGCCAATATTTTTTTCTAGAAGAGATTCAGTATTGAAAAGTCGCTGCCAGGAGTTAGTGTTAGTACTTTAGCCATCGCTGCCTTCATCAGTGTCATTACCTCTTCAGTTTGTAGGCCCTGCTTTGTCTTTCAGGCTCGTGGAATCTCACACGGTAGCTGTTCAAATTCACTTCGACCCAGCTCGTCTCCATCTCCTCCCTCCTGCCATTGCACAGACTTGTCTCAGCAGACTAATCATTTTCTGGTATGCAAGGCTTATGAACATGAAGCGTAGCTTTTTAGGTTTTTTTTTTTTTGCCTCAGAGATAAGATGTTCATTTGTCATGCTGCAGATTTATGATCTACTGTTACCAATAACTTTTGTACGGATTTTAGTTGACTGTAGAGGTTAGATTGGCACATGTTCACTACTGAATGTACAGTAATGATTCTTTAATAGGTGTGAGACCTCCTTTCCTAGGAGAAGAGTTATATGGTGGGCAGATTGTGAAAATACCAAGCAATAATAGATTTTAAGAGGTCAAAGATAAGCACAGTTTCATAGTATATCTGTGTAGGTGTATAGAGCCTATATTGAATACTCTTCCTGCCTTTTAGTGAGAACTAATGTGAATGGAGAAATAAGAGTGAGAAATAATTTTTGTGACACTTGTACTTTTCCCTGAAATGTTTCTGGTTAATCTTGAGTTTTCACAACTGCCATCCAGCAGCTCATTAAGCAGATATTACAGTGTATATCTAAATATGTTTGTATAGCGGTCGTCACTGTATACTGCTATGTAGGAATTAACTTGCGGCCCTTACATATCGCCGCTGGGTTTACCGCTCCTCTTTGCTGTTTAACCTTCCTTCAGCTAACATGAGCTAACTGCAATCGTGATCCACGACCACTGTGTACTGGGTGTTTGAATGAAGCACCTCTGCAACTGCTTCTGTATTTGGACTCTAAACTGTTTGTGCCTGAGGTACTCTACCCAACTTTGATCCTGGTGATTTGCAGTCGTTTTCGCAGTTGAACTGAGCAGATGAGAATGATGCTCTGTTGTGATGATCCAGTTTGACCTTTGAAGTTACTGACCAAGACAGAAACATTAAAAGGAGGAAAATCAAAGTCGTTCTTTTTTTTTTTTTGAAGATCTTTATTCTTGTGCAGGTGGTTCAACAATTAATAGATAGGATTGGTGTCATGTAAACATCAGTTGGTTACATATAACATGATCAATGACAATGAGTTAGTTTCAGGTGATCAGGGGCTTTTTGAACATGTACAGTAAAAAAAATGTATAAAATTAAGTGCTGCTAAGTGCCCAATGTTGAAAACTGACTTGTGCTTTTATAGTTGGGGTAACCCTAAACTTTCTCTGACCTAAAACATTCTGACTCTTCGTAAAAGTAATCTAAACATACCTGGACACAAGACGGGTGCAAATAATATAAAACGGTGACATTAGAAAATGGTTAACACCTAAATATTTGTTTGTTGGGGTACAAATGGCAGCACTGACTGGATGCAGACTGAGTATAGAAATAACTTTCGACATATCCAGTCTAAGCCACCTCAGTGCTGCTCTGAAACACTTTAACAGCAGTCACAGGCAATAGGACAACAATCGCTGATAATAGCTACTGATCCAGAGATTTACATGGTGTCTCTGCTTTAAGTTGTAAGGTGACTTATTGTGGAGACCCAAGGCTTTGCTGGCAGGTTAGCGTGGTAATTAGAGGCGCCTATTCTTGTGTACAAAACCTGGTCATTCAGTGCAGTACAAAACAGTGTAAATAAAAAAAAAAAATAAAAGGAACAGCAAATCACACGTCAGCAGAGCCACCAAAACAACTCCCCTAGTTGATATCAAGTCTTTCTGATTATTGTGTGTCGAGAAAAGGTGTTGAGATAAGAAGATAGATCAGTACGCTACTGGAAATAGGAGACTATATTTTTTGAAGCGATAAGAAAGAACTGGATAGGCTTCGAAGTTGCTCTCTGTTGGAAGTGGCAGGCCTGGCCCTGGTAGGAAATCTGAAATCTTGTTGTTTGACATGCCTTACTCCACGGACTTGGTTCCATTGAAGTCGCTCTGGGAGTCGACCTCCTCCTCTGAGGCATCCTCGACCACCCTTCGGCCTCCGCCCATACGTCGAGGTGTGCTGCCAAAGGAGGGCTCATTTCCACGTCTGCAATGCCACAGAGATGCACACAAGACAGAGATGCAAACACAGACACATGTCCCTGGGGTGAGAGAAGTGGTATGTGACTGAGCTGGTTAAAGATTGCTTGAAAACCACTCGGGGTGTTGATGAATTGCAGACTTTACAGGTTATGCTTGGGGTACAGGTTAAGCACGCTGGTTATCTTTGTAACTCATTTGACCCCTGGTTCAGGAAAATGAGTTTGGTTTATGGCAGTCAAACCAAGCACTGAGAAAAATATGGCCACCAGTTAGAAATTGATGGAATGGAAAAGTCACTAGCTGCCTAAAATTTTAACTGATTCTAAGGAAATCATGGGAGATGATGAGCCATATTTCTCTCAGTCAGGCTCAGTGAAAGATGTGACAGCATTAGGAGTGTGTGCGGGGGAATGAAAAGTTATGGTAAGTTAATAAGAAATGGTGATGGGGTAACTTAGGCGCAGAGGTACCTGCTGTGTTACTCCTTGGGTTCAGGGTTGCCTCTGCAACAGAGATGGACACCGTTGTTTTGCTTGCGCTCGGTAAGGCCACCATACTAAATCTATTTGAATGCTTTAAATGTGCAACCCTCTGAAGACGACTCGTGTCACTGACCTGAGAACAGTCAACACTATCTGAGGTGATTTATTCTGTGTGAATAGATGTATGATATGCATAGTTTACTCATTCGCAGACATCCTCCACATAGTGACTGTTTACCATTCTGTCCACTGTTCTTACTGCAGTATCTGTGTGCTGTTGCAATGTCACAAAGGTGAATGAGACAAGAGGTGAGACGGACTCTTTAGCGTTTGGTCCTACCTGAGTTTGCTCTTGAGAGAGTTGACCTCGCGGCTCATGGCATCGTTGGCCTCGGTGGCTTCATCCAGCTCCCGCTGCAGCTTCCTGCGAGCAGCTGTAGCACGCTGAGACTCCTCCTCTGACTCCTCTAGCTGCCGCTTCAGCTGCTTCATGCGGGCATTTGCCTTTTCACCCTGGTGACCGATTGGAGGCAATATAGCATTGTTTTCGATAGACCATCCCAGCTAACAATCCCAGTGCACTGGACACTATGTCTTGTCTGTACAGACTTGTGCTTGAGCATGGTTGCATTAAGTGATCGCACCTGGTCTTTGTATTGCTCTGCTTGTTTCCTTTCATCCTCCACCTGCATCATCAGGTCCTTCAGCTTCTTGTCCTTCTGGCGTATAGTCTTCGCAGATGCCTGCTTTTCCCTGAGAGAGGACAAAAGAGTTCAGTGAGGAACACCAGTGATGTCAAACCTTCTCAGGTGAGGAGCGTATTCACACAAAACCATCTTATCGGACTTAATCTTTGACTTTTTGACTTTCTCTGTCCCAACCTGCTCTCCTGCTCCAGCTGCTCCTCCAGCTGTGCCACTTTAGCCTCCAAGGCAGAAATGGAGGACTTGAACTTGGACTTGACCTGGTTCTCCATCTCTTGGAGCTTGGCCTTCAGCTCCTTGTTCTGGCGCTCCATCTGCTGCCGGGCGCTCTCGTTCTTCTGGGAGGTGCTGCGCTCCGTCTGCAGCTCGTTGTTCAGCTGATCCACCTGTGGAGGGAGAGAGGAGTGAGACGTCTGCTCTTACTGAGCTCTTTGTTGACTCAAGCAGCTGCTCCTGTCTAGTCACCTGCTGCGTGCTCTTCTTCAGCCTGTCGTTGAGGATCTCCATGTTGCTCTGTTCTTCCTCCAGCTCTTCCTCTAGCTGGGAGATCTTAGCTTCCAGACGTCGTTTCTCATCTGCCAAGGCTGACCTGCATGTGGAGTACAGCAGAAAACAAATGTCACCAATGTTTGTCTTCTGCGTTCATTTCACAGACAAAGCAGCAAAAGGACATCTCCACCCACTTTCCAGAGGAGTTGCTGGCCAGCTCATCGGACAGCTCATCTCTCTCAGCCTCTGCCTGCTTCCGTGCCCTCTCAGCTGCAGCCAGGTCCTAGTAACAGAGACGAATCCTTTATGTCAAGCCTCTGTTCCCCAGCAAGTTGCTGCCTTGGCAAGAGTCAAATGTGTTACCTCCTGTAGCTGCATGAGCTCAGCCTCGAGACTCTTGGCCTTCTTCTCACTCTCCTTTGCAGTAGCCAACACGTCCTCTCTTGCAGCACGGGCGTCTTCCAGCTCCCTCTGGAAGTCCTTCATCTGGGCCTGGTGGGACGAAGAGAAATGGAGACCGCAATATGAAGAGTGATGAGACCACCAGCATTGGGATGTGGTTTATCTACAAGCTATATTTACAGTTCTAAGGCAAGAGCTTTGACCTTTGATGTCAACATTACATGTATGAGTTTCCAGCACAGAAACACACCACTCATAAGTCATACAGTAAGCATCAGGTCCCAGCAGAAAAGTTTCCAACATGTACAAAATAATTTCATACCTGCAAAAAGCAGTAAATGGTAAAAGCGAACATGTGCATCCAAAATCAGATCCAATAAACGTGCACCATGTTTAGACAAATAATTGTCCTGAGCTGAACCCGCTGTGCAGTTCCTCCGCCCCCTCCCTCTCACCTGGAGCTTGCGGAGCTGTTTGATGGCCTCTTCTCGTCCCTTACTGGCCGTTTCGATCTGTCCCTCCAGATCTTTTATGTCTGTCTCCAACTTCTTTTTGGCTGCTGTTGCCAGGGCCCTCTGCTTACGTTCATCCTCCAACTCAGTCTCCAGCTCACGAACCTGCAATCAATATGCATCATTGCTCAGACTAAGGATACAGCTGGTGTGACATTCTCTTACTGTGGATCAAATCACAGGGTCATGCCTCTTTACCTGCTTGACAAGCTGCCTCTTCTTCTCCTCGCCCATCTCATCTCGTCCCTGGAGGTCCCTCTCGAACTGGGCCTTCAGGGCCTGCATGTTGACCTCCAGACGCAGCTTGGCATCCTCAGCTGCCTGTAGCTCATCCTCAAGCTCCTCCAGCTGGGTCTTCATCTCTTCCACCTGAGCCTCCAGGCCTCGCTTGGATTTCTCCAGCTCGTGGACCTGCCATCAATACATTGCTAAATGAACTGCTACATTTTGGTGTAAATAGCACCAGACAGTCGGCCAGCCAAACCATGGACTTTGAAGTAAGTCCCCGGTCTCGTGCGTGACACATTCAGTGATGTTTTGAATGAAACAATGTTCCAGCACTAACATTTTTTCCCACGTCATCCTTGGAGCTGATCAGGTCCTCCATCTCCATCCTCAGGGCCTTGTTGGCTCTCTCCAGCTCCTCTCTGGACTCTTGGGCCTCATCCAGAGCTCTTGCCAGGGACAGAGCCTTGGTCTCCTTCTCTCTGGCCTCGGCTTCAGCCCGGTCTCTCTCATCTGCATATTTACTGGAGATACTCTTCTCCTCGGCCAGCATCTGGAGACCAGAGAGGACAGAAAACCATGAGAAAAGCACTTGTTTTAGGTCACAGTAAATACAGAAATTTAAAAATTTTCATGTGTAATTAATGAGTGTTTTTTTTAAATGTTGTATATAAAGCGTGAATAGTCTGTAGTGAAAAATGTTACACCTAAGTGTTTTTTATGGCTTTTATGTCTTAGTGTTACCAGTTTTCCGACTGAACAGACCTGGTCAAACTTCTTCTGCTTCTTCTCCAGGTTCGACACATTCTGTCTCTGGTTGTCCAGGTCCATCAGCGTGTCCTCGAGCTCCTGCTGCAGACGGTTTTTGGTCTTCTCCAGCTTATCATATGCAGAGGCCTTCTCCTCAAACTGGGTGTTCGCTGCCTCCAAGTCTCTCTGGAGGCGTTTCTTACCTTCTTCCAGCAGCTCGATGTTTCCCATCATTTCCTCCAGCTTCTTCTTTGAATCTGACAGCTGTGGACAGAAGAAGCCTTTGTTAAGGTACTAATTATGAAGACAATGAATCTTTTTTTTTTTTTTTTTGAGGTTTGTTCATCCTTCAGTTTCTCTGCCAACTTCTTCAGTCCTCCCACTTGCATCTCACCTACAGTAAGACATCACTAAAATCTCTTGTTAATGACTCTTGTAAATTAGTGACCCCTAGTTTGAACTCAGACCTGGATGTTGAGGGTGGACACGTGTCGCTCCACATTCCTCTTGGCCTCCATCTCCTCTTCAAGCTGCTCCTGCAAGCTATTCTTGTCATCTTCTGCTTGCCGCAGCTTTGTAGAGAACTGCAGTTTCTGACGCGTCTCCTCAGCCAGCAATTCCTGTAGCGGCACACCAGGTCAAAGGTCGAAGCATTTTCCAGTAATTGTCACAGAAGAGGAGTGTACTGGGGTTATAACATACACTGTTTCAGCTCTAAACTTTACCTGTGAGTCTTGGAGTTGGGAGGAGAGGCTGCTAACATCTTTACTCAGTTTGATGTTCTTGCCCTCTGCTTCATTCAGTAGGTTTGTCACACTCTCCAGTTCAACCTGTTTGAAGACGGCGATGAGGTTTCAAGGACATTTCAGCACATGAGTGCAGAAGCTTTTAAAAAGGCATTGATTCAATTACTGGTAGTTATTTACAGTGATCTTAGAGCAGCGCTCTCCCAGCTCGGCCTTCTGCTTCTCGCTGTCGGTGAAGCGTGACTGCAGATCTGCCACCTGACCTTCCAACTTCTTCCTCTTGTGCTCCCCATCCTGTTTGGCCTGGGCGAGTGAGCGCACCTCCATGGTTAATTCTGATGTCTCCTTCTCCAGAGCTTGTTTAGCCTTCTCCAAGTTTGACTTCACCTGAGCAGAAGAGAGAAAATACAAGATCAATAACCTGCGTGTTAGAAAGAAAAAAAAGTTTGCCCTTCAGAAACAGTATCAGCGTAAACAAACAAGCTTAATAACACCTGATTATTTATAACACTGTTTGAAATGACGCAGGCCTACTCGTTTGGACTGCTCCAGCTGCTCTGTGAGCTCCTCTACAGCCTGGGTATGTTTCTGTCTCATCTCCTGTATCTGGGACTCATGGGTCCGGTTCTCCTCATCAATGGCTCTCTTCAGCAGGGTTACCTCCTGCTCACGTTTGGCCCTGGATGGATGGATCATGCAGATGTTTGTCATATTTAGCTATCACCTCTGTCACACACCTTTACTGTAGACAAGCTTTCTAAGAACAAAGAAAAATATTTATACTTCTTGGTTTGCTGCAGTGGTGGCCTTCAATATTCACTTTCTCTTGAATTAATTGTTCCTTATCTGTAAATTCTTAATATATGTATCAACATTATATGACCGACCGTAGTTCCTGTTGTGTGGCAGTGGTGTCCAAGGTGTCCTCTAGCTCGGACTTGAGAGCCTCCAGCTCTTCCCCGAGGTCCCGTTTGATCTTCTCGGCCTTGTTCCTAGCCGCCCGCTCAGAATCGAGATCCTCTTGTAGGTCGGAGATGTGTCCCTCCAGCTCTCTGATCTTCTTCAGAGCATTGTTCTTCTGAGCTGTCTCATCTTCTAACCTGAGAGGAAGAAGAGTGCATCGAGAAGGAAATTTGTTAGTATGAGAGAAATAACAAGAAATAACATCCAAGAAGTTAGAAGCTGATGTGGTGCACAGGTATGCAAGTGTTACTCTGCTTTGTAGATTCAGGTGTATTGTGTACTATGTTTGTAACTTGGCAGGACCTCACCTGGCCAAGGCGTTCTGTAACTCCTCCTCCTTCTTTGCGAGCTGGGCTTTGAGGTCAGCGATCTGGGCCTGCAGGTCGGCTATCTGCTCTTGCAGGTCATTCGACTCTGCTTCCAACTTACGCTTGGCTTTATCCAGTTCCTGTCGACCCTTCTCTTCCTTTTTCAAGCGGACTGGAAGTACAGCAGAGCGATAACAGTTAGCATAAGTGTTTTTCCAAACTACAAGTATAACTGTTTGTTATATCAGTAATGTTGTGTGTTAATGCACGACAGATGATTTACCCTCTAGTTCGGATATCATGGACTCGTGTTTGTTTTTGAGCTTGGTGAGGTTCTTTGACTTCTCCTCTTCCTCTGCCAGGTTGGTACTGAAGTCTGCAATCCTCTCCTCCATCAACTTCCTCTCCTGCAAAATACAGAACAGGTCATTAATTTGCAGAAGTCTACATTCTTCTTTCAATACAGTAACTCTATTAATAAGTGACTGACAAATATAAGGGCCTGTTTGACCACATTTACCTTCAGCAGCTTATTGTTCTGGTCCTCCATCACCAGGATGTCATCCTCCAGCTTCTTGATCTTTCCCTCACAGGTGACCTTCTCCAGCTGCAGCTTTTGGCGGGCATCTTCCTCCTCCTCCAAGTGTTCTTCCAATTCCTACATGAAGAATACTTTAACTTCGTTACACAGCTGAGCAGGAGCGTAAACTCCGTGAAGCCTCTTATCTATACGATGCAACAAGAGACAGTAACTTATGAACAAGAGACAGATGTGTAGACCTGCATCTGCTGCTGCATCTTCTTCTTGTCCACTAACAGAGCCTGAGCACGTTCTTCCTCTTCATCCAGTCTTGCCTCCATCTCATGGAGGATCTCCTCCAACTCCTGTTTCTTAGCCGCCAGTCGAACCCTCATCTCTTCCGCCTCAGCATACAGCTCTGTCTCTGCTTGAAGCTGCTCCTGCAGTGCGTTCCTCTCCTCCAAAACCTGAAGCAGATGCACAGGAAAAAATTGGGGTGGCTTCATTGTCAGTAGATTCTTGGTAGACCTTAAACAGCAGCTTATTGTTATTGGCTTGGTCTTTCTCGTGTGCTGAATGACCACTGAAAAAGGGAAGGGCATGAAATGGGTATTTGCACACAGGTTTAAATGGCTGTGACAAGAAGTGAAAGAAGAAGGTGTGGTTATATATATTTATTTATTTACCGATGTGTGTTTCAAGGCGATCTCCTTCAGCTCAGATTCAAACTTGACAGCAACTTCTTTGGCTTTCTGCAGCTCTTCCTCCTTCAGACTCATCTCCTCCTCTTGTCTGGTCACTTGCAGCAGAGGCTTGACCTGTGGTTTGGGAAGATGAGCAACATCAAAATTTTAAAATGGGGTAAATATCCATGAATAATTAATTCTAAGACAACATTAAAAATATGAGAAAGGCATCAATGTGTTTTCATTGCATTCCTGTGCAGAATGATGAGCTGACCTTTGTGAAGAGCCTCCACCACTGCCAGTTCCTTAGTTTGAGATAGGCAGCACAGTTCCTCTGGATCACTTTCATGGCTGTGAGTTGCTGTTGCCTCTTGGCAAATGCCCTTCAGAAATACAACAGTGAAACCAATATATCATGTATAACGTAAAGCAGCGTGTTCTATTTTCTAATTTATAGCAATAAAAACAGCAAAAATGTACAAAAAAGTTATGAAAGCCCCCCTCTTCTGTTAAATAAAAAGGGCTAAAATACTGACTAAAAGATTAGATATACTGAACACAGACAGCGCAATTCATTAAAGGGTGAAGTATGTGAGAGGAGGCTTGTATATTCATACTTTCTGGCCAGGAAGCCTCTAGCCTGGGCCTGGAAAGCGATGATGACCACAGTAATCTTCAGATCTCTCTCCTCCTCCAGCTGGGCCAGCACTCCGGTGCGGAAGAAGATTTTACTCTGTCCAATCCTGTACAGGTTGGGGTCCAAGTCCAGATGCTTGATCTACACATACAGGAGATCAGTGAGAAAATGGAGGCTCACACAGGGTATGAAAATCTCTGAAAGAACGTAAACTTTGATGGAGGGGAATTTTGAACTTAGTGTTCACCATGAGGCAGCAGGCTTGTTTGCCATCCATGAAACCTTTGGGGATAGCGTTAGCAGCCAGGATCTCATAACTACCAGACAGGAAAAAGACAGATAGATGTTGAGAAAGGTTTACGGAAATATTATAAACTCCATGAGCACTTCGTAAGTTAATGAGTGTCCTTTGATACCACTCACCGCTGGCGGAACTCCTGGAAGACAATTCTGTTGGGAAATCCCTGTCGGCAGATTCGGATCCCCTCCAACACACCATTACACCTCAGCTGCTCCAGGACCAGGTGTGCGTCCAGCTTCCCTGCCTGAGGACAGAAGGATTTTAATTTGATTTTATGAAGGAAAACATATATATTACTCATGCAAGAGATGAAAGTGCTGGATTTTTTTTATTACTTTCTAAAAACGGATATCTGGACCGGTTATCCTTCTGGGTTACTGGGAACTGGAGAGACTAATTCACCTTTGACAGATCACCAGTCTGCCACAGACAGGTAGCAGCTGGCCTTCTCTATAACAATCTGATCAAACACTTCAGATACTGACTTTTTTTTCTCACTGTGTCTTGAAAGGAACTTGCCATAAGAGACTCTAGTGTTAACGACATTGCACTTTTCTTTACCCTCTTCTCGTGGTTGGGGATGATACATCTGACAAAGTTGGGCTGGGTGTTGTGCAGTGTGGTCATAAGTTTGGTCAGAGACTCTTTGTAGAGCTGTCCCACCGTGCGGAACATCCCCTTCTTGGTCTTTGAGGCGCTCGGCATGGAGCTGTCTGACATCTTGGCTATTGTGTCAAGACCCACCACTCTGTCCGCTGAAATGGACAACACATCATTACATTAAGGGGAAAAACGGTGTGTTGTACTTGGAATAGTCCAAGTACAACACACATGTAGAATGTTTAAAATCAATCTGATGGCACGATGTTTTGTTAGATTTATTCATTAAGTATGCTAACATGTTTCTTATGCAAGTTAAAAGTTTTAAATTGGAAATTCTATTTAAAATGGTTGTAACAGATCACCATTGATTTTTGGAAAGCTATGTTTGTCTCACTGTCTTTCCAGAGGTCTTGCACAAACTGGCTGGAGGAGTTGCTGAGCAGCGCTGTGACGTTGTCATTTAGAGGGTCCATGTTCTTTGTCAACCAGGCTGTGGCGTTATAGTCCACCTGCAAACAAAATAACGTCAATGTTTTTGAACTTACCCAAATTATAACCATATGTCCTCAAAAGGGGATAACATATCATGCTGTTATCCATTATATACAGTTCATCCCCTCATACTTACCCTCCCAGCATAGTGAAATATAGAAAACTCTGTCTTGTCTTTGAGCTGTTTAGGTTTGGCAAATTTCACATGGTTTCCTTGTGTGTTCAGGAGTTTCTCCACAAAGGAGATATCTGTGGCTTTGGGGAACCAGCACTCTTCATCCAGCAGGGCCAGGATGCCTGGAGGGTTGTTCTGCAGAATACACACCGATCACTAAGTTTGACCACAATTTCAATTAAGCCACATCGTACTAAATCACAAAACATCTGCGCTAGGCTGGAGAACGTCCTTGGCTTGATCTATGAATGAAGTGGATTTAAATGACTGTGCTTTTGTTGTCTCACTGCTACTCACTGGTCTCTCAATGAGCTCAATGCAAGGCTGCAGGTCAAGACCGAAGTCGATGAAGTTCCACTCGATGCCCTCCCTCTGGTACTCTTCCTGTTCCAGGATGAACATGGTGTGGTTGAAGAGCTGCTGCAGCTTCTCATTGGTGTAGTTGATGCACAGCTGCTCAAAGGAGTTGTCCTGCAACGACCAAAAAAACAGAACTGAAGAATACATATCATGCAGCTGATTGTTTTCTGACTCATCAGTGATCAACATGTCCATACCTCAAAGATCTCAAAGCCGGCAATGTCAAGGATTCCCAGGAAGGAGGCTCCCTGGCGTTTGGTCTTGTCCAGGGCCTTGTTGACTCGGGACAGGATCCAGCGGAAAAGTCGCTCAAACACAGCTTTAGCCAGGGCTTCAACAGCAAAGTCAGCCTAATAAATACACACACAGAGAAAATATCTGATGAGCGATAAGAGCGAGGGGAAGTGTTCATTAAATTCAGTATTAGTGTTATTGTTCTTATGGTTTCACAGTGGCCTCCCTGTAGTACCTGCTCTTTGGTCTGTGCCTTCTGCACCACCTCTCTGCCCACTTTGATTCGAGGGGTGAGGATGGCACGGGTGAAGTCTGTCACATTGATGCCCTGCAGGTGACACACCTTCTGGGCCGCTAGAGACAGAAAAAATATGTTGGTACCCTTAACTGTGTTTCTTCTGTTTTTCTTTGAGCAGATATTCTGTTTCCCTGCTGTAGATAAAATGAATTCAAATCTACATTTTACTTTGGGAAATTGGAAAAAGTTAATAACCACACGGCAACAAGTGAGAAACACTGGTGTCTAACCGGTGTTGTCTGGCATGGTGGCCTGCTCCTGGTTCCTCTCTTTCTTGAACTCAATGTTTCCCAGCTGCATGACTGTGGAGCACACCTTCAGGATATCTGAAACATGGTGATATTACAGTTAAAGAAACAGTGGTGGCACCCTACCTAATCCTACTCCAAGAAACCTAATCTTGCCAAGATGAGTTACTGTAAAATGAGTTATCACTGATACCGAGTCTCTCCTCTTCGGTGAAGCCCATGATGTTCATGGCCTCCATGGTCTCTTCATACAGCTCATCGTCTTGCTGGCCAGGGATCTGAACGTGACCAGCACTCAGGAAACGGTAATTACTGAAGGGCTCCAGAAGAAGCTCCTCTGAAAATATAACACACAAAGTTAAACAGTCAGAGTGTGTTTTCTCAGCTTTAACCTCATTATCATGGTTTAACTTCACAGGGATTACACAGACCTCTGTGAGTTCAGGAAAATCTTGTGGCCTTAAAAAGATTTGTAAAACGCGTGATAGTCAAACTGAAGCCATGACTGACTCCCTTTTTTCTCTGTAAGTTTCAATTAGAGAAATGTCTGACATGACAGTGATGATGTACAACATGTGGTCAGTTAACCTGCAGTGACTGTTCAGCATGTGTAATAGTACTGAGATTACAGAAGAGAGAAAAGCAGTATATTTGAACTGACCACGCTGTTTGTCCTTGGCACCAGCGATCATGTAGTAGAAGATATGAAAAGCTCTTTCTGTCTTTGCTTGTCTGATACAGCGAGACTTCTCCAGCAGGTCTGACAGTTTCAGCTGTTAAAGAATACATTGGCACTATCTACTACATATGCACAATCTACTTCCTCTTCTGTGATATCAATTATGTGAATAAGATTAAAAAACATACATAAATAAGAATAATAATCTACAGGTGCCACATGACATTGGCAGCACTTTAAAAGTATATATATACAAAATATGAGCTACCTTTAAGGCTTTTTCCCAAACAAATGTGCCCTTTTGCCTTAACAACAATTTTCCCAGAGTGAGAAAAACCCACACAGACAGGATACAAGTCTCAATATTGGCTCCAACAATGTAGCCAGTCACATCAAAGTTGATACGGATGAATTTCCCCTGTGAGAGAGATAAGCAAAGATGTTCCAGGATGAAATGGGGTGATTAACAAAACATGCACAAAATATAAATTGTAAAAAAGTTGTCTGGTAAAATAGCAAACTCACAAATCGGGAGGAGTTGTCATTTTTGATGGTCTTGGCGTTTCCAAAGGCCTCCAGGATGGGATTGGCCTGCAGGAGCTGCTTCTCCAGCTCCCCCTAGTGACAACAGTAATATACAGAAACATCACTATTACACATTGGTCGGTTGTGGAAGGTAGATGCAGTAGATGATGATTGGTGTGAATGAAGTGGTTCAAGGTGGGTATGGGCTGGGGACGGTTTCAGAATATTACCACTGGTAGGTGAGCGACGAGATGGAGGACTTAACTGGATATGAATAAATATCCTGATTTTCTTCAGTACGTTATGTAACACATACCATGGCCTACAGACTTCAGCTGTCCTGAGAGAAACTGTTAAAATGAGGAGAGGCCGCTGTTGATGACGTAGAAACAGAGAAGGAGATGGAAGAGTGAGGTGACGTTGGGTTAGGTGAGGCAATGAAGCCTTTGCATTCAACGTGTCGGCAAGTTAAAATGATTCTGATGAACAAACGGCAGCGATTTGCTTCCAGCGTGACTCGCTGCAGAGCCTGCGGAGCGGTGGGTGGAGCTGGGTGATGGTCGGTAAATGAGGCAGACACCCCGTCCTTCTGCATCGAGCTAATCCACCTGATCAAAGGGGCCTGTGTCAGCCTAGCATCAAGGTCTGCAGACCTCTACCTTAAACACTCCCATCAGCTACGGTGTAAACAAGCTAAAGCCATGCAGAGGAGAAGGGCACAAACTGTGTTAATAATGCATGAACACAATGATGATGATGGACATGTTCACACATTTGCTAACTAGTCTGTGTTCACTGACCTTGATTACAAGTTCTTACTCAGAATGTAAAGATAAATGAAAAACAAACAAGGCAGTGACTTCATAAGAAGACTATTAGTGTCATCAAAAGTTCATCTTTTTTTAAATGTTCAAGGAAAAACAGGAAAGATACAGACCAGCTGAAGAGGTGCAGCTCAGAGTCAGCAGAGCAGAGAGGAAGGTCCTGCTAATCTAAGTTGCTGGGGGGAAAGAAAGGAGAGAAAAGAACAAGAGAAATAGAGCACAGCGAAATGGCATGAAAGTGACAGCTGATGGAAAGGCTTGTTCTGAAGAGACTGGTTAAATAAAACACTCAAGCAGATAGCTGACGAGTGAGGAGAGAAAGTGAGAACACAGAAAAGAGATCGACTTGGTGCTATTTCTGTTTAGGTGAGGTCCACGGGAGCCTTGAGGACAGCCTGCTGGAGGCCGCCTCCACTGGGGCAAAGGCCCTGAGGGTGAGCATCGATTTAACCCGCAAATGAGTCCCTCATATACAACAATGCTGGAGCAACACCACAAACCATCAACATCTCGTCTGGAGCCGGGACACCATCTTACTCAGGCAAGATCCTGTCTGCAGTGCTGTTCAAAAAGAGCTTTAGTTTGATCGACTGAGCTCATTTTATCCAAGTCATGGGGTTGAAAAGTCAATACTGTCTCACGACATAGATGTTTTTCTACATCCAGGTAACACTACAGGACAGCTAATGCTGTTCTTCAAGGCAAATGGCAGGTGGGAGGATGAGGAGGTGGGGAGGGAAGGGGGGGGTCGTTGTGTTTGATAGATAAAAACAGGAGATGGGCATGCTCACACTGTGCTCATTGATCTGTGAGAGACCCTTTCACTGCCAGGGAGGCTCCAGTCTCATCTCCAGTGGCAGTGAGAGGGTGTTCATGAGAAGATGGTTGACACAAAACTCAACATGATAAACCAGGTCAGGAGTATGCAGCACTAGACGTCCATCACTGAACATTTGAGTGACTGGGGTCAGTACTATGATGATAACCATGCAGCCTAGGTCAGCTCTTGTTGATTAAGATACAGAAATGGCGAATGTTAGGGTAAACGCCTTCTAACGCAAGAACAGTAAGATCTGGGATCTTGACCCTTGGTGTAAGAAAAAACAAACAGAAAAGAGACTTTTCTGGGTAACTCAGTGACACTATCTTCATGCACTTTTCTAACCTAAGGAAGGAACACACACAAACACTACACACAAAAACACACTCCAGGCATTCCCCTTTACTCACGTAGGCAAACTGTGATCCTGATTGTTGCTATTTGGAGGAAATGGCGATATACAGGATTAAACTGGGCAGTTTGCCGCACAAGTTGAAGTGTGAGGGAACTGGCTGGCAGATCCGAACCTTTTAATACAGCATGGTCTCTTCACACAGATACTTACAGTGCTGCTGTCCTTCTTGCCTTTATGTGAGGAGGCCACCATAGCCAGATACTGGATGACCTTCTTGGTGTTCTCTGTCTTCCCAGCACCGGACTCTCCACTGGAGAGGAAAAAGTGAGAAGGGGATTAAAAGGAGCAGAAGAGAGATAGTGAAAGGGAATGAGAGAGAACATGAAGATAAGCAGCACTGACGGGTACTCTATTCACAGTTCAATAACTCAGTTTAATTGAATGGAAATCATGTGCAGCAGAGATAAGAGCACCAACGTCTGGCACAAAGCACAATGTTATTGTTCAGTCTGCCCACTACACACCGATCCCTGTATGCCCACATCCTTTTTACCAACTATCATGTTCAGAATTTCAAACACAAACCCCTTTGACCCGTTTTAGAGCTTTAAGGGAGTAACTGGAAACAAGGGGGGACATCAGACCTGGCTGTAGTGTAGTGTGGTATTGTGGGAGTTGTTGTCGTTTTTAAACAGCCACCATTGCAGATGAAACTCTATCTGGTTTTCTGTGTTTCCCCAAATTAGCAAGTACAGGGGTTAAAGGTGATATGATGCCATTGACAGACACACCACTGCCTTGAATGAAATTATAGATTTCTTTGGGTTTGAACATTGCTGGAAACATTTGGGTTAATGTATGAACACAACTCAACTCAAGAAATTATAGAACATACGCGCAGTTGTTTTTAGACATTTCAATGTGAAAATGTTAGATACCAATGAAGGAGATTCTTCTTGGCTTTCTTCCCTTTAATTGATAGTAGACAGTGTGGCGATAATCAGGAAACATGGGGAGAGAGAAGGATGTATGCAACAAAAGTGGTATGCAGCTTAACTGGGTTTTCCCGTGTTTCCAGTCCTTATGCTAAGCTAATAGGCGGCTGGCTGACACTTTAAATTTACAGTACAGACACAAATATGGTATTAACTCTCTGCAAGAAAGTGAATAAGTGTATCTCACAAAATGTTGATTTATTCCTTATTCCCAGAACTACTGGCCTGATACTTCACAGCAACAAAATCAGTGTGTATATAGCGGGAAAAAACCTCTCAAACATCGCAGAATTATTAGGACTTGAATGATAGATGCCGCTAAACTAGTCAGAAACCTCAAAGTAAAAATGTAGCTATCTGTCAAAAGAAAATTATAACTCAAACTTTTTCAAACAGAAGCAGGAACACATTCTTTCCAAAAAATGAACTTGGACACTTAGAAAGACAGAGAGAGAGAGCCAGCAGCCCGACACACAGACACATCCTCAGACATGGGTCCATAAAAGGCACGGGATGCTCCCTACACGTGGGCTCGGCAGGTCTGAGAGCAATGACTGTCCCGCTCAGGTTCAGTAAGGACATACGACATCTGACATCCACTGGTTTAACAGGCTCAGAAATGGCTGCGAATCTGCACTCGTCAGCAATATCCTGCCACTATGTCCAGTCCAGTCTTTCACACACACACACACACACACACACACACACACACACACACACACACAGAATGAATATTAGACAAAGGAAACTGGTGACCTTGCTGAGATGAAATGTCATCATCTCAAGAGTGGATTAAGCCAGCTCCCAGCTATTTCCCATGTCACATTCTTGCTACTTTGTAGAGGAATCTGAGGAATATAATCGCGGGCGGAATCACCAGAATACACTCAGTGACCAAGAATACACACGTAAACATTAATGCTATCCAGGAGAAGAGCTCTGCAATGTGTGCTACGTTTTTACATTTGTGTTGACGTATTAGAGAGGTGCCACCATTTTTTTTTTAACTAACTAATCATTAGTGAAGGAATGTCTTTATGCCTGCGTGAGCATCAATGCTTAATACAAGGAGGTGGGGAAATTACTATTTAATCTGTGTGTTGCATGATACACAGAGGAGTGAAAACAGTTTCAAAAAGAATTCGGACTTATGTAGCAAGAGTCTCATAAACCTTACCAGATCGTTTCATCTGTAGGAGGAAATTGATACAAAAAAAAGTGTTTAGTATAATGTAGTAAATACATCTGGTTGTTTTGGGTGTGTGTGGGTCAATCTGTGCCCTCATTCTATATGTCCTGTCCTGTTTTTGGCAATTATCTTTTTGTATTTGTAGTAGAATAGACAATTTCTTAACATCAGACATCATCAAGAAACCAGTCATCAAGAGACGTTGTTTTCAGATGGAAGTATTGTTATTCTGTTTCTGTTTGTTTTTTCTTTATTATGAAGGTTGGGAGCCAGAAATCCGTAAACAGCCTTGCTGCCAGCTTGGCCATCATGCATTTCTGATTTCGTCTGTGCTTCTGTCAGTACAGAAGAATGCAATTCTTACAAGCGAAATTAAAACAGGAAATCCCTAAAATTAGAGTTACAGGAGTCTCCCGACAACATAATAACAAATACTTCTAAATGTCTACTAAACTTAATGCTATAAGGATTCAAGGCCTGATGGGTTGTTGTAAAAACAATACTGCCAAAGAACATGTAGTACAGTGCAATTAAACACATGTACACGCACAAGCAGGAGGAAAACGTCATACATGACATTCCATGTATCGCAGCAGAGACATTTTTGCCATATATGGCTCCAGGCTGAGACCAGCTGTAGCTCAAAGTGACATCTTAACGCGAATGCTTTAAATAATCGTTCTGTTTTTCCATTACTTTTCAGCATACAGACAGGGATGAATACTAACAAACTTTTTTCAATGCTTCCCTTTGATAAAGAAAGCTTGATAGTTGAGGAAATGATCTGATGTGATTAAAGAGTTTGCGGCATCGTGGCATCAGTGCTGTAAATTTAGAGTAGAAAAAGCACTGAAGGGGAAGAGCCCTTCCTTCCATATCCTTTACTGGGACCACTGGATGTTGAGCAGCAAAGGTGCCGCTGTTAACTTTAAACTAATCAAAGAAATAACACAATCTGTATGTGAAGCTGCACCAGCTCCTTGATACTAATCAACCAACTTAAATAACTACAGTGGACTGAAAGAAGAACACATTTCACTGTACAGTTGTAGATCCATTTAGGGATAGTTACTGTTGAACCTTTGCCATTCATATTTAGTCTGACTCAACTAGTTTGATTTAGAGCATAAAAGTCCTCCTGTCATGTGGTGCATTTTCAGTGGAGGTGGACAGAGATAAATATAGAACACAGTATGGGAGTGGAAAATTCGTCTCTGGAGAGAAACCTAAGTGGCAGTAGTTGCTAAAAAAAAAGTAGGCAATATAGAAAATTTGAATTGAATCATGACCTGGGAATACATTCATACAACGAGAAAAGCCTATAAAGTCACTAAAACAGGACAGGAAAAATAAACTGATGGGTTAATTAACTTTGTTTTCTCTGGATTAAACTGGATTAATTCATCCCAGTCTAACAATCGGGCTCTTACTGCCAGACTAAAGGAGGCCGTTTGTCCCTGGATGGCTGATGCCCCAGTTCTCAATAATTAGTTTTAAAGAAAAAACCCAAAAGAAACAAACAAAACAGAGGCCAAACATTTGGAGGGCTAATCTGGTTCTCCCATCAGGATGCAGGGCATACTTCCTGACCGAGGGTCTGTGAGGAGAGCGGGGCCACAGCCCACTGGGAGCAAATGCATTAACACTCGCGTCCAGTTTAGCTCCTCCTGAATACATCACACAACTCACTGTAACACAATGTAACAAACCAAAACATTCTGTAAGCAGCCAGCAACCGCCTTTGAAAAATATCACTGCTGTATCATGAATGATTTGTGGCTGGTTGAGGCTGAGTGCTGAGGGACCAGAGCGGTATGTCATTTGTTTAACTCTGTATTTACACAAGCATTATGTAACTGTTCTTCCACACATACACACACGCAAACCTCCCTCTAGTATTAATGTGATGTCCAGGAAAAAGGTTAAGGAAAGTCAACAGATTTTTACTTACGTGCAGAGAATGGACTGGTCCTCACGATCTGTGGGAGCAAAGAAAGTTTGACTGTTAGACACATTTTACAACAACTCATTCACAAATACACATTATGTCAGTGCCCGGATCACTTATAAAGGCATAAAAATGATGTGGTCAACCAAAGGAATCTGCAATGACCAAATTACAAAGATGCATTACAAGGATTATGCTGTGCAGCCATGCACAATAGCTCAGTACATTACTGTACATACCACATGTGAAACCACAAGCCTCTCCAGGAATAAAGATCAATGTAGTGTTAAACGTAGCACACCAGCTCGAACTCAGTTCAAGGCTTAGAGGAGACTGTGTGATTTTAAGGGTTCCATCGTGTCTGAGGACACATGTAACTCCCATAAGTACTTTGATTTTTAACCATGAAAATCAATTCTGAATGTGCTGAGCAATGAGTCATTATACTGTCTCCAAAAATACTGCTGGGAGAAAACACAGTCCATGTAAGGCTATTTTGGACCCTTCAATGTACCCTTCAATACAAAAACCACCTGTGGGGGGACACTGCTGAAAGAGAGATAACTTAGCTGTTGGCCTTTGACATGAAACTTCTCAGTAAATGCCAGTTTGAAGTGATACTGCAAAAATGATCTTATGTGGAGACTGTGAAGGCCATCCTTTAAGTGCAGCATCATTATTTTCATACTTTGATTTATCACTGTGTGTGTGCGTGTTTGTGTGTGTGCGTCGCTGTGTTAGTGTGCACACACACAGTTAGTGTGCACAGCCTGTCCTGAACTGTAAACTAGCATGAATGCTGTTTCTCGGACTCTGACTTTGGCTGCTGTTCCATTGCTTCCATTCCTTACATACGTACACAACATGCAGTCTGTCCCCTCTCTGCACTTCCTAATTAAGGCAGAGGAGAGAGAGAGAGAGAGAGAGAGAGAGAGAGAGAGAGAGAGAGAGAGAGAGAGAGAGAGAGAGAGGTGGCCCAGTCTTAAAAACATCTGAGAACAACACTCAGAGAGCAAAGACAGGTTTTTTGTCACTGTTAAATTTAAAGAATATTTTCGTGAGACTGACTCAGTAAAGCGAGACCCAAAATCTGACTACATGGGAGTGTCAATGTCTTTGCACCTGCCTGTCATGTGTGTAAATACACTGAGAGCAGAGGAAACAATACATCAGTCATCTGCTGAAGGGGACAGCAAACTCCCTGTGGGAATTTCCTATTTTTCTCTCGTGGACATCAAAGACTGAAGCACAGTTTCGGAGGAATGGGCTCTCAGCCAAGACTACAAGAAGACTGTTTGAAAGCTTAGGAGCGTTATCTGGATTTGCAGTAGTTATGCACCACTTCCACTTTAACATGTGAACTGTTCATATCACAGCACTGAGCGTAAAACATCCCACGACATTCGTCATTACCTCGTGGGAAAGCCCACTAATGCATCAACAACAACAACTCTCTGCCAGCCACAATGTTATGCAATAAAGGCTCAAATGGGGTTCATAGATGTACAGTTTCAGTGTCACCTTTTTCATATTTGAGGACTCCTGAAAGCACTTATACTACATAAATACTGTAAGACTGTCCTGAAGAGTCACAGTTCTTGGATATACATTATTCTCTGAAACAGCTTCAAGACTCAAAAAAAAGATCATACACCATGAGACAAGCATATCAAAACCTGTGTGGGCCCTCACAGAAATCTGAACCCATATCAGACAGTCCCTGCAGACTGTGCCAATGTCTGGATTAAAAATAACAGGTGACTCATCTTTGAGTCTTTGAAACAGCTTACCTGAAGGGTAACTGTAGTAAAATCTCTGGCACGTCCTAAAAGTCATTTTTAAAGATTCACTCGGACTGAAGTGTTTATGACCTCCTTTTTATAGTTTGCCTTGCTCTTTCCTTTTGCAAGCATCACCTGACAATGCTGTTGTTGCTTTTGCTGCTCACTGTTGTAAAAAGCACTGGTTTACATTCGAAAACTGAATGGGACTGAATACATCACGAGGCTAAGCAAACATCTGATTTGTTTAGTCTTGAATGAATGCAGCAGATCAAGACACACTCTTTTACATGTGCACATAGTGCCCTCGCATAAACTGAAAAAAGTCTCCAAGTTGCAGCTGTATGGATTCTTCTGCAGGGCTGGGCTGAAGGACTCAAATCCAAACACCAAGACAAACAGCGATCAATCCACCCCCTTCTTGTTTACTTGTGACAACTTGTTTACACACCATAGCTGTAGCAGTAAATACAATAATTTCCTGTGTACCAGCCTGATGGAGTGTGAAGCTTTCCACTGCACACATATTAGTGTCAGTTGCATTCTTGAAGTCTGAGGCAGCATGAAACATTGAAACAGATTTAGGATATTTATCGTGACAATGCCAAAAGAATTCAGCAAATTGAACACAATCTTAACATTCACACGTTTCAGTACATACATCCACGGGTTAGAACTGGATATTGTTGCAGCTGCATTTCTTAGGCTTCTTCTTTCCACATGAATAGGAGCTTCCAGATTTTTGTCCATTACCATTTCAGCACCACTCGAAGCTCTGATGTTAGCTCTGAGCACACTTGTATAGGGTTAGTATAGCTTATGTGTGCATGTGAGTGTGTGTGTGTTGTAGCTAAAATGCTTAAACTGAAGATGGCCAAGAAGTGACAACATCAGTACAACAGGTAGCAGCAATATATTCCAGTGAATCAGATCAATGATCAGTGTGCATAATAATGTATTTTTGTCGAGCTGGGCGAATGTGCATTCACATGACGGTGAAATGCTCGTGGCAAACTGAGCTGTCTGTGGCTGCCTGATCATATCCAGATTGATTTGAGAGAGTCTGGACATCGGATTGGATTCTACAGATGCGTCTCAGTCTCAATCCAGAGGGAGACAGAAGTGCATCAGAGCAGCTGAGCAGCATCCACGCTGCTACAAGCAGAGCCGTCTGGAATGAAGGAGGAGTTCTGCACCTCAACTTGACACCGTGATTGTTTGGAAAGTGAAATGATGGATCTCCATTTCTCATGCTTCTGCGTTGGAAAGCCATGTCACCTGCCTATAGAGTAACTGATGCCGATGTTGTCACCACAGCAATCCACAAAGATAGGCTGATGATGCGTGGACACACAAATCCGATCTGATAACTTGCAAATAAAGAGTGCAGACTGTCTTAAAGATCTGAACAATCTAAGCCTAGAAGATGAACTGCACTGCTATGTTACATTGAAGACGAGTTTATGCTTGTTTCTTTGGTCAAATCCTCCACGTCATCCAAACTGACATGAAAGAGTGAGCAGGTACATCAGATTCAGTGCTCATGAACATTTCTACTAGTGTGTCCATTTGAAGAGAGAGGCAGCAGGAGGCTCACTGTGGGCTCTGTAGACATATCTACATGTGATTACATACGCTTTCATGGATGGACAGACGGCTTAAGTAAAGATAACCTGCAAAACAGCGAGCTGACATCCGATTTGTGTCAGTTTTGGCAGCTCTTTTTGCAGCCACAGGGCTTGGTTGCTATGGTTTCGTAAGATTGGATAATCCCACTTTAACTCCCCAAACAATTACTTCCTAACTGTACCGTAATTCCTGTCCAAACATCCTGCTTCATTGTGAATCTCATCAAACCAAAGTAAAGTAAAATCTCAAACCCATTTAAAAAGACCTTTAAACTCTCATGTCTCGCACAAGAAAGTATCTTTGGTATTTATGCTGACCACAAGGGAAGAAATACACTAAGGAAGTTTGAATGGGCAAGGGGAAGCTGCTGGAACAGGAAATGTTTGACTGCCCTCCACCCATCTCTCAATCCAGATGTCAACTCCTCTGAGAGAGTATCCTCACGTCAACATGAAGTCCAGTGGGCACGACCCCCTGGAGGCACGAGAAACAGATTCTATGGGAAACCAGCTGCTCTAAAGCCGTACCACTGCAGGACTATCCAAGAGCCATTTACTGTAAGCACGACTCTGCCAATGCCACTATCGTCACCTCTACAAGACACTGACTCTCAAATTGTCCATAAAATGCTCCTTTGTGCTCGTTTCTTTTATACTCCGTGACCAGCTTACTTTGTGCTGGCAGACAGGTGGAGCTATGAGGCTGACTGTGGACTGTGCATAGTGATGAATACAGTTCTGCTTTTCAAGCTATCAGGCCTAACAGCGCAGGCCAGTTTGGGGTTTTTATTAACCACTTTGTCAGCATGACAGAGCTAAATGCTCTCAGCTGTCATCACTCAGACAGAAGCGAGACTTTCACAGCTTTAACAGCTCGCCTACACCGAGCTGTTAAAGCAAACACTACAATTTGACAGACATCACATAAAAACACAGGAAGCTTACATATGTGTCCGAATTGTCAATGAGTTATTTGACTTGATCAGTTGCACTTATGGGATGTTGCAGCCTATAACAAGATGTACTGGGCAGGGGGCAACTCTGGACAGGTTCCGAGCCCATAGCTAATAGAGCCAGAAACACACAACCTAGAACAATTTATTTATTTCAGTTAATTAATTTGATTTCCATTTGATGTGATTTGCATTACAACACAAACACCTGGATAACAATAAAACTCCACAAAGAAAGGACCAGAAATGAAACTGCTGAGGAAAACATATGAGGTAGATATCACAAAGCGATGGGAGTGGTGGAAACATCGTACCTTGCATCATGTTCCTGTAGGCATTATCAGCGATGGAGTAGATATGAGGGGGGACTTCATGTCGTTTCTTCCCTTTGTACATGTCAATGATCTTCTCTGAGTAAATGGGAAGCATTTTATAGGGATTCACCACCACGCAGAACAGGCCGGAGTACGTCTGAGAGGAGAAACAATGAGGAAGAGGAGTGTGTGAGTACTGCTGGCACATGTGTGTGTTTTTGTATTGCTATGACTGGGAAGACTTGACTAAAGAAAACATGAAGATTAAAATACTGTAAAAAATCCTGCAATATGAGGACACATGTCAGTGCATCCATTTTTTTAAAAGACATATTCAGGGTCACTATTTGCAGAAACTTCCTATATTAGAATTAAGACTAGAAGATTAGGTTCAAATTAGCATCAGGGGTCAGGCAATCAATAAAGTCAACAGAAAATCCTCAAAAATGTATGAATACAAACATCTGTGTTTCGTAACACATCGTTATGGTGTGAGTGAATGACTGCAGGTGCACTCAAATGTTTTTACTGTATACTTACATAAATAAGGCCAGAGAAGTACCTCTCGCGGATATTGTGCAACACGGAGGCTTCGTTCAGGCAGGTGAGCTCGGCCATGTCCTCCACCTTGCTGAACTTTGGCGGGTTCATCTTCTGGACGTCATCCTTGTTAACTGTCATCTTCTTGGCATTGTCAGCCAGCTCCACCAGCACCTCGTCGCCGTGCTCCTCCTTGATGCTGGCCGCCTCAAAGCCATGCCTCTCCGATGGCACCCACACCAGCTTCTTGGCTGCCCAGTCGGCCTGAGCCATGGGGCTGTTCAGGAAGTCTTTGTCTACAAAGAGGAACTTCTCGTCCTCGGTTGGGGCTTTCTTGGACATCTTTGGGTTCAGGTGGAGGGCCAACTGTCGGAGGGAACAAATGAATAGGATGTTGGAAAAGAGTGAACGATAATGGAAGCAAAGACGGAAGGGAGGTGAAAAGTGAGGAAGGAAGGAAGGAAGGAACTAGTGTAGGAAAGAACGGACTCAAGAGGGAACAAAGCGCAGCAGGAGGCAGGAAATAAGTGAAAATGAGAGGGCAAGAAATGAGGTTTCAACAGAACGTTTTTTTACAGGACATGATAACGGGTCGATGTATTAACTATGCTTTAACTATACATTTCACAAATCAAACTTTATATGACATGTCAGAGATAAACAAAGACCCTGCTGCTAGTATCCTGTTTTTATTTTTGGAGAAAACACAACAGTTTGTGCCCAACTGCACACTGCAGTAAATGATGAGTCTCTTGGTATGGAAGACATGCTACTGAAGTCGCCTCCTGCCTGTGACTGTAACTCAAAGAGCTAACATGTTTCATCCATCAGGGACTTCCAGAGTGCAGTCATTCTCACAGACCTCCACCCCCTCTCGACCCTACACTTTCACAGACGCCACAAGGGACACGCACAAACAATTCCCCTCCCTGATTTAGATAGAAAGATTGAGGCTGGGAAATTGATTTGAATTAACTCATAAATATAATAAAAGACCAGTGCATTTTCTCAACAGCTTTGAAATATCCCCAAACCACTAATGCTCACTGGCATTCACTCATACTGAACCATTAAGTCAGTGCTTAATTGACAACATCCATTTTTTTTCCATCTCTTTCCTCCTCCATCTCTCTCTCTCTGTGCCTCTCTGCGAGGAGGCTACAGTCTCGTGCTGTGATGACCATATATGGGCCCCTTCTCTGGAGCAGGACTCTTTTCTGCGGACCTAAACAGCAAGGCAAGTGAACTCCCAAACAAAGCCCATATAGGGAATAGTATGTCTCTTGCTGGCCTCGTCGTTTACTCCAAAATGATAACAGCGAGGCAGAGCGCCCGAGGGGGGCTCGGGGCTTTAACAATTATGCTTCATATGAGCCCCTAGCGGCATTCATTTTTAAATGCAACATGCAGTGGCTAAATTCTGAGCAAGTGTCTACGACTCAGCATGTCTGGGAGTAGTCCCTGCAATGGGAGGTACTGTGAAATGCACAACAGCAGTCAGTGCAGGAGTTGTACCTGAGCCTAACTGTATCTAAGCATAAATCAGAAATACGGTTTGGTAGCAAATATTTCAAATATATCACCACGTTCTGCACCAAAAAAAATGGTGCGGTGAGTCTACCACAACAATGGAGAAAAACTTAGTGGTTCCTGGATTACAGACAACGCCTGTTACTTCAGCCCCCCTGCCCCCCAATCCCTCTGTACACTGAGACTGGCACACACTTTAAATGAGTGGGAACTATGTAAAACTGTGCCACTGAGCCTTGTGAGAAAGCCTATAAATGTACCCCAGGGACCCGCAAATCCAAGCCACCCAGAAACTACTGAAAGATCTTAAATAAATATTAAGTGGAGACAAACACAGATACTTTCTGTTTGTGATAACTGCAGAGCTGCGGATGAGTCCGGTGAGTCAAACATAGTTCTAAGGAAACAAGGAAGGGCCCAGCTGACACTTCGATGAACATCTATTTCTGCGGATAAAAGCTAATTTTCCTGACAGCCCCTCGTGCTAAAGCAACCAATCAAGGTCCTTGTCCTCAGCCTCTTTAACTTTCCTCACCAGTGTGGCTTCAAACCTTTGTAAAGCCTTCCGTCTCTCTGTCTCTCTCTGTTGTGTCAACACAGCTTTGCACTCAGCCTGTGTATCTTGAAGACAGCTGTCTGCAGTGGGGCTGACAGGATAACAGGTTGACACAGACTGACTGGAAATTTAAAGGATGACAAGGGATCACAGCCACCACAAGGCTCTGTTTGTCACCACATGCATTGTTTGCCATGAGACTAAACTACCCATCCTGAGTTATAATTAATGTGCTCACAGTCATACCATAAATTACTGAAAATAATATTAATTTCAACTCATAATAACACAGGAACGCCCTGCGCAGCACACAAACCGACTGCCCTGCTTAGATCAGTGCAAACCATCAACTCAAAGCAGTATCACATGTCTGCTAAGATGATCAAATCCCTCACTATCATTAGATGTCGGCCACCATCTTTGAACATATCACTCCATGGCCGAGGCTGAAAAACAAAGAATAATGCAAATCTATAATGTGTCAAATAACGTCAATTCATTTGAGAGCCTCTATTCAAAATAATAATAAACTAGTGGAAATGTCGCCCAGGAGACTATGTGACCTTTCTATTTGTGGGTGAAAGACGTTGACCCGCAGAGCCTGTGAATGATTTTACTCATTTCCTCTCTTGGCTGTCTCACAAACATTCTTCCTGTTATCATCATGTTCATAAACCATGGCACATTAGGATTTGCATGCCTTTGTATGATGGTTAGGATTACAGCATGAAAATAATTCAATCATAGAGACTAAAATAGACGAATGACGACACAGAGAAAAGGTCCTACTTGAACCTTTGACTGCAGAACCTTACACGGAAATACAAACAAAATAAACTCTCAACAGAAAACTTCCTTCTGTTTCAGCGATGCCTTGATGATAAAGGCGTTCACGGTCAGTGCAAAGAAGTTAAGTCAAAGCAATGCTGGTGTTCCTTTGGGCTAATGAACATTTCATACAAATGAATGTGGATATTACTGAACAAGACATTCGTATCCATAACTGTGGAGACCACAAACAATAAAATGAAACAAGTCTATCAAGAGAGGTGAAGTAAAGTCCTTCAAAGCCATTACTGATGCTCATTTGATTGGTGACATGAAACCTGTCCGGACTCAGTTCTCATTATACAGTCTGCATGTTCAGTCACAACAGTCTGACAGATGAAGCTTTATACAACCATATTTGGAAAACAGGAAACTCTATGGTTAGAGTCAAGCCTGTCTTCACTGAGATAGACCTAACCTGCCCTTACTTCCTTGCTATAAACTGCAGCGTGGTGCAGTGAACGCACCATCATTTTTACAGTCTTAACATGTAACATGTTGACTGCAAGACTTTTACTCGCATTCGTCTTGTCACAGGAGTAAAAGCACAGGTGTTACAGCGTGGTGCAGTGAACGCACCATCATTTTTACAGTCTTAGCAGTTTACTGTCTCCTCCACTTGATAAATACAATTCTGTATAAATGACAAATACCAATAAACTCACTAATAAAGCACCTGTCTGGGACCCAAATGTTCTCCTTTTATTCAACGAGTAATTAGAATAACTGATGCTAACGTCAAGTAAAGACACACTATCAAAAATGCTAGCTAATCATTATTAAAATAATGTCTTTAACCAGTAATTAATATTAAACTTTTTCCAGCATTGTATTCCACGTGTTATCATCTTAACGCATACAAACAAAAGGATGAATTCCTCTTCTTCAAACGCAGGCAAAGTTAGCAAAAGTGTGAGAGGGATGTCAAGTGCACTACAGCATCTCCGCTCTTAAAACCACACTCCACAGTCAGCGCTATACTCACATAGTAAGAAGAAATTAGCCTTCAGGGGAGCTTTGGATTTGGAAAGTTAGGGTTTGGAGCGGCCGGCGTTGACGAGGTACTCCAAAAACGAACAGTCCAAATGACCCCCGACCAATTCAGGGTTTTACCATTTAAACTGCGCACGGCTGCGCGAGGGTGGAGCCGCGCGAGCCGGCCCTCCTCCTCCAGCATCGTCTCACGGCAGGCAGCATCCAGGAGCGGCGCAGGAGGCAGCGGACATGCGCACTGCGGACACCAGTCTCAGGAAGGTACGACGTGAATGGAGAGGTGCTGAGTCGAGAGGAGTAAAGCTCAGAAAAGTCAATGCCATTTAATTCTCTCCCATCACTGCTCTTAGTGGACTGGCAGACGGGCAGGATGCTTGTCTGTGTGCAGTAAGGTCTGTGTATGACAGTGGTAAAACTTTCCATTCCATTTTATGCTACTTTATACTTGTACTCTTCCACGTTTATCTGCTACGTGCAGCTACAACCATCCATATTAAGATTTTAATTTAGGTAACATGTTGACTGCAAGACTTTTACTTGCAATAGTGATAGTTTTTCCACCGCAGACATTCGTCTTGTCACAGGAGTAAAAGCACAGGTGTTACTAATAATGTTAATGATGGCTGAGCCAGTATGCATGCTGCAATTCAGCCATTGTTAACGTTATTATTTACCCCTGTGCTTTTACTACTGTGACATGCCAAAAATGTCTTTTGTGAAAAAGGCCTAATGAATATATTTTTCCCTCCCAGGTCGGGTTCTACACCCGAGGTTGTGCTCAGGATCAAACATTTTCACCTGAAGTAAAATACAGGGTAATAAAACTAAAAAGCTCATCACAGTTTCATGATGGAGGCACAACCACTAACAGCTAATGGCTGCATGCTCCAGTCCCACATCCTGCTTTCAGATTATGCAATCTGCTCCTACTCCTCATAAGGCAAGGTGTCCCCAGCACAGGAATCCCCCTTTACTGTAACCACTCCAAGAGATTCCCCCCGAATACATAACTCATAATTCACGTAATGAATGTGTGTCTCTCTGTTTGTGTGTGAGCGTGCGTGTACATCCCACATGCGTGTCTTCTGTCATTACGCACATTGCATTCCACTATCCCAAACAGCCCTTCCCCCCTCCATCCCTCCCCTGCTGCATCCCTCCTGCTTCCAGCTTCTTTCCGATGGAACTTCCTATATAAGGACACCAATCTATTTGCTCTAATAAATCAAGCTGCTGGTTGATAGCTGGGGCCTGTTTTGTGCCAGACAGGCACAGCACAGCGCCAGTGTGTGTGTGTGTGTGTGTGTGTGTGTGTGTGTGAAACCTGATGACAGACCAAGACATGAGGACCTCAGGGCTCCCTCTGGCTGACATCAAGGGGACAGGGTGCCGTTAACGAAGGAGAAACTAGGGTTGAAAAACTCAGGGAGACAGGGTGAGAGGAAAGGCAGAGGGAGGGATGAAGAACGAGACAAGGAGGAGGAGGAGGAGGAGGAGGAAAGAGGGAGACAAAGCAGCAGATACACTGAACAGAGAGGTTGCAGTGTGTGCCATATAAGGACAGTGGGGTCTGTATGGAATCTCGGCAGCTTTCTGTTTTACTTTCTAGCACAGGCAAGCACCCCGAGCCCCAGTGACTAAATATGGTCCAGCAGCAATAACGTTGTTCAAACAAACAAAGTTGTTTCTTTACCTGTGGCTGTGACAGACAAATGGTTTATGGCTTATCATTGAACAGCACAACGAGGCAACAAGGGAATATGCTGTCAGCCCAAGAGTATATGTTTCAGATGATTTTTGCGTTGCAACTTCATGCCACTGCTTTGCTCTCCATGTTCATTCCCACAGGTTTATTACAGGATCATAGCTCTCAGACTGCTGTCACCTCTGTATTCCTCTTTAATGTGATATATGTATGATACATGTCAGGTGAAGGGAGGACAGGAACCTTGAAAGCATTAATTATAAGAAGTATGGGGACAACCATGTGCTGTCAGAATGACCCTGTACTAAACTTTGGCCAGAACATTTGTGCTCTCCTGGTTGTCTAACATGGGCAATAATCTCAAAGTGATTCCTCAGTGCAGTGAATAAACCTACAAAAAGCCGACGGTGACAAGGAGGAGAGGAGGTGGTGGGAGTGGATAAAAAGTCTGGATGAAGGATGGTTAAATCAATAGTCATCAGTGAATCCCATTATAACCATTATGAAGGGATTAGACTGACAAACATACAGAAGAAACCTAAATAAAGTCTTAATCTAAAAATACATGATTGCAACTAAATTTATGCAACAAATGAGTGAATTTATGCAGTTCACCACTCACAGCTAAACAGCTGACAGCATAGATGTAGACTGTCCTTCAACACAGCGCGGTAGAATACATATAATAAAAATCACATCAACTGTAATGCAGAGATCTCTACAGTATGTTTAATGTTTTTCTTCACCCTCATGTCCATAGAAGGCCATCTATTGGAGAGAAAATATGTTTATGGATATGTTTGACCCTCGTGGAATGCAATTGCATTCTAATTTGAGACCAGGGGCAAACATCATTTCGTTCCGCTGCAGTCAAAAGACCACTACATTCAGTATTTATACAGCTGTCGCTTTTACACACAACTAATTTATACCAGGGAGGAGAAAGGTTACCTTTTATTGGGCAAAATGCCAGTTGAGCAATCATGTGCCATTGTTCAACTTCCTCTGCTTATATAGCCATTTTCAAGAGAACGCTCATATCTGGTGCCAATAAACTGGGTGCCTCAGGGTCACAGTCTTTAAGGGCAAAAAAGGTTTGCTTCAAGAAAACCATGGAAATTCATACTCCAAATATCCCGAATGAACCTCACTTTTTCAGTTTTCAACATGCATATGCATTTAATAACAAGCTTCACAACGGAACTGAGAAGCAATACAGTATAGAGTTAAGTGAACATTACATCTTGTTGCACAAACTGCACTGACAGTAAATGGTCACGTTTCATCTGTAAAGCTACTCGCTCCATCAGAGGCACGGGTGAATTTAGCAAGTTCTACCATGTGTGCTATTATGACCTCACTCTTTCAGTGAACTAATTTGAGAGCTATTATCTCATCTATCAAGCCCTCTGCAATCAGGAATGAGAGGTGCAGATATGCTAGACAAGATAAATACACTTCTAAAAGCTAAAAACAATTTAGACAAGGATTATGTTACAGATAGCGGTACTGGTCCAACTCAGTGTCCAGCATCAGATATCAGGCTGAGAAATAAATGCCTGGCCCCGTAGATAATCAGTTCCAGAAACTCTGGGTTTCAAATCGTGTGAGATAGCAATGTCAAGTTCCCTTAAATGGTGAGAGAGGAAGTGAGATGCAAAGAGCGGGCTGGTTGCAGCAGATGTTTGTCTGCTGAAGGAGTGTGAGCATCTTTTATGACTTGCTGAATTCACAGGAAGGACCCTCTTTCCTTTCCTGTACAGTTTAGATCATTTAAATATTGTAATTATTGACGTCGATAGGACCCCAGTTCCTCAGCTGTGGAGAACACAGCAAAAGAGGTGAACGAGCAGGACAGCAGCCACGTAAATAAACCTGGAGGATGTCCCATTCAACTCAGCATGAACATGTGGACTGTCAGCTATGTGAGATCAGGATAAAGCATCCACTCATACAAACATCGCAGACCAGCTCGCAGGCAAGGGTGAAGGGGCGACACGGTCTGTGCAGCCAAGCCCACCCAACACAATGAGTGCCACAAATGTCAGGACAATCACAGGAAAGTAACTGAATGTGGATGTAGAAAACGCTCAGGTGCAGCTTATTCAGCACTATTTAAACTGTACGTGATGAAAACTGAATGAAGAACATGCTCAAAAGTACATTCTGTACTTGCAAATGGAGCTCGGATTGTGAGGAATACACTTTACCAAAGTTTCAAATAAAAAGTTGGCTCCATTATGTTTATACTGTTGAACGGAAATAATCTAATAAGATTATTTTAACCACAATATTAATGCAGTTAAAATACCTTATTTTCAATGCACATCAGTTAGTAGCTATGAAGCTGCAACAGGTTACAACAAAATATCACTCCTCAGCCCTCAGGCAGCAGCAGTCTTCTTCTTTCTTTGGTGAGACTGCCACCATGTGGTAGCCATTGAAATAGCACTGCCACAAACGATTTGGATTCAGTGTGGTGTATAAATATAAAACATTTATTTTTGAACTTGAAAGACAATATAAAAATATCAAACCTGAACATGAGAGAACGAGGAGATCACTACAGTGCCATCATGGCTGATGCTAAACCTAAAGCCTGATATTAAAACCTAAACAAAAAAAGGCCATCCGGGCTCATTGGCAACTGACACCGTACTGTGCTGGGCTGCCTGTAGATTACACTCAGGTGAAAACAAAGCGAAAAACTGTGGAGATTACATCACTAGAATCCGACAAGATTCTTCAACATTTCACGTCATCTACTGAAGTGTAAAAGTGTCTTTTCAGTCCATGCTGTTCCACTCCTCAGTGCATCAACTTTTAGGCATCAGGTCCAGGCACTGTGTTGCTTGAAGCAGTACCAGTTGGTAGAGAGGCTCCCCGCAGAAACGCCTTTCCGCCATTATCACTGCTGTTCACAAAGTGGCCCACCAAGCCATAGAGAAGAGGTCTGGAAAGTGAAATGTGGAAACTTGTTAAACTGGGTGAGAGGAAATGGGCTGCATGATAAGATCCTGGGCAAGAATCAGACCTAGGTCATTATGTCACATTGGTACACAATCTATCCAAATAGAAATACTATGTGTTTTGGAGTTTTCCCCGATGGTACATAGAGACAAAAGTAGAAGTGATGGGAAAAGGAACAGTGATATAAAAGTGATGCAAAGCAGACTCCTATCCCTGATGCATCCCTGTGCAGACTTTCAGAGCACAAACTACTAGTCGTGTCTTTCCAAAGCAGTAGTGGGGACAAGCTGAAATTACTGAAAATCCCCAGATATTTCAAGATGGAACTATGATAACAGTGATGATTCACAGAGCTTTTGAGATGATTATCCCGTAACTGATCGTACCCCCAGAGAGAGATCAGTAAATATCTGAACACTGTGTTGGACTGCAGACAGGACTTACACAGACTTGGAACTCGCATCCTCTGTGACTTTCAGCTCATTTGCCAGGAACTGTCTGTCCAAGGGAACTTCCGGTTGGCCCGACTCTGAGAAAACAAACAGACCTGAGCTTCGATGGAATTCATTTCGCTCAAACATTGTGATTGGTTGAGTTTCAGAAACATCAGCTGGGGTAATACAGCTGCCTCCTTTCCCAACTTTGAAAAACTAGTTATTGTTTTTATCTACTGACCGTAAAATGAACAATCCCATAAGCTTTGGACGGGAATAACAACCAGGACACGTAATACTTTGGACACACACTGTGCCAAATAAAACACGTCACATAAAAAAACCATGGTGCTTTAGTGATCACGAATTTGTGGTAATGTTTGTGAGAACACGAGCTGTCTTCACCCACCTGCTGTCAGGACTGACGCCGTGTACCTGTACTTGTTGAACTCCAGGTACTCCCGGATGAGCTCGTTGATGAGCAGGTTTTCGTGGGACAGCGGCGGACGAGGCTCCCGCTGATCATCCAGGGCGCTGAACACCTCTGCCCGGATACGAGCCTTCAGCTGGCCCAGCACACCGCGGGACTCCAGCGTTTCCCTCACGGCTAAAACATTTCGGTTTTACTTGATTAAAAAGAAGTCATATACCTCCTTAAGTGGGAGTTTACTTTATATTGTGGGTGGTAGTTTACTTAGTATATCAGGCTAACTTGGCATTAACGGTCTTCTCAAGTATTTGCCGTACTCCACTCAATACTTTCTAAATTTAATGATCCCTTACTTATTCACAACGACACATACCTCTTCAAATACCACTCAATATCCTGTCAGAATCAATAGAAATCGCTCTTCAAATCGGAATACATACGATTATTCAAACTGTCTTCAATAAACGCACTTTACCATTTTCGTACAACTTTCTTCGGCCTGAAGTAACCTAACTAGCTATCGCAGCTAGCTTGCTAATGTTAACTAACGCTAGTTGGCGAGCAGTGTGAAATGCAAGAGAAACTGAAATTATGTGGCACCTAGGTTGTATTTTTGTGTGCCGAACTGAAATATAGATTTTAAGATTAGAGACAGCCTAGAGTCATTTTAAGGCGTCTATTTCCTGACAACAAGGGTCACTTAGCTGTCAAAATTGTAGGATTTTTGAATGAAGACATACACACGAAGGAGTCATGTGTGGTTAAGCCAGTGCTACTCGCACTCTGCAAAAGTGTCCAGTTAAATGATCTGTCGTTCATCTACGCGAGTTTGATTTAAGAATCCAATAAGTACACAAAATCGCGAATGATAGCGCCCGCTTACCACATTTTAGCTCAGTGATGGTCGCCATTGCAACAAGTGTAAACAAACGACTGTCCGCCACTGTTCATATCTTAACACCTCTGCCATCTAGTGACCGAGTTTTGTAACTACAGCTTGCTGGTTCACGGGGCTTCCACCTCTACATACTACATCAGTGTAATGTGTATCGTTATCTAAAGATTTCACCCCTTTTAAATGTGCATCAAAAGTGTTTTTATTGTATGTGATTCTGGATATTAGAAGACTGAAGGTGGATTCGGAGTCAGTCACATCCCAGTTTGCATGCATCAAAATATGGCCATTCATACTTGTATATTTAATGATTAGGCTTAGGACTTTGAGTAAAGTCAAATGCTCTCTTTCTAATGGGTAGCTTTCAGAGACCTGAAAGGCATGCACCTTGACTTGGAAGTTGCTTATGAAGACTTGAGACTTCCTCCGGCAGAGTCAAGACTTGACTTGGACCTGTTGCAAATTACTTGAGGCTTGACTTCGACGTCACAGTTGTCAGTGGTCAGTTGAACTAAAGCCCCTTGGGGCAAATTGTGATTTGTGGTACTGGGCTTCATGAATACAAATGACTATTTTATATAATACAATAGTAATAATAACAATGCTAATAATGTAATGATATATTTCATTCAAACATGCTTTTGAAGGGCATTCATTTTTATTGATCCTGCCCCCACACTCATTTACAGACATGAGAGACATGAATTCAAGCATAACCACACTATAGGTTCAAATACATTTTATTATCCAGCATGATGTATGGATCAAGACAGTACATTAACAGTAAATGGTCAGTGAAAAATGAACAAGCTTGTTATAAAAAGTATAAATATAATACAATCCTCAGAATTTTAAGGACACTTAATACATTTTGTCATATGACATAAATAAACTATAGGGTTTCTCTTAGAATATATTGTCTAAACCAGTAAGACAAAAACAGTAAATGCCTCCTCTCTGAAAAGTTCATCGTGTTCTTTCTTTGAATCTGGAGTAAAGGTCAATGTGGACTATCTATAGTCTGTTATGTCAGCACCAAAAGAACAACACTGATTTTTTTTATTCCTCTGCATATGTATATATGGCCTGAGTTATGTGGTGGAGGCAGAGAGACAATCGCACAGAGATTTATCACCATTGTTTTGAGGCATTCTCTTCATTCATGGTGGTTTTCACTACCGGCGTCAGGTTAAATCGGACCTGCAAGGTCTCTATTGACTTTTTTATGTGTTTACGTTGACAGAAATAAACAACAGCCACAACATAGTTGGGCAGTTGCTGATGCCTTGGCTCACTTCAGTGTTTTCCTCTCTTACCCTGACAAATAAAAACTCCAAATTGGCTGCTTCCAGCTCAGATTTTGAAGGCTTTGGAAACCTCACTTCCCCTGCGTTTGCCAGGGTGAACCTTTTGAAGGTTAGTGTGTCAGAGTACTTCCTGTCCCAGTTTCTGGGACAAGAAGATAAAAATAGATGTCTATCAATTTACAATTACAAAACTGCCTCTTTTTTTTGTATAGAAGGCTAAAAAAAGTGTGAGTAAACATCAACCTTTAAGCCTGAGACAACATCAGAAAATATGTCATGTGCTTTATAACACTTACAAAAACTACAAAAATAATATTGCTCCCATTCAAAAAGAGAATGAAAATTCTTAAGATTTGTGGTACTCTTTCATTCCAGCTCTCGGCTTAATACTTTCATGGAATAAACGGATGCCACTACTCTATATACAATATCAATAGCTTGAAGACTCTGTAGCTTTCATTTGAGTGTTCATCATCTGAGGTTTACAGTGTCCTTTCCTGACTTAAGACAGCGTGTTCATGGACAATGCCCTCAATGGGTTTAGAGCTGCCACAAAGCTTGGAATGGCCCGATTGAATGTGTGTTGGAGAGCCACACAAATAAGGTGCCACTTCTGTACACCAGGACACCGGCTACATGGTATGAAGCCCAGTGAAGGTCTAAACCAGACCAGCTTCCCTGCACATTCGGTAGAACTGTCCCCGCTGCGCAATGAGGTTGGCTGGAGAGTCCATCTCAGAAATGTGGCCTCTGTCCATGACGATCACTCTGTGGAGCGGGAAACAAAGAGGAAGATGGGTTTTAGATCACCTGACCTAACATATACATGTGTAATAAAGCTGTGGGTTTTGGGGTGTCCAGGCTTTTACCTGGAATGTGATTAGCATTTGACTAATTAGTGGATTGTAGGGCTGGAAATAAGAATTTCTTTTGTCTCTCGAATGTCAGAAATAAGGAAAATAGGTTCCTAGAGTCTAAGTTAGCGCTTTCCTAGGAAGTAAAAACTGTAAGAAGGTACAGTACCTGGTGTAGTCCATGATGGTGTTCAGGCGGTGAGCAATGGTCAGGACAGTACAGTCTTCAAACTGTGTGCGGATTGTTGACTGGATGAGTGTGTCTGTCTCCAGGTCCACAGCAGCTGTCGCCTCGTCCAAAACCAGGATTTTGGTTTTCCTCAGCAAGGCCCTGGCAAGGCACACCAGCTGGCGCTGACCAAGACTGCTCAGACAAAGAGTTGGAGGGAGAGAGATGGAATCAGACGTTAGTCTCTATCCTGTATGAGTCTGCAGCTTTGTGTGGATATCCCAGTGATGATATATTACTGACTGACTGTGCTCGTGGTTTGTCTGTATCATATCAGTGAACTTGTGCGTACCTGAGGTTTTCTCCTCCCTCTGAGCATTCGTGGTTGAGTTTGTCAGGCAGATTAGAGACAAAGTTTTTGAGGTGAGCGAGCTCCAGTGAGCGCCACACCTCCTCATCAGTGTAGGTGTCAAAGGGGTCAAGGTTCATCCGGAGAGACCCTGAGAACAGCACAGGGTCCTGGGAAAAAGGACAGCAGATGTTATTCATCACCAAACTGTCCAAATTCGGAACAGGATAATCACAATTTAGACCGGCCTCTTTTATATTGGATATGGATTGCAGCTATTGCAAACAGCTTATGTGATGAAAGCCAGGGCTCAGCTTTTGTTATTACTGCTGTCGTACCTGAGGAATGATAGTAATGCGTGATCGGAGGTCATGGAGTCCAATGTCTGCAATGTTGACTCCATCTATGAAGATCTTTCCCTTTGCTGCCTCTAAGATCCTGAAGATTCCCAGGGCAAGTGAGGACTTCCCCGCTCCTGTCCTACCCACAATTCCAACCTGTAAAGAGGTTTTAAGTCAGAATTTATGCTTGACGTAATTCTGCAATTCAAACAATTTAAGTGATCCAGGATTAAGACTGGTGAAGATTGCAAACTGTTTTTATGAGACAAGATGACTCACCCTTTCTCTTTCGTGAATATTTAGGGTAATGCCCTTCAGAGCCAACTCAAGGCCTTTACGGTACTGCAGGCCATAGTCCTGGAACTCTAAAGTACCTCTTTGGGGCCAGGCCAGGGGCAAGGAGCTGCCCTCGATACTCCAACTGGCCTAAATGAGACAATAACAGAAGGTGAATAACAATAAAAAAGTATTCAAGACTGTACTCATCATGTCAAATACGTGTGTGTGTGTGTGTGTGTGTGTGTGTGTGTGTGAGAGTGATGGGAGCACTGACCTCTTTAACTGTCTCTGCATACTCATTGACTCTCTCCACAGACACAATGTTGTTTTCTACATCAGTCCAGGATCTCACAATCCAACTCAGGATTCCTGTCACCTGCAATATCCAGTGCAACAAGGTTTACTTTAAATCGTTTTCTTTCCTCCAGTGGAAATGCATTTGCTGACAGAGCAAAGCCATGAATTTCTATTTCACTTTATCCAGTTAAACCTCTAATTGCCACATGCGGCATGCAACTGGAATGAGTCCCACAATGCTGTGTGGTGTATGAAATTGGCTGTCTTTCATGTTAATAAGTTGAGTATTGGGACACCTCCAGTGCTACTGTGTGTGCATGTCTGTTGGCAGGATCTCTCACCTGGAGGGAGTGTGACACAGCCAGACCAACGATGCCTGGGCTCAGGGTGCTTTTTCCCATCACAGAGAGAATGGCAGCAGCTAAGACCACACCATTACCAACAAACTCCAGATTGACTGCCAGCCACCTGTGGATGTAACATTGATTTAGTTGCGGGCAGGCGAGTTCAAAAATGTGTCCCCATTAGTACAGCCAGAAGTCATTTTGTTTAACCATCTAACATGAAGCACTGAACTGTAGCTGAGCATGAATGTACAACCAAGACATATTAACTCACCGAGTGGCCACAAATCGGGGAAAGTATGAGGTCTGATTGAAGTCAACCCTCTGATTGGCCTGCAGAATGAACCTGGGCTGGTCGCCAAAGGCCCGGATGACACTGGCGCCCTGCACCGTCTCATTGAAGTGGGTGTAGATGGGCGAGCGGCTCACAGCTTCCAACCTCCGCAGCTGACAGGATGTGGCGACATAGAAGCTCTGCAGCCCACAGTGGAAAAGTAAAGCACCAGCTTTAATGAGCGAAACCAACAGGGAGCGCTGAGGGCTTTCCCATAATTCAAAGTGAATATGTACAACATCTATGTCAGCAGGTTGGGGAACAAAACATAAGTGAACGGCAAAATCAGCAGGGTTGGTTTTGGAGCCATGAGCTTCCCAGCAACGCAATAGAACCCAGCTCTTGTTCAGCCACCTTTAACACACTGCTCTCAAACAACATATAAAGATCAAAGTCTTTAAATGACGGTGGAAAAATGTACCTGGACGAAGGCGTAAAGGAAAGCGAGAGGCAGGATGATCACAACTGCAAAAGGTGTCGCCATCAGCACGATGATGCAGACCTCCATGAGTTTAAAGACGTAGCTCAGCATCATCTTCAGGCCATCGGGGACCATGCAGTCGATGGCGTCAATCTCTTTGGCAAAGCGGTTGAGTAGGTTGCCGCTGGGCGTGCACTCAAAGAAAGACATCGGAGAGCGCAGCACGTTGATCAGCAGGTCCATGTGCAAGTGGCGAGAGGCGATGATGCCACAGATGGAGATGGCGACAGTCGTACCAAAGATAGCGACACCTGAAGAGAGGGCAAAAATGTTTCATTCAGTCATAGCTGAGGACAAATCCATAGTTTTTATTCAGAGAGCAATTTTCCCATCTTGTAGAAGAAAAAACTAAACTATGCTTTATACTTTGATGCTAACTGACCTTGTACAAAGCCCAGTGCTCCAAACACAGCCAGTTTCAGGTCTGTATCGATCTGGGTGCCATTAACAACAGGATCGTCAGCCCACATGCTGAGCCAGTAGTTGTAGGCCAATGAGGCGCCCTGCTGAAAGGCGTACAGGAAGACGATGGGAATGATGATGGCCAAGCCGATGGTCTTGAAGTACTTCTTGTACATGTCCAGCCTCACCTGTTGTAGAAAAACACAAAAAGGACCAGTCAATATCAAGGAATTTGACAACTTGGTTTGTCTTTGTATCGACAGTTTATGTTTTTTGTTGAGTTGAGGTGAAGTCAAACTTACCCTTCCGGTGCGGGCCTTATCAACCACAGTCAGTTTGCCCAGGTCCTCTGGTACTGGTTCCTGGTCTGCTTCAGACACAGGCTCCATATTCTGCAGGTTGGTATTTGTGGTGTCACCCCTGGAGGATATGGAGAGGCCAGAGATCAGTTTTGAAAAAAACAAACAAACAAACAAACAAACAAAAAAACCCTGAGATGCTTGGGAGGCCAAACATCTTCACGACAGTGTTACAATTCACATTTGTTTACGCACCCAATGAGCTGCTCCTGTGACAGGTCTCTGGAGAATGGCATGAAGTCGACCATGCTGAGGCGAGCGTTGGACCTCCTGGAACCAGCTACAAGAAAAGGACAGTATTTTGGTTTTTAATAATTCATTTTTAGACTCCATTATTCCATGTTAGTCGTCTTTACTGCACACATTGAAGTTTATTTAAAAGGGTTATTTTTTAACCCAAGGTTTGAGAATTAAGAGCAGAAGAAAACTCAAATCAAAAGAATATTGACTTTATTTATTTTTATTTATTGCTGAAATGTCTTGTCACCTCTCTGAATGGCACTCTCTTTTCGCTCTGTGCTGGCAAAGGTGTGGATGAAGTCAGCAAAAGCACCATGGCGGCTGAGGAGCTCCTGGTAGGAGCCGCTCTCTGTGATTTCCCCATCTGCCAGCACGATGATATGGTCAGCCTGCGGCAGGAAGCTCATCCCATGGGTCACCAGGATGCGGGTCTATAAGGCAAGCCACACAAGTCAGAAAAATAAGACATAAGCACAATCCAACACTAAATTGAAGCTCTCTCGAAAACAACAATGTCAGCAAAGTGGTGGCTTCCATATTATGATAACAATAGCGCAGGTCACATGCTTGTAAGTGGTTTAGGTGTTGTTTTGGCTCTTTGCAGCTAAATTGAACAGGCTGCACTGCATAGTTTGCATTACCTTGTCTCTAAGTACTCCTTTTGGTCCAATGACTTTGTCAAAGATGTGTTGGCCCACATGTGCATCAACAGCAGACAGCGGATCATCCAGGAGGTAAACATCAGCCTTTCTGTAGACAGCCCTGGCCAGGCTCACCCTCTGCTTCTGCCCACCTGAGAGGTTCAGACCCTGCATGAAGACATTTATTTGAGTTTATCTGAGAATAAATAAATCTCAGACAATTTGGAGATGAGAAGAAAATGTCACATTATTTCCATTTCTTAACTTCCATACCTTCTCTCCAATTTCTGTAGCATCTCCAGCGGGTAGGATGTCCAGGTCTGGCAGCAGCGCGCAGGCCTCCAGCACTCGGTGGTACCATGTCTTCAGTTTTTCACGCCCAAATATGATGTTGTCTTGGACTGTGGCGTTCTGGATCCAGGCCTGCTGGGGCACATACGCCACAGAGCCCTGCGAAGGCAGATGTAAAAAGAGAGAAAGTCAATATTTATTAACTGAAAACCACAATTCTGAAAAGAACTTGCACATGGAACATGAGCTCAGTACCTTAACAGCGACACTGCCGCTTCTTTTCTCTGTTTCACCAAGCATGGCGGACAACAAAGAGGACTTTCCACTGCCCACATGTCCGACCACAGCAACAAGGGAACCTCGTGGCACATGCACGTTGATCCTGTCAGCAAAAGAAGGAATTGTCCTGTAAGTCTGTTTTTATTGTGGTTTTAGTGATTTTCGGAATTCTTTTCATCCATAAGTTCTACCTTTTAAGACAGGGAGGGCCCTCTGCAGACCAGCTGAAAGTGCCGTTTTCTATCACCACATCTTCTCCTTCTATACGAGAGAGAACGATTGAGAAATGTTGAAGACTGAGGACATGTTCTTTCAACCTGAACGACAAACAAACTTTCAAAACAAAATTTCCCCCTTGAAGTTACTTGTCAGAGTGCAGCCTGGGCGTAATTACAAGTGAATTTGCTTAATCATACAAATTACAGAGCTGTTGCTTTTTCACAAGCTTTCTTAGGAAGTGTTGACAGATTACAGACAGAGGAGTGGAGTATTTTTTTTAATTTCTCCCTGAATCATATGTCTGAATTCATGCTGTGATTTATGCTCAACCACTAAATGAGAACATCCTATAATTACTCTGTCTACCAGTCAGCCCAGGACCCAGGAAGTGACAGTGCACATGATCCATACAAGGCTGTGGTACCCCACAGATATAAACAACAAAATCTTGCGGGCTGCTTATATTGATTATGACAGCCTATGATTTCAGTCAGAACGGGGAACAAATTGCGGAAATTGATGAAATTAAACTGTGCAGTATAACAGTTTATTCATTTGAAGTAATAGTTTATACATGGGTGGGGTTCTTACCAGAACTCAATGGAGCCTTTGAGACATTGTCCACTTTCAACTCCTCAGAGCACAGGTACTTTCCCAGGCGTCTCAGTGAAACCATAGCCTGAAACGGAGACAGTGGTTAGTTAACTGACCTACATTCAGCATATGGGACCGTGGAAATATACCTCAACAGGCGCCATAAATGGATGAAATGTCTCAGAGCAATCATGAACAGTCACCTACCTGCATAGTCGTGCTTATAGCAAATGGAAGCTGACTGAGTGGGGTCTTCAGGATGTTGATAAGCGCCATTGAGACAAAAACTTTCTGTGCATCCAGGACATTCCTGTCATCGAGCGTCACGTAGACACCAAACATGGCAAAGGCAATCTTGGGGGAAAAAAGACGCTAAATGTTAACTTTACAGGCAAGGACTTGTGTGAATGGATAATCTTTAGAGATGCAATTTAAAGGATAAGACTGGTGTTATTCTCAATTTCTGTAATTGTCAATATAACCCATGAAAAGACCAAAACCAACAGCAATGCATTAGTCTGTCTCCCAGCACTTTCTGACTTTCCCCGCCCTGTCTGTGGCACTCCAAGCCTGTTTGCTCCCACTGAAGAGCTTTAAAAACCAGTCACAACTACAGATTTTTTGTTTCATTTCTTGCCACGCCAGCAGCTCTGGGGATGGCAATGTTGGTCTGTTGGTCTGACAGTCTGGTCCAGACATTCATGGTTCCCATGACTTTTCCTCTAGTGCCGCCATGAGGTTTGCATTTTTGGTTGTCAGTCTCAACAAGTACTGGATGGATTGCCATGACATTTGCTACAGACATGTTCCTCTCAGGATGACCTCTAACTCTGGGGAAAATTCATACCATATAACTGGCTTATGACATTCCCATTGTCATCTTGTGTTTCGTGCAAATTAGCAAAGCCAGCATTGCTGGTTTAGCTGTATGGTCTTATAGGACAGATCTACAGATCAGAGCAATGAGCTAGGCTATGTCAGGCTTTGGGTGCACATACTTGTTAGCAGAATCAATTGATAGTTGGTTTTGGTCTTGTCATGGAATTTCTTGAATGTAAAATATTAAACATCACCAGCCTCCAACTTTGGACTTTCTCTTAGTTCAGCTTAGTGCTCTTACCAGGAAAGAGGACGAGTTGAAAGATGCAATGGAAATGGAATAAAGGATCTGCGACTTCTTCAGGGCTTTGAGCTCCTTTTCTCTGTGGCCTAAGACCTGCTCCAGGAAGGCCTTCTCCCAGGCGTAGAACTTCAAGATCTTTATCCCATTCAGGATCTCATTCATCAGTCTGATGCGACCGTCCATGAACTTCATTTGAATCTCCTGTTGACCAGACAGAGAAGTTTTAACGTTTTATTATTAAAAATAAACTATCCTAAGCTTAACAGAGGCACAGTGACAATTACCAGACCAGAGCAAATACATGCATTTGTGAACATGGGTTTGTCCACTCTTGTTACAGCTGTAGTAGGTTTCCTGAACACCATGGAACTTGTTTAATTCTGTAAGAATTTATTGCTTGTTACATTTTAGTGATTTTTATGACAAGGAAACAACAAAGGGCCATGGATGCGGTCACCGCATTCAAGACTAAGTTCGATTAAATTGGCATCCAAATTTACAGAGCCGTCTGTTGTTTTTCCAAAGAAATGAAAAATTATGTCTTCCTACTGCCCACCCTTTCCTTTCATTGTTTTTCAAACACGTTATATGGGGCAGACATCAAAAGGACAAGAGAGAATGTACCATCCAGGCCAAACACCCACACGGCTCTTCAGCCACTATCTAAACCAGCTGTGGCATCCCTGACCTAACATGCCAGATGTCAGAGCTACTGAAATGAAAGTATGGAGGATTCCTCCAGCAGCTCTTACCTGTAGCTTGCTTCTTTTCTTTGCTATGAACCCATTGAGTGGAAAAATGAGAATGACAGTGGCAATCCCTGCCAAAGCTGATGGGCCCAGATGCTAAACACAACAAAGAACGGTGTCAAGGGCTTTTCAGTTAAAATGCAGCTGTGCATGAATGAGGAGCACTGCAAAAACACGACATTTTGACATACCTGCCAGAGGAAGAAGAGACAAAGAGCAATTTCAATGGGAGCCAGCCAGACAGCGTTGAAGTATACCACAAAGTCCATGAGCTTCTGAGTGTCTGCTGACACCAAATTCACAATCTCGCCCACAGTGCAAGTCCTCCTGGCTGAGCTGTTTATCACCAAAGACTGGATTGACAACAAAAGAGACAAAGACATTTTAGCCCTCAGTGCACTGTGTACAGTATAAATTTACACCCTCGTAAAGATCTCAGACGATCATTCATCTTAGTAAAAGCTGTTAATCATACGCTGTGTACTGTTTCCCTGTCTGGAAGGAGAGAACACTTTTGTTGTTGCCATTTAAAACATAACTTATGTCCTGTCTAGAGGTTAGTGGCTACATGTCCACAGATATAGATTTACCCACCTTCCTGTAAACCAAGCCCATAACAGCTGTCTTCACTCTCATTCCCACTGTGAAGCAAGTGTACATGTACTGGTGGTTGAAGAGGGACTGGAGACAGGACAGCAGGAACATTAGAGTGGCGTAGAAGTAGCCTTTCCACTGCGGAGCATCCTCGTCCCTCATGAAACCCAGGAGAAGGCTGCAGAGGGAGAGACGTAGGAGATTTAAAAGTTAATCAGGGTGTTCACTGGTTTGCACATGTTGTTGAGTTTTTGATTGACCCTTCAGTGCACTATCCTGCATCAAAACCCTAGTTCTATGTATGAGTTTCCCTGGAAAGTAGTGGCTGATACAAATCAAAGCAGACAGACAAGTTTTCACCCTGTCATGATCTTTTTTTTTATTGTGTTTTTTTTATTCAATCTGGTATTATTTGACTTTCAATGTGTGCCTCAAACCAATGGCCTTGGAGTGCTGCTGTGGCCGCTGGCTGAATGTGTTGCACAACAGTGCTCGGATTGTGGCCGACACACTTGGCCAGCGGCTCCCTTATTGTGGTCCGACAACATTTCTGCCATTTAGAGCCTCCTCTCCCTCTCTGCCTGTCCTCCTTACTGGAGCACAGAGGACTGTGGTCTCGTCTACTTTTCTTACTCACAGCTTCGTGACCGTAATTAACACTTCCACTGATTCTGTGCTGTGCATCAACAACAACATTCCAGTCTGGCTAGTGGGATGGTGCGGCGGGTCAGCCATGACCTGTTTTCACTGCTGCCAGCTTCTGTTGTTGTTTGGTTGTCAGTGTCACAAATCATTGAAAATAGGACAATGAAGGTGATATCTGAGGTGATAACTGAGGAGTTGTTTATACAGTTATAACTATCTATCTAGACTGTGGTATTTTATTTTTGCCATGTTTCTTTAAATCATCCTACTAGGAAAATATCATCTCCTTCACTTAAATCTCCAAGTTGAATTGGACAGTTCACCCCAAAAAACACAATAAAACCTATTTTCACTCGAGCCTGGGTTGCAGTCCATCCAGGTAATTTCAGCCTGAGCTGGGGTTTTGAAAATATTGGCCGCAGCTTCTGTCAATACGATGCGTTCAATGCCATTTGGTTTGTGGGAGTCTGAACACTGAAAAAGTTATATTTGAACAACAACAACATCTCTATCCAAATATAATGACATGGTTACTTGTGATAGCGACTTATGAGCAGTTTCACTGAGATCTTCTTGTTATCAAAGCACAGCTGTCTGATTTCTGTCCTCATCTAAAAAGGGCAAACTGTAAACAAGAACATTTGTGGATTATCTTGTTATTTTGGGGTCTGTCTGCACCACAAACCAAATGCTTACTGGGCTGAGATACAGCTAATATCTCCAAACATTGGCAAATAATACCACAGCTAGTTACTTCCAGATTGCACTCATGGTGAGGGCAAGTTTAGTTTTTGATGCACTCTGGCTTAAAGTCTTACCTGAGCACCTGGGGGATGGCGAACATGAAGGCATCGTGGAATATGATACACAGGGTACCGGTCAGAAAGTATGGACCGAACTTGCGTGCCAGCGTCCTGAGCAGGAAGAAGCCGGAGCTCTGCTCCTTCTGCAGCTTTCTGAGGAGCTGAGCCTGGTCTGGCAGTCTGCTCCCCAGCGCCACACCCGACGCCAAAGCCTTCTCCTGCCTGCCAGAGGGAGAGAGCGCAGTTACAGACAAGACAGCTGCGTCAGAGATGCTCCAACATGGTGCTGGCGCCTTTCAAGTCTTTAATGTAAAACAGACTGTAAAAAACGAAAAAGTGTTGTTATTCGTACCATCAGTGATGGACGCCAGCAGCAGTAAAGAGCATTATTCGCTGACATAATTATTGGACTTAACAAGGGATCTTCAAAGCACTGGATCATGTTAACAAGCTTTGAAAATGACACAGGACTCTTGTCTTGACATTATGGTTCTGTATGTCATCAAGAGACTCCTTTGGACTTATTTTTAGCCCAAAATGCCTCCAGTGATGAGATGTCCCGAATTTCAATTTGACGCAATCATAGCTAAGTCATGCTCTGCTTGGGCGATTAATTCAGCCAGCACCATGCTGATGTTTGGCCACAATGCAATAAAATGGAATTGATTCTTTGGCTGTTAAGCTGTGACAATAGTGAGGGTTGTATGGTGGATCATAGGCCTGTGTTAAAATAGAAAGCCAGATGAACCAGAGGGAAACATGAAAGACAACATGTGCATGTCCTTCACATGTCTTGTCCCTGTGGAGACTGGTCCTCTGCTGCACATTTCTTCATGCTACTTAATAAACCTAGAGGACTAGTCAGCCAAGGCTCACGGAAGGGGCACTGCACAGATTTTATGCATAAAAATCAGTTTACTATGTCTTCTGTGGCTCCACGTGGATCTTTCTAAAGTCTACTAAAATACCCTGGATGATGTCATTGGGATTATGATGTCATTGGGATTATCTTGGTTTGATCTTGGAGAATAAAAATCCAAAACCTAAAGCCTGAGTTACAAGATGGGAGCTTGGAGTATGGGAAATGTAGGATCTAGAGTCTTTGAACCTAGATCCATCTGAAGGACTAAATGTTAGGTGCTTCAGTTTTGACCATTCTTTTTAGCCACACTAGCAACGTGGCTCTCGGGACGGCAATGTTTGTACACTGTACAGCCTCACAGAGTAACATGCATTGCTTGTTCAATCTGTCTTTTGTGAGTCTGAAGTACAGCACTCCATTCCTGAGGTCACCCTTTCAACTGCCATCTGTCAATCATCAGGAGTTCTCACTTTTGAATTTTGGCACATTCAGCTGTCCAATCCTGTTGCAGCTCAGAGATGATCTTGTGTGATGTGTCTTCCTCTCTCAGGGTCCACAGGTCCTCTGCTGCCAGCGGGGTGCGATATCCTTTCACAACAAGCCTGAAGAGGGAGCGCGGAGATGATTCACACACACGTAATCGTCAACAAAACACACAAATTATTGTAAACAAGTGCAAACTGTTGCTGCAGTGAGTCAGCCGAGGAATAAAAATGAGGGGGTGTGGAAGAACCATCTTACCCAGTGAACCACCAGAAGAGAATCTTTGACAGGAAAGAGGCATCTTTCACGGGACAGGGATTCTGCAAGAGATTAAAGACCAGACTCACTGTTGTTTTCGCAGTAAATCTCTCACCGCTTAAAGGCTTTTGAGACACACAGCTTCACAGAGACCGCCAGATGATGCTTGAACGTTGCACTTGTGAGGAGTGCGTTCAGGAAAGCATATGTGTGTAAACAGCACTGTACAGTCAGGTGGTCTATTGTGAGGAGCAGAGGCCGTGAACTCCCACAGGACAGAATAAATAGAGTTCAGTGTTCAGTGCGCAGGGTTAAGATGACGTTTTGAGGTTTTGCGCAGACAGAGAGGAAATGTGTCATCACAAACTGTCCGACAAGGGGATACACACACACACCCGCACGCACACACACACAGAAAGTTTGCCCTCTCACGCATGCTTTATGGCTTCTCTCCACCCTGCCACCCCCTCAACAGGGTGTTTGCTCTCTTCATTACCAGCACTCTCACTCTTCATCCCTTCGCTTCCTCTCTTCCTGTGAGTAACTCTAACCAGAGCGTGGGGCAGAGAGGAGGAGGAGGTGGAGGAAGAAGAGGAGGACACACCAAGGAACGACCAATGGGTGTGTCCACCGCGCCAGACTGCGGCTTCTGCACCCTCAGCCTCCTCGCCAGCGGCCAAGAGTTTGTTAGGGACTTTTCCAGCTATTTTGATTGTTTGTCACCAGGGAAATATTACATCACATGTCTGTTTGATTGATTAGAAGCTCATTTTCATTCACCTGTCAGCTGTCCGGAACCAACTTGCTATTTTGAGCTCGAAAACGTTTCTGTCAGGCTCATGTTTGATGGGATAGTGAGATCTGTATTAAGTGATGCCTGGGCTGCTGTGTGGTCACCGAGTCTGAGCAGCAGTCACGATGTTATCCAACGCTGACGTGAGTGAGTCGTGTTGATGGTATGCAGGAGAACAAGGAGAAGCACACACACACACATACACACACACACACACATTCACACTCTCCTCATAGGAAGCCAAAAGCGGTGAAGTGAGAGTGGGAGAGGAAGGAGGGAGGGAGGTGAATCACATCATTTCCTCCAAAAGGGAAAAATGTCTTGACAACAAAAGTTGAAAACCACAAGATAGCTGCTCAGGCATTTTCTTTCCTGGGTATTGGATCAGAGTGGATGGTGTTTGACGGAAGTGGGATACATTCTCCTCTGCCTACCTTTTCCAAGACGGTTTTTCCCTCTGGAGGCTGGTCAGCAAAACAGCACAGGAAGAGCTGGGCCAGTTGGATTGTGAAATAGGAGAAGAAAGCGAGGTATCGTACAATATCTGAGGCAATGCCCTGTGGAATAAGAAAGAGCAGATTAAGGAGGCTGCTACACGACTGCAAATACCACAATCTTTTAGTAAGAGTTCGTTTGGTTTATTTGCTTTAAGCTATTCCAGACGAGTTGCGTGACTGACTTTTATTTTAAAGCAGGGACACAATTAATTGGCTTCGTGGCCGCATGCCACAGAAAAATAACACTGCTCTTGCATCAAGACATAAGGTTTTCAGCAGGATCAGAATGTGTTGTGGTCGTTTCATCTTTTTCAACATTACTTAACAAATCACACAACATCCTGTGGTATACAGCGCTATTTATCTCCACTGTGGCTTTGGATGCAGTTTCACAACAGCATTATATTCATTACATGGCTTTTCCCATGCTTAAACATTGTATAGCACAGGATATGGTTTATACGCCAAGATCACAGACACAATAAAGAGTATTTTGGACCTACATGCTAAATAAGGGTAAAAACCCAAAGTCTTTAATGGTGTACTTTATATAAGTGACTCGATAGTTAAAGCTGCCTCTAGCCACGCTAAGAGCCCGTATCTGTAAATAGTGAGATTGTGGTTTTACAGACCAGCACTCTAACTTTCAATCAAAGGAGCAGCTGTGATATTAACCACTCAGAGACTTTTGTGAAATGTAGGACTCGCATGTTATTCCTGACATACAGAAACTGTGGGTTTTGGCAGAGGCATTGTTTATGACTGGGTCAGCGCTACTGCCACAGCCAGTCTGTTGTCCAGCAGTACGGGTATGCGTGAAAGTCAGAGCCATGGTAAACAGTAAAATTACTTTCTCTGAAAAATGTGGTGCTGTACCCAGAAAGAAGATACGAAGGGGCCAAATGGATCCGGCCACACAGTGAAAAACACGGTCAGCATGGTTGGAGAGTGGGTGGGAAAAATGTAGGTCAAGCAACTAAGAATGGCCGAGGGTCAACAAACACGAACCCTGTCAACTCGAGCCATCGACGCGGCCATGTGAATAGGACACTTTCTTTAGAAATATTTTGAAAGTGTGTCAGTGAATTATGTATTGTGAACTGACAAAGAAGAAGGGGAGAAAGTGGTGCTGCACAGCTCAGCACATTCTCCCCTTCTTCTTTGTCAGCTCACATTTGTCATTTAACATCAGTCACAAGAGAAGAATCCTTTTTAGTGTCCTGCAATAAGACATGATCAGCAGCTACAGTAAAACATTCCACAAAAAATACTGTAACATGGACACACATGCAAAAACACGTGCCCTACATGGCGAAAATATTCAAGTTTCAAAAATGTGTTTTGTAACAAATGAGCCGGGCTTGCTGTTTTCCCTTGTTTCCAATCTTTCTGCTATATTAAGCTAATGAGCTTTTTTTAGTTAGTGGTTGCTTCCTCTACAATTCTAACAGTATTATCATTCCTCTCATCTAACTCTTGACAAGAAAGTGAATAAGCATATTTCCCCCAAATGTTGAATTATTCCTTCAACAAGGAATTCTGAGTGAAAGTGAAAACTTTTTCTCCTTCATTGGTTTTAGGATGTAGCGAGCGTCCGCGCTTGCTAATTTTTGTAGTTGTCGTCATTGTCTCTAGTCCAACTTTGACTGTGCACCGTCCATGACCAAGCAAAATACACCAGATGCTTTTAAAGTCTGACTGGAATTGAGGCGTATGAATTTGGTTCATCAACACGTACTGTAGATATATGATATGGAAATATATGGGTGGGCACATGTGTATCCAATGTGCACATGTGTGGTTTTATGAAATGAAAACATCTGTGCCTGAATTCTAAATGGCCTTGCATTATGTGTGGATGCATAGATTTCCATCTGGCTGTGTTTACAGCAGTGTAGGCCCATAAACACAGCGCTGACGTTCCTCTGGTCTGACCCTGGGCTGCCATGTCTCACCAGCATTTATCCCAGGGCCATCATTACTCTCCCCCAAGCAGTGTGGGAATGTCACACTGAGGACGATAAAAAACAGAAATATGGATGTGTGTGTTTGTGTGTTTTTATAGAAATGCAAATGCGACTGCCCCACGGCTGTGTGTGCTTAAATAGAAACTTGCCCCATGCAACAATGATTGCAGTGTCTGACAGGAGACACAGGAAGAAAAGGAAAACTTAAACACACACAGGCTTGACCAGAATTGGCACCGTCATCCTCCAACACTTGGTTAACTTTAGGTTACCTTGGTTGAAATTTGGGGGATGAAATAGAAACTCTTTGCTGACACAGGGTATATCTCAAGCTGTGCTGCTGGAGTCTTGTGTCTAGACTATGGGTAGGAGTAGACCTGATTAGATGTGTTTTCACACTGCAGGTTCATCAAGTTCAAACCTGCAAACACTCACTTTACTGCTGAATAATTCCTTATTTTCAACCGAGAGAGCATTGTTGCGAGATTTGTGGATGAATCTTGTGTTAATCCATACAGCAGGACATGGTGGTGATATTTCTATTGAATGGAGCGATACAGTGTTAACATTAACAGGCTGAAGACGTACCTCATCCATGGCCAGCTGGATCTTAGCTCTGAGAGGCACCAGGGAACAGACAACAGCCAAGACCCAGAACAGGAAGAGGAATACAGAGGAGCGACAGCCTCTTACTCTTTCCAACTGGATGATGCATAAGGCCAAGATCTAGAGAGAGACGCACAGAGAGACAGAGAGACTTAATGTAAGAGTTCACATGTGCAGTTCTTGCAGCAGAGAGGTGAAACAACTCGACCCCTGAGCCAGAGAGCAGAGAGCCAAAACTCAAATCTGTGCCACGTTTATGAACAACCTGAAATGACTGATAAGCACAGGAAAGTGTGATTTCCAAGTATGAACTGACTTTCTCAACTGTTTTCTGTTTGTGATTCATTTTTAGTCGCGGTGGAGTTGCTCTGGGAAAGGCTTCTTTTCAAGCTGCCATTCAGTGCTATTCCACTTTAACTGAGCTGAAGAAAACAAAAGCCTTTAGCTGCCAATGTCACTGCCAACAGGACACAGAGGGTATAATCACATTATGTCTGATCTAATGCAGCTGATAGTAGTTTTGAGAAAGAACATAGGTTTCTGGGATTTCCCTGGCCGCAGGCGCAGATGTCTTTTGGTTGACTTCCGCCTATAAAAACATAACACATGTACGGTATGTCCGCATTCCCTGCACCCATTGCTTCATGTTGTCCCGCTTGCCTTAAAAACAAACTCCATCCTGAGATGTTTTCTCAGAAATAGGACTGATTCAGTGTTCAGTGGACATGGCTGTCTGCCTGTCCTCGATGGAGTCACGCATCTGCCATTGAACCACTGTAATTGCTCCCTCTCTGAGTGGTTGGCCAAGTGAGACGTCACTTCGTCATGCCAGCTCATCACCAAGCGGGGAGAAAGCGGGTGTAGGTTTTATACTGAGTACCACATTGGTTACTTAACGGTGAGCCACAGCATTGTCCTGTTATAAACTATAGCGGTCAGGTTATTATATAAGAGTTTCACATCAACAACCTCATACGTTGTATGTGGAGATGTGACTAAGAGGGTGAACATCTTTATGTGGTCTGGTTGATATAAACAATATCCAGGGTTCTCATTTGTCTGCTGTGGTGACACGCAGAGCGTTTGTTCATTCATTTTCCCGAATCTCTCGATACTCGCCAGTTTATTGAAGGATGAGTGCAGAAGCTTTCAGTCAACATGTAAATCAAATAACACCTAATGATTACTAAAATACATTTTTTACAATGAAAAATTATATTCCAATACTACATATTTCCCAGTCATAGGAAAGCCATCTATGGGACTCTGTACTGTATCTCCAATGTCTATCAGACCACAGCGTATCAGTCAGTAGCAAGTCCATGGCAAGAACATTATGTTCTCGACAGCTGGTACAAAACTGATGATGCTGAGGCTGCATCCGCCTCAATCCAAACTTTAACATGAAGAGAGGAAAATGCAAAGCTGACCTCGGAAAAGGACCCTCCTATTCCCAGCCTTCCGCTCCGATTTGCCATATTGCTGCAAACCATCAGCCCATCTGTTTGTACAAGTCAGTGGGTGGAACTAAGTCCATCACTAACCCCCGAATCAAAAACCCTACCTTATAATTACATGGGAAGTGTGCAGTGCTGGGGAAGGAATAGGAGTTTTACGTCATGGTTTTGCTGATTATAGTCAGTGTCGTGTGTGTACTTCATCAATAGTGACCACAATTCATTCATGGGCTGACTGACTCGGGCAGAACTGTTCCTGTACATTAACTGTAGTTGAAGGGGCGACAAAACAAGTTAGTCTGAGTGACAAGAACACAGTGTTCCAGGTCTGCATCCAGGGTGGTGGGAGGCTCCAATCAGCAAGTACATTTGAAGATTGTTGACAAGCTACACTTAATATTATTTGTTTGTTGACTGTCGCCAAGTGTTTGTTCATAAGGGAATTGTTGGGCCTCTGTAGATAAAGAATATGGTCTGTGCCAGCTCCACATGGAAAGTGTCCTGAGACAACGTCTGTTGAGAAATGGAGCAATACAAATATAATTGAATTGAATTGCTCCCCTAGTGTGATAAATGATTTCCTCAAAATAAATAACCACTTTTGAAATGTATCCTTCGATACAAGAGACGTCTCAGTGTATTTTTGCCCAAACACGTGCTGCTATTTACTCAAGAGTCTGAAAAGACCACAGGTGGGAAAGGCTGTCTGCCATGGAGAGAGTGAGACTGTGCAGGACCTGTTTGAAGCTGCAGAGAGAGGTAGCTTTGTGCGTAAAGCTATACGGCTCTGTGGGTCAGCTTTAGAGGCTCACTGGACTACAGCAACCCTTCCTATATGGACTCAGCACTCTTGTACCGCATTGTAATTCTTGCATCACTCCTGCTGAGGATAAACAACATTTTAAGCTTGCCATGCCACCCATGTTGTGAGCTGCACCAATCTTCTGTTTGCTCCTACTCATCATTTAAGTATCATTTAAAATCTGCTGAAAATGAGTGGGAGTGAGAAACATTCAGGGCTGTTTCTATCAACACAAGCCACTGAAAACATTTCTCTGATTGCACACCAGCCCTGTTTGAGGCAGAGAAGAGGCAAAGCACATTTGTAAAGATTAAGGATGTCATCTATATACTGCATAAATCTGCACAGGTCTTGCACTGATTGGGATCTGAACGCTTGACTTGTCTGAGCTGTTTCTCTTCAGATCTGAGCAAATCAAAATCGCATTGTATGGATTTTGGGTATGATTTTGTTTGTTCAACACCTCAGGTTCCTATTCTGGTGGAAATTGTATGAATGGTTTGTCCTTTATATTTTTTCTTCCTTTCTGTGCAATTGCAATCAAACATGTTGCACCTTAAATACAGTTTTGGTCAGAACAATGGCGCTCAAAGGAGGAACTGAAAACCTCCAGTCCAGCAACACACCTGTAGTCCATACAAAGACCAGACCTTTCTGTGTAATTAACTTTAACATAAGCTACAATTGTGTATCATCACCTTTGTATTCTGTGGTTTTGTGTTTTTTAAAGATGAACCAAAAAGTTGGAAGAGATTCAAATCAAGTTGATTTAAAGCACATGATTAGTCAACACTCCGCCACCGCTGAGCAACTCATTTGCATGCAAGTACACGATTGGACAATAGCATCAACAATAGCTCTTATTCAGTAAACTTGAGTGGACAAACACTGACCATCCAGTGAGTCAGTGCTCACAGTTTATGACTGATTGGCCTTTGATCTGCAGAGATGTGAGGATAACTATATAGTATATACTTTGGAAGAGTATAGACCTCAAAAACATTTTTCTTCATGGCATGCAGTCTTTTACTTGCACAGCAGCTACCAATCATATTCTTCGTTATATTGAAACTTTCCACATACATACGTACACTGATTCCAGATCAAATAATAGCTCATCAGTGTGCAGAGTACATGCTGTATGTTCTCTGCGCTCTGATGAGTGATGGTCAAATACAGGTTGTGTTTACAGGCTGCTGTAATATTTACACTGCCTGCAACAAGATAAATCTGTCCCTGGTTGTGCATCTCACCTCAGTGTCTGGCCAACATACTCTATGCACACTATATAGTCTTTCATTTGTCTGCACTTTGACATGAAAGCAAGCAGGACACGGCCTGAAATATTCCCAAAACCTATCTGTAACCCAGAGCAAAGGCAGAAGGGACGTCAGATGTGCGATTATAGCTACAAATCATTGACATTGCTCAATCAGTTTTTCTAGTTAAAAAGCATGAGTGCACTCTATGAAACTAGTGCACAAGCACGTGATTCGTTGGCAGTCTATAGGTTTAACAGTTCATACATACATATTTCAGTGGTATGCATGAAATTCACATTTGCCTTTTCTGTTAATACACACATAGTACATGCACTTGTCACATATTACAATGCTTCAAGTGGATGAGTCCACAAACTGACTGAAAACAACATCTGCGTTGAGATGGACCTTGATTTATAGATTGTCTATGATAATTATGATGGGACCAGTGCTACCCTAGGGCTGTGACCAATGAGTAAGCAGTGATGCAATTCTGAGAGTTTGTGAAAGGTTGATTACTACAGTTTGAAAGTAAAGGTTACAGCCAACATAAGACAAAAACATCTGCTATGCTTGGTGATGGATCCAATAAAGCTGAGAACATTGCATCTGTTCTTCAAACTTTCATGGCAAAGTTTAGTTTCACTTTCTCAATGAAGTTTGATGGTTGTTGTCTTGAAGTTTTGCAGGAGCAAAAACAGAGAAAGAGCCAAATGAGACAGAGTATAAAGAACAGTAAAGTCTGCATATGGAGGAGGTGGGTGGATGGATGGGTCAAACAAACACAGGACGTTCACCTATGTCCAGTGTGAAACCAAAAGTCAATGTTGACTTTTTTTAACGCACGTAACCTACTTAAGTTACATAACGTGACCACGTGAAGACCACGTGAGGAAGGTTTGGTATGTCTGTTGCTGATATTCTCCAATGTTCATATATGCTGTTTCAGGATTTTATCACTTTCAAGGGTATCAAGGCATCAAGGGTGCTGCTAATCCACCCTTGATGCATTGAAGCAAGTCTTATACAAGGTTAGAACTGGTCCCTAAGCATTAAGAGCTCAAGAAATCATAAAATTACAAGGAGTTCAATCCAACAATTCCCAATTTGGACAAAACATGAGGGTGAACATGGGTGAGTAAAATTAGGAGAGAGCCACAGTATTTACCACAGTCATACTGCGTATGATGGGGCTGAGTAGGAAGACCATGTGCTGTTGGATCTCCTGGCTCCTCTCCAGCAAGATGTAGAAGAACTCCACGAAGCCAAAGGAGGCCAGCAGGAAACCCAACACCTGAACAGGACAGGAAAGTGATGGGAGATGGATTGGATATACAGTCACATTTACCAGGATATTTCTCTTGAGGCTGGGGATCTTGTTGAGAAAAACTGGCAGAAATTTAGTTTTTGTGTCTGATTTCAGTTGTGTGAAAAACCTTGAACAATAGACCGACGACTGGCCAAAGCCTGTGTGAAGTCTCACCATCTTGGCAGTGCAGAGGCACGACATTCGAATGCGTCCGCGGTCATGACAGTAGAGGTGAAGGCAATAGAAGGGGGCCAGCAACCAGAGATAGATACAGGGGACCCACACCAGCACTGTGTTCTGGAAACACTGGGTCAGGTCTGGGTTGGCCGTGTACCACGTACGATTCCAGTCCTACAACAAAGAGAATGTAAGAGAGCCAAAAGTTCAGATACAGACAATAAGCGTGAGAGTCAGAAATTGAGGTAAAACTGTGAGATTGTATCCATCATCTGAGAGACAGAGCCGATGAGGGCCAAGTTCAGAGAATCCAGACTTGGTGCAGGTCCTACATTTCATCCATCGAGGCAGTGGAGAGTGAAACCACAGCAAGTCAACAGAAAATGTGTCTGTGCCCAATCCTGAGAGAGTGTGAGTTGGAAGAGGACTTTTGTTTTTTGCTAAAAAGCTGAGTCAGTTTTGGAATTTTTTAAACCAAGTCTCAAGCTTGTTTTCTAATTTGAGTTGGACAACATATGCTGTCAAAACATTTAAATGTGAGGTCAAAGATTATACTAATAATTAAGCCTATAAACAATAAAAGCCCGTGCAGACGAGGCGTGTTGAGCAAACACTGCCAAGGTTTGAGATTACGTAACAGCAGCAGAAGCAGGATAGGTTGAAAAAAAAAACTTAAGTGGAGCTAAGTGGCATGTTGTTGTCTTGCTTCCCTTGTTTATCACCTCACTGGCCTAATGAGGGGCAGGGTGTCTGGCTGCGCTAACGAGGCTGCCCTGCGGAGTCACCACAGGAAGTGGTTTTAAAGCCTCGAGCATGGCAAAGCAGTCTGGCCCTGCTGGTAGACTCCCAAGTGGGATAAGGGAGAGAGGCCACAATTGGTGGCGGCTGCAGGATCGTTATGTAACGATCGTCCACCCGCAGCCCTGCCAGCGAACCACGGCAGGTGAGACGCACTTTACGCAGATGGATGCTGCCGCTCGGGGGGAGGCATGTCTCAGCGCGAACAGTGATTAATTCAAGTTTACAATCAGTCGCTACTGTTTGCTGCCTCTGGTGCCACGAGGGTTCTGAATCACGGTCTGACTGTAGACCTGTTCACATCAGAGCGTGCACACATCTTTGCTTGCCTCACCACAGTGTCATAAAAAATTCCCACATAAACCTTCATAACATAGGTGGTTCAGGTTATGTAATCAACGCAGCATTTTGCACGTACTGTATACTAGTGGTCTCTGTGAGCACCGACGTACCAAAATCCATTTCAGTGATAAATCTCTTGAGAGGCAGTGAGTGGGAGGCTACTTTCGCGGACTCTTCTGAGTCCTGCGGTCAATGGCAGACGGATGAACAGAGCACTTTTATGTAAGAAATCCAAATGTCAGACCCTCTCCAGGCACTTTCTTGTGCATTTTGCTCAGTGCTTATCCTGTGTCTCACCCGTGGCTGAAGTGGTTGCAGTAAACTTGTAGATGCCAACAGCTTGGGTGCCCAAGGTGTCTATTTTTACCTGACAAACACAGTAATGTGAAAGCAGATCTGCTGAATGTCTCTTTTTACATACTCTATATTTGATAGAGAACTTCACTGCCTAGTAACCCCATGGCAATCCAATTCATGTGCTGATAAGTTAAATTAATGATATTTTGTCACTGGGTTGAGAGCGAAACAGCATTATGCGCCTAATGCGAGTATGCAGCACACTAATTTTAAAAGGCATCGATCACTTTGTCTTGACTTGATTTAAAAATAAAGAAACTAAACACACCTGTAGCTCCTGAATTGGCCCCTTTCAAATTTGTCCACCCTAAATAGATTGCATGCTATATGTTTCTGGATCAAGCCTCATCTGATGAGCTGGATTGAGCATATTCAGTTCAGTATTAATGCCAAATAAATCCCCAGTGCTACCCTAGGGCTGTGACCAATGAGTAAGCAGTGATGCAATTCCAAAAGTATGCGAAAGGTTGATTACTACAGTTTGAAAGTAAAGGTTACAACCAACATGAGACAAAAACATCTGCTATGCTTTGTGATGGATCCAATGAAACTGAGGACATTGCATCTGTACTTCAAACTTTCATGGCAATGTTTACTTTCACTTTCTCAGTAAAGTTTGATGGCTGCTGTTTTGAAGTTTTGCAGGAGTAAAAACAGAGAAAGAGCAATAATGAGAAACAGAAAGGGAGAGAGAGGGGGAGAGGGGGGAACAACGCAAGATGGGAGTGAATGTATTCAATATTTGGCATGCCAGCTGGATCACGGCCAGTCTTCTACTTTTTTTTACAAGCCAGGATTCAGAATGTGGAGGTATGCTAATGTGCAAGACTAAAAAGCCTCTCCAACAACAGCAGCTCCCTCAGTGTGACACATCTCCACCTCTCAGCATCTCACTGTGCTGAATCACAGAGTGGAGTGATGGCAACTACAACTGACGTGCATCAAAAGCAAAGTCTCCCATTCAGACTCGCTTTAGGTTAGATTTCTGGTGCACTCACATACTGTGCAGGCTACAGACTGAGAGGGTCAGAGTATGTTGTTTGGGGACTTTCCTCCAATAGTGCTGAGTGCTGCCAGGCAACATTTGAGGTTAATCTGTCCCCCCTCCTCTACACACAACCTTATTATTTTTCATTCAATTATTTAGTAATGAGTAGTTAATACGTGTCCAATGTCAATGAGCATCATAGTTAGTGGCAAAGGACACAAGAACAGCATGCTAATGTGGCTAATGCTAATGGAATTAAGCACTAAGTCTATCGCTGATTAGAATCCAACAGGTCAACAAGAGAAAGTAAGCAAAAGATCCTAATTATTTCATTGTGCTGTGCATTCAAATTTACATAAACATGCTCATTATTCAGGCTCCAAAAAACAAAACGTTTACATTAAGTTTTTAGTAACTGATATTGGCATACATCAAATGAGCACGAATTTTGTGACAAGGAAAATATCTAAGATATCCAACTCTTTATAACTCAACTGAATATGGTCCTGCATTATCTGGTCTTGGCAAATAAATAAATAAATAAATAAATGTGAGTTCATGGTCAGGTGAACACCTCACAAACTCACCCACAGAGGGTCCAGGCCACTCAGTCTGCAAAAGGCGTCCATCCACTCGCTTGCTCCTTCTTCACTGATGGTCCACTTGTTGGGGTCGGTCACTCAGCACCAGCACTGGTGTGTGTGTACGTGAGTGTGATGAGGGGAGAAAGACTAAAAGTATGTGTGCCCTTATTAGACTTTTCCTCTCTAGCTAATGGTAGTACAGCTTGGGTTTAGCTTGTTCCTGCCTGTCTGTCTGGGTGGAACTCTCTGTGTTTATTAGTGTGTGTGTGTGTTGGAGAGAGTCTGTGTGACTTTTCCTCCCCTTTAATAAAACATCTTCTCTCAATGAAACTCTGTTTCTGTCTGCCTGGCTGTTTGAACTGCTGCTGCCCTGAGATCCTGTGCCTTTCTGACTCTCACTCTGTCTGCCTGCTGTTTATGAGTGTGTCTCCTTGTTGGGTGGGTGGAAATCTCTCTCTCTCTCTCTCTCTCTCTCTCTCTCTCTCTCTCTCTCACCCCTCTCTCCTCTCCCACATCTGCTGGATTTCGATCAAAACACCACAGCAACTCCCCTCAATGGGATGACAGTCCCACACCCAGACACACTCCTCCCACTTTCACTCACTGCCCCTTACCTCCTTTCTCGCTCCCTCTTCTCCCTCCTTTCCCCACATCCCAAACCACCAGTCGTCTGACCACACAGTGTGTTTGTGAGCAGACATACCTTTTAAACTGAGACCAACAACACTCAGATAAATGCCATGATTTTACCTTCACTATACTCAAGTCCAATATATTAGCAAGCCTCTAGCCAGCGTTGTGCAACACCTATTCATGTGTATCACCAGTGGGGTGCAAAGCAAACATATTAGCATGTGTGTGTGGAAAACTCTTTGTAAGTGGACACTAGCGCCAACTTACAGCATACTATATGAGTCACAAAATGATGTTTTTCAGTCCAGAGACATGCATATCAATTTGAGTCTTTTTTGTTCAGTGGAAAATGTCGAGCTACCTCAATGGACCTCCTCAAAGGATCACATGCATTTCCAAGTGTTACAAAAAACCTGCTGATATGGGAAGAAAAGAGAATATGTTTGGTTAATTAGTCATCTTACTGGACAGAAAATGCACTGCTAGTGGAAAGTGTGAAATCATTACACAACTTTGTCCCCAAGTGTCATGTTGAGTTAGAGAGGGGTTAACTTTGAAACTCTGTGGCCATTTTATGAGAGACGGAACATTGGAGATATAAAAGGGACCTGATTGTTCAGCTGATGATGGAGTAACAGTAGCTTATCAGTGCTGTTTATGTGAGTAAGGCCATGTGTGCAAGTCTGGCACACTGAAATGGAGGGTTTGACAGGGAATTTAGACATATTCATACACTGTGCAAGCATAAAAACATGAGTGTGTGCCCTTAAAGCTCTTTGTAGTCTGCTGAAAAGCATCATCGAATGGCGTGATGATGGTCACTGGTCAAGACACAGGGGAAAACTTCAGCGCAGCAGCTGCGCAGGAAAGTATGACACCGTCTCGGCTGGGACTAACACCACCGCCATCACCACCGCACTGAAGAAACATGGAAAGTTCGGCAGAGAGGCAGACCACCACCAGGTCCTGTGTCTCGCCATGTGCAAATATGAGATTATTATTCTTTTAAAAATGAGTCATCTCTTCATGTTTCTCCTACAGGCTCCTCCGCCAAGCGCTTTTTATCCAGCACTTCAGCTAGCTCCTGGTGCAAAACGGTGAGAATTATGTAACATGACACGTGTGAAATCACTTGAATGTGAAATTCTTTGAAAAGTTGGATTTGACTGTGTTGTTTTAGGAGGTGACAGGAAACTGGAACTATAATTGTGGTAAAAATATTGGTCAGAAATGAATATTTTGAAGTGAACCCAACTGAGTATTGGGTGTGGTTTGTTATGAGGTGTGTTCAGAAAGTCAGAAAGTTCAAAATGACCCTACGCTGTCCTCACAGTTTACCCTGCTGGCTTCTACGTCAAACCCGTGGAAGACAAAGAGAAAATGAATGTGTGTAACACAGCCTAACGTAGCTGCCAGACAGATCTAAACAAAAAAGACATCCATGGTCTGACCGACTGTTGTTATGTCTCGGTCCCCCAGCCTGAGTGGAGTGTTGCTACCACATAGAAATGGTCCGAAACACCTCAAGCAGTGTACCACAACCAGTGTGGTGGGCGGTGTGTGTATGTGTATGTGACCGTAGCACGGGCTGCAGTGTTTACAGTACACCTTTCAGTCCCAAATAATACACAGGGGCCAAACGCTGAGAGAAAGATACTTAACATGTCTTCCCTTTCTGTTTTAACTCAAGTAACTGACATGCTTGAATCTCTGCGGCTGGCTGTTTGTGTTTTCTAATCAACAGTAGACAGATGACAACATCTGGTGCTTGGCTGTAGGAGGACATTTTTAGAGGTGTGTGAGAACTTTTCTCGAAAAGGAGCCCTGTGCACTGTAATCTCCCCAGGACCAAGTTAACGTGTACTGTCTTGACATTGTCCTGAGTTTATAAATCTTTTCCCTTCCTACACGATCTAAGTAAATGTGAATATATATTCTGATTGGAGCAGAGATAGTATCTCCCCTGTTGCATTCAGAATAAACTTCGTTGCAGCTTCCGAGCCAACGCTCTTCAGCTGATCGGTCCCAGACAGGAGCTTGAGGTTGGACGTGTTGCAACTCATGGAGAAAACGTAACACAAAAACAACACAAGGGCAGAATCGTGCACACGCGATGAAGACCGAACTGCTGGTACAGGCCCAAGACGGGTTAACATACACAAACATACACACGTTATGCCTGTAAATACAGTACAACCTAAATGAGCTCTGTGCCAGACGATGGCCAGACGGCAGACTGTTTACACCAATGGAGGGAGAGAAAGCGCCCAGCAAGAACCTGATGGGAGGCTGGCACTGGAGGAGGGCCACGTGCGGTCATGGCGTGTAGTAGTAGTAATGTGGACCTGGCAGGCGGTGGAGGGTGGCTGCGGGGGAGGCACTGCCCCAGCCAACCCGCGGTAAAGCGGTGGTTAACCAGTCTAGGTCACCTACACTTCCTCTGGCCTCTCTCCCCGGGAGGAAAAACAGTCTAGTCAAAATAATGGTGTCATTTTGGCTTCTTACGTTTGAGCAAGGGGAGACAAATTTAGGAACAGCAAAGCAAAGGGAGGGGCCTAAAATGGAATAAGAAACAAGTGAACAAAATATCTGCTCTGTATTTTTTATTCTCTCTTTGCTCTTAAATAAGCATCTTAAATGAGTGGCGCAGCTCCAGCGCAGCCTGTAAATTCAGATGTGTCAGCCTACGCAAGCAATTATAACTGGGCTCTGTGTTCCGCTTCTCTCCCTCCCGCTTTTACCCACAGTGCCATCTTACCCTTTCCTCGCTGCTTGGCTCTGTCGTTGAGATTAAACTTTGACTCTAAAACGCTTCCTGTCTGTCAGCAGGACTGCTGTGATGTGCAAACACACTTGATATGGTGAAGAAGATAGTGTGTCAGTGCAGTGTGTGTGTGTGTGTGTGTGTGTGTGTGTGTGTGTGTGTATCTCTGTGTGTGTCAGATCTGTTTCCTCAGTCTGTAGACTCCAGACCGGTCTCACATGCCTCTGTGAGTGATATGAGCCATAAAGTATTTACCACCTTACTGCTCTGGCACCTGTGAGAAGTCATTCATAATACGTCCAAATGCTCACACCTTGATTACTCACACACCGTTTAAGAAGAAACTCGACACACAAGTAAGTGTATTTTGGAAAATACACTTAAGAAATGTATTTCGGGAACTTATTTGCCTTCCAGCTGAGGTTTAGATGAGAACATTGATACCGCTCCCACAAATGCACAGAAGCCAAAATATAACGCTACAGCCAGCAGTTGGTTAGCTTAGCTTCGAAGGTAAGGATCGAGGCGTAACAGCATATAAAGTCAGTGGAAAGAAGCGAGTGGGCACAAAATTTACTCAGGGCGTCAAGAAAAGAGGCGCTGACGCATCTGTGCAAGTGGAAAATGTTTCAGTTTGAGTGAAACTCATCCCAGGGCTTCCTTAATGTACAGACATGAGGAAAAAGGATTTTGGACGGAGCTTGCTAGCTAACTGTTTCCAGTCTTTACGCTTGACTAAGCTAACAGACTGCTGGCTGTAGTCATCTATTTATCAGACATATATATGACAGTGGTCTTGATCTTCTCATCTAACTTTCAGCAAAAGAGCAAATGTTTCCCAAAATGTTGCTTCAATGCCACATGGAGGGCCAAGCTCTTCAGAAAAGCTCTGTGTCTGACCTTCACCAGCTGCTTCTCTGGCCAAATGACACTTCAGCCGATGCAACATTAACAGACTCTTCAGTTGCATAACCAATTTAGAATTAGCAAAGCAATTGCTGGGCCCAAGGTTTTTTTTTATTTTTTGTGTCTCTAATCTCAACCCAGCATCTCCAAACCTCAGACACAGTAAAGATGCTCTTTTTCTTCTCAGACAGCAGATGGCTTCCCATCATTTTCTCAACTGCCCTGGAACCAGAAGGTGTCTGAATGAGACTGTGCTGTGATTACCCTTCAGAGCAAAACCACGCGGGATGACAGCCAGCCGGAGGAATGGCAGAGGTGGCGAAGGATTGGTTTGGAGCACCCTCTCTCAAACAAACAATGCAAATAAACACTTCAATGTCAGTTATTTTTCGCATTTATTGTGCTCGCTTATGTATGCTCATATATGAAAAAAAAAAAAAAAAAAGATCCACCAATCAGAAGGGTCAAATAGTTTCTGAAGAAATACCTTTTAAATGATAAGAAAATACTTCTCTGACATGATTAGATGAAGAAATTTTATTTTGTAAAATATAAAAAACAATGAAATGCGTTGGCTGCTTGGTTATAAGCCACATATCATAATGTCATGTAACTGCCATTGTCACTATAAAGAAGAGGAAATGCAAAGAAACAGTCACCACCAAAATTGTGAATATTCTCCATTTCCTCTTGAGTTTCATCACAGATTCCCAGACAGACAGATCCATTAGGCAACGCTTCCTTTGTTTAGAGTACATCACCATGTGTCACATGTTTCTGTAAGTTTGAGTTCAACAAATCTGGTGATGAGTTCTTTTTGCAGTTCTAAAGGTTGCATCTATTTTTGCATCCCGACTGTTGAATAGGCCCACTCCACTGAGGATTTCATCTGGCATCATGGCATGAAACAGCTTCTTGGCTGAAAAAGTATTCGATCCAATGAGCACTGCAGGGGGACACAATTGACCAATCAGTGCCATGGGCAAGACTAATGCCATTGTTAAGGTGTGCGCCAGAAACAAGAGGAGTAATGACAGCACTGGCGACTGCTATAAACAAGATAGAAGCTGCTATCGAGGCTGTTCTTCACCTGACATCATAGGCTGTTTTTACTTCACTCCGCTCCACTCTTAAAACCCCAGAAAAACCAGTGTGCTACGAATCAGTGTTGAGTTGATTCAGGTGGATATATTAGTGATAGTTAAATCGAACCCCCCTCAGAAAGAGGAAGCATTAGCTTGTGAAACAGCTGGATTTGCAAGATCATGAGACTATGTGAGATCATGTCAGGCTTCAAGTTGAACCACAGCGGTTTGGACCAATCAGAGTCCTATGAGTAACTGCTGGCAGCTTAGGTATGACGGCAGCATGACTTTTTGCTCGAAATCAAGTGCTCCTAAGAGGGTAGCGTAGATGCTGCTATAGCATCAATTCTATCAGAACTGGAGAGCATTTCTTTATTGAAAGAAGAACAAAGAACAGCACTGAAGGCTTCTCATGATGGACAAGATGTTTTCACTCTTCCACAATGTCAAATGGTTCATTGATCTGATTACAGACAGTTTCCATGGATGACTTCCCAGATGGTTCTGTGGTGCATCAGGTTAGCAATGCCAGACTGAAAATGGAAACGGAGTGTAATGAGCTGATAATTCTGTCTGATATCAGGCAAATTGATTTCCTCTTGTGCAGTAAAGACAGTATCTCGATAGTGTTGGTTTTGCTTACAAAGTCTTAAGGTGCATGTTGATGATGATGACCTTGAATGAAGTATAAGATTGTGAGCTTATCTGATGCATTTTCTTCTATATACAAGTCACGTGTTTTGTCTGTATATTTATTCTGCTAATGGAAAATAAGTCACCTGAAGCATCTTAAAAACTAACAAGTTTTATCAAGTATTGAGTGATATGAGTTATTTCTGTTTTCTATGTAATGACTAATCATCTTTGTTATTTAGGCAGCCAGGCTTCATGTCAAAATATGGAAATATCAGACACACCTCACATTATTGTCCAGGAATGTGAAAGATTGCTTTAAAAAAAACACGTAATAGGCTTTGTAACGAACCAGTCATCAGCATCTATTCCATGAATAAAACCAAAACAGGTGACGCATCAAAACTTGCACACTCTTTCAGAATAACTTGGACGGTCTATTTTTTTTAGGACTATACTCAAACCACAGGCACAGCTTTGGGTAGCTGTGCTTTATGTGTCAGCCCGTGGTGAGCTTTGGTTGGGTCTGACCTGCCTGTGCTGACCGAGCCACAGTCCGTCCAAACAAAGCGGAGATGCTGGATGTGCGCCATAAGGCCACAGCATGGCTGAACTTTTGCAGCTGCAGGCAAGGGATCAGAAGTTGGTTCATTTCTGGTGCAATTCCGGGATTACAGATGAAAAACAGCCTTTTGGCCAGCTCTGGCATATTTACAGCAATGTTTACCAATGTGCACTGTCCCTGTTAAATAAAGCAAGAGAAAGAGAAAAAGAGAAAGAGAAAGAGAAAATTTACTTTTTGCCCTCAAACTTAAGGATAAACATATGAAGTTGTCGTAAGTTTATTCTTTAAAATTGGGGTGTATTGACATAATTACAGTGTAGCTTGTAGTCATCCATCCTTCCGCTCCATCCAGCGAATCATCAAGTCCATCCATCCATCCATCCATCCATCCATCCATCCATCCATCCATCCATCCATCCATCCACAGCCTTAGTTTGACTTGCATAGCATCTGCAGAGGCTCAGGAGCCTCAGTTTAACCAGGCAGGCCCTTTGAGTAAACACTGCCCAATTACTTTAACAATGCTTAATAGGATATTGTGGCTTTTCTCTAAACTCAAAACAGACCTGCAGCTACCCTAAAATAGCAGCGAGTGGAAATCCACGGGACGGTCCCCCGTCACTCGTTGGCCAATAACCTGGGTGACTGGCTCCCCCCTTAATAGAGCGTGGAGCCTGACTCCCACTCACTCTGGCCTCTCGTGACGTATGGAGGCACCAGCTCATCACAAGTCACCGCACTGAAGTGGTAAAACGAGCATCAACAAAAACAATTCCTCGCCTTTTCACATGTGGATTGTGGACCGAGCCCCTCTAAAAATATCACCAAGAAAAACTGAGGGGGAGGCCAAGATTGTGGCTGTAACATTTATTAGGGAATCATCCACTCCCTGCACTCTCTAAAAACATTGTCTTTTTCAGGCTGGAAAACAAATGGGATGAGTGCAATGTGGTGAAATGGTGAAGTGATGACCTGCAGATTTTCTACCACTGGCTGCTGTTGTTATAATATCATATATTATGTTCTGACAACCACTGAATTCAGCCACAGTTTTAATTCGGGTCTGTTTCACTTCGTACTTTATGTCTTTTGGATTGTTGCCAGCTGTTTAACACACAGTTGAGTCATGGCTGTTACACAACAACAACGACAAAGAAAGCTAGCATGTGCTTGTTAGTAACGAGCCCAGCAGCACCTAAGCTGCAAAATGACCCTGAAATATACACATTGTTTTCATATTTGTGCTTGAACTTGGACTCCAGCCTGAAAACCAGCTACACCAGTTAACATCATGGTAACACGTTCTGAGACTCGTGCCATTATTTCCATGCATTCATACTATCCATCACCGCTTTCCTCCATTTAATCCAGTAAAACAAACGCTGGAAAAATGAGCTCCACACACTACAGTAAATCATGTTCATATCCAAACCATCTTCCCACATGGCATATCCAAAATTCAACAGTAGCGCTCATCACTCAACTTCATATTGCAAGGCCATTTGTACTACAGTATGTACTCATATGCTGCAAACCCACAGTTTGCACCCTGTAAATCAAAGAGTACAAACAGAACTTCCGGAACACCATATAGGACAGCAAAGGCCGGGATGGCAAAGCAGAAGAGAGCCACATCCTGTGGCTACCAGGAAATACTGGTGAAATGACAGGTTTCATAAATGAAGGGCTGCTTGGCTTGCCATCACACCCTTTAAATGGATTGTTTCCCTAAATGCATCTGCCTCTGTGTTTGAAAATAATTGTAAATGTAAAAACCATGATGACTGTATTCTGAGCTACTTCAACTGATACAACCCGTTTATTCCAAAATGAACACAGTTTCTCTTCAAGCACATCGTCTGTTTTGGTTCATGTGCATATGGAGCAAACCTTCTTTATATAAACCATCTGATGCGCCTGAACTTGCCATTGAGGTACGTCTAATTTCTGTTGACTAGGCTGTAGGCTGCTTTTCACTCATTTTCCCAAGCTTGTTTACATACTTCCTTGAAACAGTCTTGTGTGTCTTGTGGGCCATGAATGTGTTTTCTCGATTGGCTTCCTATCTGAAATAGTGGTTATTATCCAACCGGTTCATTCAGAAATCTCTGTCTTGATGAGGATTGCCTGAACATGCATGCGTTTTCAATTCCCCTACAATAAGGAACAGATTTAAACATTCATCTCCCATCCCATTGGTGAAAAAAAATATCACTGGAAGGAATAGTGCCAGACAGACAAGGGCCATTTAACTTGTACCAGACGAAGCTAAATACACTCTCCAGTGTCCATGAAAACAGGCGGTTTAGAGTGTGATTTAACTAGGTCTGTACGGGGCACAAGATAGATTTTCAAGCGTAAACAATTCAATAATGGAAGAGAAATCACTTTTCTCTGGTTTTAATCTTGTACAGCCATCTATAAAAAGGGTTAGGTGGTGGTTTTTAGGAGGCTTGGTGAATTTAAATCAGAAAATGAACTCCTTTTTTGGTACTATTTTATGAGACATCTTGCCTTTTCCAGAGGGATACCACCAAACCATAAAATGGTTGGCTTTTTTAAACAAAGTTGCATAACTTTAATTTCTTTCTCGACCTAGTTTTGTTACAATTTTGGATTCATAACTGTTGTTTTCAAGGGGAATACCATGCGGTTTGAGAATTTATATTGTCAAGGGCAGCCCAACCGATATTTGTGAACGTCAACAAAGCTCCTCAGAGGTCATGATATTCTAGTTGTCACAACCCAAAATTTAGGCCAAATCTAAGAGCACTTTCCTGCTTCTGATCTTGCATTCTGTCCTTCCAATGAAGGAAGGTCAAAACCAGAGGCAGTTTTACCAGGAAACATGATAACAGGACTGCGATGTCATCTTGCAGGTGGATTTTTGCATCAGAATCAGTAATAAGTAATGACAGCAGCAGCTAATAAAGCTCATTAGATCTGAAAATCACCACACAAGGGCCCTTCACAGCAAATCTGGATGCTGGACTGTTTTCCTTTTCCCATGTTCTTGTGCATTTCCCCTGAGTGCTCCAGTGTCGACTCATAGTCTAAAAACATTAACTGGAGCTTTTTATCTGTGGTGTGTGAGTGAATATGTTTGTCTTGGGCTAAAAGCCAACCCTCGAGTGTGACCTTGAATTGAAACAGGAAAATACAGAAAATTTATGAATCAAGCATTTAACTGTACTCATGGGCAGGGCTGGCTGATGGTACACGTGAACCACAACCGCTGCATGGCCTCAAGTGTGAGGGGACTTTTCTTGTACTTTTGCATTTCAAAGCCTGCATCATTGTCTCCTGCTGAAGGTGTTAGTCAGCGTCCAGCTCCACAAGCATGCAGGGAAAACTGTAACAACTCCAGTAAGATATAATCATGTACGTATGTGGTTTTTTTTTTCCCCATCTTGGTGTCTTTTTTTATACCAGTAACTATAGTAAACATGTACAAGCTGTTACCTGGGTTTTGGATAATATTGCCATACTTGAGAAGGAGGGGAAATGCTACTTTTACAGAGAGAGATGACATTTTCTTTTCAAAATTCGAAAGGTCAGTTTAGTGAGCACTGTTATGTAAGACACACACGTGGAGAAGTGGAGCACAGTGTGTTTGTGACTCCATCGGACAATGGATCTGACTCATGTGTCTTAAGTCTAGAATGTCTGATCTTAACTATGTTTGATCTGTAGTCCAGCTCTTAATGAATCTACTTTAAAGGACCACTCCACTGATTTTACATGCTCAGTTTACTCATCATGAGGAGTGCTACTCAGCCTGTGAAAACTGTTGCATATGTCTTATCTGGCTCTGCAGTGTTTCCCTGAAATAATCCTGATCATGTTATCGGGGTCGTTACCCACACTAGGGTCTAAAAGTCAGGATATGTTAGCCCTTGCTCCTTCAAATCTGAACATTCTTGTGACAATCTGTCTCTTGTGAGAGCCCCAACTTTATGACAGTGCAATGTTAAATCACTGGAGTACCCCTTTAAAGAATGATTCATGTTACCTTCGCCCTGTGCCTTTTTAAATCCATTTTCGCCATCACAACTCCTCAAATTTTCATTGATTTCTTCAGTGTAGATCTTACATAACTGTGTGAGAGAAATGCCCTCCAATACACAAACATATACGCACACACGGGGCCAATTCCACAAAGAAGTTTTAAATTTTCCAGTTTGAGGTGATGGCGATGTTGACCTTGAAGCAACATATCATCTGGAGCTCAGAAAACCTAAGTATAGAACCCGCTCATAAAGCTTTTAACCAAATCTATTCTTTTTTTTTTTATTTATTTGAGGAGAGGATTGTCAAGAACAATATTACGTGCGTAAACGCAGACACTGACGCATGCTGCTGTCATATATTCTACATCTGGGTAAATAACTAATTTTACTTAAAATCATGTGCGCAACACACACACCCACACACAAGCTTTGGGTGTCCCACCACACCAGTCAGGGCCCAAACGAGACAAGACCTATCATGTCTCCTCTCAGTGAGAGCAGACATTGTTGACTCACTGTAGTCTAGAGGCGCTTAGCCTGGGTCCCACCACAGCTATGCACTGTCTGACCAGAGCCTCGGAGCAAAGGGTGTGCAGACTCACACACGTCCATGGATGCATGCAAACATTATACAAAAACAGACAGACACAAATACATATATACGTACAGGCATATAGACATATTTTTTTTATGCCAGTCTCACTCTTTCTCCAGCTCTGTGGTTTGCTCTTTAATCCACACATCAATCAAACATGCTCAAGAGCAAGAAAGCCTGCACTTTCTGTAGGTCTGTCTTTCATTCAACCGCACCATATTTCACCTAGCTGTTGATTACTTCATATATTCGTTAGACCATAGTCTGAGAAGGCCAGTTTGCTCTTTGGGGACAGACGTTACACCTGTCACACAGTTAAGCAAAGCCTTTCTGAAAACCACTTGTGTTGAAAGGCTCTATTTTCTCTCCATAAATCCGCCAGGCATGTGTCCTAAGTGTGCCAGACACACTCCAGCCTGTCCTCAGACATCAAGCCCAAGTCTCACGCTCCACTTAAAGGCCCCTTCACCTGACATCATAGTGAATCAATTGATGTTCAAGTATTCATCCCCTGACTCCTCACACCCATGTCTAGATTAGCCTCTTACGGGGCCTAGTAAATGTACTGTTAAGCCCCCATTGGTCCCCTACCTCCCCTCCTTTATTCACTCCGTATGTTCTCATTTGCCTATTAATTGCAGTGCACATAACAAAGTATAAATGGCAGCTTTCTTATATGCCAAGAGACCCAGAAAACAACCATCAGTCCTGTGCTGGAATAATACTTCCTGGCACCAGGTTTTGTGTAAATTTTGTGTGTGTAAATTTGGGATAATTTGTTAATTTGATGTGGTTATTTCATATTTAGAGACCACAAACAGAGCTGAAAGAGACTGGATATAAGACTTACATCCATCATGTGACATTTATTTATTTATTTATTGCAGGTGCTGCTTTTAAAAAAATTAATGAAATTGAATTTTAGTCCCAAGTGTGTCAAGCTCCCAAAATGCCCAACCCTTCATTTCCCCAAATGCAGCCCTATGGCTTTATATGAGATAATCCAGGTTATCTTCTTAGACTTTAGACAGCTCCCTCCACAGCCACCGAAGACATCTGTTTTCAACTCGGGTACACTAACCTTCATGTGTAAAATCGGTGGCGTGTCAGCTCTAAAACTAAAAGAGAAAGAGATTCTTTATAGAGCATGGCCAGAAGATTAGGTACAAATGCAGGACCCACCTGAGCTGATATTGTATATTAGAGGTCCAGATTCACAAACAAACTAGCGATTAGTTGAATCACCAAAACCCAGTGACACGGAGTGAACTCTGGGCTTTTGGGGCCCGGGGGATTGGGTCCCCAGAACAGTTGTTAATCCTGTCTCGTTCACACCTGTGACCTACACAAACACACACACACTCACCCAAGGAGGACAAAGGCAACCCACACGTACCGATGTGCAGCCACACATGCGTAGCCACCCACAGTCAGACAGACAGATAGGGAAACACATAACCGGTGTCTCACCACAAACACACAAACACACACACACACAGACTACCGACACACCCCGCCATTCACTGTCCTGGCCTTGTTTACTCATGACCATCACAGCTCTGCAGCAGTCAACCCCATCATTCCACAGATTCCTGCATCCCAGCACTATTTTATGTGCTTTGCAGAAACACTTCTGTTTTTTTCTGCTCTTGAAAGACAGGACAGGACAGGCATTACTATGGTTAATGCTGACTAACATAATGACATGAAATGAATGATAGCAACAGGATCAGAGCAAACACAGCACATTTTTTGACTTAAGGCTGAATTTTCCCTTTTTTTGCATTTGAAAAGCTGAAATTTAATTGTTCTGTATGCTGTCTGGTTTGGAGGCCCATGCTTGCAGCAACATATATTTGACTGAAACTGAAATGATGATGAAAACTGGGACCAACTGGAGTTTCAAAGGTATAACTGGCCTCAGAAGGCCTTTTTCGGTGCAACACTGCCATCTGTAGACCATCGACAATGACTCTGATTGCTCCAGTGACTCCCTCGTTTTCTTTGCTTAATTGCCTTATTGTCAGGTTTAGTCTTATGTAACAAGCCTAAACAAAAGATCCACTCATGATTTGTTTGACACAGAAAAGCAGAGAGTGTCTGGCCAAAAGGTAATTTTCTGTGTTTATTTTTTTAAATGCTTGGTTTCCTCCCACAGGCCAGAGATATGTAGGTCAAGTGAACTACATGAACTCTAAATTGGCTGTTGTGTGTGGATTTGTTTGTGTTGTGCTATAGCCATGTGGCAGACTGGTGACCAGTCCAGGATGCTGACCCTGCACAGCAATAAGTAGCTATAGAGACGAGGTGGATAATTATACAGTTGATCGCTCTGGGACCTTCTGAGTCATAAAATGCACACTAAAAGAAAATGACCAACCACATAACTTTCAAATGTATCTCAGTTAGTTAGTGTCTGAGTTCTCTTTAACCATGAATAACACATTTAAGCATACTCCTTGAACAAACAAAGAGCTGCATGGGCCTCCATGCTGATTACAAATTCATTATATCGTTTTCTTCTACAGGCTAATATTACACACAGCTCAGCGTTTTTGTAGATTTGAGCACATCTCAAGTCTTTAAAAGTCTAGTGAGACACACAATGGCATAGAGTGACAAACCCCTGATCTGCTCAGACAGAGCATGAAAAATGAATCAACCCCCACAAGATTGCATTGGGTGATTTTAATAGACAATGGGGGCATTTATTTATTATCAACTGTAAGCCCTCTATTCACACAGACACAATTGGATGGAACCAGAAACAAAGCAACAACAAAAAACCCTCCAAAACTATCATTCACGGTCAAAAGAAATATATTGGAAAGTGTCTCCTGAGACAGCTGTGTTTCACAGACTAAAATCATGATCAGTTTAGCTTTGTCATCCCTTTGCTGAAACACCTGTCTACTGCGACTGTACGTTGTTCATCACAGTAAATTAATTTAAGGTAAAATAATGCGTTATGCATAACACTGCAAGTCAGAGAAACTTTGACGTGCGCAGAACCAGTAAGACTTATAACACACGACTTCACTGCCTTGGTAAACAAGAATCTTTGCGCAACGGAGATGCGCAGTGTTGTGCAAGTCGCTTACGTCATACGTCTGCGCCACATCCTCGCTCTGACATTTCCAATGACAATTTGCTCATATTTCTCTTCCTTAACGCAGGTAGTTGAGCTATAAACCGGCTACCATGCAACGAGCCACGCATACATCTTTATATTACTGCTCAAATATCGTCAGTCCAACGATGATTCGCCAGTGTTTAACATGTAGAGGTAAGCTGCAGCCCCGCAGATTACTTTAGCAGCGTCAGCGGAGAGCTGAAGTGCTAAAAATGCTAAAAACACCATCTAATGTGGTCGGGGTTCATATGTAGTTAAGACGCTACTTGCATGTTTTTCCATACAGCTGTGCTTTCCATTGGTATTGTAACATGCTTGAAGGACTTCACTTGACTTAATGTTTCATAATAGACTTGTTAGCTCACATAATTGTCCCACTATGAGACACTTGCTGTATATTTAACTATAACATTTAATTTACGTAACACCGGGAAAAAGGAACAACTATCTGTGTAGCTACAGTACATTTCCACCCCGAAGATACTCATAACTTTATTATCCTTTAGCAAATAGCAACAACGCTTAAAACTCAACATATTTTTGGAGTACTTTGGAGTTATATATTAAACATAGACTTATAAATGTTTGAGCTCCCAGTACGGACAGACTTTAAGCCCTGAGGTCGTTGAAAGAACAAGAAATAACTCCTTTAAGTCTTCAGTGTCGCTACGTGTTTGTCGCGGTGCTGTCAGCTAACTGTACATTGTGTGTAACAGTGCCCGTGCAGCTGAGCTCACGCGCTTACAGTGTGGTCCCGCCCCCACGCGACAGTGAGGAGAAGGCGATGCTGGACCGAATCCTGCGCGTGGACCATGCCGGTGAGTACGGAGCCAACCGCATCTACGCCGGCCAGATGGCAGTGTTGGGGCGGTCTAGGACTGGACCTCTCATCCAGGTATGGACAGAATGAGACATGTAGCTTTGAAGTAGGACATACGTCTGTCCACTGGCGACAGTGTGGACATGATTTGTAAAACGCGTCACGGTTCTTCTGCATGTGCATTGATGGCTCCCAGTGTCATGTAAAGCTGAGCACTATCTAATATGCAAGCGGCACACAGAGCAGTGCTACCAATGTGGCTGCTTGGAGATGCTTTCCTAGAGCCGTCCAGACGTCTCCTTACAGAAGCTGCTTAGTAGAAATTTCACTCCTAACTTTTGATTTGTCCTGTCATGTATGCTGAGAAATGTTTAAATTTGGGAGCAGATGAATCTGGAAAGTTGGGTGTATTTTCATGTGAAGGTCTTGTCTAGTCTGACTGTAATGTTTTAATGCTGTATTATGTTTCAAAAATAAAAATGTCTGTGTCTGTGTGTCCAGCATGAGTGTGCTCACATCATTTTTGATGCTCCATGTTCATATTATTTTTTATCTTTTAAGGAAATGTGGGATCAGGAAAAGAAACACCTTGCGAAATTCAATGAAATCCTGGCTGAGAGCAGAGTTCGTCCCACAGCTCTGTTGCCCTTCTGGAACATCGCTGGGTTTGTATTAGGTTGGTACAGCTCAGCAGAGCTGATAAAGTTTTGTTTTTGTTTTGTTTTGTATTGTTCCTTTAAGGAACAATACAAATGCATGTTAGCATGTATGAAGTTAAGGTATATCTGTTGGGCGAATGAGGAAGTGCTTTGTCTTCATGTTGCATTTGTCCACCCACATATTAGAAGTTGATGCTGACAGTTATATAAATAAATCACTGCAAAATTGCTGAACTTGGACCCTTTTCCACAAGTTAGTCCGCTGCAGTTTGTAAACAATACATTGTCTGCTGTATTAAATCTGACCTGTGTGTTCCTTCTGTTTTAAATCTTCTCCAGGTGCGTCCTCTGCACTGCTGGGGAAAGAGGGGGCCATGGCGTGCACCGTGGCAGTGGAGGAGAGTATTTCAGAACACTACAACAGTCAGATAAGAGCTCTGATGGAGAAGGACCCAGAGAGATACACTGAACTGTTACAAGTGAGTCGACGCTGTTTTCTCTGTGATGCTTGCATTGCTCTAGCTCTTTGGGCAGAGTTACTGTGTTTTTTTTTATTACTCATGGTATAAAACTACACAGAAACAAACAAACATCTGAATGAAACACCTTCTATAAGTCAAAGATTAAATGTCAAGCATACATGTCATATAGGAGATCAAGAAAAAACTTAAGCAGTTTATATTTCAGAAAAATATTCTGATAATAAAGTGAAATCAAATCAAATTTGTGCACATCACATGACCCTCTTAAAATTGATTTGGCGTTGATATCATTGGTAAATGAGACGGAACTCCTTCAAACAGAGCGATTTCATCTGTTATTTTGACGACGCAGTTCCATAAAATGTTTGGGCTTCATGGTTGATGCGGTTAATTTTTAATGGAAATAATGAAAATGCTTTCAATTTGAGGGTTTTGTGTGAGGATTTTTGTTTTTCCAGGGTGATGAAGTCATAAAATGTGACAGAGTAAGACAGAAATTCTAAGCTTTGTTTGAAAACCTCAAATATGAAAATGGTGCAATGAAATCTGAATAAGGTCACTTACTTAATAAATAGCCTTGGGGTTTATTTTAATAGGTTATAAAGGAGTTCAGAGACGATGAGATGGAGCATCATGACACAGGATTGGAGCACGATGCTGAATCAGTAAGTTTATTTTATAATCTTGGTCTGAATCGTGGTTGGTTGAGAATGTTTGTGTTGATGTGTTTGATGTTTCAGATGTGTTCGGTGGTTTGAGTTTAGCTTACTGACATCTATGATATATCAAGGACATTTCACCATGACTGCACAATCCACACAGATGCTTTGAATTCACAAAAACCTGACACCTTGCGGTATAAAAGTACACTGAAATAAGAACAAAACATACTTGTCAACGTCATTTATAAAAGTATTTAGCTGTCTTTGCATTTTTATAATGAAGTACTGCAATCTAAGTATCTTTTATTTGTTTTTTGTTTTAGGTACCTGGATACTGGCTTCTAAAAAGTGCAATACAGCTAGGCTGCAAAGCTGCAATATATGCATCTGAACGTGTCTGACACTGTATTTAGAATAATGGAAATTAGTGAGCAATGTTTGTTTTGATATGTTGACTCAGTTTGTATAAATGCATCCATTTGAATGTGAATGTCAGTTCATATTCTGCTCCATTGTTAGTGAAGTAACTTGTGAGGCAACACTTGGTTGTACTATTGCAAGATTGAAAGAGTTGTATACAGACAGTCACTGTTACCTACATGAACCTACATTTCACTGCTTTGTACAGTGTTGAAATACATGGAGTGTTTAAGTAGGTGGAGGTGGAGGTGACCCTTTCTAAATTAAACAAGTAGGTCTCTGCACTGTTGTGTCTCTGTGAATCCTGTCTCACCTTTTTCTTCTAGTGCTACCCAGATAAGTGATGCTGGTGGAAAAGCCACTTTTGCATCAAGAATACTGTAGTGATCCAATGGACTGAGAGAAGACATACTACAGTTAGCTAACATAAGACTTTAACTGGTTTTTAATGCCTGTTTTCTTCTTTCTAAAAGATACCTGAGTAATCTCGTACCAGCCGGTGCAGCAGTGGACAGTCGTCAAAGATCTCACGCTTGCCGTTCACCAAAAGACGAATACCTAACGTGTAATGAGGACATATTGTTACGAGCATACACAGCCATCATACCCTTCAACAAACTCTCCTGTTTCACATGTAATAGTACATATATCAAGCTGAGCAATGACTTGTCATCCTGGCCTAACTGCAAAGCACCCTCACACAGCTGTTCTGGGTACATTAGGTCACTGAGAAAGAGGGATTGACAAGAGGCCTGTCCACGGGCCCCTAATCTAGGCCTTTCAGCAGGTTGAGCAAAGTGTTCATTCCCCTCCTAGTCAATATCAGTTTGTCCTCACTGTACATTGAGTATTGACCCAAGGACTTTGTAGCCATGGTTTAGCCTCTTCATGCACCGGGGACATGATGACGCAGTGATTTATGGCCGGTGGCAGGGGCTGATGGGACTTAAATGAAATCCTTTGATGGTAATTTGTCTCTTGGCTGCAGAAGGCGGTAAAGTTGGTCAAATTGAAAACCTCATACTGAACAGTATATTACAAGAGCGCAGATGAGTGACAAAAGGAAAGACCAGCATTATGCATAGTGTCCTAGAAAGGGAGTGAACAGCCTCAGTCTGTCTGTGGAAGTCTTGGTTGATCAGTTGAACACTTATTGGGTGGATTGTCATGATTGTACAGACATCCATAGATAGTCCTCAGACGATAGATCATGACTCCAACTATTAGATGCATAATCCTTAAATTTGGTGCCTTGAGTGTTTATCAGTCTTTGGACTGTTGGTCTAACAGAACAATTTTTAAGCTTTAGGAATGTATAATGGGCATTTTTCCACTATTTTCTGCCATTTTATAAATCAAACAAGTAATTGATCTTGAAAATAACTATAAGATTATCTGATATTTTTAGGTCTTTTCTTCAATTTGTCACCTTTGTACATCAATATCTGTGTTTGAAGTGTCTACAGAGCTGAGCTGTTCCCCAGGTTCACAGGCTCTGATCTATTTTGCCCAGCATGAGGTCAGAAGTGTTATTTTAGCTGGGGTGGGTTTGCATATCGGACCTGACCTCAAAGGTTTATGTGTCGTTTGGCCTTTATTGCTTAAAAATAGATTCTTCTTTGCTGTGTGTTAAGGGTGAATAACCTTAAATCAAACAATGTATTGCAAGTGTAGATCAGTGATCACGGACTACTATTCTTAGCATATCTGCACTCCACATCATGCTGAACTATGGGTCCAAATCAGTGAGATCAGCTGTGTCAGGCTTTGGGGTAGCGGTTACCCTACTGCTTATGTAGTAATTCCTTAACCCCTGTGTTGTTGTTTGTTGCACCACAGAGACGTAAGGTTCATCTTCATCATCATCATCATCATCATCAAGTCCAACCAAACCAAATTATTATTGCAGAAAATGGCGTTTTTGTTTCCTGTGGCCGGTCTGTGAAAAACACTATTCTTAATGCACTGTTTATTATTGTGTTGTCTCTCATGCCCAATGAGTTCCTCTTTGAGAAATGTTCCTCTTTGAACACTTTGCTACAGAAAACTGAACAGGCTAATGACTAACATTATTGACCAAACAACAACAAAAACGTACTTAAACAAGGTGAAAGCATTATGATTAGGCGGTCACCATACAACTTTAATCTACAGCAAGTGCAAAATAACAGCAGTGGCCTCTAGTGGTGAAACTGCAACTACCGCATAGGATAACATAACGTACTCTACCATTGGGAAGATAAAATAGCAACATTAAAACAAACACCATAATGATAGCCTACACTGGCAAACTGTTACAAATATGTAGACATTAATGTCTAATGTCAAATTTGGTCAAGTTACCAGCTTTGCTCGCCTATAATACAGTGTAACACCATGTTGATGTTAGGCTGTGTACTGTTGCTTACTGTTGTGTTTCTGACACAAATCATCTGGTATAATTCACTTGTCCTCGTCCACCAAGGCATCCCACCTTTCAAAACAATGCTACATGCCATTGCACAAAATGTCCTCTCATAAATAAAATAGATAACGATGCACACATTGTTGTCACAAGCCAAAAACGCTGTTTTCAGTTTTCCAAAAGCTCCGTTTTCAGCAACCTGAAACTGAACTTTTGTGTGGATAAAAGGACAAAATGCATAGAAAAGCTACTTTGTGACAATTGCTCGTGTGCATGTGGATTAGGTATGACTCTCCTCAGCCTTGCTCTGCCCCTTTCAAGCTCCAGTCCCTGGCTCTCTACTATGGCTCCTCTTTCCTTTCTTCAATCATCATCTTTTACATACCTGGAATAAATACCTTCACTCTGCACTGACTCACTGGTTTGTCTGTGTTTGATCAAATTTACTTTTAAATTATCCGCCATTGTTTAACTATAGATATAATACTTTTGACATCACGTTTATTGTCATTTTCACTCAATCAGAAAGCTACTTTCTACATCCGTCTGTGGCCCTCAGGAGTTCATGTGAATTGTTTAGGTTCTTTTCTCAGAATCACGTTCCAAAGGAATCTGCTGAAACACTGACTGAGATATTGGCAACGAGACTTTGAAAAGGGCAATAAAACTTAACTAAACTGGGACTGTCTTGCTATCCGTGAATCACTTGGGTCGTAAATTTTCAGCAGTACAAATAATACAGATTCTTAAAAGTCGTACAAGCTTTCGGATACAGATTGTATTGCTTCTTGGCTTGAATATATACAGACTGTTGTTCAGCAGGCTGCTCTGGGCTCACGGTGACAAAGGGTCCGTCTGTAGTACTGAGCAGCCACTTGGGATAGAGCAGATATTGTTTGACTTTAGAATCACTGTTAATGTCACATTTTAATGTCAGACAACTTTCAACATGTTTTCTTTCAGATTGTGTAAATGCACGAACATACAAGTGTTTCATCTCACATTAGACTCTTTAAAATGATGAACAATATGCAATCATCCTCAAAAACAAACATCTGTGATGAGCTATAATCTTAAAAATCAGATGTGAGATGTAAGAGCCATTATCTTTAGCATAGTTTATGGTATATGCACAACCCATTCAAAAATCAGCTTATCTTTCAAGGCACATCAGACAGATTGGAAAAAAACAGCACACTTAGAAAAATACTGACGGCCCAGTGAGACAAGACACAGTATTGTTCCATTTCTCTTTGAAGACCTGATGTACCTGCCTTTGTGCATTTTAAGGTGACTGCTCATATCTCTATTTTAACTTATTCCAACCGTATGCCTTTGATTCGCTGTGTCCTCTGCATCGTAAACAGCTTTCTGAATCTTAGACCATAACGTTAGATCAGTTTTTAAGCTGCTGTCTGCTTTCTTGACGAGGGTTAGAGGTGAGAAGTTTTGCCATGTCTGCACACTAAATATGAAGCTACCACCAGCATTCAGTTATCTTAACTCAGCATAAAGACTGACTGACAGTCACCATGACACTTTGAGGTTGACAGACAACCAACGGACACTTCAGAAGTTACTGTGTCTTGCTAAGAAATAACCTGGAACATAACCCCCTGTACAACCACAACTGGTTGTTTTTATAGTTTGTTTTTTGTACAGATTAGGCAAACGAGACATAACTTGTTTAGTACTGAGCTGTAAACTTGCAGGTAGCCAGATTTTGCTCCCTTTGGACAGAGCCAGGCTGGCTGGGCTAGTTTCCACTCTATATGCGAAACCAAGGTAACAGGCAGCTGGCTGCAGCTTCACATTTAACATACAGACATGAGAGTGGTATAAATCTTCTCATCTAACTCTTGACAAAAAAGCCGATAAGTGTATTTTGCCTCACTATCGCTTCAAGGAACTGGCCTACATCTGCTTGTATTTCCCAATCCCTCGCCTCCCTGGATACACAGAACAATTATCGTGACTGATTCATGTCCATTTTCACTTTCTCAATTTGTTCTGCAGTAGCTTCCATTGCTTGAAGCCCATTACGCTGCCAAATCTATCAACCTTGGGAGAGACTAACTTTGTATCCTGACATGAGATGACGAGAGTATGGGTCTAACCTGAACTGTAGGAGCATGATGATGTTATGTTTTGTCTGATGAGCTCAGCCCGGTTGACTGCCCTGGGGTGATAAAGCTAACACAGATGCTAACTGTCGTGTCACCATAAATTTTATGTTCAAATCATGTGCATGCTTATTACAGTATGCATTGCCTTGACCCTTTAACAAGGGGTTCCAAGAAGTGAGGAGCCAATAACTCGAACTGACCCAGTAGAGCTTTTCATATACTTCTGGTTATCCAGGTCAACTATTCCCATACAGCAGCATGGACTAAAAAACAGCCACACTCAGACGGGCAACCCTATGAATAGTAAACAGTAAACATTTTTACTGTTCTATGGTATGTCTATACATATAAATACCTGTAGAGTGATGTCATTGTATACTTCAGATGACTCTGTTACTCAGAGTGAAAATGTGTTCGTAGTTTTACATTATTTCCAGTTGTGACATATAAGCAAATATATACTACATTTCTGTGCTGAGAGACATACTATGCATATGTGCATGTTCACGTGCATCTGGCTAGCCATGATAAATCTTTTGGATGACTGAGGGGTGTGTGGCTGAAAGAGCTGTGACCACATGTCCACATGTCTTCACAGTGTGCAGCAACATCACACGATGCAAAGGGCTGACATCACTTCGGCTGGAATTTCTGATTTACGGCCTGTCACGCAGTGCCCGACCAATCGCTTTGGAGAAAGAAGAAACACACCAAGGTCAGTCTTTAAGGAAGGTTCATCAGTCCAAAATTTATCAGATCTAATTTCATGGTGTAAAACTGTGTGTTGCACCATTTTCACCTCATGGCCATTTTAACATGAGGTATGTATATATAACAGAATTTTGACATTAAATTGACAACAACAACAAAAAATACCATGTTTATACATTTGATCATGTTGCCAGTCCACCACTGTGATCCAAACTAAAATATGTCAACAACCATTGGGAGGATTGTCATGTATGGAAGCCAAGAACGGCCATGTTTACAATTATTCTTTTAAAGCTGTTATCTCAAGTTCACAAGTTAAATCCTTTTGTTTTTTTGCAAGATTACAATGCTGTCGCTGTGATATCAGGTTAATTAATCTCTGTCTTCAGAAAATAAAAGGCAGATTTCTTGAAATAACAAGTTTATTAAGAAAAATCAACTTCTAAAGGCTCATAAGAGCCGACCATGACAGACAGAAATCAGTTTCTACAGTGGCTGGCGTGGCACTCTAAACACTGGAAGTCAGCGGTCCCCAACCTTTTTTGGACCACAGACCGGAGAGTGGTTGGGGACGGACGGACAGATGCGCATCACACTTGTGGGGGATAATAAACTGCATAATATTTAATTTCATTATTACATATATGACATAAATGTAATTATTGCAGTGTATATTATACACTTTATTTTTATTATTGCTTTGTAATATATGTAATATAAATCAACACCATAATGCAGAATCAGTGGGATCTGTGGGTTAGCCACTAAGAATGATGCTCTCAGTGCAGACACATTTGATGAAGTGTTGGTCTTCATTAATTGCTTCTGTCCTTCTGTCTGTTATTTTATTTAAAAAAATCTCCAAAGGCTTGTCTTTCAATGCAGGGTGCTTGGTCTCTATGTGGCGAAGCAGTTTTGAAGGCTTCATGGCTTCGTTGGATAGCCGGTCCCACATATTATACAGAGCAGGCTTGGAGCATGTGAATCACCTGTTGCAATGAATCTGTAATTTAAGTAGAACTCTTGATATTTTCTTTTAAATGCAGCTTTCTTTTTGACGGCAGTCTTGGGGTCTTCTGCTGTCTCATCATTGAGTCTTTCCCTCTTTTTAAAGAAGCTCTCCAGCGACATTTGATTTTTACAAATTTTTGCTAGGGTTAGCTTGGGTTTAATTTACCTGTGCATACAATTACCTTGACTGAGACAAGTGCAGGAAAGAGGCACACATGGAAGTGGTAATTTTTTCAAAATAAAACACCCTCAGACTGCAATAAAATGTAAATAACATAAGCTTTTATTCTTTGTGTGGCTGGTACCAAATGATCCATGGCCTAGTACTGGTCCATGGCCTGGTGGTTGGGGACCCCAGCTGTAAGTTATAAGAAGAAACACCTTTTTGTTTTCCCATGATAATGGGTTGATTTAATTTTCTCCAAAAAAAAAAAAAAAATGCCTCCAGATAATGAGATAAATTTACCTGTTATGAGAAAACAATCTTTGCTATATCAAGAAAAGAAAAACATGAACTTGTGATCTTGAAATAATGTTACTAAAGGATGAGGATGAATCCTGATTCATGATCCCCTGACTCTAAGTTTTCACTTAACTTGTGAAATATTTCCACGTCTGCCGGGTGGATTGGTACACAACATTCATGATCCCCAGATGTTGAATATTAATGACTTTGGTGTTCCCTGAACTTTTCATTTGTGCTTCCAACAGGTCAGTTTGAATTTGTCCAATACTTTGTGTTTAGTGCTAAATAGGCAAAAGGTGAAAGATGATGAACATGGGAAACATATTTGCTTAATATCAGCTTGTTACCATTGTCATTGTGAGCATGTTAGCATTTAGTTCAAAGCACCACCTCAAATCATAGCCACACACCTCAGTTGGAAAACTGATTTCTGGAGAATGTGCAACAGGTTTTATGATGTGGGATTTATTTAGTTTATTTAGTTAGATTTATTTAGTTTTTAAATGGACAGCCAGACATCAAGGTGACATTTGTTTGTATCTTCTCTTATCACATGGGGCTTGTGCAACTGTTTCCACTGGGTGCTGTATGATGATTGTATTGTTGATCAGGTGTGAGTTGAACATGGCGTGACCCCACCACTGGTATCCATCACTGCACTGACAGGTCTGGTAGCTCATCCAGCATGACTCCAAGGCCACGTTGCTGTTCCACTGTGTCATGAGCCCTAAAGACACTTCAAGCTGTTCACTCAAGCACAGTATGCACCCCCACCCCCCACCCCATCCCCCTTCAGAACCAGTGGCCCACTGAGGCCAGTATTAAAGTATTAGAGGCTGTAAACTGAGGCCTGCAAACCCTGAGTTTATGATTCCTACAGTAATATATGGTGAACAGCAGGTCGCCTACCTTAAGTTGCATTGCCTGATATGTAATTCATTCGTACCAATTTTGCACATACTAATTTTTGTGATGTGGTGCTTTAAGTTCTCTAATCTCACAATTTGTCCTTTACGCATCCATGACTGCTTAGGATTGTAGTTGTGGCATCCATACTAGAGGCTGAACATATTTTGCCGCAATGGAAGTGTGCCTGGCATGCCAATAAGGTGGACAGAACAAATAGCAGGTTACGAGGGGTTCAGCAGAATGAGCTGCAGCGCTCAAAACTTTTTCACTTGTCAGCTACCCTTTTCTATGCCTGTTACATCAACCCGCCTCCTGAATCCAACACCTTGTATCCCTGCCATCGACCCCTCCTCCATCTATCAAGCTGATGCATTGGCAGTCTGCAGAAGGTTACCACGCAAGGCCTCTTAACACCTGGTTTTAGAGATAGTTTTGCGCACCCCACCTGCTAGCCTCCTGCAGTGGCCTAGTACTTTACACCGATCCCACTAAAACCCTGTCTGTCAGCATTACTGATTGAATGGAGAGCCCTGGCCATGTTACTCTGACCAGGTCTCATATCTCTCGCCTGAGGCTTGTTTTCATGTGGCTTGTAAAGATGCCACTCTTATCTCCTATTAATCATGGGCCTCTTTCCCCAGCTGTGCCCTCCACTGCTGGTGACAACGTAGATTTAGAGTGATGCTGTTGCAGATTGTCAAATTACACGCAACATGGCAAGAGGAGCCACAAGGCATGATTGTGGTATGTATCACAATCCTATAGAAGGTTTTGTTGTTTCATTTTACATACAAATATGTGTTTTGATCAGGCGTGAAACAAGAGTTTACTGATTGAGTGGCTCTACGGTTCGAATCTGTTGTTCACATGGTTGGATTTGGCGGTTGTTACCTGTGAGTTGCAACCTTTCTGTGCTGTGGTGCGGCCATAAGAATCCAGCATATGACTGCGGTCTCGTTGTTCTTTGAAGCTATCAGCCGACAAGCATTCTAGCTCGCGGCCGGACCCTCAGCTCTTGACACTGGTGATGACACACATGCTCAGCAGACAAAGTGCCCGGACCACCCGGGCTTTAGGTGTCCTGACCTTGGAGGTTGGCTGTGAAAAATAACAACACAAGGGGAGAAAGAATGCCACCTATGCTGCACAAGAGGTCACGCTGTTGCCCCTGTCAGGGTGAAGTTCAGCATGTCTCATGAGCCCCTTATGGGTTATGCAAAATGTTTATTTTTCAAAGGTAAAGAGACAAATGTAATCGATTCCAGAAGTGTGCCAGGTCTCACTTTTTGTGTATGCCTGTCGTGGTATGAGAATGTACCTGTTGCAGATGCTTAGAGGGACAATATTTGACCCATGTTGAGTTGTGGGAGTTCAATCACTGTAGGTGTAGAGCACAAATTCCCTTTAGTGCACTGATCTGAAACCTGCTGTAAGAAACGTATCATTCTGTCCAATCTCATATCAAAGAAAAATAAAACAGCAGCAATGCCATCTCTCTGTTCGTGACATTCTAGCGAAATGGTGATAGATTTACAGCAACTTCTTTCGTTTTTCAGCTATTTGAGGTATCTGTTAAACAGATTGTTGCATTGATTTCTGGGAAGACAGATGGTAGTGTGCATGCTTCAAGACACCTGAAGGAATGAAGAATTTTTCAGCTCGGTAGATCAAATTCATTATAGTGATGTCCTTAGGGTACATTTTTATTGCGCGTAGGCGCATATGATCTCAGAGACATATTTTTGAGTAGCTTTGTTTTCTTTCTGGCCATAGTTGAAAGTAGCTGAAATAGCATGAAATGCTTGAAAATGAGACAAAAATACCATTTTCTTTCTGCCAAGGCAATAAGACAAACCTTGATAAATCTGTCTGCCTAGTTTGTAAGTCTTTAAATGTTAAGGTGATTATTGCAGACAGTACTGTCTGATCTTGTTTTTCTTTTGTGACAGGATAGATAATCCTGAACACATCCAGAAAAAAGAGACATGTTGCAGCCTATTTTACAGGACACCTTGGACCTGATCATGAGGTTTTTATCTGTGCTGAAATCATTATAGAGCCCTTCATCCGTCACTTTGTTTGTGGAGTGTGTGTGTGCTTTTGTTATTGTGTCTAATCTCCTTAGGGGAATGTGAACTGGAAGTTTATTGCTTTTATTATAATGGCTGTATTCTTTTCTTCTGTGCTTAACTCAGTCTCAGACCTCCTGCCACCCTGCAGTCCCTTCAGCCCCAGCAGCACCATGATGAGCAGCCTCTGGCTTTTCAACCGATCATTATTTGCTGTTATTAACATGTTGGGATGGTGCCCATTTCATTGATTATTTTGGAGTCCTGTTCTGTGTTATGTCTGATGATGTGTGATGTCGAGTGATCAGTGATCAGTGATTCAGTGATCAGTTGTTTGTCACCCTACAATTAACATAATAACATAAGCCCATGAAGATATGCTTAAGTTAACATGTTTAAATTGGCTTTGTTGTCTGACCAGCAATCAGAAACTCAAAGGTGATGAATTATAGAAAACCAGCAATTCCGGTTTCCAGATTTTTGAATCTGGTACCAGTGAATTTTTGGCATTTTTGCTTAAACAATTCATCAACTATAAATATTGTCACCATTTAATTCTCGCTCAATCGACTAATCAATCAACTGATGATTTCTGCTCTAGAGTGGTTTATGAGCTTGAGGACATTCTCATGTACATTGGACTCAACAGGGACCGAACAACACTTTTTTGCCCACAGAGATTTATCCGCCACAACAGGGGGACAGTCAGATCAATTTCAAATACTCAGAATCTTTCTGCACCAAAGGCAAACTCACCCAACCTGCAGATGTTGACCTGGACGGGGGCCCAACGGAAGATAAAGACATCACATACACTGCATGAAACCTTTGATTGTGCAGGATTGTTTGAAATGCAGTGTTTTCTATTGAGTCAATGTCCGATTGCTGCCCCTCATTTGAAGGACATTAATTTTGATCCTGTTATAAATCTGAGACTAGAATGGTAAATGGGACGTCTATTCAGGGGCAGCAGCATATCTGTTACATTCCCATAATCTAGAATAACTTCAGCAGTCCTCCTTCAGCTGGAAGAGATGTTCATTTGCATTCCTGTTTTAGGTTAATAAAGGTTTTGTGCAGTGCGTCTCAGGAGAGCTTTAATTTGTCAGTGACGCGGTATTAGATAGTATCATCTGCATAAAGATGAATTAGAAAATTATTTAAAGATATTTGATATTTTTTACGCAGACATTTCAAAGAACAGATTTGAAGTGTTTTGATTTTTTTAAAGAATGCAAGAAAAATAAAATATTAGGTGTGCTACAATGGTGTCTATTGACTTTTTCATTTCGGCTTTTTCTCCTGTAGTGGAATAATAATAATTCTATTGTATGAGATCAAAGAATGCAAATACATTTTATTTCAGTCACTGTTCATGAATCAAGAAATGTCAGAAGAAATATGTTTTGGTTTTTTCTTTTCAAAAGAAACTAATTCAAACTGCTGTACTTGTTATGTAATGACTTTTCTCCAGTAGATTAACACATAGCTGTTATTTATGTCACAATTTAATATGGAGAGTGTCTGCCACCTGTGCCTGGAGAGTGTTGATCATGCCCATACCATTCCCGTGTCAGAGAGTGCTTGAGGTGTGTGCTCCAGTGACCTCAGGGTCACATACCATGCAAAGGGGCTATGAAGTCATGCTGACCATGTAGATGTTTAAATCAAAGCACTGGCAATCAGTGGTGGCCGGTGGGAGGGAGAAGGAGGGAGAAGATGGGGGGAAGGAGAGCTCATTCTTAAGACATGGTCAGATGGGAGAGCGAGGTGGTGGGTGTGTGCAAAGACTTGAAATACGTTCAAGAGACAAGTGTGTTATCTTTTCTCCTCGCCACTGGCCATCCAGTACCTCCCCTCGCGGTGTGTCGTCAGCAGTTTATCTCAGGCCCTGGCTGGAGCTGCACGGGAAAATGGGAGGAAATCTGATCCATATGGTGGCACTATAAAGCTCACCGCTGATTTGCAGGCTTCATCAAAACCTGGTCAAGGCTTCATCACTACTCATGACTGGCATCCTCCTCTCACACCTGGTCACTGAGCTCTGAACTTCTTACTCTCTCCTCAGCAGCACTAGTTCTGCCTGACCTCAGGGGTTCCCGAATCTTCAAAGCTGATTCTTCATACAGAGGTAAGGAGTGGAGTGATTTAATTTAGACAGAAAAATAGGGACAATAAAGTTAGAAAATTATGATTAGAAGATGATTAGCTACAGTGATTTTTCATGTTTTGCATATAGATATATGAAGCCAGATTAATAATTAATGATGCATTGCATGTATTTGTTCTTTTCTCATGGTGCCTCAGATATGAAGATTCTGGGCCAGGTTGCTTTCTTGCTTTTGCTTGGAGGAATCTGCTGTCAGAACAACCGCAATGCTAAAGCTAGTGGCAAGTCCACCAAGAAGTCTGGTGGGACCCAAGCAGTTGATGTTGGCCAGACTTCCCCTGTGGCTGATGCGACTCCTGGAAGCTCTGGAAGCACTAGAGGCACCGGAGGCACAGCTGAAGCAGCGCGGGAAGGTGCTGCAGGAGCTCGAGCAGCTGGACAACAGACAGACGATATGAGGCTCCACTTCCTCAAGAACACCCAAGTTACATGTAATGATGGAACAGCAGCTGGGTGAGATGCTCTCATATTTTCTTGCATGTGTTTTCCTGAAACTCTTCGCAGGAAATGAAATCATACAGTTTTCGCCACTTGCTGATTCACAGAGCAACACAAAGCATCACTGTGTCCATACATGGGTGCTTTATCTCCACCATCTCCTCATTCCTGTTTATTTGTGGTTCTACAGGTTTTACCTAAAGGAGTCCAGAGGAAGCCGCCGATGGCTGTTATTTCTGGAAGGTGAGTATTTAAAAATCCAACTGTTTAATTTGGTCCCCAAAGGTCAGCTTGTTTTGGCAAGACGCCCCCATTGGAATTTTGATGGGGATGTCATCTCATCTCGTCATCTTCTGTTTTTCGCCTTTTTTGGTCGCTGCCTGTCACTTTGATAGATTTCGGACGGGGAAAATTTATTTGGATTGTCCTCCAGCTTGACTTATATGCGTTTTCTGAGCGCACAGAAGAGGTGTGCATCGCATTTCCCAAACACAACGCCTTGTTGAAGTGACTTCCTCTAACAGGATTTATAAGTGCATTATTTAAGCGTATAGCCTAAAACATTGGTCATACTGTTGGTGAATTTGCAGGAGAAACCACTTTCCAGACAAGCTGAAAGTCAATCAGCAAATCAGGTGCTGACAGTAAATCAAAGCAATCGTTGGTCTTTTTTGTTCAACTCTGAGTGAATATATAGCCTCATTACCAGACTGGGCTACAGGTGCATGCCTTTCCTTCTGCATTCCTCACGGGCCTCTGTGACGGGCTAACAAGGGTCTCCCTGATGTGCATGTCTAATATTAGTCTCCATTATTTTTAGGTGGTTGGTGCTGCCATAGCAAAGAGACCTGTGATTCCAGGTACCAAAATATACCCCGACTAATGAGCTCATCAGGGTGGCCCCAGACAAAAAGAGGTAGGTCATCCGGCCATGTTTTAAAATGCACGCTGTACATCCGAGCGTGTTACTTGTTTAAAGTCATTCTTTGTAAGACAAAAGGACATCTGTCTGATCTCTGATTGCTGGATTTACAGGAACTGGAATACTGTCTTCTCAAGCGGAGGAAAACCCACACTGGCATAATGCAAACATTATGTAAGTATTTGTCTATCCTTACTGTGTGTGTTATTGTGGATAATGGAGGTGTCACACTTAATCTGTAATGTTATGGCTTGCTTATTAAAACTTATTAAAATCTGTTTGGTTTTTGCCTCCAGTTGTTTTTTTTTTACTTGAATCTGCATTAATTGATTTTTTTGGCCACTCAGAACATATAATGCTTCACTATGTCTACCAGTTAGATGCTCACTCTGCTCTGGAGGTTGATGAAAAGGTGATAGTGAACCAGAACAGTAAGGTTGCAGGCTATTACACCAAACCAATCAGAGTAAAGGTGCTAAAATGCTGCACAAGACTGAGAGGACCTGCGGGTTTATGAGGGCCTAGTTATCATTGCACATGGTCACTTAATCCAGTGTTAATATGACAATATTGATTAGGGCGAGAAAACCTTTTAAGGAAAATACACAATGTTCCTCAATTTAATGCACCCTTGCTCATTTCACTCCTCTGGGGTTTTTGCTGCTTCAGCCTTATTTAGTCTGGTATGACCGGCAGCTAACACAGGTCTGCCAATTTCTGACGTATGACTGAAGAGGCAAACTGCAGCCTGGGTTGATTTCCATTGTCTTGATGGCCTCAAGCTTTAGCCTAACAAATGTGACTGTCTCCTCTTCTGCAGCTTCATCCCGTACTGTTCCAGTGATGTATGGAGCGGCACTGGGCCTGCCCCAACCCCTCCTCCAAGGGCACGACAAGGCAGAGAAAAAGAGAGAGATAGAAATGCAAATGCAAGTGAGTTTCCTCGGATCATGCAAGATTTTCTTATTTAGGTCTCCCTCATAAGAATGACAAATCTGTGCCTCCCTTGTTTGTCGGAAAACATGATTAATCTAGCTTTCTGTTCAGCTCGGTGCTCCCAATCATTTGATGTGTGCATTTGTCATTAGCTGAGTACACCTTCATGGGATCCCTGATCATTCGCGAGGTCATCAAAGACCTCATCCCCAAAGGAATCAAGCAGGCCAAGGTTGTCATGCTGTCTGGCACAAGGTGAGTTTGTTTTATCGCACATGCTGTGATGCTGACCACGGCTTTTGGACAAGAGCCTGCATCCTTCCATCTGGATCATGTCCATGGCTAACATCAAACAGGAGAAGCCCTATTTTAGGTGCATCCTCTTGCCAACAATTAAGATGTTTACAGTCAACTGTGAACAATGACATAATGTCTATTAAAGGGCCTTGCCCTGTAATGGTGAACATTCCTCCCAGGTTAGCAACATAGTTGTTGGGCTCCCCCCACGCTCTAAAACAGGATCCACTAACTGAATGCAAAGCTGCTAAATTTTGACTTCCCTGCTATTAGCTTGCATGCACTGCCATTTTGATTCCCCTGACAAAAATGGCGCCAAACTATTTATTGATTTTCTTGGCTCCCCTGCAGCGCTGGCGGAACAGGTGTTTTGCTGAATATTGAGAGGGTCGCCAGTCAGCTGGAGCAGCTCGGTGCAGAGGCTCAGGTCCGAGGCCTTGTGGACTCTGGGTGGTTTCTAGAGAGTAAGCAGCCGAGATCACCTAACTGCCCTGAGACGATTTCCTGTTCACCTGAAGATGCTATCAAGATAGGACTCAGGTAAAATCATGCGTTCTTCAGTCAGCCTAAGTAGCCTTGAAAAGAAGTCCTTTTTGCTATACAGTGCTGTTATATGTGGCTTTATTGTGTGATCTGTTAAACAGACTGACCAATAGATTTGTGTGTACTGACAGTCTGTGTTGTTCTCTCAGGCTGTGGAATGGGGTTGTACCTGATAGATGTCGGCAGCTCTATAAGAAAGGAGAGGAGTGGCAGTGCTTCTTTGGCCACAAACTCTACTCTACCTTGACCTGTGAGTGCTGGCTGCTGCTGAAGTCCATCATGATATTAGATTAGCATGCTATATATTTGACCTAAGCTTTTCAAAAATAATGGTGCAGTAGAAGATGTTCAAGTTTAAATTACTCAGAAGCTGAAAAGTAATGGACTCCAATGTTGATGATTTGATTTCCATGCTTTTACTTCAGCAGAAAAAGTACATGGTCTAGGATCAAAAACCCACAGGAAAAAACAACAGAAAAATTGAACAGCAGATATTTTGTAAATCTGACAACCTTGACAACCCAGCCCATGGAAAAACTACTTCCGCATCTAAACTTAAAGTCACTGTATGTGATTGGACAGTTTCTGAATTTGATAGTAGCATCAAAACAGACACTTTGGAGACAGCAACACACATTCAACTTATACAACTCAACCAGCTGTTAACACTGAGACACTGTGTTATCATCTTATGAAGTTGATATGAGGAGTTTGGGGCAGCTCAGGAGGTAGAGCGGTTGTCTTCCAATCAGGAGGTCTGTGGTTCGATCCCTGGCCTCGGCAGTCCACATGCCGAAGTATCCTTGGGCAAGATACTGAACCCCAAACTGGCCCCCAATGCTATGCCATTGGTGTGTGAATTCATATGTGTGTGGCTTTGGATAAAAGCGTCTGCAAATGACTATATGGCAAACTTGTAAGCAGACAGTTGTCTATTAACACAACCAGCAGACACAGAGCAACATTAGTCTTCATTTGGAGTTATGAAGTTATGTTCACATATCTGATCTTAGCTGATCACTAGCTTGTCTGTTGCTTGGTTCTGGGCAGGTAGTGTACAATATACATTTATCAGAGCTTTCACACAAACAACATTGATGAGAGCAGTGAGATTTAACCAAAACAGTTGACTTGCAGGCAGTAAAACCAAAACAATGAGCAGAAACAAGCTATAAATCTCAGTAGAGCTGAAGGGAACTGCAACAGGGTGACAATTCTCTGTAGCTTCATCACTATGAGCGTCCCATTTCTCTTTTTAAATCTTCACTTGACCTGACCCATTGCTAATATGAATGTATTGATTTGAGCATATTTCACATTGAACTTTCTGTTGTCCCTGTAGCCCCTCTGTTTGTTGTGCAGTGGCTGTTTGATGAAGAGCAGCTGAGAGTGGAGAACATCTACATGGGAGGACAGAGTCTGTCCGAGGAGCAGTGGCAGTACATACAGAACCTGGGCATGGAGCTCAAGAACTCACTGACAGACGTCACGTAAGTTCCCAAAAACCTGTGTGGAAACGTAACATATAAGGATAACACTAATCTAATGGCACCAAGTAATTAAAAAAAAGATGGACCAAAACTTAGAAATGATATCACTCTTCTGTGTGTGTTTTTCAGGGCTGTGTTTGCTCCATCATGCCTCTCCCACACAGTGATCACCAAAAGGTGAGAATGGATATTTGACTCCGGAGGTGGTAACACTTTTACGCCTTCCGTCTCTCATTTTATTCTCGCCTCTACCAGTGGTCATCTCTACTGAGTGAGCTCATGCTGCTGTTTTTGTTCAGCTCGTTCATCATTCTACATTCTTCGTGTCAACAAATACCATTTCACACTTTCCCAAACCCCTTGGTACCCCTTGCGCACTCTCATCATTTTGCTGCACAGATGGGCATTGATGGGTCAGTGCAGTTTCAGCTAGGTTTACAGAGTCAGGCTAAGTTAGGTGTATTTATTGACGGTGATGATTCTTTATGAGGGGAGCTGAAGGTCCAAGGTCATTGGTATGTCATTTTGCAGTGTTACACTTGCTGCAGCATGAAACATGGCCAAAGCAAATTGCAAAGTGTGCAATCAGACCAAAGCATCGCTCATTACACTATCCTGATCCTCAGTTACTTACCCCATAACTTAACCTATTCCTCTGCTCTCTGTCTTGTTGTTCTAGTAACTGGATGAGTTTCCAGGTTAGGGGCACCTCTCTGCCACGGGCCCTGCAATGCTGGGACAGGAGTCTGGAGGCTATCCGTAACAACAGAACCCCTGCCAAAGGTTGTCCTTTCCACCTGGTGGACACCTGCCAGTGGCCCCAGTGCAACCCCACCTGCCCAGCCTTGGTGGACCAGGCCACCCAGCAGGAGCTCACCCTGCTCCAGATGCTTGTAGCCATGGGGCTTGACCTCCAAAGGTTGGGCCTTGATCCCCAGGGAGACGTGGATTCTCTGGCCAGCATGGTCAGCAATGGCGGCTAAGTGTAAAAGTGGATAGCAGCCTAAGAAGTAGCCATGCAAAGGCTTACTAGACGAAAAAAATGTGTTGAAATTTTAATGTAACCATAGAAATAGTACAGAAATCTGGTTACCTGTGCTGCTCAGCATTCCAGTATACTTCTTGTGTCCGTTAAATTGGGGTCTTGAGTGGAGGGTATGTCGTTTTGTCTGAGTAGTTCGGTTGTCCCTCTACTGGACACCAGAGGAACAAGCTTTGGGTCTAAACCGAAGGTGGTTGAGTTGCTTTGAATTTTAGCAGATGGCCAGACATACTGTCCCAACTATAACACACTTTCATTCTGATCACTCAACATGAAAATTAAATGCCAGAGCACGCTAGTTGAGTTTGAAACTTTTAATAAATAGAGGCTCCTGGAAAATGTCAGAGGTACCAACATGTTGCTTGGACAGGTCTCATGAAAAGAGACATTTGCACACCATATAGTGTAGTCATTAGCATCTGAATTAGCTTTAAATAAAATGTCTTTATACTCTTCTACCATACAGTCATACATCACAGTTGATGTACCAAGTTTTCAGTATTCTGATTCTGAATGTTCTTTCACAAAATAAGATACAGCTCAGAACCCATCAAAACTGATCTCACACCAACTCAATATTTTTTGCGCACTTAGTTTCAAAGAGCAATGATGCAAAGATTGTGATTGTGACTTTTTAGTTTGTAGCTCCTGATGCTATGCTGATTTGTTGTGCATGTAAAAGATTAGTGATGTGTGATTAGCAATTAGTCGTTGATATTTTTGTGTGTATGCCAGCAGGAGTTTACCTATTTGACATGTGAGGTCTGCAATAAAAGGAAAAATACTCAACAAAAAGAATAAACAACACTGTGGTTATTTACCGCTCAGCTGTCAGAATAATCTATATCATGACATACATTCACATAATACAGACTATATATTGCAATTTTTCATTGTTCATCCTTTATACTTCTTTCACAATGTCATGCTAGTTGTGCAAAACATTTACAGATGTTACTGTAATTGGATGTTTTATTTTCTAGGTACTGTAAATACTGTGTCGACCGATATGGATTTGGCAAGTGTTGTACCTGCTAGTAATGATTATCAGACTGAGTTGGTGCTCATTTTGAAACTGGGAATAAAGATACTGGCTCTGACAACATGAACTCTACTTCTGTGGTTCATCCAGTTCTGTATATTCATTATCTATTTTTTTATGTGAGAAGGTTCAATGAGAAGATGTATGAGGCATTGCTCAACAGAAATACATTTTTAAAAGTAGACTGCGCAAATCCTGCGGGGAAACATCACGCCCCCCGAAGCCTGCTAGCAAATCTGAGAGAGGCAAAAATGACAGGACAGTGGAAATGTGACAAGCAATACTGAAAACAATATCATATGTAATGTGATACATCAACAATTCTTGTCATTCAGTAAACTATGTACGTTGCCCTGCTTAAGAAAACTGAAGCTGTGTATGTATGAAATTATTCTTCCTCATCACTAGATGGCGCTGCTTTAAATTTGAGAACCACACAGTGACACTTTGGTACAAAATTAAGATATTTATAATTTGTCTACCGGGAGAGATGAAGACAGGCTATAATTGTTTAATTGTTTTAGAATACACACACACACACACACACACACACACACACACACACACACGTATGTATGTATGTATATATACCTATGTATGTATGTATATATACCTCACAGCTATATATGTGTATATATGTGTGTGTGTGTGTGTGTGTGTGTGTGTGTGTGTTAAAGTTATTATTCATGCAAATATTGTCCGAGTCGCTTTACGTTGGCACAGCATAGGCTCAGTTCATGATCAGAGACACAAATTTCGTGGTACTGTGGATCATCTTGACTCAAGAGTGTCTTGGATTTTTTCCCATATTGCATTGCAATTTTTTTCTACTTCCTCTTTCCGCCATATTGCAGAACCGGTAAGTTGCCTTCCTACACTGTCACCTTCAATCTTTTAAGTATCTAAAGCATCTGAACAATAAATGTTCCATTTATGTGATCATCTTGAAGTGAACGTGCAAAATAATCATTTGGGATGATTATCGTTTCGATTGGGGAAAGGAGTTTGACACATTTTGGCGACAAATTTCACTCGCTAGCCCCTCTGTCCGGCCCTCAGTATCGGTGCGTACAAAGCGCCTTGACAACTGTTAGCTTTCGCGACTACATCAGTGTCTTTTCAGTTCTAACAAATTAAACCGTAAGCTGTGAGGTAATGTCCATGTGTAAAATATTAAATACGCGGTCGACACAGCGTTGACCATTGTCTCTGCTAATGTTACGAGATAGTTAGCCAATATAGTAGGAACGGCTAGGTAGCTAGCTTTTCTGTGTCCTCAAGGAGGACCATGCTTTTGTGGGAGTCGCAGCGTTTTACGTTTTAAGTTCAGCTCTAGCAAAAGCAACGTTACTTGCAGAGAGTATAATTCAGCTGATATCGGAAAATTATTTCTTCACCACAGCTTGGTAATGTTAGCCAAGTTGCTAAGACCACAGAACAAGTCGTGTATTAATGGGAGCTAGCCAGGATGTGCTAACTGGACAGATATGGTGAATTTCTTTAACGTCAGATTCTGTTATAAAGGCAATTCATGCGCGATTTAGTGTCCATGCCAGAGTATGACCCAATCCTAAAGAAAACCGACTGTGAAGGTCTTCTAATAAATGAAGGATATCATTTGGTGACGTGACAATAGGCCAGTTCCCTCAATAGTCTGTAAAGCACTGACAGTAATGGACTGGTTTGGTATATAGTGGTATGTGAAACCAGGCACAGCTCAGTTTCTTTTATTTCATGATTCCACCTATCATCCTAAATGCTTAATACCTGTCTTTGCGTCTGCAGGCATCATGGTGCGCATGAACGTTCTCGCGGATGCTCTGAAAAGCATCAACAATGCTGAGAAGCGTGGGAAACGCCAGGTCCTCATCAGGCCCTGCTCCAAGGTTATTGTGCGCTTCCTAACCGTCATGATGAAGCACGGTGAGTGGCTCTCAGTTCTCTTGTTTTAGTGAGTGAGTGGCGTACTTTTTTTATGAAATATAATGCTGGCCCTGCCGTAGTGGCGGTGCTTTGGTCTCCTCCATATATGTGCTGTTTGGAGCCAATGGAAGAAGGTTAAATTGGCAGTGCATTTTGTAGAAATGTGATCAGCATCCAGCTGAAGAAGTTATTTTTGTTCTTGTAATGGCTGTTCAGCTTGGCGTCTCAATCAGATCAAATCTGAAACACCAAGTTCATCAGACTGAAAGACTAATAGTTTGAAGTGTTTTAACTAATCATGTTTTTTGTCATTTGTACCTCCAGGTTACATTGGTGAGTTTGAGATCATTGATGACCACAGAGCAGGAAAAATTGTCGTCAATCTCACAGGCAGGCTGAACAAGGTAAAGTCTTGTTAGTTTAGCAAGCTCTGCAGTTACCGCTATACCACTGCTTGCAAGGCAGTTTCAGATAAATTTTAACTATGTGTTTGAGCTTGATTTGTTGATATTTGGTTGAACATGAATGACACAGAAATTGAGTTTTCCCTCAAGTCCAAATGCCTCCAGACATAATTGCAACTGCTTATATTGAACTGGGTACTTTAACATGTTTGATGGGGTGGACATATGACAATCTGATGGCATTTTACACAAGTTATTGCTCTTTTTGGTTTGGAAACTGGCAAATGCACCAGCCTGTAACTGAGCTGAAGGGAACGCTAAATCTAATGTAGATGGTCTGTATTTGTGTGTAGCTTTTTGTTCCTGCTTGCTGCCTTATATGTGAATCCTGAGTTAAAATTAGTGGGTATTTATTTATTTATTTATTTATTTTCTTTCAGTGTGGTGTGATCAGTCCACGGTTTGATCTCCAACTCAAGGACCTGGAGAAGTGGCAGAACAACCTGCTGCCCTCAAGACAGTTTGGGTGAGAATCACATATGCCAACTTTTTAACTTAAGGATGGCAGTGGTGTAGTGTTGAAAGTTTGATTATTCCCTCCAAAAACAAAGACATAGGTATTATCAGGAATTATTTTCATCAGACATGAGTGATTTAAATATGTGGGACTTGAACATATTATTCCGTTTTTAAAAAAAAAAAAAGTTAATTACTGGACAACAGAAACTCCTGTCTTTTGTGACTCCTGTCCATCATGCAGTTCATTCAGAGAACTGAAGCGATCCAAAGATGGTGTTAATCATCATTTTCAATATTAGGGCTGTGTGATATGACCATATATGTCATGGAACAATTAAAAATGGTCTATTGTTTCATCTTCTGCTCTGTCATATATTTTGTTATCTCAAATCACACTGTATGCCAGAAAAGTCTGACACGGACTAGAAAACTGTCTTTCACAACAGGCTGAAACATCACCAACAACTTTTATGAGAGACTTTGAGGATACAATATAAAATGCAATAACAAATCGGCCTTTCCACGTTTTTCATTTTCTCTAAACTTTACTCATTGAATTGACAGAAAATGTGCTATATTGCGATGTGTATCATTGTGTAATATGAAAGTACCTATATTGGGAGATATTTTGTTCATTTCACACGGTCTATTCAGAATCCCAGTATGCTGTATATTCCAAAAAACTTGTGATGCAACAAAACTGAAGTGCTTTAAGCATTTGACCCTTTTCTACAGTGGTTAATGGTGTCATGGAACAAAAATGTTGCTGATTCATTGATTAGTGGTTGTCTGACATTGTCACTGAGTAAGAGTAGGTGCTAGTAAGAGGCTGGAAGAAGGTATGAATTGGGAATGGGCATATGACTGTGCATAGTTGTAACCTTGTATGCTAGCAACTAGCTTTGTCATTCTGAGTAGAATTTGTGTGGAGAATGACTGGTTTTAATGTGTTACTTACATCACTTGAAAAGAGGCAAAAATTCAAACTGACATGCTAAATTGGTTGGATATTGTTTGTTAATAAATTGTGGACTTCATAGCATGCCTACCTATTTACTAACATTGATGTGGACTCATGCTACTCAGAACACACATCAAATGTGTGTTTTTTGTGCTTTATTGAAAGAAAAAATCTGGGATATTGCTCAGCTTATGTCGTCTGAACTATGGAGCACAGTTACAGGAAATATGGTCAATAGCCCCCATCACACACCCACACACCTGTCCTTCTTTACTATCAGGGGTGGCATTTTGTTTTATCAGAGGATGTAACAGACAACAGGGAGTGGCATGTCAGGCTATGTTCACACAGCAGATTCAAGACACTGTCCACACTGTTTACTGGGAGGCTGTCAAGTTGGATTTGTGAGTCCAAACATCACCGACCTATCTGCATGGGTTGTTGATGTTACAGTGTGGTGTTTGTAACTGCGTACGCTGGTGACATGGCTTTCCAACATGGATGCATGAAAAATGGTGATTCCATTATCTTGCTCTCCATACAATCACGCTGTCAAGTGGCGTTGCTGAACTCCTCTGTCTCAGCAGACAAACTCAGGAGATTTGTTCATTCACTCAGTCGCCTGTTCTTTGTCATTGTGTGGTGATTGGTTTGATGAATACTGCCTATCTTGCCGCACACCAGTTTGTTTTATTGCTTTTGATTTGTCTGGTTGTCTGGTCCCACCATGCTCAGAGAGCTTTTCCATCAGATGAGCACACATTTATCCAACCTGGCTGGATTTGTTTTCACTGTTCTTTACCCGTCGAGCTGGATATGACAGTTGTACTTGCAGTCTAAGTTGCACTGAACATGATCATACTTGGAGAATGTACTTCTGTCTTTTCTCTACAGTTGAAGTTGTTTTCATACAGTGTATAAACTAAGTGTCAAGTGGAGGTCATAGATTAGGTTTTCTAAGCAGTTACTTCATAAAGCGTACAATCCAAAATGTCGTTAATTGTGTTTCTGCTGCTGTTCTTGCTTTTTATAGTTATCTCTGGCACTTGCAGTGTGTGAGGTTTAGTAACATGCTAACTTTTGTTTCCACAGATACATTGTGCTGACCACCTCAGCTGGCATCATGGACCACGAAGAGGCCAGACGGAAACACACAGGAGGCAAAATCCTTGGATTCTTTTTCTAAAATGTAAAGAACTGCAAATAAAAAACCAACCAGGGGAAAGCTGGTAGTCTGCTGTGACTGATTTCATAGAACGAGGTCTCTGTGGAGAGATGGCTTTTTAAAAGATGGCAGCTTTCACCAGAGGTTCAGTAGAGTAGTCCTTGGGATAAGACGAGGTCACCAGGGTGCTGGTATTTTTTGGTTGTCTGATAAGAACACAACTCACAACAGCATGATTCTGTCCTTAAAAACATGCCACAGAAGTACATGACTGCATGTCATGGAAAACAGAAGTAACTTAATTATGACTGGCAGAACGTGTAGGCTGACTAAGGAACATGGTAAAAAGTAGAACCTGCACTGTTTTCTTAAATTTACTGTCGCTGTGCAACATTTTGATCAATCACATGTTCACACGCTAACAAATGTAACACATACACATACCCACTTTAAATGTATAATCACTATACATCTGTATACAAGGTGACCAAACTTGAAAAGCCACTGGCTGAAAGCCAAGTTCAGTTCATAAAAGAGGGAAATGGTCATTGATCACAGGTGTCAACAATGATGCGTTCAGTACCTGAGATGGAATTGGAGGGAAAAGATCACAAAGTTATTAAGTGAAAAACAAGTAGACTGAATGCCATTAACTTCAGCTATATATTGGCTATTAAAATGATGAAACAGGTCTCAAGACAATAATCCAAAGACTTAGTCCCAACAAGACATAATTGAATTTGTTGGGCTCAAATTGGTCAACATGGTTACAAAGGAAGTTTGTTAGTGAGCATCAAATCAACTTTGGATCACCGTGATGTGGTGATAATGGGAGTTGAAGGAAGTCCCACCTGTGGTCATCGCTCTCCACCTGATTCAAGGAGAACATGTTTCTATCCGCCTTTTGTGACTTGGCCAAGACTGTAGAAGTGGGAAAATGCTAACCCATTGATCAGTCAACCCGCCAACAGCAGCCGTTGAGGAAAAAGATGCATGAAACACGTGGATGCCTGTTGAGACCGCAAAACCATTACAGAACCCCAAATGTTTGAATGTTCCGGACCTGACCGAGGGGCACACCTCAGTGGGCCACATCCATAAATGCTGTCTGTCTGACCGTGTACAGGACTTGTGCTCTGACTGCAGACAAAGCTCTAATAGGCACATCCTTGTTGTAGCTGTGGTCCCAGCAGCTATTAGGAGCTGCCACATCATTGCTACAAGGCTGCCAGCTTGTAAAAAGCCCTGGCTTTCCGCCCCTCAAATCCTCTCACCAGTGTGACCTTTTCTGGGGTCCGATGTGTATTTTGTCTTGTCCCCAGCCTCTTTGGAGTCTGGCTGCTGACCTCGCTGTAGACATTGAAGAGGAGAGGTAACAGCCTGCTAATGCAACAGCTCTGTCCAAGTGCTCCTTGTGGGTTAAGAGCACACAGACTGCCTCGCCTCCCTTGTGGGTTCACAGCACTTAAGCGCTGCCTTGTAAAAGAAAAAACAAACTCGTACGCTGCTGCTATTTCAAAGATCGGGAATACCAGCCAGGTTACCAAGCTCAGTGAGTTCAGAGGAGCTGCAGAAGTATGGCTTTCACGCTCTGTTAGCAGCGAGGCCTTTTGACTTAAAACTGTCTGGGGTCAGCTGCCTTGGCAGTGAAAAATAAACCTATTGTTCCAATAGCTTGAGCTTGTAAACAGTTTGATAGTACTAGCAGTTTTTCTTAAAGTGGGAGGATGCTGTGAAGTATCAGAGAGTATTTTAGTGTGCAAGGGCAAATTCTCCCAGGGTGCACCTTACCTGGTTTGGTCTCTGGTTCTGAGTGAGTTCAAAATCTGTCAGGAAGCATAAAAGTCTCAAACACCGCCTCTCTTCAATCTTTGCTGTCTGTTTCTACACTTTGAACTTCCTGGTAAAACCGAAATACTCTAAAAATCTGTCTCTGAACGAGCTCTTTCTGTCAGACTGCAGGGTGAAGATGCTCTCCTGGGGAGGAATTTGTGAAAATCTGGTTTTAAAAACTAATTTCTGCTGAGTCATTTACATTCCATTTCAAAGGGATAAAAAGCAATACAGTTTGATTTGTTACAGCTCATCTTAAAACAGGTATAAAATGCCACAAATTGAAGTTGAAGAAATATCAAATAGGACTGCATGTAATGACCAAAGAAGTTGAGAAGGATCTAAAATGATTTCACACCAGGTCATGTCAGAGTGGTCGGTATTTCTACATGACTTTATTTGGCTTCTCCAACATAGTTACAGCAGTGATCGAAATTCCACTTTAAACCAGGAGTTAGCTTGAGTGAATGAACAGAGAGCTGAAGTGAAACAGGATTTTATGTCAGAAGTAAGAAAACCCAATGAAAATGACATATTTCATACCACTTCAAATCCAGCCGTGCCAAATAACACGACTCATCTGTATTTCATGTGCTTCCTTCCATATATCCAGATGGTACTATGGGAGATAAATAAGACCCAAAAAGTATCTTTGCTCATTTAATATTCCCCTTAATGAACACCATTTCTCATAAAGCTGAGACCAAAGCGAGCTTGAAGTGTCAGTGGACTTGTTCAGCCAGGATCTTCAAAAACTGAGCTCATGAGTCCACAAAACCCAACAAGTGACCAAAAACTAGTCCGATTTAAATATATTGAGTGTATAAATACAATAGTCAGCCACTGAAACACCCACCATGTCTTATTATTAGAATATTTTGTTGCCTTATTTACTGTAAAATGTAACCTCCACTGGGTTGCAATCGACGAGTTGTAAAGACAACTTTGGAAGAGATTGCTGGTATATAGTGTGCATTAGGGAGAACCTAAGAGGCATTCATGTAACCTTACCTGCTTTGAGTGAGTTTTGTTCTATTATTTATTAGCCTACATCAGGTGTGGATAGTACAGTATAAACACATTTCAAACCCGTTCTGGCTCCTCAAGATAAGTAGCATCACCGAGTGCACCTCTGTAGCGCCGAGTAGAGGCCCTACCAAACTGAAAGTGGTTTGAGGAGGAAAAAGTGAAGTTTGAAACGCCTTCTCAGAAGCCTCAGTCCTCCAAAGCTCTCAGTGTTTGTGCCACAGTGACAGAGTCTGTTTGAAGACAATGTGCCACCGTACACGTGGGGATCGGAGTTCACAGCCTGGCAGCCTCCAACATGTTTCTCCAGTCTTCACCATATGTCAGCTGGATCCCGGAGACGTCCCTGAAGGGTTTAAGGCTCTGCTGTGGAGGAGAAGAGGAGATGTGCAGCTCTGGAAACAAATAGAATACATTAATACGCAAACAAAAAGTCTGCTGTTTGGCCCACTTTGATAGAGAGAGCCAGAGGCAGAGGGAGCGAGGGAGCGTGTCTGTGCGAGCTCACGTGAGACTGAAAACATTGTATTTGTGAACACATGATGACGCATGCATGAGTTTGACATCTTCTTCAGCACAGAATCTAAGATGGTTGAACCAAATCAGCTGCTGGTGGAATGAAGAGAAAATGCTGGGAAAAGAGGTTCAATGGTCACTTCAGCCAAACTGACTTACCACTATTTCATTGACATTCACCTTTGGAACGTAAGCCAAAAACAAAATGAAATAGAGGTTAGCAAAATTCACAATAAGCACTGATTTGGCAAATCAGTAACCTGCAAATCATCAAATTTGGCGTTCAACCAGAGTTAGCTCAGCTTCAGTCTTGATGTCAAGTTGTCCTGACATGCGATCGGTGCTGACTGACTTTCTGTTTGCGCTTCCCAAAACAGTGAAAAGTCTAAAAAATATTAGCATGTCTTCCTTCCTTTGTGTCCTGCAACAGCGAGGGACTATTTCTTCGGTGGAAAACAGTCCCCATGAAAAGGTGGACACTTCAAAACCTGGTCAAATAAAACAGAACGCTCTGCATTACATTACAGCACAGACTTTTTTTAGTCTTTAGTTTTGTTCTTTGGTATTTTCTTTTATCTCAGAGCTCCTGTTGATGTCGTCCACCAGCTTGGTTATGCTGAAACTACACTGCAGAATGAGTGAACTGCTGAATTTAAGTGTTTTTCTTATTATTGAGGTGAAAAACAAAAAGTCGCTGTCACTTTCATTCCATTCTCCCAAATCGTGAAGTGAATGGGACATATTTTGTTCTGTGCTTCTCCACCACCGAAATAGCTCCACTCTATCCACATTGATTTTTGCTCTGCTCGCAAACCTCTGTCATTCCTGTAGACAAAATCTCCATCACCTCCGGTAGTTCTGTTTGCGACCTGGGCTGAAAAATGAGAGCTCTGTGAAATGATTTAGTCTCTTGGTGTTCTTTCCCAGTGTGATGGTGATGGAGCTTGAGCAAAGCAATTCAGCGCTGCAAAATCCTGGCAGGAAGAAAGCATTTTGCAGTTGACACCGGGGTCCTTGTGCAAACATCCCATCCATTATCACAGAAAACCGAGAGACTGACCGCTGCAGTCTGGAAACTTATTAGCTGTTTGCTATCATGGCATCAGTTTTCATTTCCCTTGTCCAGCTGTGCTGTAGGTAATTGATGCTGTCAGTAAGGTCTAATACAAGAAACTCTATTCGTACTTTTATTGAAGTTCCCCTACTGACCACTTGAGGGCAGTAGAAACATGTCTCATGCACAGTGTTCCTCCCCAGGCCCTGGTCCTCATACCGCATTCAGGCCAGGCTGGTCGGCAAGCAGCAAGACTAATTATGATTGATTCAGAGATAACAGAATTAATATTGGAATAGCAGAAAAAGTATGAAACGTTGAATCACTCAGAAGAGAGAAATTTCTTTCTACTCAGCTCTACATTGTCTTTGGCCGCCATAAACCACTTAGTGGGTCACAGTGAAATGAGGGAGAAAGCCAAAGACGATTAGAAAAGAAAAAGTGGATGAGCAAAAGTGAACCGAGGCAATTTTTGGCTTCTAAATGTATATATTAAATATGCTTTTAATATCAAGACTCAAACACGGGGTGGGAAACAAAGCCTGTAGGATATTAAATGTGACTCCTTGATAGATATTTACAAGAGCTGTTTCAGGAAACAAAACTGCTCTGTCAGGTGCTTTTTTCTCCAAACTTTTTGACGAGAGTCGATGAGTTATCTTCACTTTGATCTTCTCTCGGAACGTCTGCATTTATGGGGAAAGAAAAGGGGAATCAAAAGCAGACAATACCCTTTGTGTCAGCGTACACATCAACATAAAAGTGATTTCAGTTTGCAAGGTGACGCCGGGTGAGCCAGGGCTGCTTCTTGTACCAAAGCAAACATCTTCTTTATGTTACCGTCCTCACTTTGCATGAGATCATACTCTGCATTGCACTTCCACTTCCAGCCATGTGATTTATTCCACCACCCAACACGGCTCCGATAGACGCCATATCTACAGAAACCCGAGGAAATTCTGGAATAAACGGTGACCAGCTGAGAGGAAGATATGAGTATCTATCTTTTGTAGGAACGAATGAATGCGTTCACACATTCCAAGGTGAAAGAGAGAGCTGTGCATTGTCATATGGTCATTTCACTGATACACTTATCTCATGTTTTTCACTCTCTGCCCTATCTCTGTCTGTATGCCTTATTTACTAGGACGAACCAGGGAGGGAGGACTGCTGGCTGGGAAGTGTGCATGCGTGCACAGGAGTCTGGTGTGCATATGATGAATGAGATAGTTAGGAAGCAGTGAATTTATGGCTGTGAATGCAGCCATCCATTCTGCCCTGCAGTCCCTGGCTGTCCTCAAGGTCATCGAGCTCCTCCGGGTCCCATCTTAGGTGTGGTGGCTCATTGGGGATCCCACCGCTGCTGCTGCTGCTGCTGCTGCTGCTGCAAAGACCACACTCGGGTCATCAAGGTAAACTACGCAGCAGCCATCCTCCTGCTCCCCTCATGGCATGTTAAGCAACGGTAAATTAACAGGCAATCTACGCAAGCTGCTAATGTACATATAATAACAGGGAGGCAAAGAGGTGCCAGCAAGAGACTGCCGTTATTAATTAGGCCTCTCATTTGTCTGCTATAGATCACCTTGAGCATTACGGTGCAGCTTACCCTCTTATGTGGATGATGTACAGTATGCCCCACAGTAAATCACAACCTGAGAGCTGATTACTTTTTAGGCTTCCATAATTAATCAGTGGGTATGTAATGTTATGTAATACAATGTACGCATGTGATCATTTTCTGATGTGACAGCACCACAACCACCGTTACAAATGGGTCTCACGCGACTGGTCTCTGATCTGCAAAGACTACCAGGTCACCCTTAGTCACCAACCCAGACTTTATAACACAACCAGTAGAGTCATATCAGAGGACCTCAGGTTAGGACCTGGCATATCTGTGGGGATTTTGGTGATATGTGTCAATTCTTTTTCTCAAACTGTGAATTTGAGAACACCTTTCCAAGGTTTCATCCCTCTGTTCACCAGTTCAGTGCAATTCATATTGTGGGGAACATGTTTATCTGTACCAATCAAGTCGAACTAATCTTATCATTGCGTCGCATCTCATCTCTGCATTTCATGACAACATCAACATTAGAATCTATCCTCACTAAACTACAGTAGAAAATGACTGTGTGGTTTTTGCCCTGTCCCTTTGCATCTCCTGAAAGTCCTCAGCTTCTATTTGCATCATATACTTGATGAACATTTTCTGTGCAGTTGCCGCCTCGGGCTCCCATCTGCCAATATTCGAGTCAGTTTATTATTCGCAGGTGGTGAATCATCCTTTTTAAGGGTTCTGTATTCTCTGTATGTCAAAAATAAAACCTTTTTCCTATTATGCCCCCCGAACATAAGCATTTCATTTACAAAGATTATGAAAATAAAACAGAGCCTTCTGAAAACCAAGGATTTTTACTAAATATGTTAATAGTTTCAACATCCCTCCAAGCGATCTGGGGATTCGGGGACATTACGGAATAAAATCCTCGCAATCTTATCTCAAAAGGCAATAACAGGAAAACCACCGAATTGTCTTATCTTTGCTTTAGAACAATCTGCTGTGGGTACACTTGTTGCTGTTTTGTCGTTTGTTGTATTTAGTAGCAGTTTTTGTTGAATTTGTTGATGCTTTTATTCAGAATAACTCACAGAGAGCTCGAGTGTGGTGTCATGTTCAAGGACACTGTGACTACAGCCCGGTAGTTGATGGATACACAGGAACTGCATCTTATGTTAACTGACTCTTTCTCTAACCACTTCACCAGGCGGAGCACTGCTGTCGAGTGTATTTGTGGTCTTTTCACTTCATCCCTTTTCAGATTTCTTAAGTTAGGAGCTTGTGTAATTTGGCCTCTGCACTGCTGTTAATGCCCTCTCAACACCAAAGACTTTGTGAAATGACTTCACCTCCCAATTACATCATCCTGTCTGTGCGGGCAAAAGAAACACACAAATGTTGAGGGCCAGTAAAGCTGAATTCTTTGACTTTGTGTTTGATGAAAGAACACGAGTGGACCGAGGGCCCGTGTGACAAGATGCATGCATGTACAGCCGGAGGGATATCAGAGATCTGGGGCGCATGTGAATGTTTGTCCTTTTTTTTTGCAGTGCATGTGATTGTTTATGTTATTTGTGTGTGTTTTGACACAGAGAGAGACGCAGCAGCTGTAGGAGCCGGGGGCCCCCGGGCTTTAGAAGACGTCAGCCCCAGCTGGATGCCTCGAGGGGAGGTCAGGATGTGTTGACAGCTTCCTGAGGCAGATGAGAGAGCAGAAGTGGCTCTGCCTCTTGTCTCCAGCTTATGCGGACGTCTGGGAAGATGGCACAACACATCACATCAGGTTTTGGTGTAATTAACACTTTTCAAGGGTTGTTGAAGTGTAGGTGTGTCTGATGGGGCCTGGAAGGTGTGTGTTTGCGTAGGCATGTGTCATCAGCTCATGAAGAAACGACTGAAGTTATTGGAAAAAGTGTTTGCGCCCTTGCACCCTTGATGTCTCATTCATCTGAAAACGCCTCTGGTACTCATGCATGTAGGAAAAAGTTACAAGGTGGACCTTTCTGCGGTCAGAGAATCACTCCCCCTCTCATGCAAATGGCCATTTTTAAAGACAACACTTCATTCTTAACATCAGCTCCCAGGTTCTGTCCCCCTGTTCATTTAACTTAATGTTGAAGCAGCTGAGTAATGCCAGATATCATTACCTCCAAATGGCTCCATCCTTCTCGCACAAAGAGATCCACCCCGCCATCAGTGCCACTGGCCCTCATCAGTTACAGCCTTGAAAAACTGCCTCCAGGTGCAAAGGTCAGAGGCGGCTGTGATCCAGGCAGCCATCCCGCCATCTAGGTGCCTTCCTCTTCGCTTGGCAGCCTCCATATTGATTTGATTAGTTGCTAATTAAAACTTGGCAGGCTGGGCCGGGCACAAAGGAGATCGCTCAATTAGCGGGGTGTCAGAGAATCTAATTCTCTCTCTTTCACCCTCTCCCTCTGTCTTCCTCTGCCTCTCCCTTTGTACTCTATCACACATCTCCATTCTGTTTAATGAGTATGAAGGATGAGTGAAAAGAGAGGGAGGATGGCCCTCTGAGGAAAGAGATCGAACCCTCTCAAGGACCAAGCATCCAGCCCTGTAATCCTTGAGCTAATCTTTGCTTAAAGATGCAGTTTGTAAATTGCAAAGAAAGCGCCGTCTGCCAGTGGACGTTTGTTTGGGCATGTTGCCTCCAGCGCGCCTTGATGCCTGCTACCTTCTCTTCTCCTGGCAAGACAACCAAGTAACACACAAGCTGTTGCAGTTTTAGTGGCGTGCCTCTGGGAGAAGGAGTTATGAGCTTTAAGATCCTCTTTTTGTGTTTGTCAAGACACCAGATTTTCAAAGCTCTCTCGATGGGTGTAGTGCTCTATTATGAAGGCTGCTGTCACAGAGGAGTTTCATGTGTTGATACTCCTTGTTTCACTATGAAATGTGAGGTGTTTTGCTGAACGCACATATCACAAAAGTGCGTCTTTGAGGAAACAGCTCTGTTAGAATAATGCGCTGGGGCTTTTTTGGGCTTGAACGTGCTCCTTGCTGAATTCATCCTTTTATCCAAAATGACTGAGTGCCTGCTGTGTTAGATCCTTGTCTGTCTCTGTCTTCAGCCTGCAGAGACGCGATGACAGGGGCAGGAGGCAAACTCCGTAATACCACTTTTATTGAAGAGATTCATCTCAGCGTTTGAAATACGTGTCTTCTAATTCGTTCATTTTGTAAACTACATACAGTTGAATACACGATGCAGAGCGGAAAACACGAGGGATGTATAACTGGGACTATTTGTTTATGTTGTTATCAGTTAGCAGCAGGAGTCTTGGCTTTTCTGATTCTTCTTTGCTTCCAGCGACTCTGCGTCTCCGGAGTCAGCTCCCACGTGGACCCCGGCTTTTCAGTCAGCTTCCCACCAGCTTAGACGGGCAAAGTTATCATTGTCAGAACGGATTTAGATACTGTATGCGACTCTGATGTATGTCGACATATACAGGCGCACACAATCCTGGGCTCTATAGGACGGAGAGCTGCTGGAAATTTCGAGACGGATAAGGAGAAAATGTTTTGCTGCGGTCAAAAGGATGAAGGAGGCCAAGAGCAAAGGGCGGATGAATTGTATAAATCAACCGTTATATCTGGTTTACGTAACATATGAATTTAGTTTTGTTCGCTTTATAAGCCCGTAAGGCTACAAATGAAGAACACCTCCAAAACTCACACCCACACACACAACTACAGCCCTCCTAAATGTCCGTATTGTTAAGCCTAGCTGTCATCATCCTCCTGCTCCTGGCAGACTGGACAGGGCCCGCATTCATTAGTCAACCTCATACTCTTATATAATTTTACAAGCAGCAGTATATGTGACTGCAGAGACAGGGTGCTTCCAGTGAGGCCTGGTCGGGGCGCTGACTGCAGGAGAGCTGGCTCACCTCGGACCTGATTGACTGTGGCTTTTACCATTCCTCCATTTTGCAGTAGAGCAGCGAAGCCTAAAATGTCAGCGGTTGCCAGTTGTGGGTGCCAATGGCAATCGCTCATAGGCTGGCACTGATTAGCTTTGAATAAGCCTGAATGACAACCTGGTCTGTGGCGTACATAGTAGGCTATTGTCTGATGTCTGGATGCACACTAGGAGGATATCCCCTTGACATGCATGGATAATGTGGACAGATTAGTCCTCTCATTCACACAAAGAGACTCCTACAGATTATGTTACTGCAATGTACCTGTAAAGCCGAGGACAATATACCAATATATCATCCATACTGTGGTGTGAGGCTACCTGGATAATATCATGATAGAGTTTAAATGCTATGTTTCCTCATCTTAAGGGACCTGCACACCTATTTCCTCAATCAGCTTCTTACTATGAGCAATGGAGCTCGTCATAAACACAACATTTTCTGGGAAACGTTTTGATTATTTTATCTGAGAAATGTCTGCATTTGTGGTTCTTATTGTTTGGCCCGCTCCAAATGTGCCTGCTTGTTTTTGCTCAGTCCAGAGGCGTCACAATGGGATGATGCCATGAAAGTAAAAATTGTTTGTCTAGGCTCTGGGAAAGTTCAATCAACTGTTGTACAAGTGTTGCTTTTATAAAGATGGGTTATGGGGAGATGTTTTTTGTTCCATTTAGTTCTGAATATTTAATTTCAAAGAGAAATATTGAAACTTGCAATAACTGATATTGTTTGGCCTCTTTGGCGTAGCGGAAACAAATTGTGAACACAACATTGATATATTATCAACAGGTTTTTACACATCTGGCAATTACAGAGTACCTTTGTCATTCATTTGGAGTTGTTTCTGTTCACCATGATCAAAGTCCAACCTTCACTCTCTTTTAGCTCTAGTTTTGGCCTCTACCAGCTCCTGAGGGAAATTTCCAGCTCTTTAGCTGCTTAATGCTCCACTCTGCTCATGCTAACTGTGTCTGTCTGCTGTTTGGTGCTGAGCAGGTAGTGTATGGCTTTTTTTTAAAAGAGCTTTTTCAGTGATAACAGCAGAATACTGCAGCTGAAAATGATGCTTTGAAAGCAGCTTTTTCGAATTTCAAATCAAGTTTTCAGGGGCTTTAAAGCCCATATTAAACTGATGTAGCTGTGTAAAACCAACAATTTTGGCATATCCAAATTAATAATGTTTGCTTCTCAAAGATTTATCGTCTGCAAAATTTCCTCACAAAACACCAGTCGTCCCCAAAACATAATCACTTCGTCAGTATCAAGATATTCAGTCAACACTATTATTTGTGACAATCGACAGAGCTGTGAAAAAGATGTGTTATTGGCCCATCTATATCAAAAAAGTAAGATCATCCAAAATTACAATAACAGAAAGATTCATTTCCCCACTTACCATCTAACCATTCAAGTAGCTCGGGTTTAATTTGCCCAAGCTTTGAGATCTCTGCCTCCATTCCAACACCCAATACAACTGGGATGAATTCAGCTTCCTATGCTCACAGCACTGAAAAAAAGATCCACAGTAACATCTGTTTTCAGACCCGGTGTTTCCATTTCTCTGGATAATCCCCAGAACACACTATCAACAAATTTCACCAGAACTATGCCTTCAGTAAAAAGCAGTTCCAAAGCAAACTGTCCACACTGAGGCCTTTTTTTTTTTTTTTTTTTTTCTATTTTAGGCCAATTGTGCATTAATGTAATGGATCATAAAACACAGATCAGAACACATGCGCTGAAACGTTCTTCTGAGAGTTCATCATTTTAGGTTAAAAATACATTCTCTGTGAAAGTCAGCGTGTGTGTGTGTGTGTGTGTGTGTGTGTGTGTGTGTGTGTGTGTGTATGATAGAGAACAAAAGGACACGTGGAAAGGATAGACATTAAGACAGTGTGTGACAGAGTCTGTGGGTGTAATGGAGATGGTGAGAGAAAGAGCGAGTCATATACAAAAAGAGAAATGGAAGAAAGTCCACACAGACTGAGTGTGTGTGCGTGTGTGTGCGTGTGTGTGTGCATCAGGTGACAGGGAGGGATGGGGACATGGGCAGGTCCTGGTAATGAAGGACTGATAAGTCCCTATTTCCTGGGCCTGGGTTAATTGTGCCTACAGATAAAGGGTAATAAATTGTCACAGGGCAATGGCAGGAGCCTGGGCTGGGCCCTGTTCCACATTCATCATGACTGGCTGGGCCTGTGAGCCTGGAGAGAAGGCAGGACAGAGAGACTGGTACAGCCTGGCAGGCAGGGAGGGGAGACAAGAGGGAGAAGGAAGCTGTCAGGGATGGAAGAGGATATGATGTTGATCTGTCTTACTCACGAGGCGCTTGCGGTGAGCTGGACGGTGTTGGAGCGAGGACGAGAGATGACCTGGTGGTGGAGAGTATGAGAAAATAGAGAGGAAGACATGATATTTCAGTGGAGTGGATCGTTTAGATTTACCAGCATTAAATGAGTAATCAAATGCAGTACCAGAAACAGAAAACGTATTGCAGTTCTTTACCACACTGAATGTCAACAGCAGAGGTGGAGGTAGAAATCACATCCTTTACTTAAATAAAAGCGCTCAATTATGAGTAAAAGGTCTCGATTACAAACATTAAACCTTACAGAAGCATCATCAGCAAAATCACACGAAGTAGCAAAAATAAAAGTACTAATACTGCAGAAAAATGGTAAATATACTTTTATTTTATCATACATTACATTAAAAGATTGTTAATACTTAACTGTTGTAGCTGGTTGAGGTGTAGCCAGTATGAACTATTTTACATACATTTAGGTAGTAATAATGATTTAATAATGCACTGTATTTGATCTGTGAAAGGGCCCTCCTGGGTGGGGTCAGTGCACTGTGATATCCCTGTGGGGTCTGGTTATAGGTGCAACACAGCACACTTCTGTGGCTCAAAATCCAAGCAATTTTACCAGCCAAGTCCGTGGTGTATCGACAGCATGCTATCGCAACACAGACAACAATAGACGATGAAAATAATATTTTCCAACATGCATATTTATAGAATCGATTGCAGCCAATGCTCATTACTCTCCTTTAGTGTGTCATTAGTGTGTGCATTCAGGTGGAGTGGTGCACAGTGTGGTTGCAGCTGTGGGAAAGGATAATAGGTGTCTATCTGTTCACAGCGTACCGCAATGATGTCGCCGTCTGCTGAAAACCTTGTGTTTCCAGTCTGCTGTAATTGTTTTCAGTTTCTCAGATATTATAGGAGCACGTGTAAGAAGTTTATGTGGCCCACCTCGCTCGTAAAAGCTCTCAAAAATGCAGTTTCGTCCAAGTAACATCAAGGCTGATTATGAGGGTCTTAAATGAGGATCTCGGACGTGCAGAAGCGCTGATGCTACATGTGCTCATACATGATGAATAAATTCAGAGCAAATGGTCACGCACTGAGATGTCGTTCATTACATAAAGAAACAATCAACAGCGCATGTTTTAGAGGGACTCAGTGTGCCACCTTGCCAGCGTGACAGATCACTTCTTCACACTGAGAGATTGTGGTGGTTGGAGGTTGGTGCAGCGGCTGAGGAATGATGCATCCCACACATTATAACAGCAGAGCTGCTCCCACAGAGGAAGTTGATGTCCCCACCGTGCGATGATGACACTCAGTGTGGTGTGACATATGATGTGTGTACAAACAGTAAGCACATAGGCTGGGGCCGAAGTTCCCTTTGACTGTTTTATGTGGGTCACACGCGGTGCACTGGGGCGCAGCGGGGGAGAAAGGACGTTTTTCATGCAACCCATAAAGGAAGGAAAACAATGCCCTTGAGATGTGACTTCTTGTCTCGCAGGAAATCACCATGCAGAGTTATGTGGCACGCGTCCGTGACATTGAACCGTGAAAAACGTTGCGTTCTTATGTGCTCTTCCTTTCTACGCTGCACTCAGCGACATTTTCCTCTCCGACGACTCTCTTTTCATTGAATCTCATTTTGCTAAGCAGGAATGTTACAAGAGTGTTTTAACGAGAAGGAAAACGGTGTGTAAAGCAGAAGTGGAGTTACGCTGCAAGTTTAAGCTTTAGATTTTCCTGTCATATGGTTTGAGTTGTCCCCGGGGAATGAAGCAGAGCTAGCACATCACAGCTTCATTTTCATCACTTGTAGTCTAGATCACCTCAAACGATAGCAGGGAAAATTCTGGTCATTTGTAAGAGACATTTTGTTCTTAAATCTGCTCATTTCTATTGAATGAACTGTGTGAACTTTATGTGCAATTCCCATTATCAACAAAGCTAACTGTCATGCTAATGGACAGGTAGCTACAGCTTTACCCCTGGTTCAGTAACTCCTTCTTGAATGATATGGTCCACAATCCTGAGCACAAAATGCCATGTGGGAGTAAACAGCCCAGCACAGAGAAAATACATGCAAGCTTGGTAACCTTTTGTGACGCCCTGCAGGCTAAACTACAGTAGCTTGCCATGAGCTGCAGTAGTTTACCAACTAGTCCTGCAAGTAGACACTATGTGATGCAAGAACAACATATTCACAAAGGCATATGAACTTTGATGTGCCACATGTGCCCCGATGTGACCAGGCCTTGAGTCTGGTGATTGGTGAACAATAGATTCATCTTACTAACGAGTGCCGTCTGTGGAGCCAAAGCGTGGTGTATTTTATTCCATGCATGCCATACAGCTCCATTGTTTGAATACAAATACACATTAATAAACCTCCCTGCAGCACTGGTTGGCTGTTGTCGTCAGGTCCACTGCAGTTTATTTTGAGTAAATCCAACACAGGCCATACTGTTGTCGGAAATACTCACTAGAGAACCAAATGTGGTTTTTATCCAGCCTTGAATTTGTGACCTGTTTTTAAAGATTTACATCTTCAGCAGGAACCAATGGGCATGTCACAGTGTCACAGTCAGTCAGGGTAGAAGAGTCGGAGAGCACTGGAAGACAGACTGGCGCATAGCTGTTTTCGGCCTGTTTATGGCATTTGTTGACAGTAACATCACCAGCCTTATCCTTTAAACAATAGTAGAGAGAAAAGAAAAAACATAAGAGAAAATCTAAAAACATGCACACAAGAGAAGAGCTGCAATCTGTTGTTTTGGACAGAAAATAAAGGCTGGAAGGGAAGGGAGGAGAATTTCACAGTACAGAGGAGATGACAGCGGATATCAAGGGAAAGAGGAGGTAGTGAAAGTTAAAAAAGGAAAAGCGAGGAGATGGAGACCCAATGAATGCTCAAATTCATTTGTTCTCTGGCTCTCTCTACCTGGTTGCACACACCTTCTCTCTGCTCCACCAGCCAGTGTTCACAGCTATAAATCTTGGAGTGGCATTTTGGCCGGCGAGTGTCGCGTAAACACGGCCGGCGAAATGTCAGTGCGGAAGGCAGACAAGCCTGACTTAGGAAGAGGGAGAGTAGAGGCAGTAATGTCACCACACTTTAACGCACCCACCATCAGTCTTCATGACATTTAAGAGATCTATCCCTCGGTCCCTCTGGCCACGGCACACAGAGGAAAAGTTTGGAGAGGAAGCTGCAAGGGCCTGATGAGTCAGGGGTTTAATGGCTTGATCTGATCACAAACAAAAGGCTATTGCCCTCACTTAATGTGTAATTTTTCTTGTTATACCAGTCAGCAGCTTTCCTAGCCGTACAGCTTAACAGCTACACATTAAAAATGAGAGGAGTGCACCCTGGAAGGTAAATCCATGACGTGCTCTTATTGTTATTTTTACTACCCTCTCTCGTATCCAGGCAGGTCATTTAAGAACACATTCCTCACACGGCGCTCGTGCGCTTTTGTCTTTCAATTGTCAGCCCAAGTCGAACACAGCCATAAAACAGCGCTGAGGACAGTCTGACCTCTCAGGCCACAGCATCCACATCCTTTTCCTCGACATTCTGACGAGCGCGGTCAGGCCGTCTGGACGTCACGGGCATCCACAGCTAAATAATGATCACAAATTAAAACCAAAATCATGTGAAATTAATCCGCCTTCTACTCCCCTGACGTTCTTTCTTTAACCTCCCTCGCTGCTGCTTGGGGGTCGTATTGATTCCTAAATGAATAATTGAGAAAGTCGGCTTAACTGCCCTTTTCAGTCCTCCCTGGCCTCCTCTCTAATTCACTTCGCCTGCCTCCCTCCCTCCCGTCTTTCTTCCCCCCTGATCTACGTCTTTCCCTTATCCTTCCATCTCCTCCCTTCTCACCTATTCCTCTCACTCTTTTCTCTCCTCCTCTGACCTTCCCCTCCCCGCCTTCTCCTCTCCTCATCTCTCTTTCCTCCCCTCTCCTCTCCTCTCGTGCACTGCTGATGTGGATCCTATTCTGTGACGGGTTGTTCAGGAGGGAATGGGCTGCTCGCATGGCTGGCCAGCCGGCCTCAGCGTATCATCCGTCAGCAAGACACGCTGTTGTTTTAGAGTTCTGCTGGGAGCTGTCTCCTTGTCTCTGTCTCTTTCTCTGTTGCTTCACTCTCCTCACACACACACACACACACACACACACACACACACACACACCCTGTCTTCCTCTGTCTCTATGCTCTGCTCTCAGTCTCTCCTGACTTATTTCAACTGTACATCTTAACTCGAACACACAGCTGATCAGCATTTTAAAATCGACCGCAGGCTCTTCGCTCTCAGTGAATCAATAGCTGAGTTAGGCCGGGACTGAATAATCCTAGTATGTTAATTCAACAGTGTGGGCTTGGAGGAAACGTCTGCTTCGTTTTAGGATAAAATCTGTGAAACAACAACACTCTCTGGTCTTTCCCCTTTAGAGGTGTTCCAGTTTAATGACCTGCAGTCTTTCTGACAGGTGTGTGTATTTTTTTTTTTTTTTTATTGTGTATTATTGTACAGTTTGGTGTTATCTACAGGAGGCGTTGACAAAACCCTTCCTTTTCTACTTTGAACATATGGCTTATATCAAATTGGGCACTGGGCAGATTTTTTGAAACAGTTGCACAATTACAGGACAGTCATACAGTCTGCAAACCGACTCAATAATGTCAGTTCAACAGCAGTATTTATCTAAAGTTTGCTAACATTAGCTGACATTGGCTAGCAACAGCTACTGGTCATACCAGACCACATGTAGCAGCAAAGCCCCTTTAAAATTTCTCCCCGTTAAAATTTCTCCCCGTTAAAAGAAGATCACTGACTGAATGAATGCTCGTGTTTTCCAGTATGAAATGTCTAATAATTACTTGCCTGATAAAGACTACTAACTTCACGGATTGTTCCTGACAGGCTCTGTCAGGTGCTACGTGGTACAAAACCAAGAACCACTTCTTACTTCGTTATGCAGCAAGCTAGCTAATGTTTTACTTGTTTGAAAACTGTGACGTTATAACATACCTGTTAATGGAGTGTCAGTTTTATATGGAAATCTCACCATCCATCCATCTGTCCAAGTGTGATGTCATTTTTCCCAGCCTGGAAATAAGTTAAATTTAACAGTTAATTAAAGGGTAGCACAGCATAGTATTACATAATGTGCCACATTACACATGTGTCAGCAACTATCCAGTGACAGACGTATTACAGGAATATGACATGCACCATCTGTTCATCACGCTAACGCTTTCCATGATGTGTGTATAAAGTAATTATTTTGGGACATATCATTCTAGGTAACAAAGCATGAACATAAGATAAATGATCGACGTGAAAGAAAGTTACTGTTCCTTTTTTCACTTGAATTTGAAATTTACTTTAAAGATAATCCAGGTGTGAGCTATACGAGTGTGTGTGCGAGTCAAATTTCCCGCACAGTTGAACTTTCTGGGACACTCAGGGCCGGGACTGCAGGTGAAGGATGGGTAGGCAGGGGGAATAAAACTGCCAGGCCTGTGTTTCTATGCTGGTTTTCATGATTTGGATCCAGACTTTGAAATGTATGAATAGCACTGAAGCAGGCAGCGTGATAATAAACGACAGTTTCTTTCATTTCCTCAAAGAAAATGGGATCTTTGTCCAACATCCATAAACCATCTTCACTGTTTTTTTGTTGTTTTTTTCATGTCTTCTTGATGTACAGTGTAGCTCTGAAGTCACTTTCCATTCTTCCTCTCCATACATAAATTTATAAAAACTGTGTATGAACTCACAGCTTTCTCGGCACGGCCTCCTCACCTGTGGTCATGTTGTCGGTGAGAGCAAAAGCTCGACTCTTCCTGCCTCCCGACCGCTCACACACACCTTGTACCAGCAGGTGTATGAGTGGAGCCTCGACGGATGCCTTCCCCCAGCCTCTTCGATCAACGTGCCGTGTGGCCTTGGCCCGCATCTCGCTCTCAACATTCCTGGTGTTGTTACTCGTCCGATTCCTGATGTTTTCAGGCACTTCCTCGTGTAACACCGGCACGACCTGTCACCTCTCGCTGCTGCTCCCGCGGCGTCTCGCACCAAGCCCTGCTGCACCTCCTTGCACCTCCTGCTCTCTCACTCTCTTTCTCACTGTCAGTGAGCTGTTATTGAAATATTTAGCACCCACTAAAGCTCACAAGCGTGTACTGCCTTTCTTCTGCCTGGCTGGAAATATATTGGCTTGGCAGTATAAGTTGGAGCTGTGCGGTGTGGAGCCGCCTCAAATCGGATTTGACTGTTAAGGATCTTTTTCTCGTGTTCGGCGGATGTGCAGCTGAAGCCTGCCGCTCTCCGTGGAGCAGCAGGAGCATGCTTGTCTGAAAGATGATGTCATTATTCTGTCCACTGGAAGGAAGATAGGAGAGATAAGTGTCATTACCAGCCAGCTGGTGATCAAAGTCTAACCATTTCCATTTCGTTTAAATCTCTTAGTGGCTGGTGATAGCGCCTTCAAATGGTAGTTTCCCCCAATCCACGGTTTCAGATCGATTCTCATCTCAGCTTGAGTGTTTCACTGGCCACAGAGAACAACATTTTCAGTGGTGCTGCTCGAATGTCGCAGGGAGGAATTGTTCAAAAAGGCAGAACAGTGGGGTTGGACCGTACAAAAAAAACGCACAAGGAGAAAGTCAGTGAAGCTCATCGCATATTCAGTGTAGCTGATGAAAGAATACATGCATACCCTTGAGCTGTCACAAATTCTTGGAACTGAATAAATTTCATCCTCTCTGATGCATCAATAGTGTCCAAGGAAAAGGCACATTCAGTGAAAAATGTACTTTAGGGTGTGTGTGGTTGTTCCAGACTGTAATCATGGAAATGACGACAGTAGACATTTCCAGGAAGCAAACATAATGACATTTTGATATTCAAATACAATAAGATGAACACAGTATACATGTTTTATCATTGTTAAATACTTTTGTGGGTGGCTGGTATTACACAGTTATAGAGCTTCTTGTAACTGCGTCTTCTGTATGTTTTGTTTATTCAGATTAGTGGAAGTTGGAGAATAAGGCGATGTTCTATTGTTTTGTTTTTGTCCACAAATACCATGAAAAGCCCAAACCAACCATGTTCTTCATCATCTGTCTCTGTGGCACTGAGCCCTCAAGCCTATTTGTTCCAACTAAATCTTTAAAACACAACACAAACATAAAGTTTCATTCCTAAAAATGAATAAATAACTTCCTGAAACAGCTGCGCACTACAGTTTTTTTTTTTTTTTTTTTTTAAATGAAACTTTACACAAACAGGACTAAAAAGTGGATTTCTTGAGAACTATTTTTAGCAGTGGATTAACACACAATACACACTCAAATTAATATAAAGTTACACAGGCAATGCTTGTTAGGAGGATCAACTCATATTTAGCTTTGGTCTTTTTATGAGCTTTATTGAACACAAGAAGAAGATATATATAGTCAAATATAACCAAACTTATCCTTTAAATAATACAAGATGTTTTTAGACGTGAATGCCATTTTTAAAATTGCAATGTACCAAATGTAAGAAATGTAATAATCTTTCAAATCTTTTATTTGAGTTTCAATTTTGAAATCAAAACTTCTTGTCATCATAAGTTATTTTCACATTTGGGAAATAGTCTGTTTTTCACCTCCACTCCACCACTAAATGTCCCCTTTGCACTGCGGGTGACTGTTCATTAAGTTTCATTTAGTTCTGAGAATGGGCTGCTCATTACGAGGCGGCATTAATATGCGACTTTCGGGTGAACTGAGGAACAAAGCAGGACACAACCCGAGCTCAGTCTGTGATTAGTATGCATGTGTGTGTGTGTACTTAGTAAGGAGGCTGAGCCAGTTAAGGCAGAAAGTTAAGGCAGACATAATGTGCAGTTTTATGAAGTCACCTCGAAGACTTGGAAAACAAAACATTGCATCAGCAAAGGACAAGTTTTAATATTAGTACAGTATTAGTACATTTCAAATAAACGTGGGAAATGTGTGTACTGGGTTTGGATTATCGGTCGACTGACTCTTCAAACATGGACAAGCATCAAATATCGTCCATCTGTGTGTTGGCAGGCCGACTGGCACTGGTGGCCAGATGGACACTTGATGCTTTATTGGACTGACACTTGACTTGGCTGTGAGCTCCATGGTTAGATGGCCGCAAGCTTTACTGATAAAGTCTTCATTGTTTCCAAACGCAAAGTGGCTTATCGAAGTTTGGGCATCAAGCAGAGCACACTGTCTGTGCTGGAGTTAAAATGATACTGTTATACTGTTTCCTGGAGGAAACTCTTAGAAAGTTTTATTGAAACATTCAGCACGACTTGTCTTTTTTTTGTTGATGTGATGAACAGTATTTTACCTGCTCCACCTTAAATACACTCATTTAGAATCTCTTTTGAATAACATTCATCTAGTTTTCCATTAGTAGTTGTACTAGTAGTCGTCTCCTTTACAGGTGCTTGCAATATATTTTAGAATAAACATAGTTTTCTTTGTTATTGTCATCGGTTTTGATATTTTGCAGTCAGTGTACCGTGAGGATGCTGGCTTGGTTTAAAGATAAGTTTGACTGCAGAACATTTTTGCCAGCTGGGATGTGAAAATCTTGATGCTCAGTATCTCAGAACTGCAGGCTACATCGAGGGTGAGGCATGAGAGGTGAAATCAATCATCAAGTATCTCACTATTAGATGCTGACTTTGTGACTTTAAATATAACCTATTGCCTATTACGTTGGATTTAAGTAAATGTTATAGGAGAGGAGTGATGCACCACACCATGTACGATACTGTGTTTGACATTTCCATAATTCCAGCAGGACAGCAGAAAGATGAGGACAGGAGAGAGAATCAGAGACCACAGAATAATTTCTAACAAAGAGGACACATAAGATGAGACTCTCGTCTGGAGACGAGTGGCAGCATCGTCCAGAGCCCCAAAACGACGTGTTTATGTTCAAGTGACAAAGCCCTCGAGCTTCCACAATTATTATGATGGGAGCAAAGCAGGAGGTGAGTTGATGGTACTGCAAGCGTCAAAGTCCCAGTAAGAATGAGGTCAGGGCGGATGAACGGATTCATCAACAAAACATTGGATTTTAACTCGATAGACCGCTGCGTGTTTCCTGTTTCCAACCGACAGTCATTGTAACCATGACGCCAATGGTCCCCTAACTTTAATGAAGTAATAATAATACTAATAACTGTATTTATGTAGCTTTACAAAGACATAAAACCAAGAAATGCCAGATGTGTTGTTGGCATCCAGTAGTCAATCAAGTAGTCCTTTCAACCCAAACCACATTGCTTCAGCGGGTGTGGACGAAGCACATTTAGCCGTTTAATGTTGAGGACTAGCTGCTTTGTAAAGGCAGAGGACCAGAGTTTATCACTGTGTGCAGACTGCAGTGTAAACTGGTTTCCAAGCTGTTTAATTTTAATCTACATAACAGTATTGTCATGTTAAACTGAGGATTTCTCATTTTTAATGAATCAGCTGATAAGAAGATAAGATCTGCTGCCCTGTCAATATGATACTTTAGGGCTTTTTTTTTTTTTTTTGTTAAAACCCAAATCTCCTATGATAGTGAACCAAACTGACAATTACACCAAACAAAACGCTCAGTGCCACTCACGAGTCGCCAGCATTAGACTGGCCATACTCTGTATTTTTGTTATTGTCAACAAATTCTGTGAAAAGACGGAAAACAACAGCGTGTTATTCCCTCTCTCAGTGCTTTTTTGGTTTTCATGGCATGTCTGTCTGATGTAAGCCAAAAACCCATCATCTTACTGAAGGACATAAATCTTCAAAGACAGGTCACAAATATACTGCATGCTTTCATTAAGAAAAAAAGGCTGAAAAAGAGCTAATGAGTGTTTACGGCAGCAGGACGTTGTAGCCGTAGCTCTTAAAATAAACTGCCGTGCAGAAGTTCACCATAACAAGGAGACATGTCAGCCAGCGCAATGGTGCCGATCACTGATGTGTTTCATTAATGGAGGCATATTTTTTCTTTGTCAAATGAATTTATATTTTTTTGTTCACCAGAAATTTAATATGACACTGAAATCTTTAAGGATAATAATTGGTAAAACTATACATTTTACACATTATCTGTATTAGCGGTTAACATGGGTGTACCGGATGTTATTTATCAGACAGTCATTTTTTTCCTTTCACTGTGACTCATAAACATGCCTTCCTCTGCTCGCCATGTGCACACGGCCATGTTATGGTAGTGACAGAGATGCCTACTATCACCGTTATTACGAGCTCTCTCCGTTTCAGGGGTCCTAATTAATCAAACAGCATGTGTGTCAGTGAGCTAGAGTTAAAAGCTGAAAGTGATCATCAGAGTGTTTATCCGCCATTAATCCGAGTCATTTCCTCCCAACATCAGCAGGGTAGTTTTCGGTGTTTCACATCGCAGTCAAACAAATGAACACCGCTCATCCTGCTGTGGGAGAAGCCAGCAGCACGAGGATGCACATTTCCGTCTTAAATGACACACCCACACAGGCATGTGGACTTGCACGCGATGTTTTTTGCTTCCTCACTGACTTGCTTACTCAGGAAACGCACGCACCCACACTTGCACACACGTAAGCTTACAGCAGAGTAACTGAGGACTAATTAGGCTGCCTGTCCCATGTCTTATGGGACAGTAAATGGGATCTGTTGGCACTGTGGTGTTCCTTTGATCTAGGCCTGTCAAACACTCAACAGTGCTGCGTTGTGGTAGATGCCCTCTGGGAAACACACGCACACACACACACACACACACACACACACACACACACACACACACACACATCCGCAGATAAAGAGTGAACTAAAAATTAGGGTTTGTTTGTCTACCTATTGACAGGACTGTGCTTTTGATCTCAGACGCTGTAAGCAGAACAAGTGTATCTGCACGTCATAGCTGTATTTATGGGTGAAGAGTAAGACTTGGACCGTCTCATTTATAGGAAGTTAACACGTATTTGCAAAGCTTAAACTCTCTCTGTAGCTGCATGGTTAAGAGCTGTGTTTTTGGGGCGAGAATCTCTGTGAGAGAACAACTGTTGAAGCTAATTTAGTGGAAAACATATGGGAACAACTAGCTGTACCCACAGTTAACAATTCAACTACCTCAGTTTGACTGAGGAAAATACTTAAGCCATGAAGTGATGGTTAAAGGCTGCAATTATTTCCAACTGGGAGCCGTTCAGAGATTGGAACATCTTTCTCAAACAGATTTTTTATGATTTACATCATATTTATTGTGCATGTAGTATCATTATTTTAACGATGAAAACATGGATACTCTGTTTGTTTGTACAGCTGTTATGACAGTGTGTTAACAAACTGTTTCTCACTTACAAATCCAGCAGACATTAGCGTTCATTTAGAGTCACGTCCCTGATCACCTTGCAAATCTAAGTCTAATATTCCTTTTCCTTTTGAGCTCTAGTTTGTTCTCCACCACCTCCAGAGGTAAACATCTGGCCCTTCAGCTGTTAAATGCTCCACTGTGTTGGCCAGCTAGTGGCTAACTCTGTCTGTCTGCTGTTTGCTCCTGAACAGATACTGTAAGTTTATTGGAGTGTTTTTGCTGAACACAGCTGCATGCGACAGCTGGAAACAACGCTGATGAGAGCGGTGAGACTAAACCAGTACGGTGAAGTTGCAGGCTGTAAAACCAAAGCAATGAGCTGGAAGATAGTAAAATGCTCCTTAAAGTTGAGGGAAACTGCAGAGTCAGGTGATAAATCTCTGTGGGTTTGAAACTATGAGCATCCGCTGTCACAGTTATTAGTTATTTGATCCTTTGTGAAGCTTGAATAGAAGACATCCTTCCAGTCGTTTTGCTGAGCCCGTCTGGTATTTTGAGACACATAAGGAGCTGAAACAAACTTAATGTCCCTCCACTAACACTTTATATGAATATCCCTGACATTAAAATGATAAAAATAAAATTAAAGTTTAATGATCCCTGTGAGTGAATAAAAATATACCATATTAAAGGCATTATATTACCCAGTTAAATGGACTGCGGCTATATTTGCAAAGCAACGTGCATTTAATAAGCAGCACCAGAGTAATGGTGGAAAGATGCTTCAGCAGGCTTAATGCTTTGTTATCAAGCACAACACGCACACAACTATATTACCACATGAGCTGTTTTTCCATAGAATTTTATTTCCAAAAAGCAGTCAGAGAAAAGTAAAACAAGCCAGTCAAGTACAACAAAACAAATCCCCCAAAGGGAAGAAATAAAAATAAAAGCTGATAAAGACAGAAGGCCTGATGATATATACAACAGCAGACATCTTTTTTGGTGTTGCAGTACCAGTGAATCACTCGACAAACTCATGGTATTCTTCACGTAAGATCCAAACAAATAACAAAATAAGGTGTTTTTCTTTTAATGGACAGAGAAGGTTCTAAAAGTCAGCTAAGGCACACAGAGCCTCCCCGGAAAAAAGGTAACGGGGGAAACGTCAGTTCAGAGAAATTTGTGCAACGGTTGCTCAACAATACATTCCAGCGAGAACAACAACAATCTGGCATGTGATTTTCTCTGAGAGGCAAAGAGGACAAGGTTGCTGTCACAGCTGTCCATAAACACTGAAACAGGTTATGTATTTTGATCAATAAACACCATCAATTCACTTTTTGTGCCCAGTTATTGACACTTCAAAAACTCTTAATAATTCAATGTCATTTTACCACATCTGTATTTACATGTACAATACCTTTTCAACAATAGTTCAATACAAAACACCTATGTACATCTTCTTCATTTGTTAATCATTTTGTTACAAAATAGGACTTCCACAATGAGTTTACATTTATTTAATTCACCTTTTTCCAAAACTGTCATTGAGCTTACATAGTAATATGTATTGTGTAAAGTAACTGTTGTGAGCACGGTGGCACTGTGAGTGAGAAGGTGGCAGCAGAAGCCGGCCGGTGGGGAACGAAAATAGTCCTTTACAACCCATCCCCAGCAACAGTGTGGATTTGAGGGAAGGAGTGATAGCAATTATAATCGACACATCTGACTGAGAGGCAAGGTGAACTTGACATTAATGAGCAGTAATGTCTCTTAATTAGCCTGTGCAAAAACACTCACTTAGCTCGTGTGGTGGCTAAACAATGTTGACAATCGCAGACTGAACTCCTAATTGGCTTCAAATGAAACTTATTTCAAAGTAAAACAAATGTGCGCCCGTACCTCTTGTTCAGGATGTGTTGCAGTACAGTGCTACCCTCCGCGCAATCAACTTGTCCAGAGATTGTCTTGATGGCAGAAAGGGGACTTCAAATGTAGATAGATTTGAAAAGGTGCCGTAGACCCGATCTAATACATGACGCATTTTGCAATCAAGAAATAAGATAATATCGAGTTGAAATTTTACATTATTGTCACAGCATGAAGATCACTACCACTGACTATCATTCTGAAACTGACAGGAACCATGAAACACCAAAAAGCACAGTTTCTCCTTCGATGTCCAGACGTCGTCCGATGTGTTTGGTTGTGAAGAGTGTCCTTGTTCACCTTCTCTGTTTGGTGAGGTTGTTTGGTAGCTGACCGCTGACCTCTCAGGCCAGGGTGGCTTTCTCGCGATGCACTTGGCACACAGCCATGTAAGAAACCGAGACAAGAAGATCTATTCAGACAGGACAACACGGACTAACACGCAGGTGCGGGCCATAAAAAGGTACAGTATAGGTTTGGGGTGTTGGCCTTTGTAAATAAAGGCGGCTTTCTTTACAAAAAAATATTTATCATGCTGCCAAGGCAGCGTCGCAGTTATTTAGTCACTGACTAAAAATATCAGTATTAATATAAACTTATAAATAAATAGCGACTCATGGACTCACCCCCCCTCCCCCCATTCACACACTTTTTCAGACTTCATGTATAATCATGTACAACACTGTTACTGAAATGACTGGAAGAAGTGAAAGAAAAAAAAAAAGACAACACTGAAAACAAGGAGGAGAATTTTAAGGTCAGGTTGAGATCGTTTCAAGTTTGAGGCAGGTTGATAAGAAAACCGAGACGGACAAAACAATTCTCTCTTTGTCCTCTGCCTGTCACAACATCTGGGTTTGATTCAAAAAAAACAAAAGTAAAACCTACACTAGGTGAATGTTAAGTCTTAAAGTACTATCGTACAACAACCACAAATGAAGCATTCATGAATTCAGAACACTAAAACGTCTACATTAAGTTTCTATTATAATCCAAATAGGTTTAATTATTCTGAGAAGGCCTCTGGATTTGCATTTCTCTTTTTCCGTATTTACCAAATGTGACTGCAGCAGATGTTTCGCCCAGCCGCAACAGTTCCACATCCTGATCAGGCACTGAACTGAGAGAAGTTGTGCTGCTGTTGCTGATTTATTCCGCTGATTTACAAACGGAGTCACTGAACTATCAGAGACTCGAGAGTTTTGAAGTAATTGGCTTTAATAATGCTAAAACATTTGTTGTTCAAAGTTTGGGGAAATTTGCTTTTAATAGTGCTGCATTCGAGTCGTATCAAAATAACTGTTCGGGCTTATCTGAACATTCAGATATCTTATTGTGTTTATGGTGACACACACTTAAGGAGGCACGTTAAATTCAGTACCAGGCCACCTCCTCGTATACGTGTCTTCCAGCTAAGGCCTTTTTGCAGCAGAGCTTCGTCTGCTACCAGTGTCGACAATCCACGCTCGCATGACCGCTGTGCCCCGCGCAGGGCTTTAAAAGCCGACTTCATAATTCATTCAGCAGCAAAATAAATGCTCGAAAACTGCAACGTTTGATCACAGTAAAACTCAGCCATGAGAAGAGAAAATAAATACACTGAGAAACTGAAATAGCAAAGCCAGCATAATCCCCTAAAAGGAGGAACCCCGTGGGAGGATCTTAAACATCATTCTCCTCGCTTTCTGTCCACACACCCTCACTGACCTCCCCCCCAAAAAAATCCACGCCTTCTTTTGTTTCTTTCTTTTACACACAGAGAGGAAGAACGTTGTTCCTTCCTGCACCTGCAACAAACCCCTTAAATAAATAAAAAAAAATCAACAGTGAATCTCCTGTGCCGTGGCCTCCTGTCCAGCTGGAGGCCTCGCTGCTACCTGATGCGCCCGTCTGCGCGCGGTGCTCCCATTTGGGATTTGGGGTCTGGGCAAAGGGAGCTCCAACGGTTCTTGGGGCAGGCCTGCATGACGGGGCAGGCGGTAGGGCCGACAGCGCAGATGTCAGCTGCCTCCCACAAGTCGCCCACCAGGCTGTCTACCCAGCGCTCCAGCTCCGGGCCGGTCAGGGCCGCGTTCCTCTTCGCCTGCTCCACGTAGCCCAGGCTGACAGGGATGTTGAGCACTGGGTTGAGGCCATGGAAACTCTGCTCCATGTAGCTGTTCTTCGCTGGCCCGTTGTGGAGCTTCAGAGTATCCTCTGGAGAGACGTGGGAAGGAAGAAAGAGAGAATGGAGAGGGGAATAGATGATGTGTGGAGAGTTGATAATCAGTGGTCAGACAGAGAGAGGGGAGGATTGTAGGAGTGGAAGAGAGTTGAGGGGAAAGGCAAAAGGGAGACATGAATGTTAAAATATCAAAGCAGAGAACGTGATTTGTTTTATTAGTATCTGAACAGCTTAAGGTTGCTGATTTGCTTGGATTGATTTTCACCGCTGGACTCCCTGAATCTCATTCCTTGATGTGGTCTGTCAGACCACTGCAATGCTGACTGTTCGGAAACGGTCACAAATACTCAGACGCGCCCTCATTCTTTCTTCCCATGACGGTCAAGCTCGGCAGGAGGACAGAAATCGTAGACACAACTTTAAACACTCTCCCCACCCTGATCACCACTGAAGCTGTAAATTCCTCACTGGCCCTCTAACTGGGGCGCGAGCCATCCTTTGTAAGCATGGCTGAGCAGACATCGGCGCTTTCATGCACTGGTGACAGAAAGATGCAGTCAGACATGAGGTGCTCCACCAGGCAAGGAGATGTCCGTCCTGTGCCAGCTAGCTTTGCAGTACCAGAGTGTGTTATGAAGTCGTGCATCTGCGTAAAGTTTTGTGTTTGTGTGTGAAAATGTGTAGTGTGTGCATGTGTGTGTGTGTGTGCGTGCATGCGTCTGCTGCTGCCAGAGTGGGTGGAAGGCCACGCCATAAAGTTTTACTGGCACTGCATGTAGAAGGGAAACCTGGTGCCAGGCATGGCAGTAAATTAAAGATGTGTGGATGGAACAGCTAAGGCGAAAGCACACACACACACGCAGAGTAAGACCAGCATACGCATGATTATTACCGTGACCACTGTGACCACAAGTGACAATTACAGTACGTCCGAGCACTAAACTTGGCATGTTTTACTGCTGTGATGAAATGATTGAAATGTTTATCTGTTAAATGCTAAAATGGGGTCTAACAGTGGGTTAGAGGAGTCCTACAGTCGGTGAACTGACTCGATAATGCCAGGTCTTCAGTAATATCTATGTAGTTTGCTAACATTAGCCACTATAATCTATTGGTCGTACCAGACCACACAGGCTGTACCTGAATGTACTGAATTGAATAAGGGTGCATTAAATTGCTTATTTGAATGTAACTGTACACAATCTTCCTCATTAGTGAGAGGAAGATTGTGTTATTTCTAAATGAAAAAGTTCCAGCCTTGCTTTAAATATGCAATTACAGGAAAAACACAGGCCTAGATTTTCAAGTATGATCAGTTAAAAAACAAAACAAAACAAAACAAAACACATAAAAAAGGTTAGACCTCTATAATGATTACACATAACTGGCGTACAAATGCAAAGTACACTCAGTTTCCAGTTTATTAGGTACACCTTGCTAAACCTAATGTGGTCTAATACAACAACCAGCGGTGGAAAGTAACTCAATACATTAACTGTACAAGAAATGTACTAGTACAATTTTGAGGTACAGTTAGCTGTAAGGATTTCTATTTTATACACCCGACTCCACTGTATTATCTAGCAGAGATATTGTGCTTTTTTAAGGTTTTACTAACAAAACATCTAAAAAGCAGTTAAAGTCAGCTCTACCTCTACCAGTTACAACAGTAAAATGCTGCCACACATGAATGCATCAATAATCACACACAGTATGATAATTTAATATGAATGTTGAGACATTCTGCATAATGAGTCCTTTTATTTTTGATACTTAAATGGTCCAGCATGTAGGATTTAGTGGCATCTAGCAGTGAAATTGTTTTAGAGATGTGCTGATTTAACTTCACGGTCATTCTGAGTTGGAGGCTGAATGACATTAATAAGAGGAGTTTTCTCATTTAGTTTAGTTCATCCCATTTGTATCAATGAATCACCAACAAATCATCAATGAATCAGCGCCTGTGCCTCATAAACTAGCGGCTGACTCTATCTGACATTCCTAATCTTCCTGGATAACTGTGCTACAGCACTGCAGGGACGACGAGCCAAGAAAGAAATGTCTTGTGGTGACACACAGTTAAATTAGTACCAGGAAAATTTCTCCAGAGAAGCCAGGACATGATTGTGTAATACGATCCTAAACAGCCGTAAATCAGAGATGAATATTTAACTCGTGCTGTCGCACAACAGACGCCCCCACAGCCCCGCTGAGACTCGGGTCAAAGACAAAAGCTGTAACTTTATTTGTTGTTTCTCTTCGTCATTAAGGCGGCTCAATGAGATTATTAAATGGAGAAAGACGCGATTATGCCGAAGCCAGCGTCTCAACTCTCAGGTGACTTTCAAAGCAACGTGGCTGCTTACGGTTTAGAACAATGCAGCCTTGCCCCTTACCCGTGCTGGCTGATTGATTTAATTGTGTCTTTGTTTTTCGAGGGCTAAGTGTGCTGTTGTTTAACACTCTGTTTAGTGTGTATGAGCAGCTCGCTGGGTTATTAAGGGTGACTTGGTGACAAACAACAAGGGTCTGCAGAGCCCCACAGGCTTGATTAGAAAGGGCATCACTGCAAATACAACGCTCTGTTTGTGTGTGTGTGTGTGTGTGTGTGTGTGTGTGAATGCAGACATTTTAGAGCACCTAAACTCGCGATTGTTACTTCACAGTGAATGCAATGTGGAAGAACAATAAGTTACTCAATAATAACTGCAATAAGTAACGAGATTACACTGTACAAATATTATTATTACTATGAAATTATTACACTGCAGTAATTGGTTTTTTCTACTTTAGATTCAGATTTTAAGAAAATATAACTTTTAGATTTCAATCGGACAAAAATGACTCGGAGAGGATGAAGACTTTTGCAGTGTGTGGATTCATCGACAAAGTATTGAGCAACTCTAACGATCAGATAAATGTAGTGCAGTATTACCACTGCACATGCACAGGAGCAGAAGTAATATGTAGCATCAAATGGAAATATTCAAGTAACACTGTTTTATATATTATGTTACTGGACGGTTATTAATGGTGCGTTAATGTGTAGCAGCACTTACTGTTGTAGCTGGTCGAGGTTGAGCTAATTATATATTTTCTGACAGTGTTGCTTCGTCTCGCTCATGTTTTAGAAGCTATTTTCAACAAAAGCAGCAGTGGAAATGCTCAACAAACCACAAGTGGCACAAAAACTGACTTATGCACAACACTGAAGTAAATGCATGTAGTTATTTTCCACCGCTGGTTACACTTGACAGTATAATGATACAAAAATGACAAAATAAAACCTCAGAAATTACCAACCAACTCCTCTGTGAACACCACAACAAAGTGTGGTGGTGCTATAAACTTCACACACACAGGATTTATTGCCGGGCTGCTGTATTTGATTGCACTGTGTAGCTCTTATTTTACCCGAGCAGTGCGGGACTTCCACCACATCGAGACATGTAGTGAGAAGTTTGGCATTTAGAGTAACACCTTAAGTACTTTTTTGATGAATGATTATCTTGTTGGAGAACAGCACATCGGTGCAATATGTCTCGATAGGCCTTTTGTACAAATAGCACAATCAATAGTCATTTTGTGTTATGATGAAGTGGAAACAAGTGCTAGTTATAAATAAGCCTCATGACCATCATAGAGGAATCTCTCTCTCACCTTGTCGTATGGGCTGGTGCTTATTGTAGGCCAGCGGGGCAACAAGGAAGCGCATCTCAGCCACGGGGCTCCAGTGGTGCAGGATGCGAACGCTCCACACGCCAGGCCGCAGAGGCTGGTTGAGCGGCGGGCGGTAGTGGGTGAACTCGGCGCTGGCGTCGATCAGAATGTCATAGGTGGCGGCGATGACGTTGGTGGGGTCGATCCACACGACTGTGACGGTGACGTTAGGACCCTTACTCCACTTCTGCATGCCCACTGTCTCGTCCATCGGGCCCATCAGGCCGCCGAAGTTTCGGAACATACGCTCTTTGGCATCCCACTCTGTGCCAATCTGACAGCGGAAGAGGGAGGATAAGGGAATGAAAGGGAGTGGAAACAGGAAAACAAGATTGAGTGACAGAATGAGGTAAGAAGAAAGACAAGGAGAGACGCAACAACCAAAAGCACAAAACATGAGGGTACAGAAATTCACTCCTGCAACTGCATGTAGAGTGCAGAGATCATAAATAAGCAACACACTGTGTGCATGCATCACTATTTGACCATGACCATGCTATGAAGATAACCAATATCTGCAGTGAATTATCGTGGGAAATAATCTTCAGCATGCATTTTTCATCAAACAGCACCACACTCCGGCACAGCCCTCCACACAGCCATTATATAACGTTACAATATGCAGAAGCTGACAAGCCTGATTGTTTCGGCCTGCGTGTTTGAGTCCATTTGTACGCAGTCGCTGCTACTGTATGCCTGAGCATGTCTTTGGCAAAGAATATGAGAGACAGGCTGAGGAAGGCGCACGACTAGACCCCGACCATATCCCCTTGGGGTGAGGATCAAATGCATCCCTGTTTGCACATTTCAGACAGATAGAAAGGGAAGGCAATGAACAGCAGTATCCAGCCTGAGCAGTGTTTAACTTAACCAGAAACTACAGGGGGGGAGATTACAAACTGACACAAATGGGAAAAATCCAAACAGAGGAAGACACTATACATACTGACATTATATGCAGACACAGCGACCAGTCTTTTGACAGGGAAAAAAGGAGGAAACCTCCATAATAATAAGGTTTTAGCGCTTCAACAAAGGCTGAGAAGGCTGCATTCTCTGCAGCAATTTTGAGAAACTGAATGTAAAAATGTAACAGATAATACCAAAGTCAAATATATCTTTGGTGAATTATGAGACATACAGTGCCTCTGGCTGCAGAACACAGGACTAGCTGCCAGCCTGCCGCACACTGGAGGACTGCCAGCGGAACAATGAGCCAATTTAAGATTATTACGTCCTGTAAGCTTACATAATTAACAGTTTGAATACACATGTTTGCAGGTTTGTTTGTTTGATTAAACTGAGATTTATGGGTTAAATTCGAAGACGGATTCTGTCGCTCAACTGCAATGAAATAGAGCCAAAAAAGAATAGAAAGAACAAATTACACGAACAGGAAGACTACAGAAGTGCAGCTAATTGCCTTTAATGTCTTCATGGCGGTCAAGGCTGTAACTGAAGAGGTGTGATCTGTGCAGGATCGCAGAGACTGCAAAAGTGTGTGGTATGCAAAATGAGAGAGCGATGGAGATTGATGGGGGAGATGGGATGATAGAGAGAGGTAACACATGCTCCTGCGCACACACACACACACACACAGAAATATGTATGGGGTGTTAGCAGAAATATGAGAAGCATGGTGGCTTTAGGAAGCGCTCATCCTCACAATGGTAGCTGATTAACACAGCCTCACCCTGCTGAACGATCAATGGCTGACTGGAACTGACTCTGTCTTACATCCTTTGAGAACTGTGATTGCGATGTACAGTATAAATAGACATTCCTTGCACAAATGAGACTGTGTGTGCGTGTGTGTGTGTGTGTGTGTGTGTGTGTGTGTCTGGGCCATCCGTGAAAGACACCTCACTTTCATCTCCATTATTGGACTGACCTCTGCCATTTCTGCACCTTGGACCTCACTTCTTTTCTCTTTAAATTACTAATCAACTCTCTTGTCTGGCACCTCTGTAGCTCATTACTTTATTCAAGGCTGACTCTCTGGCACACGCTACATCCCCAATTGATTGGCAGCACGCTCGTTCTCTGCCGCAGAGAGAAATGAAAGGAGTATTGACAAAGGAATCTCACTGTAATCCAGTGGGAGAGCGCATGCAGGAGGCCGACTAAAGTTAGAGCTGTGAGAGAGAGTTTCTGACAGTGTTCATGTTGGGTAGGAGGGGACCCCCGCCTCCTCCCCCCACCCGGAACTTGCTTCTGCTTCTTGGCCGTATTGCGATGTAAATTATGCACAACAGCCCAAGTTGCATGTTTTTGAGCCATGTGAGGCCAGATGAGTGGGCAGCTTTACTCCACAGGCTTTTCTCAGTACCAACACACACACACACACACACACACACACACACACACACGGCACTCCCTGTACATACAGATTAATAAAGTGCACATGCAACTTGTTGACTGGCTGTATGCCTTGTGACCAAAGCTCAATGCCTACCCTGGTTACCACTGAAATAGTGAGCAGAAGAAGGCAGTTTATCCTAAAAAAAAAAAAAGTGAGACATATATTGACCTATTGTATTTTTCTGCAGACAGCTGGAGGTCCCTATGCCCACGCAAATATGTGTTGTTGTCTCCACATCAGCTCAAAGTTTGCTGAAACATTAAACTTAATTCACAAAGTTTAGCAATTGAAATGTTGCAATTACTTTTTCCTGTAACGTCACTCTCTCAGTGATTCGGCTCAAGGTGCAGTGTATCTGCAGGTAACAGACGAAGCCACCAGCAGCAAGAAATTCTTTCCTCCAGTGTGAAAGTGGGTCAAACAGGGATTAACTTCTGGCCCATTTCAGCCTCAGCCTATAGCTTACGCTGACCTCCACACTCAACCTGCCCCTTGCTGCTTCTACCCAATAAGCTTTAGCTTAAGACCAATAGCCAATCAAGCCTGATGACCCCTCACCAAGTCGCAGGCTTATGACCTTCTTTCACTTATAGCCATACTTAGAGGAACACGCCTTTTTGGAATTAATGCTGATCTGGCAACCTCACCATGACCTCTAGCCGCCTTTTTTCATGTGCTCCAGTCTGTCTACTGGCCTGTTTACTCACACTTTCCACTCAAGCCAATTATTCAGACTTTCCATTCATAACCACCAATTACCAACAATCATTGCTAACAACAAACAGAGGGAGAAACTCACACCTAATGACGTATATTATACAATATTGTACATTATACTTTTCTCCACATATGCCTCATCATGTCGATTACCCGCATTACATGTTTGATCCTCTGCTCAATCCCATCACATAAAACACCCCCATCTCATAAATCACCTCTATTCAATTTCTTCCTTCTGACCTGCTAACCCTGCAGACCTTTCTCCCCGTCTCTATCTTGCCAGCGCCCACACTCTAACACGTCTATTAAAAAGACAGGTCAATCTGATCAGGTAGCAGCATGGACAGTCCCAGTCTGCATCTGGCCCTGCTTAAAACCATAGGGCACGGATGTCCCTCGAGGCTCCATTCAGAGGCTTATTAGTGGCACTCTTTGTGTGGGTAATCAAACACAGGTGCTCACCAGCAGTACCAGAGGACTCCCCTGAGACGCTGTTTACGCTACTGAGGGACTATGAGCAAGATGGCTGGCTGCTTGCTAATAAAGATACACTCTGGAGCGACGTATGAGGATGGAAGGGTGGAGAACAGAGTGTGCGAGTAAGAGAACAGGACATTTTCTGTTGTAAAGATGCAGGTAAGAGTAATGTGATGCATCAAAACGGACTTAAATGACTTAAATGAGAACATCGACCTAATGACACTCACAAATGAACACGTTATATCTTGTTTGTTTAGCCAGTGATAAACAGGAAAAGGAAGACAACCTGTTGTTTTATGGGAGGTTGCATACTGGAACTGTTTCTTCAGAAAGATCCAAGTTAGATAGTTTCCTCCTGTCTCCTATGCTAAGCTAACTGCTGCTGGCAGTAGCTTCATATTTACAGTAGAGACTTGAAAGTGGTTTTGTCTTTACATCTAACCCCAGGCACGAAAGCAAATAACTGCATTTCCCAAAATGTTTATTTGTTACAGCGGTTAACGGAAATTCGATAACCACTTAGCATGTTTGTCTGTGGTCTGCTACGTCCTACACACCTCTCCTGAATCTGTCTTTAGATGTAGATTAAGACATTTAGGTGTCAGGTGCATCATGTTTACAGTAGGGTGGAGGGTCAGCTTGATATATATTACAATAAAATCCCAATTTTTGGGCTCAGATTTTGCAGGTTTCATAGTAAATTAAATGAAAATGCCGAAACAAAAGGCTGAGGGGAATCAAAACTGGATAGAAAAGGAGAGCACAGACTACTGCCAATAGTCCACTCTTTGATGATATGCAAATCTGCATATCTGCATCTGTCATGCAAGCACAACCACTACACACGTCTGGATATATTTACAAAACTGTATGAATTATGTCCAAAAAAAAAATTGGAAATATTTTGCACACTGCAACATTTGTGGGAAGCAGAAATTACTTTTCCATAGCTATGCCGTAGTTTGAGAAAAAAGCCTTGTGGTGATGTGGTGGTGAAAAAGTGAGGTGATGTCACAGTTGTATCAGTTCTCCCATCAAACCACTGTTCCCGAGAGCTCCATAACAACTGCTGTCTGTATGAAGTTTGAGCGGCACACGTGTAGGCTTCCCCAGAGAATTACTGCTACCCATGAATGTGGATTGTGATACGGAGTCATCATCATTTCTACAACTGGCTTTATTTTGTCACCATTGAACATTCGCTGGATTTTAATCTGTACGGCTTTTATTGCAGCGAGGCCCAATGCCCCCTCACGGAGGGATAACTGAAGTGAAAAATGCTCCCTGTGATTCTCATCCACAGTGGGTTCTTCCTTGACCCATGTTACACCCTTCTACCAGGTTTAATGAAAATCGGGCCAGTGGTTTTTCTGTAATCTTGCTGAGAAACAGACAAACAAACCAACCAACCAACAAACAAACAAACCTGACTGAACATGTAACCTCCTTGGCGGAGGCAATAAGTATGAAACGTGGGGGCCTTATGAGGTCGTCTCAGGGACTGGATCTGTCCCCTGGGATGATACACAGTTTATTACTTTTTGTGTACATTTTTATCTATAAATACAAAGAGTGGACAAAATTAAAGAAACACCTCACAGTATCCAATCTGATAGTGCTGTAACTCATAATGGAGGTACATCATGTTAATTTTTTTGAACTGTCAAGACAAATTCTTATTGTACTTACATCATAATGAATTCCTCTATATGTACTGTATGTATGTACATTTTGGTAGAACGAGGACTAAATCATCAGGCAAAGTCAGTCATTCTACTGTATAAGATTTGTCCAACTAAGGGTAATACACCTCTCAATGTCAAGTCTGAGTTGAGGTGAAATACTAATTTTAACAGTGTGGGCTGTAAGTGGCCTTACACTAAATCATGCAGTAAAAAGGCCTATAAAGGCAGCTGGGAGGCGGCGGTAGAGGAGTGAAAAGAAAGACATATCTGTCTTCCTTTATAGCTAAAGGAGGACAGGGAACACATTGTTAAGCCAACCATATGGTTTATCTAGCAAACTCCAGCGTATAGCTTTAGTATAATGGGTCATATCTGCTAAGCTGACAAAAAGTCTTATTTAAGCTCTTTCTGCTCTCGTTTTGAATGACAGATGGACAAACTGACTGACTGTCAGCCGCTGCACACTGCCAGACAGTGAATGCTTTCTCTGGCTGAGCATCCAGATAAAAGCCACAGCTCACATCACTTCCCTGTCACTCACGGTTTCATAGGCCAGACACACAAACAGGCTTAGAAAGAGGGACCACTGGAAGTCTGGATCCCTTTGAGTTCGCTCTGTGACAGCTGGTAGAGGTCACCCGGGGTCAAGGTGTGTTCAGGTGTAAGAGTGTGGTCCACAGGCACAAACAAAGCACATTCATTCAAAGGTCTGTTGACATTTGTGCCTCCCACAAAGGTGTGCAGGATTAACCAGAGAAAAAGGTCAATTTATATTCACTCGGTTAATTTTGTCCTTTTTGAAATGACGCTGTGCGGCTGTCACATCAAAGCCGAGCTGTGTGTTGTGGTAAACAGAAACACAGATTAACATAACAAGACAATCAAGGGAGGCATTCCAGTGTGAAGGTGAGAAGAAGTTCTATTAGGAAACAACAAATAAGCAGCACATGAAGCGCTCATCCCTATAAACTTGGATGAATTCAATCAATTTACATTTTACAAGGCCATTACAGGCACCAGTTTAATTGTGTGGAGATGCGCTGCTATGAGTCTTGGCAAGGTCGCCATAACAGTGAATATAAGGTCACCATGGCAATGAGCTGTATATCTCACCTCTAATTATATGCATCACATAGGACAAACTATGAGGTGCTTAGGGTTTTAATGGAACTCATTTCCTGACACTGGCAATGGCTGACTGATTGTTTTGTGGCTCATGCCAAACAAGTGACTTAAATGAAAATTAAAACCGAACGCGAGCCGATCTGCTGACTCACCTCTGCGAACTGCAACCTGCTGAATGTGCTGCTGGGAGGAGTCGTTAGCTTGAAGGTCTTCTTGGGTGCCACCCAGGTCTCCATGGTCTCCAGCTTGCTAGTTGCCAGATTGGTGGCGTGGTGCTTGACCAGGTAGCCCTGGAACTGGTCTGACTGGAAGTAGAGATGCACTGACACCGGGTGGCCCATGGGGAAGTACCTGGCAGAGCATCGAGAGCGAGAAAGAGAATCCATTAGCAAACTCGATACCCGCTGACCTACCTGCTGAGCCGCTTTTCAGGGCCAACAGTGTAAGAGGAGCAGACTATCTAGATTCATCTGGATAACGTCTGCGAGGGACCAGCCTTGGACATGCTAATGTGGCCGCATGCTAATGTAAGCTCTCAATGAAGATTAGCGGGGAGTCAATGTGCTCTGTGATGGTGTGACATGGTGGACATTAATTCAATGACCTTTAACAGAAAACCAATTGGTCAAAGACATGTGTCCACCATGCTGAGAACTCGCATTAAGTATTGCTTGTTGGCTGCTACGCCCACGCTTGCATAACAGGGGTTTTCATTTATTTTCATGCTTGTACATGGTTATTACAGTACTATATCAAAGATAAGTAATGGATTAGTGAACAGTTCATCAAAGTACCACTGAGAACTTCTAAGTAAGTAAATGACAAACTTCTTCTCTGCTAATTATTGCTCTACAACGTGCTGGTTGCTTCAGCATGTGCTCCGGTTCTGAAGTGGAGAGGATGCTTAAAGACATGCGACAGCGCAGACCGCAGCGTTCTGCTGCCTCCAGAAAATTACAGAAGAGTCATGGGCTCTATTGGCAGCAGATTCAGATTAGTCAGAGTCCTGAACACACACAGACAAATCCAAGTGAACACATTACAAGTCTGCCGAACAAAGTTGAACTGGGTCATCCAGTCAGCCGAAGCCGAATGAAGGTCTTGCCCCTCTGATTAGTCTGTTGTTTGTTTGTATGTCGCTTCATACGTGGCAGAGGGCCGGCCCTCGGGGCAGCCAGCCCGAGTGACTTCTGGAAAAACAAAAAAGGGGCCAGGGTGGGCACTGCTGGGGAACACTCCACAGCTGCTCTCTGCACACGTTCTGACTCCTTCTTGCCCAGATTTCTCATCCTTCTGCTTCCTTGAATTCGTCTTTATTCCCTTCTCTTTTTACACACACACACACACACACACACACACACAGTCCCTCCCTGCTCCCCAGTGCCCATGGCCTCATCAGTATTCCACTAAAGGACCAGGAGTCAACCCGTCCCGGTAAATGCTACCCTGACAAGCAGAACAGCAAATATTTACACCCACAAGGATAGCAGTGCACACTCCCTCCTCTCCTGCTCCCTCTAACTGCGCCTTTCTCCCTTTCTCCTCTACTCTCCCATCTGCCTCTTCCTCTTTGCTCTTCTCCCCTCTTCTCCGTCTTTTATCCTGCTTTCTGTCTTCGTCCCTCATCCGCCCCCCGCCTGCCCCTGTCTTTCCCAAAAGAGACGTGGCTGCCAGTGTGAGAGGCAGTGAGAAGGGGTCGGGGCGTAGCCTGCACAGAAGCTCCATTCAGGCTTTTACTCCAGTCTCTCCAATCGAGTCACAGTGGGCTGCTAAAAGAGCCAAATCCCTCCCTGTTGCCTTTTCCTCTCAGTCTCACACTGAGGCTGACCCATCCATCTGCTGTTAACACATCTGAATTCTACATGCGTGCAAAATATGCGGCTATGCACACACATGCCATATGTGGCCACACTTGAGACTTCAGACCAGGACACGGATAAGACGTAGACTTCAAAGCAAATCCTTGATCGGTTTTAATTACCTCGCTTGTTCAGTAAAATTCTAGGTCAATAAAAAAGAAATAAAACAGGCCACGCCAGGCAGGCCTAGTGCGGTCATGCCACACACACACACACACACACACACACACACACACACACACACACACACACACACACACACACTGTGTGTTATAAGAATGATAAATTTAAATCTAAAATCACGAGGCTCATTTTGCTTTTTATCTCTCCCTTTTGTTCAGCCTGATCTCAACAATGCTTCAGTGCAGCTGTGACTCATTGTAGCTCATTATTTATGTACGAGGTCCTGATTTTTACTCGTACACTTGATAAACTAGTATCATATACGTATCTTGCAACACACTAAACATCGGCCTTTTTGCCTGTTTTATTACACAGAGGATTTTGAGAAATAGTGCATTATTTATGGCTTCCACCTTGTGATGCTGCAGTGATGAATTTATGACAGAACACATGATCAACCAGACAGGACTGCTGCGGCTTTCGGAGACGGTGTGTTAAATTATGACACCATGTTAAGCCTTGGAAAATGTAGAGTACGGTATTACACGACAGCATCTGTAACACAATATAACATGGACGTGTTGGGTGCCTCTCATGTATTAGCATTACATTCAATCCACAGAGCTTAACACATGTTGGAGATGTTTGAAAAACCCACATTTACTGCTGCTCTGCTGTAAAAGCTTCTTCGAACCAACTGAATGAAAAAAAAAAAGCATTGTCCATTTGAAGACAAAAAAAACCTGTTTCCCAAAGTTTCTCTCCTATTTCAGATAGCTGGAGATGACATATGTCTTTGCTGTTTTTGTAAAACACAATCAAATTATGAATGCAGTGTTTTGAATTAAATATAGGAGAGAAATATTAATATTTGAGAGAACTGAAATGCTAAAAGTTTAAATTTTAGTACACATTGTATGAACAGCAAAAAGGGGCCCAACTCAGGAACGGCTTAAAATCTTTGTTACTGTGCAGGAGACAGAATGTTTTAAGTGGTTAAAAGAGTCTGAGGATTCTGTAAATACTTTCAGGACAACGGAAAGTGATCTTAAACATCCTACTGGCTCCGTCAACGATCACCTGGGAATCGTTTGTTATTTTGTATAAAATCAGGCGCTTAGCTGTGTGACTCCAATGTAATGTTAATACACGAAAAGCACAAACTTGGGCAAATGTTGGGTGAGCTTATGGGTTTCTTTCTCCTTAATTCTGTCTTTCACTGTGGAAATAAAAAGTATTTATACTGTATATTCCTGGCACTGTGTACCAGTAAGCAATATCTGCTTTTCACACATCCTGCTCATTTCAGAAAGGTGGGCACATACCACCAAATCATTCTTCTCATTATGAACCCGCCTTCTCATCTGTGTTCAATTAGCTCCATCTCAAATAAAATGCAATGAAAGAATCTGCACTCAGTGATGTAAAAACACCATTAAAACAGCTTTGCAAGCACTCGGGCACCTCACAGACTTCACCCTGACTTACAGTTTGCATACTGTATGAGGACTTAAGACTTGCCCTAAAAGGCTTAACACAGCTCACGCACAAGGTGACACTTCAGTCAGTGTGCATTTGCTGAATATGCATGGAGACACTCACTGGATCACTGCTGGGTGGACAGAGAGAAACCCATAAACACCTACAAATACACAACGAAACACATGCACATAAGGTGACATGTGAACTTGTGTGTGTGATTTAATAGGAAGCAATACACACACACACACACGTATGGGCAGACACATCCACAGGACCACTCTGCGGTTGCTTGCACAGACACACACACACTCAAAACTTACCCTGCATACACACACACACACACACACACACACACACACACACGCAGACATTTACAGTAGTTCTCTCCATTTCCTGCTTTTTGACCTTTGGCCTCTCAGCTATGCTAAACTGCTTTTACATGTAAATGTTAAAGGCTGAGGTTTGCTTGTGTGACTGAAATGCTTTTTCTCACAGGCTCATTTCCTGGTAATGACAGACACGTGGAAACCACCCCTCTCTCTTACACATGACAAAGACACACGCACATACACGCATGCATGTACGTAACCACCTTTTCCCTGCTCTGCTCCTGCTCTCGCTGCTAACAGATGCAGCCTACGTGTAGAAACAGCTGTAGCCAATAGATGGTTTTGAGGTTTGACAGAAGGAAACATGCTTCCTTTCTCTGCTCGGCTTTACCCGCAGGACTTTACAGAACACCCACAATGCAGCAGGGTGGGGGGTGGGCGCTGGCACGGGACGCCTTGATGTACTGGAGACCTGCTTATGAGGAGCAAAACATCACAGCTGACACAAGGGTTTGTGCTGCCTCCTACGTTTCCTCTACAACAGCAAGTGACGCTGCACTCCGAGATGCTATCAGTCAGCTTACCTGACAATTTTTGAAACTTTCCTGAGTAGGACAATATGAATTGGCAGCCTGGATGACTACAAGGAAAATCAGCGTGCCTCCATATATTGCTAAAACAACTGCTTTCCGTCACGTTCTGCTCCATTTGCTTTCTGTTATCCTGTCTCGTGTGGGGAGAATTCCTCCTAATGTTTCTCGATGTCATTAAGATGAACATAAAGATGCCATCTTGCTTTATCTTTTATTTCGAGGTGAGATGCTTTTTATGAGCTGCGTGGGGCTTTCTGTCACACATGCACAAATGAGCAATTTACACCTCTCCTTTCTGTTTTGAATCAGCATATTTAATTTGTCACTGCTTTTTAATTGCTTTGTGTCTGGGTTTTATCGCTGTGCAAATAAACTAACGGAAAGCTCACCTAAAATGCTCCTACGCCAGATGTTACTGAAAACATATGCTGCTGAAAGCCCTTACTGAAGTACGTGAAGCTGAAACGTTCCATTTGGCCATTAAATATGAACCCATCGTGTGATTCTCCCCTTTCATTCTAACCACATACAGTATGTTAACAGCACTGGAATTCATACATTTCCACTAATAATACACTGGCCTGAGGGGACAGCTTTTGATACTATGAACCATATAGCCTCATTATCTCTGGGATGAATTGTCATATCATGTTACAAAATGAACAGCATTACCCAGCGTTCCCTGCTGCTGACTGGAGCTATTCACTGCTGTCTTATTACCATGACATGCGAGGCCGGACAGAGAGGTCATACAAAAGGTCTTTATATATGTTGTGGTTTCTCATGCTCGAATGGGTGTGGCTGGCCTTTCAGAGTAAACACAAACTGAAGTGCACCTGTGGATGTTGATGCAGGCGTGCCATGATGCTGTGGTGATGATGATGACGGTGTGTGTAGATGGAGAGCAGAACAAAAAAGGATTTGCATAGGTGAATGCACTCAGAAAACTAACCTGCAGCTGTGATCCTTCGGGTTTCCCTGCAGCGAGGCGGCAGCTCTGGCCAGACCCAGCCGTGAGAAGGAGTGGTAGTACGTGAGCTGCGTGTCCGACAGACTGGCCACGCCATCTGGCTCGTCGTACACATTCTCCCAGTACGAGTTCAGGCCTGGCGTTCCTTGGGGAAACGGTCCAAACAGGTAGCTGTCCAGCTGGTTCACTATCTCCTGGTTCACACTGGCTTCAAACTTCCTGGCGAAGAAGGTGGGCCGCACCGTTTGCTGCAGAGGGAGAGGGAGGCGGGGAGGGTGGGGAACGTAGCAGCAAAGCAGGGAGGGAAGAGATAAAGAGAAGAGAAAAAGAAGATTAGGAAACGGTGGTGTGAGAGGATGGCAGGGGAACAAATGTGATGTGTTAGATGTGTGTTGAAGTGACGTGTGGGCTGAGAGAAGAGAGGGAAGGAGTATAGGTGGTAGCAGATGAAAGGAAGCAAATCTGTTCTGTATACTTATGTGAATTAATTATTATGCACATTATACACACACACACACACAGTATATCTATGCATATACATAGATACATACACACATTATATCATCGTCTCCTAGTCTCTCTCTTCCATTCATTTGCAGGAGGAATGGTCTGTATGTATTAGATCTTGTGTCCTCCATGTCAGTCACTTCCACCCTGGGGGTCCGGCCCACCACAAGGAGTTGCAAGGGGGTTGTGAGGGGGTTAAAAGACTGATGCAGCAGAACCAGGGACACTGTCTTTTTTTATTCCAAAGGTTCTTCCTTCTCATCAAAACCTGATTCTGATTCAGGGGTTCTGGTGTGCTATGCTAAGCAGAGAGGGGCAGAGGGCTACAGAGGTCTGGTAAGCTCGCTTCTTTCTTCACTGTGACATCACTTGAGGCAGTTTATCAGATTTCATGCAGCTTCGTCTGTAGCCACAAAAAGCTTTTTTCACATAATAAGTAAGTTAGTACCCTCCAAGTCCCGTAAACAGACCTTGATGTGCAAAATTGGCACAGTTCCTCTTTAAGAAAGGAGAAATCTTCGAGTAAAGTACTGGATAAATGTGCCTCTTCAAGACTGAATAAAACAAGGAAGAAACAACATCAGCCCAAACGGTGATGAAAGCTCACAAGTAAACATGACTTTGTTTTAAAGGGTCACAAGCCAAAAAGATTGGGAACCACTGCTCGCTGTGGCTCCCATGACTCAACTTCCCCTTATCCAGCTTGTCAAAACAGTGCACCCACTATAATATTTGAATTAAAGAACTCCACATCTGATATACGCTGTTAGCCCTGCAGACAAGATGAGAAAAAACACGCTGTACAACACTATACATTTTCTGAGCTGAATACTTGAAACATCCATTGACTTAGAAAGGCTGTGATTGCTATCTCAGATGCAGGGAGGGATGTCAAAGGTTAAGGAGAAATTGAGGAGAAGATAAATTACCCATTGAGAGAGGTCTTAAAAAAGTTAATCACATCACAAAGAAACTATTGATGAAAGGCTGCAAGTCACTCAGGGCATCTGTGTCAGACAGCTTCATTACAGGAATTACAGTCAACGCTCGTACCCAAAGGTGCTCGACTAAGACGGCTCACAAGTCTCCCTCATACGGCACCGTCCTGTTGCCTCCTCTGTATTTATCCATCCATTCATCACATCTTTTCTCAACACCGCTTTGTATTTGTCGCTCTGTCTGGCCTCCTCCACTCCAAACCACGTCTTTCTCACCCTCTCTGTCTCTGCTGCTCGTGTGGTTGATGGTGCATCATGAAATCTGTCGCCTCCACAGCTTGGCTTACACACAAAGATGTCTTTTCAGTCCCAGACACAAAACTATTTACTGATAGTTACCCTGCACCGAACACCTCGGTGCTACCTGCGAAAGAAAAACGGAGACCTAAACAAGCTGCGGTACGCTTCAGCTCTCTCTCATGCTGCTCCGAGAACCATTAACCATCGCTGATCGGCCGCGGATATCAGCCGAAACACGAAGGCTTTTTGCTCTCTGACGCGCCCTCGGTGCCAGCCTGTCACAGCTCATCTTTCTGACAGACTTCCCAAATGCACCTCATTCTGAAGCACATTACTAAACAATGATGCACTAAAACAAAAAGGCACATCGCCACTCTCCAGAACAGCCCCCTCCCCTGGTGAGTGCACATCAAAATCCCCCTGCGGGATACTGCACAGTTACACCATGAATTATTGGTCTCATCTGCAATCAAACTGCTTTACCTGTCAGTATCTTCCCCAGTGCTACGGTTCATTAAGTCCTATTAATACCGGGGCCTGCTTTGCTTTTGGAAAGGCTGCTTTGTTCCCATGGTTGGACTTAAGTGATACCAGGGTGCCAAACAGACCCCGCGGCGGTGCCAAGGGCCTGTGGTAATGTGTTGGCGCTGAGCTGCCGGAGGCTGAGGCGAGACAGACGGCAGGCGGGTCTGGCGAAGGGAGAAGTGAGGTCAGTGCGACGGCTTTGACTGGTATGTGAAGGACAAGAGAGACGGAGTGCGTCACGCCGCTTAAATGGCATGACTTCAAGAGATATTTAACTGTGGCAGAACGTTTTCACTTTGTAGCGCAGCTTTTACTTTTTAGGAGCGCATTAAAAGTCAAACTGCGATAGCGGCTTTCTCTGGGGTCCTGGAGTCAATGCCACTCATTCACTTTCATTTTGAAAAGCTAACTAACCCACTTCTCTTCCTCATACTCAAGGCAAAGAGGATCTAATTACTATTAATTTTTTTTCCCTTTCAGGGTCATACTAATCAAGACATAATTTTGCACGTATTGATTGTGAAAGCTGTGGGAACTGGCTGGATGCAGAGGCTGAGAGGACAGACCTTGAGGGCAGAGAATTTAGAGATTGGCTGCTGCTGATTTCCCACGACATAGCGAGATGTGTGCGCCGCAAAGGTCCACTCAGAGTGCTGGATTTCATACTAATTTCTGTATGTTTGGAGGTTTGTCTGATGTCTCTGATGGACATCTGATGGAAGATAAAGCATTATATCTGCAGCGTGGCGCAGTGCAAACTTATCAAACTGCTGAAAGGGAAATTTTGGACTTTAATGAAAGTTAAAAGTAAAAATCCTTCACTTTCACTCCTACTCACAGACATAAGAATAAAACCTACTGCTGAAATTTATTTTGACTGGAAAATAATCTTGAATCTTCTAATAATCTTGAATTTTTATGCGTATGTATTGTTTCTAACATATTCTTTGAGACTTTTGAGACTTGTGTATGCAACCCTTTGCATCCCTAAAGGGTGACTGAAGCAGATACTGATTTTGGTTGTGGTCTCTTTCTGTGCACCATTTTTCTAGATTTTCCTTATCATATGAGAGTATATGATAGTAAAATTCCTACAAGTGTAATCCCTGCTTATACGATTGCAGGCTACTTGCTGTTAACATCATGTGTTAATAGCTACTGAAGACAACAGAATAAACAATATAGCAGCTGTAGGGTAAATGCATCTGATTCACATTAATGGGATTAATCATGTGATCCTCTGCTCTTACAGGTTCCTCCTATATTTCACTGTCAGTAGGAGTAAGTCACTGCATCTGTCTTATTCTTCATTTTTAGCAAAGCAACATTTACTCCTAAACTGGTCCTTTGGAGGATTCTACTTTTGCAACTATTGATATGTGAATGCTTAAAGAGTGGGTCAACGGGCAACATGATGCTTGGACAGGAGCAGTGACATATGTAATGGATTACATCTTACAGGCACATATACTGTGTATAGTAAACTGTTGCAGCATTTTACATAATGTTCACGTCATAGTCTTGAGATGAAGGCCGATTTCTCCAGCGTCTGTGGAAATTGCGGTCCAGCCGTCCTTGGGTGGAGGGTTTGCCTGCAGCTATTTCTTTGTGATGGCTTTCTTGCTTGCAGGCAAAAGGATTTTAAAGAAGTATTCAACCGGTACTGTAACTTTATCAGGGACTTTGCCATAGTTTTATGTTTCAAGTTGTAAATAAGATAAGAAAAGATATAACTTTATTGATGCCACACCAGGGAAATTAAGAAGCTACAGACAGCAGCGTATGTAAAAAATATGTGATACTGCACAAGATATTTGCAAGGATGTAGTGGATATTAGCAAAATGTTAATCGTAAATCATGCAGCAGTGCAAACAGTTGGTTTGTGATGTTGATGAGCATCAACACAGTGTTACATTAAATGACTGGAGTTAAACAGCTGTTGGAATGAAGGAGCTCCTTCAGGCTGTAAATTTTTGTTATATATTATACAATACTATACTCACACTATCCTCACAATATACAGTACTTGTATCATATTTTAAAGTCTATGCCATATTGTTATATTATATTATATATTTTGTTATACAAAATACCACAGTTCATCTTAAATTAGATTTTCTATCCCATTCTGTACATGATTATATCATGCTATAAAATAATAATTTAAGTTAATATGTGCATTATGTATTATATCACATTTCTGATTGATACAGACAAACACAAAGTATCATTGCTAACTTATCTTGTATATTATTCTGGTCTACGCTGTTATAGTAGATGTATCATGTTACTCTCATGTATACTAGAACTTTACACCTACTAATCCCACCACCACGCATGTCACTTCACTTGAGACAGTATAGCACTACTAGTACTGCGGGTACTGTATGTGTGCTGCTCGCTTCGTAAGTTTGAGTTTAATTGCTTTTGTATAGTTTCTATTTTAATTTGAAGTTCAATTTTATGTACATGTAATAATTAATACTCTTCTCTATTATTCTGTACTTATTTTTTTTTTTACGTGTGCCTGAGCCTGAGTTTCCCTACTGGGGAATCAAAACAGGCTTGTTTTTCTTAATTATGTCTTGGAAAAATATAAATAATTACAGGACAAGGACAAATAAATTTTTTTTTTTGCTTTTTTTTTTACCAGACCACCTTCAGCATTGTCTCAGAGAAGCCCTTTGTAATGCAGTACATTTTAATTTCAAGCTCTTTAGAGAATCCCCAAGTATGATTCTTTGACGATTGCTAAATACAGGCCCTGACCTTCTGCTGCAGCTCGCTCTGCTTCTGGCCATTGATTGAGTATCTCCACATTAGTGTTGCGTTTAATTACTACCTGGAAGCGGTGGAAGTCTGCAGGCTTGAAGTCATTAGGGGAGCATCCGCACCAATCGACGATGTGCTTGTACTGGCACTTACAGCCCAGTTTACGGTTCCAGTTGGTGATGCGCAGGTTGTTATCCACCATGCTCTCACAGTGGGCGCTGTTTTCCAGCACCGTGTGGAAGAACGACTGCGTGATGAGAAACAGAGACAGAAATGGGATGGGGAGACGGAGGGGTGGGGGATAGAGGGCAGAGACAGGGAGACAAAATTAGAAAATTGTATACCTTTTATTTTTTACACCATTCAATTCATGGAGAGCAAATAGAGCAGCAGCAGAGAATGGAGATTCACAGCAGCTCATGATAAAAATCCAATTTCCCCACAGAGATCATTCAGTTCTCATTCAATCCTTGTATACGGATGGAAAGTCAGCCTTTACATCTTGCCTTCACAGCCATGAAAAGAGAGCGGTGTATACTGTCTCTATAAGCGATGCAGTGTAAGTACAAAGCAGTGCTTACCTGTCAGTCAGAGGTTAAGAAGCACTTGTGTGAAAGCGGTGTATCTGTGAGTATGAATGTGCGTTACCTCTGCAGGCAGCAGAGTGTAGGCGTAGAAGCGCTTCATGTTGGTGACCAAGTCGTCCTTAGAGTTGATGACATATTCCACGAACATGCGGTTGAGAAGGAACCAGTCGGACCCGCCGTCCACCGAGATGCCCTCTGGGATTTTACGGTCGCCCAGCCTCCACATGTGGGTGTCGCACTCGTAAAACAGGCGATCCAGACCCTGCTTACGGATGAACCTAGCGAACACACACAAAGGTATGGTTATACCGCTGCTGCTGAATATATTTAAATATACAAAACAGGCCAATTATTTTTGTGAATTTATATGGCAGGAAAAAAAAACTATATCCAGGTGAAAATCAGACTTTAAAATTAGCATTTACATAAAAACATGCACTCTGTGGTTGTTTTATATTTAGAGGGACACTTGCATAAACAGCAGCTCCTTTATATTTTTCTCATTACTTCTTATAAACAGAGGATTCCTGAGCCGTGCTTTTCATAAGAAGCCCTTACTGACTGTAACTGTCACCGAACATTGTCCTCATTCAGGAAGAAACACAACTTTTGAGTACTTTGAGTGAAAATCTTGATCCTCCTAAAAGGAATCTGGGCTGAAAATTGGTAAAAAGCGAAAAGAGATGGGCTAAAAATGGGAAAATATGCTCACAACTCACCTGCTGCAACAAGTGATTAAAGACAGATGAATCATTTTTCACAGTAATTGTTATTAGTTTATTATCAAAATACTTGCATATCCAAACATTACTTCCTTCTGCATAATTGCAGAATTTGTCTCCTGTGCTCGGCCTTAAATGACTCGACAAACGTGTTGTTCACACTTGTCACTACACACTTTTATCAGCAACAACAAGAGTGACACCCTGCATACATAATGGATGGCATTACTCCTGCGAACGTATCGGGTGTCAGATGAAAGGAGTCAAATTCAGGTCAACTGGCTCAGATTGTCTCTGTTATCTCCACACTGACTGTTGAGGTACTGACCTTGTGGCTCATAGACACACACGCATGTACATATGCAGGGGACATCTTAGCAATGCACGCATGCATTTTTCAAACACTTGTTTGTTTCAATCCGTCCACACGTGTGCATATGCTGTAGTAGTGGATTACTGAGATATTTGTTGTTTTTAATTTGGAATTAAATTGCCAACAAAACAGCTTTGCTCTCGTCAAACAGCACTGAATAAAATTCTCTGACTGCAAATATGAAAAGGTACCGCTGAGTCACGCTGACTCATACATCCTTGCTGGCTGTTATTTTTTTCCTGCGTTTTGGGGGTATTTTTGCCCACAGTGTCGGGTGATGACTGGTTTGTCACCAGGGTGTGATGAGGCAGAAAGTAGAGGGCGGCAGGGTGGCGGCGGCAGAGAAGGCTGTTCTGGCAGCGACCTCGCTAGCTCACCCCACCAAGAAGGTTAATTAATGAAGCCACAGATGGGAGCTAATTGTATTATGATTCAGTGACCACGCTGTGCTGGCAGGAGGGCGCTGTGTGTGCACATAGGTGCTGCTGAGTGAGTAAGAGAGACAAACACAGAGAGCTAGCCAGAGAGTGAGAGGGAGAGAGGGTGGAGTGCTGCGGAGTGATTAAAATGGAGTTTGAACAATTTGCATCTCACCTGGCGTTGTCCCTGCCGTGGGACTTGATGAAGTTCATGTCTCTGTATTTGGACAGGAAGGCCACCAGCTGGTTATTGGTCCTGAAATGGAAGAAAATGACTTACTTTTGACTGGGAAACATATGGTGAGACCTAGCTGGAGGTGGACCAGTCACTGCACATGCTATAGGTAAAATGAAATGAGAAAAACTAACCTGTTGTAGTGATAAAAAAAAGGCCCTCAAAGACAGTTGAAGTTCTAACCCTGTGTCCCCGACTGTTCAGTTATCTCTTATTACAAGCTAAACATATATAATATTGAAATAATCTTGCCCATCTTGTGAACCCACACCTGACCGTCGCTAGTAGAACAAGATCATGGATCAGAGGTGTGTGTTCGGATCTCAGCTGGATCTGTCTAATTTATCAGTTTCTTGATTGTTCTCCTACTCCTGCTCAGACAAAGCCATCTGATCAGTGATTTGATTTAAGTTCCACTCGTAAACTAAACTCTGCCCGCATATTCAGTTTCCCTTGAAATTACGTCACATTACAGTGGCACTCTAGTGGAACTGATGCAATTGGTGGACTGGAGCTTTTATAGTATCTTTGCTTTTCTTACTGGTTTGAAGTGGGCTGAGCTCAGAATGTCACGTCCTTCCGTGCACAAATCAGAACTTGACGTGACATTTGTGAGGGCCGCTGTCAGTCAAATGGGATCAAACCACAGAGTCCTGATCAAAATGATTATTATTTATTGATTTTTTAAAAACGTTTTTGAGTGTTAAACTCTTAAAAAAGAATAGCTTTATTGTTCCAAATTCTGAATGCTGCATATTTAGTCATGAATATTTAAAGATCATCTCCAGGCACATAAAATACTCTGCTTGAAATAAGAATCTGTGTCTGATACGGTTTTTCCACAGTTCAATGAACTAGTTAAAAATCTCTTCAAAGAACATCGACACCATCTCCCTCATTGAAAAATCCCAAATCTATGAATATGCAAATGTTTATCATTTCAAAAGTGAACTACCAGACACAAGATGACGCATCCTCAGCGTGTGTGAACAGGAGCCTTCAAGTTTCCACATCACTCATGTGTAAGCTACAAAGTGGCTCGGGATTGGCTCCAAACTTGTTGCGATGTCACACATCATGCTAGTGTGTGAGTGTGAAAACAAACTCTGCACAGTGCGGGTTAAACATCAAAGAGCAGAAAGCAAAGACACGTCTTTGAGTGGAGGGGGAGTTTAATGCTGTGGAGAAACACTAAAGCCAAGTTTTCAGCAGCTTTAAGTCACGTAATGATCAATTAAAGACCTCGGCTGAACTCGGTGTCAGTCCCTCAGTTCCTTCAAGCCCTTAAAACTATTTAGGGTTATACAAAAGATTCTGCTATCCATGATTTTGATGAATGACTTCATGCTGCTCTTACATTGTAGAGCAGTCGACTTCCTCATATACAGGCCAGACAGGCTAAAAGCTTTGCTCTGCAGGCTATGCCCCAGTCAATGGCTCTAACATTTCATCTGTGGTGGAGCCTTTCATGATGGCTTGGCTTGCCTTTCTAAAAGAGCAGCGAGGCCCTGGTAAAAAGCTCAAGGATCAGTGGGGGGAGGGACAAGTGCATATTAATGTCATTTTCTCTTGAAGGAGCAATTTCACAGCCTGGGGGGCTTATCTTAGGAGGTCCTGAGCCATAAAGCCTAACTGATGATGTGCTGTGCAGACACATGCGCTCTTCTCTGTCTCTACTTCCCACACACACGCTGTGTATCTGCTAGTATGCACACTGACAATACAATATACATGCACAGAGACACACAAATGCTTGTAGGCATGCAGACGCACACACACAGAGCGAGGGGAATTCATGTCAAGCTCCAGATTTGCCACCTGAGTGGTCACCCCGTCCACTGGGTCTAGTTTGCTTACTGTCAGCCCTGTGGCTGCTCTGTCTCACAGTGGTATTCACACGCACACATTACAGTAACACACACACACACACACACACACACACACACACACACAGAGTGCTGTGAGTTTCAACCCCACCTGACGGCTAAAAATGAGCACCTTTTCAATATCATAGCCAATTAAACTTCATCATTATGCCACTGTTTCACTCCCATGGCCTTGCTGTTAAATTAATAATGTGCCTTTTTATAACTAGGACTTTAAATATACCATTCCTGAGGGGAACAGTTGAATTCCAGTGGCTGACAGGTTATGAACCCACACTCTAACAACACTAAAGCAGATGAGAGATGGATCATAAATTCATCATCTTTGTCCTGGAAGAACCTACAGTGCAAAAACTTCTGTAACTTCATTAAAAAAAAAAAAAATCCTGCTAGTTTTTCCACAAGTTTTTTACAATTACATTTTTAAATGAGTTGGCTAATGGGTGATAAAGTTTGGTTTTTTTTTTCACAAGAGGAAATGACACCTATCACTTGTGGAACAAAGCCAGAATATGAGAAACAGCACTTCCCTGACAGAGATGACAAAGTGAAAGAGATTAGAAGATATGACGCCTGCAGCCAGTCGTTGTCTCACAAAGCTCAGACTTCTTAAAAGCTGCTGTAAAGTCCATGAAAGGAGCTTTAAAGGGAAAAAAAGAGGTAAGAGCAAGGAGGCTGTGTAGATAAAAGCTGGGAAAGAGGGTTGTACTCTGACAAAGCAAGCGTGTAACTCATCCTCTGGCCTCTCTGGACACACGCACGCACATGCACACAAACACACACACACAGCATATCTCCCCCTGGACACGAAGCCCCTCTGCTGGTGTGAGGGGCTCTGGGTTTGCCTTTGAGAGCCATCCATGCGGCAGGACAGACATTATCAGGGAATTAGAGGGGAAATAATGCTTGTCTCCAGTCCCACCGATAACAACAGCAGTAGTCAGGGCAGTGCGGGCAGGGCAGCCCCCAACCCTTCCTGCCTGCATCTGCACAGTGTGGTCACAACGGAAAAAGGAGTGCCATTTGGAAAATCTGTGCCCTGAAATACTGAAACAACATTAAGACAAGACTGGTACAAGCTCACATATTTTGAGCTGAATAAATGTAGAGGGATCAATATAAATAATGGGTTAATTGACAAAGGAGGAGGCAGAATAAGGGTCGGGTTATACTTCAAAGTGCCGTTGTTCCAAACAGCCACTCTTTGCTAAAAGAGAGGTGAGGAAGTTCAAAGCGTGGCTCCTTTCTCACCTTGCGCACTGCTGACCATTCACGGCGTGAAGTGGCCATGAATGTCGGATTGTCGATTTTAGAAAATAACAGAAATGGAAAGGTGCGGGGGGGAGGGGGTTTCCGTTCTGATGAAGCAGACTGGCAGCTTAACACAGGGTTGTATTTGCAGTCTGGCAAAAGTGCGGCATCTGTTTATTCCAACATGTTTGTCTGCGCTGCAGTGTGTTACAGTAAGTCCATAATGATAATGTAATGCTGAGGTGTTTATATCTGAGGGAGAATGTCTCTGTCCGCCTGATCCGGTCCCCAAAGAAATCAGAAAGGATCGTCAGCAACAAAACAGCTGAATGGGTTTCAGTTCCTTGCTTGAGGACACTTGAGTTGCTCCTTCTGACAGAGGCTTGAACCCAGGCCTGTCACTTAAAGGACAATATTTGCAAGCTCACCTCAGTAAATATGCAGTGCGAAGACTTGGTCAAATCCAAGCTGTGGTTACAAATGCACATGCTAAGCAAAGATACAAGACACAATTTACATATTTCCATATTGCATGGATCCAAAATGTGCAGTTCCCTCTTGTTCCCACACCTAACTGCTTACTCTCCCTCTCTCGCCTCTCCCTGTCATCTCTGCCTCTCAGCTCCCTCTTTCGCTCCATCAATCGTTTCGTTTCCCAACAGATGGGGCTTAAAACCTCCACTGTCAGCCCTTTTCTCAACAACATCACCCTCATGCAAATGAGGAGGCAAAAGACAGGAAGAAAACAGTGTCTGGTTGTGTGCACTTGCAAATACCTTTAATCACGCACTGGCAGACAGACAGACAGGCGTACAGACAGGATAAATACGCACACATGTACACAGACAGGTGCTGAGACACACTGAACTATGCAGACGGCATGACATAAACTCAGGTGTGCACACACCGGTGCAGACACACATGCACAAACCGCCTGTCAGCAGCGTTTATCGATATGGTGAAAAACCTCAAGTGAGTCTGTCTATGAACAAAATCCACATTTGTCCCTGCATCTTGGCTCCAGCTGTGGAGACACCAGATCCAGCTTCCTGTTAGCCAGTGGTCATTACAGCTTGTCTGAATTCAACGGGTGGACATCTGGCTGCGCAGAAGAGATAACTCTCTCCTTAATAGGAGGATTTTAATTGGCTGCTGCAGAGCCACATCAAAAACCCAACAGACCCTGAACTCCCGCAAGGACTATAAACTCACATAAAAAAAAAGCACAAGTCACAAAATTTCTTCTCCAATAGGCTATTTCCATGACTTCATGTCCAGTCCACGTAGACTTTGTGGCTTTAATTACCTTTTACAGCTTTTTAAAAGCAATGGTTTCAAGTGGAGAGATGGCTTTCGGGCCGTAGAGTACACAACGGGACTGGAGAGTCAATAGGTATTGACCCTGGGCAATTAAATTGTAATCAGTTCACCATGTAACCCATTCAATGGAGTGCAAGCAAGGAAGCAAGGACTTGGAAGAGAAGGTGTTAAGAAATAGTGTTTAAGAAAAGCATAGGATCTACTTCATTGATCTGTTTGGTTTGGAGTGACTCTATTTAAAGCTCACAGTTAACCACAGGAGCCCAGACCAGTGAGTATTGAATTTCTTCCTTATTGGCTGAAAGCTGTCTACTATTGTTTGTGCTCTGGAGACTGCCTTTGTCACCTATATTAGATGCTTGCCCGTACACTTCAGTTCATTTCCTTAAAGGACAATTCATTACCAGACTGCCCTCCCCTCAGGCCCCCCTCCCTGACTATCCTTTACTGAACCTCCTTGCTGTGAGATCCATCTTTGTTACCTGATGGGGTAGTCGGCAGCACTGAGGTTGATGAAGAAGTCCCAGCTCCAGTCCCTCATGGCCAGCAGGTCAGCCATGCTGCGAAGATACATGGTCAGCAGACTGGCACCGCCCCAGATGGTGGCCATGCGCCACGGTGTCACCCTCACATTCGGATAATGCGTAGCCAAGGCGAGCACCTGCCTGTGCAGGTAGTTAGAGCGCTGGAATACAGGAAATGACACACTGATTAATATCATGTCTGATATAAAGAGATTACATTTTCCATTGGAAAAAAGCAACGGATTTACGAAGGTTTGCCATCACATTAAAGGTGCATCATGTTCACAGGCTGTCTGTGGCTCACCTGATCGACGTGTATGTAGTAGTAGTGCGAGGTGTGGTAGATGGCTTTGAAGAGGCGCTGAAACTGGCGAGAGGCTCGTCCATGGACCACCAGGACAAACGCTATTCTCACTGGTTTTGATGGAAAGCTCTCAGCAGAGTCCTCATCCCACTGGACATTGACATTAGCTTTACCTGTGAGGTGCAGAGACAGCGTCTATACAGTATTCATGAAATCACACCAGGAAATACAATTCTTGCATTTATGAACTCCCTTTAATTCACACACTACTGCACAGGTTCTTCATCAGTAACATAATCAGGGGCTGTTTGCTTGTTTGATTACCAAATCAAATCTGTTATGCAGCACAACAGGCACTATTAGCCGCTATATGATGAGGAGGACGTATAAATATCCTCCAGGGACCAAGAAAATCAATAACAAAGCAGAATGAATGTAGTTATTAATGATAATCAAATGTTATTCTTTTATTAAACAACAAACGCAAATAGCTAAACAATGAGGTTGCTAGGCAACATGATAAGCAGCAGTTTGAGTGGTATGATTAGCATATCCATAATAATTAACTGCAATGTCAATGTGAGCGTTCAGTGGGTATTTTCCATTGTCTGACACAGTCTGAACCGAGGTTTACTTCTAGTTTATAACTGCCACTCAGATGCTCTCTTGGAGACATACATTAAGACTGTAGTTCAACCTTGAAAAACTGTAGCAGGCAGAGATAGCAGGTCAACATGGGTTCACTTCCTTTTGCTTTCCACTGTGCCGTTTAAAGAAATGTTCTACGTGTTATGAACGAGGACAGAACCTCAACTATCTAATATCTACAACTGAGACATTAATATGTAAATGAATAAACAAGACCAAATTAGTCATACAGCGAAAACAAACACAAAAAAACAAAACAAAACAAAACCTCAAAACCGCGACTCACTCATCTATTTTCTTATGTGATTGAATTGGAACTATGACAATTTCAAGCCGACAGTACACACACACTGTAACTACTATCCTCATTCAGACAGGAATCCTATAAGCGATTCCTCTGGGGCTTTCAGGGTGGAGCACGGTTTGACAATGTGCCATAATTCCTCTCCAGCAAAACTCCCGGAAGATGCCTTGGATTTCACACAAATGACAACAATAAGCGTGCAGAGAGCACACTGCCCCGTTCGCGGCCTGCCAAGCCACTATCAAATTAAACAATTCCAACGATCTCTGGAGATCCATTGGTAACCTCACATAGCTCTATTGTGCGGTTTGTACCACCCTTAACCGCTCCAAAACAAACACTTGCACTTCAAACCTAAAAAAACCTTCCTCTAAGCAGTTCTGCATCATCAGGTCCCCCAACATTATCCCAGACATTGTTTGTTTTTAAATCTTCAGTTATTACAGCAAATGTGCAAACGCAGCTTATGAGACATGTTTGTTCACAGAACGTGCCTTAAGGAGATTAATGACTATAATTTGGGACTTTGGTTCCCAAGAGCCTGGTTGTGCCGAACAAGTAGAGGAAGCTGAGGGAATCCTGAGGTAGGGGGCTGTTTATTCCCCTGAGGCTACATTTCCTGAAAAATGCCCCTCCCGGCTCCCGTCCCTGGCTGGCACTGAGGTCCTATAATTACTCAAAATTTTAGGGGAAGTGTCTGACATGTCTTCTCTTTATGAGCTGACAGGGGCGGACTAAGAAGGCCTGCTCCCTCCCGTTCAACTAATCTCATTCATTCAGATTTAAGGGCAGGTGTCCAACATGGCTTTGTTTAAAAGTTGACCACAAGGTTGAGGTTAATGACATGCTCCCATGGCTCCAATTGGCCCCAACTAGCCGTGGCTCCTGTGAGTCAGTCATATTTATTTCTCACTTCTCTCTCTCACTCTCTCTCTCTCTCTCTCACTCTGTGTGTGTGTGTGTGTGTGTGTGTGTGTGTGTGTGTGTGTGCATATGTGACATCTCGGGGGGGTACGCTGTGGGCCGTATCAGATTGAACGGTAATTGGTGGCCAGCTAAGAAGGTTCACTGGTTTGCTTTGCACACGGATAATTGGCCAGTCGCTTCACAAAGCACTTTCAGAGTGTGTGCTATGCTAGCTAGCTGAACTAATGAGCACTGCTGTGTGTGTGAGAGAACCGAAAGTTTACTGTCAGTTTTGTCGAGCATGTGTGTTCCGCATCTGCAGAAGAGCTTCATGTGTAGTATTTTTTGAACAGGCTCTGACTGAAAGGACCACAGGCCTCTTCCTAAAAGAAAAAAAACAGAAGCCCTCCTCTTGAACTCATCACTCTTCATCATGCTTCCCGTCGCTATCAATCTTTTAAACTACCTCTCCCTCATCTGCTATCACCCCACTCTCTTCCTTCATCATCTTGTGTAACTTCGGGCTCTTACCCACCCTCCATCTTAACTGCTCATATGAGAGGTTAAAACAAGAAGTGAACTAAACCCCAAAGGATTTGTTTCAAATTGCATTTGAAAATGTCTCAGGGATGTTGTCTGCTCCTTGAAACCATCCACAAAGCCAAGTTTGCAGACATATAAATCATATCCATGGGTTTGATTTATTTGAATACAGTGACAAATTTCATTTCCTTTTTTTTGCACCTGTAATAAATGTTTTTTTTGTCACTTTGAGGCAGAGTAAACACACACAACACTTAAATATTATCACTTCTTACACAGATGTGGTGAACTTGTTTGCAGACAATAGCCCATTCAAGGCAGCTCAACCACAATGTGACAATGTCACTGCACACTAGCTGAAACCCATTATTTCCATCGGCTTTTTGCTGCGTCGAATGTGTGGCGTACGCAGCTCAGTGTGCTGCTTGGTGAGACGACGAACTGCTGAAGGCAGCGGCAGACGCAGCTCAAATTGCGTTGTGTCTGAAAGGGCCTTTACACATCCAGCAGACACAGCATTTGTTTGGAGTACAACTAGCTAACAGCATGTTGACATGGCATGTTAGCTAATTAGATAACCATCAGCTTATTACATGCTAGTCAATAACAACCAACTGAGGGAGTGACTTTACTCTTCATCTGCTATATGCTGTTGCTAACTCTGCTGCTTGGTGCCAAGCAGGTAGCATGTCGGAGCTGCTGAACACAGCGACCCGCTATGGCTGAAAATGATGCTATGAGAGCTGTGAGAGTGAACCAAAACAGGTAGGGTGAGGGCCAGAATCCTTTTCAGTACAAGGCCTTCAGGTTAAAGCTACATGGATAAAAGGTCACTGTCTGCCAGCTAGGACCTCTGCCGGAGCAACACAGCACACTCATCGCATTATTAGCCAAGTAAGCATATGGCAGGCAAAGAGATTGAACATAGTCCTCCTGTATTCACTGATGCTAATTCTGCAGCTAACACAATTGCTAATCTAGCCAAGGCCTCAAGGACAAAATACTGATAAAACTGGCCAATTTTCCACTAACAAGGTCGGACTTGAATTGGGGCAGGGGGCAGAGGGGGGCGGAGAAGAAGAGAGGGTATAGAATCACACATTGGCAGGCAGCAGGCAGACAGAGAGTAAGAAAGAAAAGTGATTTAATTTAGCTGTCGTGTTGTTCCAGTCCAGCCACCAGGGGAAAGCCCTTTTCAATTTCTTTGTCTCCTTTGATCAAACTGTCAGTGTGAATGGGTTGGTGAGTTGCTGTGTGAGATGACAGGAGCTTAGGCACAGACAAACGATAGTCCTGCTCTTGGGAAGGGGAACGCACAAAAGTTCTAAGTCACGGTGCCTCCTCGACTTCCAATAACACGAGTGAGGGCTGGGAAGGTATCTGACTAGAAACAGGCAGAATGCATAATAGCTTTCTCCTCCTCCCCTGCTGTCCACACTGCATTTAGTCCACTCTCATGAGTGTAAATGCACGTGTGTGTATGTGCTGTTCACTTAAACATGGTTGCCGATGCATGCTGCTCACCGATGGCGGCAGCCACAACAGATTATGTTTATAGAAGCCACAACCAGTCTGCAGATGTCCATAAATTCTCTGAATAAAAAAAAAAAGCCTGTGTGTGTTTGTGAGCGTCTGTTTGAGAAAAAGAAAGGAGAACCTGTGTTCTGTGGCCAGCTTGACAAAACAAATGAAAATTGGAAACCAATTTGGAGAGAGTACAAGCAGCATCCCGATTTTCTACAACAGTTTACTTCACCAATTACACATCAGCAAGAAAAGGCCTTTTTTTGCCTTTGACGAGAATTGCAATTACGTGTACTAAAGCCTGACTGGACAGACTGCACTCTTTGTACTTAGCTTTGTGGATATCATTTTTCTTTTTTTGCTATGAAAAAAGCTTGTGCAGCAGAGAGAAGGAGGAAATAACATGAAAAAATTAAATGTCAAATTACATGAGGAAAGACATTGACAACCTGTCAGCACTGTTTCCAGTTGGTTTTTCTATGCGTCTTGTACTTTACTAAGATGGCTAGAATAATCAACTACAGCAAAAATCTCTGTTAGTGTATTGATCTCCTGATTTTTAATCTATTTTTGAAGCAATTTGAGATGAACGATTGTTTAAAAAGCACTGCAGTAAGGAGCTCTTCAGAGTGGCTCCTTTGCATCATCTATTTTAACTGCTTTCACATAAATGCTGCATTTGGAAGATTAATTTCTCCTCATATGTCTTGGTCCTGAACACCACCTCTAACCCAGTGTTAGTGTCCTTCGCCAATTGAGCTGAATCAGTCTACAGCAAGTAGCAATATGACTGTCACACTTTGAATAAATAGGAACTCAGGACAATGGTGTACCGACTGGGCCACTGCAAGACGTTTTTTGTCTCAAGTGTAACTTCAATTGTGGCTTTTTTAGCCATGAAAATGAAATGTCATAGAGAAATACTCCTTCTATTAGGCATTTCACATAACACAACCATTTAGAGCTCAACAATCAGATGTCCTCAAGCTGGGAAGCTTGATAGGTATCAACTATCGACAGGTACAGGTATAGTGACTGCACGAACTTCATCATTACTAAAATCAAACAATCTGTCACATTAATTACATTGACTAATTACTCACCCTCGAGGGGGCAGTAGCGAGTGACCTTCTCAGGCATTAACTGCCCTTCCTTGTGTCTGCAGTACACCTCAGCGATCTGTTGCCGGCACTCCTTGCTCTTGGCTCTGGATAGAGCTGAAATGGCTTCCTTCCCACTGATCTCGCACTTGGGTGGCTGGTCGTAGGTCACATCCAGCGGCGCTGCAGTCGCCTGCCTCCTGTGGGGGTGCTGATGTCTGTGCTGCGACTGGGCCTGCTGGCCCTGTGAGGCACGATAGTGTTGCCGAGATGCTCCCGCGACGGCCTGACCACCCGGGTAGGAGGCATTATTGCCGACCGCCAACGACTGGTGGCCTACAGGCAGCACTTCGTTTGAGCTGCGGCCCAAACTTGGGGAGTTGTCTCGCCAGGCCTGCTGCTGGGCATGGGCTTTCTCCTGCAGACGCTCACGCTGCTGCTTGCTGCTAGTGGCCCCTACAGACTGCCGGTGTGGCTGTGAGCGTGCGCCAAAGTTACTATTGTCTATGTTCTCAAAGTCTTTGGGCACAGAGTTCTCGTTGTTGCTGTCCACTCGATTTTTCTCCTTCGGCCGGTGGGAGTAATAACCATCCTGGATGAAGAGAGAGGGAACAGGAGGAGAAAGGCAAGGGAAGTGTTGGGTAAATGGCGGGGAGCAAGGAGGAGGAGGGAGGACACAAACAAGAAAAACAAGATCAGAATTGAGTGAGCACGGTGCATATCAAATGTCGGATTAACAATCAATGTGGCATGTATGAGTGGGCAGCGCTGCATTGAACCGTGAGGCATGAAATGAAGTAGCAAGGTATTGAGTGTGAGGACTACAAGGTGCAACCTAACTGGAGGTGATGCAGGGCTGAAGGCTCTGCCGCTCCGTGCCATCATCAGATTAGCCCCGGCTTCAATTAAATTCTCCCTCAAATGGACCCAGCACTCCATAAACAGATTACCAAGAAGGGATAAAGGGCCAGAATATGACTGTGAGATTGTGTGGGTGTTCGTGTTTATGCGTGTGTGTGCATGCATGTGTACAATTCCTCATTCAGTCAACACACATGAGAATGGAAGAAATTGTAGTGGTGTGGCATGTGACTGGAAAGGCTGCACTTGTCAGCGCTGTGCGTCTGCATATGTGAGATAGTGTTGGTGTGTGTGTGTGAGCGCGTGTGTGAATGTCTGAATGTACAATTTCCCTATCTTTCCAGCAGAATAGACTGAAAGCGAAGGAGGGGCACAGGGGAGAGCAGAAAGAGGGAAAAGGGTAATGAGTGAAAGTGGGAAGTGCAGGGCGAAGGAGCTCTGACACGGCATGAGTTCTGCTCCCAGGAAGCGATGGCTTGTTCCAGTGAAATGTGCCGCGATGCATCAAACGGAAAACTAAGAAAGCAGCCCGGCTGCCACACCACTATTGCACACCTTGCTAGACACACAAGAGAAGAGGCGGAGGGTAAAAAGTGAGAGGGAACGGAACAACAAACAGCAGCAGAGGAAAGACAGAGCTCATAACAAAAGGGATCCCAGATGTATTTCTCAATTTACAATAACCGGGAGGGGGGGGGGGGGGGGGGGGGGGGGGGGGCTAAGGCTAAGTGCAGTATGAGGTATGTAAAATAGAATGCAAGCAGGAGAGGCAACAAACACAAGGGAGGCAAGTGAGATGTTACTGTGAGGCAGCCACTCAGCATGGAAATGCCTTTCCACCCCTAAAGCCAGGCATCTTATCAGCCCATCAACCTTCCTTCTCTGCAAACACCTTGTACCAGCACAATTACAAAGGTGGCTGGATGACACACTTTCATACTCAGAGAGATGGGGGGGGGGGGTGATCCTATAGAAGCGAAACAAGAAACAACAAACTGGATGAAAAACAGAGGAGGAACAATATTCTCATTGTCAGCTCCTTTTAAGCTGCTTCCTTGGCAGAGGTCTAATTCTCACAACACTGGATACATTTAAGCTTCGGTCTCTCCTCTCCTTGTTTCCTCTCCTCTTCCTCTACACTCATTTCTCTCCACGCTTCTCTGACTTCTCTCCACTCCTTGCCTTTTCGTTCCCTTCACACTTCTCTTCGCACATCCCGATTCAACCTATCTGCTCTGCTCCTTTCACCTCTCATCTGCTCCGCATCTCACTCCCCTTCTCTCGTCATGTGTTTCACCCATTTCGCGTCTTTCGCACCTCCTTTTCTCTCTCCCCTCCCTCCTCTTTATTCCCAGCTTCATCTCTGCTCCTGTCTGTCATAACCTCTCCCTTTCCCTCCCCTTCTTGTCTCTCTCTACTTTCTTCACCCTGCCAGTTTAAACAGACCATGTTGTCTGAATGGCAGAACCTGCTAATCCTGCATGTAACAGCTGCTTAGGCCAGTGATCACCTAAAAAGAAATCCCTACTTGCCGAGTTTCAAAGGGAATGCTTTAGGGAGCTAATCCATGCAGTGCATGTCACTGGATGTTTGCAGAGGTAAGATGAGTCTGTGTGCATTCACAATTATGTGTGTACAGTGCATGCTTCTGGTGGATTCACACAAGTGTTCATTTGTGTGTGTTTAAAGGATGGAGAGAGCAACTGAAGCAGAGGCAGCATGTGTTTGCCCCGGAGAGATACTCTTGCTTTGAGTCCAACTGTGAGAGACATGAGAAGATGAGGGACACAGTTAAATTGAAAAAAAAAATCCTAAGTGAGCAAATGTTAAAAACAACAGCGCCAGAATGTCCCTCAACCTGTCTGTATGGAACACATCGGTTTCGCTGATGAAGCATTCTCCACATTATCTTACCGCTGAATTGAAAATATACAAAATCTTCAAAATCAAACAAAAGTATGGTAAGTACCTCTTTACACTAAGAGCCTCATTTCACAGCAAGGCCAAATAAGGTCTACCTGTCTGTACTGTATAGCCTATAGCAAAGAAAGGACTGATGCCAGACTGCAACTAATTACTATTTTCATTATCAACAAATCTGTTGACTAGTTTTTGATTGATAAATCAATAGATTTACAGTCTAAGCGACAATCCAAAAATGTCCATACAATTTAACAAAGCAGCATTCCTGCAGCATTTTAGAGTGGAGGCGTCCCACCTCTCCTGAAATAAGGCCAGCCTTCACTCTAAAATGCTGCAGGAATGCTGCTTTGTTAAATTGTATGGACATTTTTGGATTGTTGCTTAGACTGTAAATCTATTGATTCATCATTGTTGATAATGAAAATGATAATTAGTTGTAGTCTGGCATCAGTCCTTTCCTTGCTATGGGCTATACAGTACAGACAGGTAAACCTTATTTGGCCTTGCTGTGAAATAAGACTCTTAGTGTAAACACGTACTTACCATACTTTCGTTAAGATTTTGTATATTTTCAATTCAGTGGTAAGACAATGTGGAGAATGCTTCATCAGCGAAACCGATTTGTTCCATACAGATAGAAAGTCAGTAGAAAGCAGAGCATTCTTATGAAATATTGTATTGGGTTTATTAAAGGAATAGTTCACATTATATGCAATACACTTATTCACTTTCATGTTAGCTGGATGAGATCAATACAACTGCCATGCCTGTATGGTAAATATAAAGTTGGAGCTAGGAGACCTTTAGCTTAGCTTAACATAAAGAGTGGAGAAACAGCCGGGCTCTGTCACTGACAAAATCAACCTATTAGCACCTCTAAAGCTCTCTAATAATGCATGATATCTTGTTTGAAGCTTACAAAAAACAAAGTGTAAAAATGACAATTAGCTGTTTGGTGTCAGACTACTTCTTGGATGGTAACCAGCTGAGGGACTTCAAGAAGTTAATGCTCGCAGTCAAGCTATGCTAAACCGAGCTAACCAGCTTCTGGCTGCAGCTCTAGAGTTTATTCACCATACAGACATTAATAAACAAGTGTATTTGCCAAAATGTCAAGCTATTCCTGCAAGCTTCAGGGAAAACAAGCAGACAGTGATGCTACATAACACACCAAAGGCCATGTATTCTGTAAGGGAGTCAATACCTGAAGACAAGATACAGCTCAGCAGGTGACACTGACTGATTGATCACATCATATGTTTGCTTGCAGTAATTAGTGAGAACAATGTGGAGAAAAAAGAAAAAAGAAAAGACATGCAAGCCCATCAGGCACACTCAGGTGCTGTGCAGCCAATCCTCCAAAACCCAATCATGTAAGACAGACAAAATCCTCACATTGGAGAAGCTGGAACCAGCAAACGTTTGCCATTTCTGATTGATAAATGACTCATCAACAATTGCTCAAGTACTAAAATTGTTCTAGATTCATTTAGATCAACTGGCTGCCTCATCAACTTTTCATTTCAGCATGAGATAGCTGTATTTAAAACTACTTCTTTGAACGCATTCCAGCTGAAAAGAAGCATCACAAAGATGTTGATTTGTTGCTAATTAACTGACACGGATGAGAGTCAGATGAAGTTAGCCCCATGTGGCCCTGAAGTGGAAATGAGGAATATTTGTAAGCTGGCACTGAGGAGATTCCTCTGGATAAACAATCTTCGCACTGTGCTCCTTTCTCCCTCCCTCTCCCCCACCTCCTGTGAGCAAAGGACTCCAGTTGCTGTGTTGCTCTTTAATCTCAGGGACCGGGCTCTAAGCAGGAAGCGGTGGGGCACAGAATTAATAGTGGTGGCCATTGGAGATAGGAGCAGCGCTGGGCTGCAGATGGGGCTGGGAGCTGGGGGTCGCCATTGATTGTTACAGGGGATATGTTTTCTACTCCCTGGGAGTGTTGAGGAGGCCAAGCCAGGATTGCCTGGCATGCGGTGTGCTGGCTGTGCACACTGACAGAAACACACACACACACACACACACACACACACACACACACAAACACACACACACACACACACACACACACATAAACAGCCCTCCCTGAGCTCTGCTGAGGAGTGAGGAAAAAGCAGAGGGGGTAAACGTTAATATCATCCATCACTGGTAGGTACATTTAGAGAGAGGCGTGCAGGGCTGGGAGTTTCAGCATCCCCTCCGGGAATGGTTCAGTCCATTTCTCAATACAGAGCTGGCCCTTTCCACTTTCCCCCATTTCCTCTGCCACAGGGGGAAATATTTCACCTGTCCTTCTCTCTTTCTCTCCACCCTCCTCTCCGCCATTCTCCTGTGCTGTACAGAGGGAAAAAAAAAGCACATATCTCTCTCTCAGCACCTGTCCAGCTTCACCACTCTCCTCCTGCACCTCCTCCCCTGGCCCACGTTTCATCCCACGCTCTAGGAAGGAAAGCAGTTCATCTGGTCCGCCCCCTCCCCTCCTCCCTAATGCCATCATTTACTGTTGCAGTCCCATGGTAGATGTGAGGGAGCGCAAAGTAGCAGCACATATCAGTTTCACCCCACCCTCCCAGCCAGCTTCCTTTAAAAGACATCATTCCTATGGGCCTGAGCAGAGATAAGCTAGTGCGTGTGCCAGCAGCGTGTACTCTGTCAACACAAGCTGCTATATGGACAGCCATGCAGGCAACCAAAGCACCATGTACATTTTATGCCTGTGTGTTTGTGCCTATCAGTCGTGCGCATGGATGTTTATGTTAGTGTTTCCTGTACTTTAACTCCCAGCTCGGGTCTGTGCAGCACTTTGGTCAACATGAGTTGTTTTTAAATGTGCTTTATAAATAAGTTTGACTTGACCTAACATAAACATATAGTCAAGCTGAATAAGAAAGACAGCGCTGCTTATGTATGAGTAGGTGGGTGCTGAGTCACCTGGACCTGCAGGCCAGCTTCTGCTACGACTTGCCTGCCATGCGGCTAACGAGCTCAGATTAATTACCTGGACTGAATCCCTGCAATACTCTGAGCAAGATGTGGCGTCTGGCATGACACAGAGGACTGATACGCTGACAGACTTAGTTCACAGCTGCTCCAGCACCTCAGGACACCTCGAGGAGAAATGAGCCAGGGTAGGACGACCTAAATGCTTAGTGACTTCTTAGAAGTCTTGCTTATTGTAGCTTATCAGTTGTAGAGTTTGGGGGCGAGAGCAGCTGCTCCTTTCGTCTTTCTTAGATTCACAGTTTAGGTATCAAATGCTCATACAAAGTAAGGCAAAGAATACTGAGCCTCAAATTCAGTTCGGTAACAAATAGCCTCCAGGAAAGAGGTTTAAAGTGTCTGTTACCTCACAATAAGAACAATCAAGTTGTTAACAGGGTAAAGAAATAAATAGATGAGTCATGGAGAGAGTTTTTTTTGATGCTTCAGTCACGTGGTTTTTTTTATAAGAGATGCTGAGCTTGAGTTGACTGTGTTTTCATTGTGTTCTAGTTATGAATATTTCCTGTGTTGCTGCTGCCTTTCTCTTTCTTTTTCTCCCTTCGGTCAATCCCTTCAATCCTCTTCTCTCCCGACGGCTAAAACTTGAGGAATGCTGGTCACATGTAATGTAAGTGTGTACGTGTGCGTGCGCGCAAATGCACGATTAGTGGCGGCTCTGAATGAACAGTCTGGGTTTGGTATGCACAGAAGCCTCTTGTTGTGTGCCCTGTAACAAGCCCCGGAGCGAACGTGGTGAAAAGGGAGTGTGTGTGTGTGTGTGTGTGTGTGTGTGTGTGTGTGTGTGTGTGTGTGTGCAAACGTGTTACAAATACCTAGAGGAGAGAGAGACAGTGAGAACCTCTGAAAACTACTTAACAGCTTTAGGTTTGGCAAATGGAATTTGCAGAAAGGATGCATTATCTGAAGAGGAAGCAAAAATATTAAAAACTGCCTCTCCTCTGGGAATCTGCTTAAACAGACAAATGATTCTAATCGGCTACTCGTTGTAAGTACTGAAAAAAGATCAAAGTCTTCCAGAGACAATGATCCTTGTGGGTGTTCATAAAGACCACAGGGCAGAGGTGAATTCGCAAACTGCTGTTGAATTTCCACTTCTTTCTGATGGACATTCTCGCATTGCAATTATATGGCTTCACCGACTATATTTGCATGCATGGATTTCAGCTGGGCAAAGAGACAAAAAGCCCAGACCTCTGCACCCACAACCACAGACACCAGAAAGACAGATTTCCTCTTCCTTAAAAAAGAACTTTTCTTAAATGCAGCAAAGCTCTACAAGAAAAGCTCCACACAAACATCCATATGAAGAAATGTATTAACTGTAGGGGAATCTCCAAGGAGTTTCTACAAGGCCACAGTGGAATTCAAAAATACTTCTGCTTCCCTCACAATATGTTTGCATGCCATGGCAATACCTTTGTGATTTCCTGCAGCCGATTTTCCCCAGAGCTTCCCTTGTGTGTGCATAATCCTCAGCCCACTCAAAGCATTGATGTTGTCTGATGGCCTGTTGATATGTGCAACCCACATCTGCGCAGTACAAATCATCCTAGGATGCTACAGATATAATATTTAAAGGCCTGCACACTCACTGCAAACCTACACAGGTGATTTCAGTGATTTTAGCTGATTGGGCCTCTTGTCAGGACTGTGTGGGCATGCACAGACTGTACTTGAATGACACCTCCCTCACTCTTCTTTTAGCTTTGTTGCACCTGTTTTGGTGTAAATGATAAAATGACCAATGGCTGAATCCCATTTAGCTGCTTCAGTTTCAGGGTGCTGGTATTGTGCATGATGACTCACTGTCACATTGTGATGACTTACTGGGACACTTGAACAGAACAGAGCTATTGTTAGTGTTATTAGTATCACTTGTGCTTCATCTGCTATGACAGATCAAAATGTCTGCTTTGGAAAAGAACTACTGCAGCTCATGTGCAGCAGTGAATTGTGTTAATTAATGAAATTAAGCTTGCCATTTATTGCTGCCACTGCATTTTGTTATTTTGTTGAGTAGGGTTCGAACATATTTCATTGAAGTCAAAGTCTGAATGTGCTTTTAGCAACACTAGCCTGAGCTATATGTATACGTATGTCATTCAAAGTAAGATGATAGCACGTCACAGCCTTGTAAGGAGGTTAAAGCATTATTTGACATTTTGGGGAATACGATTACTCACTTTATTCCTGAAAGTGAGGTGAAATGATTGATATCACTTTCATGCATGTACGCTCTATATGAAGCTACAGCTGGTAGGCGATTAGCTTAGCTTAGCAGAAAGACTGGACGCAGCTAGCCTGGCTGTGTACACAGGCAAACAGAAGAGCCTATCAGCACCTCTGAGACTGTAGCTTTTACACTTCAGTTTTTGTATGAATTAAAAAATGAGATATAACATGCCAATGCGTTGATTAGTGAACTTTAGAGGTGCTAAATTTTGAACCCTTTGAACAGAGCCAGGCTAGCTGTTTTCCCATTTCCAGTCTTTATGCTAAGCTAAGCTAACTGGTTGTAGCTTCATATTCAATGGACAGACATGAAAGTGGTTTCGATCTTGTCATCGAACTCTTGGCCAAACTGTTCCTTTAAAGGTGTTCACTGAGGCTGTACTGTAGAAATAGCTTCCTGGGAGGAGTCCAAAATCTGTTGCCAGAGAATGCAAAGGCACTGGTAATGTAAAACAACTACTTGGGGATGCAAAAGTGTCAATAAATGCAAGAAAGGGTTGGTTCAGGATAATAAAAAGAGATTCATGGGAAATTCCTCTTCTCTAAGGCACTTTGAGAAACAGTTTGTTGCTGTTTGTGGCCTCCACTGTTGATTCAGTGCCACGAAAGCCACTTTGTTTAATTACCCTCCTCCTGCATTGCAAAAAATCCTTTGTTCTTCCTGGCCACTACTACTTCATGTAGCATGATCCCACATCAGTATGCTATACTCACACTCTTGACCAGAGCTGTTGTGAGTATCACAAATCTAGAAATTCATCATTGCACTTACGATAAGTCATTAAAGCATCAGATAAATGATTGAAATGTAAATGAGTCACTTAATGGGCATAATCTAATCTAGAATCTGCTCACTGTTGTGGAAATGAACTGAAGTGAATGCTACAGTGCAAAACTAAGAAAATAGCGTAAATGTATTGATATGAAAATTTTTCTCTTCTGGAACTTTCCCCCAAAATTGGATTAAGTAGAAACTGAGTTGAGACGCGACCTCAAATAACCTCAAATATTCATTCTGAGTGTGAACCAACAACAAGGAAACTCACACTGGGAACAATGTTTGAGCTCAAATCCTCAAAGCATGTGGCAAAAGTGAAGCCAGGCTGCCTAAGTCTCACAAGGTTTGGTTCGCCTTCTCCCCTAAAAATCTTTACTCGGCATCCCAGCAGCTTACATAGATGGATTACTGAACGCACGCACACATGCACGCCCTCACACACACCTGCATCTCCAGACTCACTTGCCCTCTGTTTCTAATAGACACACCATACTGCATACACACAGGTCTGCGTACAGACACACACACACACACAGACACAGACACACACACACAGACACACACACACACACACACACACACACACACACTATTCACTTGTGAGACTGGTTTAATGCAAGTCCCATTTATCCTGGGGCCTGTGTGTGTGTGTGTGTGTGTGTGTGTGTGTGTGTGTGTGTGTGTGTGTGTGTGTGTGTGAAGTAATATATGATTACTCTGTTGTGCGGCAGCAGAAGCCAGAAGCCAGGTATTGAATCTGGTGTGTGTGCCTCAGTGTTTATGTACAGTAGAGACTGAAGTGTGAAAATCAGCTCTAAAGGTGCACTTTGCACATCTATGCCCACCAAGATTTCCTCTGTTCAATACATGTGTCTGACATGCTAATACAGAGTGCTCACTCATCTAATCCATCATGTACCAATATGTGACCATCCAGAATTTCCATTTCTATTCCAACATCATGACCTGTTTGCTTGACAAGGCCCAAACATACAAACGACATAAGACAACAGAATTGTGTCTGTTCTGTTCTAAAAAGCAGAACGTTGTTGTGTTTTGTCCTGGAGTAGCTAGTTATGGGCAGTAAAGGTGAGGGCAACCGTCACACATTATCAATGGAAAAATGACTGTTGTACAGCTTTCAGTGATGATACAAAATCATCACGATTCTGGAGTATTATTAATCTTAATCTACAGCTCACTATGGAGGAAACTTGTGTGTCTATAATAGTTTGCTTTAAGCCGATGAAAAACAAGTTTTCCTAACCTACACCAACAGAACACAAGTTTTGGCCCTACTGGAAAACTTTTTGTGGCATGCTGTCCGTCAGAAGCTGAAAAAAGTTCACCCCCAACCCCAAAATGTTTAGAAATCATTAACAATGACACGGGAAGCATCTAATAAAAAAAGGAGCTAAGTTGAGTTTAGTGAAATACAGCTCAGCACAATAGTGTCAGCAACTTTTATTTTCCCTACATACATCATATCCAATCAACTTAGGTTCACTCCATACGTTTCCCCTGCAGTGACCTGCCCCTCACTTTGACAACCACTGACATAGATTTAGGTGAGCTGGCCAAAGTTATTAGTTTCCTACATGTAATTGTTCATGAGCTTGCCTTTATGAACATCAGAGTAGTGTTGGGATAAAGTGAGTTAATCTTGTGCCAGGATGTGGTCTAAATAGACAAACGCAGGTCACCTGAATCTTCTGCAACACTGACCAGGGTCAGACACAGTTCTACTATAGAATAAAAGCATTTCAATTAACAACCCTCACTGGTTACAGTCTGAGGTTTGCAACTCAATACAGCTCCCACAATACACTGAAATATTTCTCTCTAACCTCATTACTGCTGCAGTCAACGTCCTTTTGTAGAGTATAGTGAAATGATATATGCCCACCCACTCCTTCGTTCTCTTCCCTTTTATTCTCAGAACCACTTCCTGTCCTCTGTCTTGCTCTGCCTCCCTGCTGGGTGAACCCCAGGAGTTTCCACATGACAACAGGAATCTAAATCATATGGCTTACTTACAGTATATTAGGTCTTATATCTCTCAAGGGCATGAAAGCCCTTCAACAAGCCATGAGAAGATACTGGCAACCCTCCTACTGTGTCCCTTTACCCCCCCCCCCCCCCCCTCTCTTATACCGGCCTCTTTTTTTTTTCCTCTGTGAATAAACCCCAGAACTTTACATCTCCAGCTTTGAATGGAGGCCATCAGGCGATTTCTGAGCCATATCTCACAAGGGCATGAAAAGGCCTTACCCCCCCACCGCTTCTCTCCACACACCTCCCTGTTCAGCCATGAAATGACACCCCTATTTAATCAATTGTGAATCATGAAATTTTGCACAAGAGACCCCTTTTCTTTGCACTTGACAGTGATTGAACTGCACAGCCATGCAATTCCATTCACCACGGCGATGAGAAGAAAAGCGGGGGGGGCTGTGCACTGTGTGTGAGAGAGTGTGTGTGTGTGAGATGAAGGTGATTTCCCTGTGACATCATGGGCCCCTACTCAATGGCACCGCAACAGAGGGTCCCTTCTGTGTATTGAGGCCTCGTGGTCAGACAGCATAGTTGGATCCTACAGCTGATCTATAGGGGCGCAAAGGAGGTGTGTGTGTGTACATGGGCATGTGTGTGTATGCGTCACATATGAACAGCAACATGAGCTCTAAATAGACCAGGGGTTAAGAATAACAGAGGAAAAAAGGGGGCTATGAGAGATTACAAGTGGAGGGGGCAGAGTGAGATAAAGCCTGGGAGAAAAAATAGAAAAGTAGTTTAGAGGAGAAGAACGAGAGAGAGAGTGGGAGATGGGGTAAGAGACCCCTGATGGGAAAGGCCCCCCACCCCCTTTCTTTCTTCTGCATGAACGGGCTGGTGGGAACGACATGTGAACGTATGATGTCAGGTCTGTAGGGAGTGTGTCAGCGAACATAGCTGAGATTCCAGGCATCTGTGTGACATAGTGGTGACACAGCATGACCCCACTGTGACCCCCATGCAGAGGTCAGAGTGCATCAGCTCCTTCATGTCATGGCAGTGCACAAAATGACAAGCACTGGATTTATGCAAAATCCATCAATTCACTGTACATTCTTGTGAGGGGAAGAGTAAGAAAAGAGGTGGTTGTTTGTGTGTTTCACTTAAATGCCGGTGTTTGAGTACAGTGTGCTAACGATGTGCAAATATATCACAGCGGTGAGAGCTTTGGTTTCACTTCCACAATGCAACCAGAAATTCTGCTGGCAGGACAAGCCTCTAGAAGCACATTATTGTGTAACATAAATAATATGGAGAAGTGCAGAATTGATTCCCCCATGACCAACTCCACTGAAAACACTAACTATTTTACATAACTATTTTTCCTATGGTGTAAGTACTTTCATCTGTTATTAAGGTGAAAGATGACTACACAAAGAGAGCACTCATAGAGGGTCAATATGGTATGCCACTACTGCATGCTGCTCTACATTTGTTGTTTACTTTTGCCATTTTTGCATTTAAACAAACTTCGCTGTGGCAGTAGCCCTGTTTTATGGATGGCAAATTCGGCTTTTGTTCATTCCACACACAATCAAATATCTCAACAGCCATTTGGATGTGTTGCTGAGTAATCCTGTACATACATACATGTACTGTTTGAGGGATGAACCCTGCTGAAATCGGTAATCCTCCGACTTTCCGTCTAGCCGCACCATGAGTTTGACATTTGAATTTTTGAGTAAGCGTCTCAACAATGATTGGGTGGACTGCAATGAAATTTTGTACTGACACTGATGTTCCCCTCAGAAATAAATGGCGCTTCCTGTGGCTTTTCATCCAGCATCACCATCATGTCAAAATACCTGTGAAACTAATTCCTTTCAGCCATTCCCATCAGCCTCAGCCAAACTTTGTGTTTAGTGCTAATGAGCAAATATTAGTATGCTAACACACTAAACACATATGATGAACATATTGAAATTTACACTTGCTTACCATCAGCATGCTAGCAGAGAAAAAACACAAATGTGTGTCGCAGACACACACACAATTAGCACTCAAATGCCAATTAGCAGGCAGATGATGCCTGCTGATGTTGGCATGCTGATGTAAGCTAAATGTTTAGTTGAAAAAAAAAAAAAAAAGACTTATTGCAAAATGAATCCCTTCTAAAATTTCTGGATCAGCACCTGGATGCAGCTCCGTACCAAAACCAGTCACCTGCTATTTGTGTCATGGCTTAACTTTCAACCAAATTTCAGTGAAATCTGTGCAGTTCTCTCAAAACAATCCTAGCTCGAGGTCCATTTACTGGCTTGTAACAGAGCTTTCAATGATAACATACAGTCTTCCATTCTGCTGATTAGGACTGCCAACACAGATGAGAAGCCCTAAACAAGCTGAATTAACAGTATGATGAGATATACTATGCATCAGTAGAAATGTGTTCACAGGTAGAGGTACAAGCAAGTAAATGGTTTGTCAACTGGTGTTTTGATGGAACAAGTGTGAACTGTCAAGCTCAAGGTTTCTGAGATATTTTGCTTAATGACAAACAAACAAGAGAAAAACATCCCCTCCTTCTCTGAGGTAAAAACAGACCAGGGCATTGCTTTAATTTGTTTTTATGTATTTCCTGTTCCATCTCTGCTGTCGTGGGAATTCAAGGCATCTGTTAATTACTGTTATTAATGATGTTCTGGTGTCCTGGTAGGCCTGATTACTCAGATGCAACATACGTCTTAACACTGTTTCGAATGTGGCTCGTGCCCTGTCACCCATCAGCTCTCGCTCTCATCTGTATGCAGTGTCAAGACGAATTCAGCTCTGGAAAAGTGCACCTGAATGCATCACGCCCAGACAATAACAGAGAGGCATTTTTCTGGGAACACAGTTTTGCAAATGACATAAACTGTCAGTGACCTGTGTCACTCTAACAATACAAAGAGCACATGTACCGTGCACCGAGGTTACGACCCTATCTGCTCTGTTTATACCTGCAGGGGAAATTAATTTCTGTGCACTCATAGACTGCTTGTGGGGTGCAAAGCAAGATGAAAAGACAGGGAAGAGGCACAATGCTAATCACCTGAGGCTTTATGTGTGTAGACTTGAGCTCCTCCAATGAGTCCAACTGCACAGACAGCTGCAGGTTACTTAGAAAGCTACAGGGTACAACGGGTTCGAGTGTGAGTCGCTATACATTTAGCATTTATCGTGGGTCCGAACGGCCCCTGAAAATGCCTGCCATCAGAAAGACAGGCGAGGCGTGATAATCGCACAAATGGTGATGATGCCGCACAAGGTTTACATGGTGTTGCACACCGTCCAACATACCAAAAGTGATGCAAGGGGTTAAGCCAGAGTGAAGTGAGTGAGTAAACCACACAGTAATCACAGTAAACCACACTCAGCTGAATGGGACTGTGTAGTGTTACATATAGTGTTTAGCCATCATTTGAATAAGGGGTGACACTGTGGCAGCAGTCTTAGACTAACCCAGGAGTCAAACAGACACCAGGGCCAGGACAAGTCCCACACAGAGGTGTCATGTATGCATAAATGCATGATGCGTTACTGTGTAACTGAGGACCCCTGTAGGACTCCAATTATTTCCAGAGGGGATATTTTGAATCTTGTCACAGTTTTATAATCACTTCTTGGCTGTCAGACAAAAACGGTTCAGGCTGAGTTGCAGGAATCAGAAGTAGCCTGTGGAGACAGTTGGTTGGATATCCGCCGTGAGAATTGGGGGTGAAAATCTGTCAGGGCGCAGCACAAGTGTTTACTGAAGCAGAAATACACGAAAAATTACTTTTTCAACAGCGTGAATGGTCCAGTTGTTGCATTTACATTTGCTTAATGCATTTTGCATGCTGAGCAGTTAAACGTTTGTCTTGAATATCATTTTCCAAATGATTATAATCAATTCATTTTAAAGTCACGTCATGTGGTCAGATTTGCATTTAAACAACAAATGCGAGCAACTAATGGCTTTTTCCAAACAGCTATGATAATCTTGTAGGGTTATACAGTGCGACATACTGCCAGATACGATTGGCCACCACAAACTAAAAAAGAAAAAAAAAGATAAACTCCTATAGTAATGCATGGTTTCAGAGGAAGGCAGTTGATAACTTTCTAAAGTCACAAAAGTCTAGAGAACTATCTGTCTGATGGAATGACAGAGAGATAAAGATCAGAGGAAAACAGGGGGAGGAGGAGAAAGTGAAGGTGAGGAGTTAAGCACATAAGCTAGCAATAACGAGTGGAGAGACAGCTGATACGATCTTTTGGTCTGACACCCAGATCATTAAAACATCTAAATGATCGAGGGCCCCACTGTCCAGCACAGCAGATCCTGAGGCAGAGAGGAGAATTCAGACTTTAAGCTGTTTTCACAGAACCTCAAATTCAAAGAAAAATCAACAGTCCAGTGAAACGTTTACAGGGTGAAAATGTTATATGGTCCTTTTTTGCAACAAAACAAGTCTTTAGTCTCTCTCCCTGACAGAATGAGCCCCTCTATTGCAATAACTGCGGTCACTGTGTTTATCAAGGGAGCTATTGATTAATTCTAATCCTGTTTGGAATGACAGCCGCAGCTTTCCCTGCTTGACCCTGGTATTAATTTTGCCACTAGCTACCTACAGTTTTTTTTGGGGTTTTTTTTTTTTGACAACAAAGCTTTTATCAGTGAAATTGACTTTTGTGGCTCAAGTTATTTGCAGATGATTTGGACAGAATGTTGACAATGGAAATGTGCGGTTGTCTCGATAGAGAAGCACAGGACAACAAACGCTTATATTCCCTCCTTCTGACTACAGCGTGCATTTTCACCAAAACAATCTGCTTTTATATTCACTCGAACTCTTTCACTACGTCACCCGAACACTGTGAACACAACACATTAATTTGCCTGTAAAAAATCATTTAAAAGCAAAAATAGCATCCAATTCACCAGCAATTATAGCTAATCAGCTGCTCTGCTGAGGTGCCCAAGAACAACAGGCACCATGCCTCTCTTCTCACTGTTGACTTTCCAACGCTAATCCCACCTCAGAACAGCATGGAGTCTCTCCTAAATCCCACCAAACCTTTTAACCCCGACATCAAAAGCCATTTGTTGCCAGCAGGGTTGGCGGACCAGGCCACACCCAAACAAGTTGCAACACAAGCCGGTCAAATTACAATGTTCACCTCCCCCTTTTCTACCTTAAAGGGCACCTTAATATCCCCTCCACCACCTGGCTGGCATCAAAGCCCAGAAACCCAGTGCTTAGCAGAGAGACACACCAGCCACATTGTTGGCTTTCATTTCCTTCTCCGCAGCGGGGGTGCACAGGGACATGCCAGCGCCCCTGCTCAGTGTGAAAGAGAAAAACACTGAGGTAGACAGGGAGGCTCTTTTGCAGCCAATAATGTCTGTAATTTGTCCACAGATTGAGGAGAGAAGAGACAAAGAAAGGCCCTCAGACACCACTCATTCAGCTGAAAGCACATTTATGCATGTGTGTGTGTGTGTGTGTGTGTGTGTGTGTGTGTGTGTGTGTGTGCCTGCATTCGTGTATGTGTGTGTAATTGGCAGCAGTGTGTTACAGCTCCTTTGCTTGGCTGCAGGGTTACTGAACCCCAGGACTCCTTCACCACCCCACCACCTTCATCCCACATATGTTGAGTTTGGCACAACAATGGACCAACCCCTAAATGGACAGATGTTTTGACGGACACACACATGAATATGTCATGTAAAAGTGCACTGAATGCGATGCACAAAATCACACACAGAGGAGACACACATGCAATCTCTTCACTGTCTCTCCTCCAGTCTTGCCTGCTGGCCTTGTATGGCCTCTACACACCCACCATATGCTAACTGCTGGAAGAGAGCTGTAATTTGTAAATGATTTAACCTTTTAATAGAGAAAAGATGAGGTTGGCTACGGCTGAGTCCCTCTGGATGTGAAGCCAGAGAAGAAAAATAAGGAATGGAGCTGTGATTTAGACATCATTTAATTGTACCGTCCAATTATCTATGCGGTTCATGTACTGAAGTGATCTGTCTGTCTGTTGTGTGTGTGTTTGTGTATGCCTGAATGTGCACTTGTTGGTGCATTCTTACTTGTGGATAAATGTGTGTGCATGCAAGTGTGTGTGTGTGTGTGTGTGTGTGTGTGGTTTTCAAAACAAGCTGGTGCCAAGGCTTAGCTGATAGGCTAATTAAGCTCACCACAGGGAATAAATGTTTCCTCTCTGCCTGCCATTTGTCACACCTGGCACGGAAATGTCACAAGGAAACGAAACACACACATGCACACAAACACACACACACACACACACACACACACACACACACACACACACACACACACTGGGCACAGAAGACACACAGTGGGAGAAGTGCTGAGGCAACAGAGCTACTGCGTGAATACAAGTGGAAGCGAAAAAGAAGAGGGAAACAGAAAGAGGAAAAACAGACAAATGAGACAAAGATACACAGCAGAATAGAAAAAGATGGAGGGAACTGTGCAAATGAGGAAACATGATTGAAAAAATAGCAGTGAGAAAAGGAAGGGGAACTGGAGAGAGAAACAAAAAGCTTTCTGAACCCTGCCAGACAACAGCATCCTGTTGAGCCTCACTACTTATGTTTTCATTACAGTGACATTTCTGCAGAACAAAGTGTGAGCGAGCACGTTTCCTTCAGCTACAGCTGAATTTAATATATATTCCGGAGGACATCACAGGATTGCATAATTAACCGAGCACCAGTAAGTCTGATAAATTATGACATGTCATCGCTGCTTCGCATCTAAGGGGCGTTTGTGTGTTTTCTTATGTATGTGAGGGTTTTATCAGCTGCTATGTAACAGGGGGGGTGAAGTTGGACTGGAAGTTGCAGTTACAGTACGTACTCTTTTGAATCAACACCGCACACTGTACTTTTTATTCTTTGGCTTTTCCAGCACAACATGAATGCTCTGTCTCCAGCAGACGCCAAAGCAGCCACTGCAGCGTCCAGATGTATTCCCAAAATCTGTTCCTGTCTACCTTTATCACATCCCACTTTTTCAATATGCCAACTTTTACATCAAATGCTCCATCAGCATGCTAATATGCTCGCAATGACAATGCTAACATCCTGAAGTTTAGCAGGTATAATGTTTACCACGTTCACCATTTCAGTTTATTGTATTAGCGTGCTAACAGTTGCTAATTAGCACTAAAAACAACGGTCAGCTGAGGCTCATAATGTCCCTGGTCATAAACCAAAGTGCTGAGCAAAACTAAATGTTGACAAAAATTCCTGAGAATACATCTAATAGTTGCAGAGATATTTCCCTTGAAACCCCAAATGTCAATCTTACGGTGGTGCTAGAGGAAATGTCAGGGGATCATCATCATCAGGATTCATCATCTAGGAACCTCGAGTGTCTGCACAAAATCTGGTGGCAATCCATCCAATAGTTGTTGAGACATAAGAGGCGGATGAGTCACTGCACCTACAGCATGCTGCTACCATGGCTAAAAAATCAGAAGGGCAAGTTTAAATAGCGAATAACATCAGACCAAGTGAAACCTCAGCAGTCAGTCAGACCCTCTCCCGCAAGCTACAATGTTTGCCATGTTATACTACACTTAAACTCCAGACTTCCCTCTCTCTTTCTCCCTTTCAGACGCGCACACACACACACCGATAGATGAGCTGCTTCACACTGAAATCTGCTGTTCATTACAGGCGTGACAGCTTAAGTGGAGTGTAGCCCCACAGCCATTGTTGCACTACTAACCACCAACACAGACCCACTGCTGCACGCTGCTGCACAGGAGAGCAGGGCGCACACACCTGAGAGTCCACGGGAGATTTAAGGTCGGGATAAGGAGCGATGACAGAAATTATGGAAAGCCTCCCCGGGCCGATGCAAGCTCTTTTTTTGGGAGGAACTGAGAGAAAAATAGATGTTGCAAGCGTCTCTTGTTCGATTGAAACAAATGACCTGCTGTTGTTGTGGAGTGCAGCACTGAAGTGGATGCCCTCTGAACAAACACTCCCCGCCTGGATTACACGGTGTGGGTCTGGGTGCTGGAGTGAGGCACGCAAGCGTTAGGGAGGCAATTCCCTTTCATTTCAGCTCGCTTGAAAATGTAAACTGAAACCGCTGTTCATTTGCAAGCGATTATTGGCCGATAGATTAGACATAACATCCTTTTCAGAGCAGAAGTTTTTCATTATCAAAACTTTGATGAAAGCCAACTTTCGGAATTGATTGCAATTGAAAGTAAAGTGAGCGGTTATTGCGCAGAGAGTGTGGGAGTGCATCCTGGTGTTATGTTGTCAAAGCAGGGGGAAAAGCTCTGTGGCTGTGCAAGCCAATGCGAAGGCTCGGCATTAGGGATGCCGCACCAGGCTGGGTCTTTTTTCATCCAATGCTGAAATTCATGCATGCCACATGGTGTTATTTCCATGGATCACTTCAAAGGGAAGTGGAATCAAAGATCTTGTACTTTACTAAAGCACGCTGGCATCAGAGGCTCACTGGTACTTTCCTTTTTCATCTTTGTTCCATGGAGTCCTCTTATCTGTCTCTTGTCAAGATGTCACTTAGTCATCCTTAACTAACACCAATCTTGGTACCAGCTGTCCTTTCTTCCCTCTCCTCCCTCCCTCCCTCCATCCTCCTGCTCAGCCCCCCTCTCATTATTCATTCCACCTCTTTCCTCCTCTGTGCTGACAATCGAAACAGTGCCATTGCCATCATCTGCTCTAATACATGCGACACACAGTCCGACAGCGCCCGTATGGTCCCGTCCTGCCCAGCACAGCAGAAACATGTTGGCCCCATATGGAGCTTCCCCACAGGGGGATTGTGTGTGGGACGCCTGGTGGAAGACAGCGAGGATGCTAGCTAAACTATGCTAACACACCAGTGGCTTTCATGGTGCTACGGCACAGGACTGCTGTGGAAGCCTTAAGAAGCTTAAACTGCAAGGTGGGACTGTTCTGATGAAGCTCTGTGGCTTCCTCTCTCTCTCTCTTGCTCTCTCTTCCTTTTTTATTCTAAGACGTCCGTTCTCATTTCAAAGTTTCCTCGGGAATTCAGCCGTGTCAGACTAGTTACACACCGACTGGACTTTCTTTTTGCATGACACCTACAGCTCAAAACTTTCTCAACTTGCAACACCATTCCTTTTCTTTTCACACGTCACTGCAAACACTACATGTAGTCCAATGGTAAATTTGAGGGCAACTCCAACTCCCTATGTTGTTGTGAAAGACCAATGTTCCATGCAGCAGTGATAAAGGAGAAGAAGAGCAGAAATAAGACAGTATTGGAGCTTGCGCCTCTTAATCTCCCCTCCTCCGGCTCAGCCTAACTGACATTTTCTTAATTTATTCCTCTCAGGATTCCAACATTTTAATTAGGTCACTCCAAATCTCCTCCCACGCAGCGTTATTCCAAAAAACTTTTTTATTTCATCATGTTTGTCATTTGCCTCCGTCGTCTCTCATTCTCTCGCTTCCTTTCTTTTTCGCACTTGTCAGTTTTGCTCAGCGGGTTATCTTGCTAATGATGTTCGGCGGCTTTTGCCAAAAGTAAATACTGCAGAGGTAAATACATAATTGAATGGTGGAATTAAATAAATGTGCAAGTTTTAATAGAGAAATCTCTCGTCGGTGTCAGTGGAAGAGAATGGCATGGTGCGATAATAAAAACTGAAGTGCTGCTGTCATCAGCTGTTCGGTGTGTGTATGCTGTGTCTGATGACAAAGTGTCTGTGTGTGAACACGTAGGTTTATGTAGGTCAGTGTGTACAGTATGCAGGCAGTAAGTTCATATTTTGTGCATTCTTGAGCCCGCACAGCATGCACACTTATGTGTGTGTGTGTGTGTGTGTGTGTGTGTGTGTGTGTGTGTGTCTCCACTATAACAGAAAGTGTGTATAATCTGTAAGTTGTTCCTCAGTGTACCAGGAGCCCTGGCTTATCTCCAGCCTCAACAGAAACAAGAGGAAATTACTTTTCTACAAAGCGTCTGACAAGGCAAAATCTTTTACACGTTTTCCATCGGCACAGCAGACATATACTACGACTTAAGTACTTTGTTGAGGGCCTCCAACACACAACTGAGGTAAAACCTCTCTGGTTGCAATTCTCTTTTACGACCAGCCGGTAGGTGTCAGAGCCCTGACGCACCAAGATGGCTGTCGGGCGCCGCTGGGTCGTGGTTGAATGTTGACTGTAGCTGGCTGTGAGTAACAGCCTGCTGTTGCTAATGTATCAGTTGTTTTCTTTTTTGTGTGTCCAAGTGTAACTTTAAGGGAAGCGAGAGATTCAAAGATCACGTTGAATGTGGCAGTTCTTTAAGGCAGGAGGAGTGTTATCAGTACAGCTGCACACTGACATCACTTTCACAGTTTTTCACATAGTGTAAGTTTGCTTTGCTCAATCACAGAATTACACCAGACCAGACTCACAAATCGTTGAAGATAATAATGTCAGAGAGCTCAAACTATTTGTCAACTGATCAGTGGACAGAAAGTTTATCTGCAAAAATTTGAAAATCGATCAATCATTTAAGTCACTTTTTAAGAAGAAATGCCAATAATTTGCTGGTTCTAGTATCACAAATGTGATAATATCTTATATAATATCAGTATCTTTGGGCTTTGGGCTGCTGGCTAGACATAAGCAATTTATAAACCAAATGATGAATGAACTCTTTAATCAATAATGAAAATAAAAGTTAGTGGTGTAACTTTTCAGGATGTTTCTCCTTACTTTCTCTAACTATGAAAAATTAATAAAGCAGAGAAAAATGAAATTTAATGAAAAGTATCACTGAAATTAAGAGCAACCAAATGCATGTGTATTACTATTCTTACAATGACTCTCATATTAAATCCTACAGTTAATACAGAAACCTTTTATCAGGTTACTTTGAACAGGTGGGGAGACAACACACTGTCTGCTGACCCTTTCAGACTGATGGCAAATACAAGTTTGTTAAACACTGTGAGATGTTTGGGGTTTGTCTTACTGGAGTAAACTGATGGTGAGGCGCTGAGATGAAGCAGAGGGATGGAGATGATATAAGAGGAAAATAATAAAAGATTTATTTAGTTGACAAATGAATCTATTTCTTTTAGATCTCACACTCTTGACAATTCCGCTGTTACGCTCTGACGCACTGCAGGAAAAAACATATGCCTGAGAAAGTCCCCCCGTTTCATGAATGACTGCACAGACAGACGTTCAATTAAAGTATTTCCTGGCTGAGTTTTGTCTACTTCTTCTTTTCCTGTTATGGGGACAGGATGTAGCGAGGGGAAACTCAAATCACCCATGTCCACTGGCTGGTACGTACTCTATATGAAGATTAGGTATGAAACGCCACAGACACTCAGGAACACAGGAAAAGGCTTATCTGCCATTCCCACGCAGCCCCCCAAAACTCATTCATTTGCTTCCTCAGTCTGTCTGGACCCCTCTTCTGCGCTGTTGTAGCAGAGCGACTCTCCAGTCCTCCAGAGGAACGCCAGTAAGATCCCGTTCCAGCACAGCCTGACCAGCACCAATCAGACTTTCCTACCACAACTCCGAGCTGTTCAAGCTGCGATACCGGTTTGTTGACTGAGCTCGATGCTGATCCATAAGAATGAGTCAGACCTACAAGGCCCAAGGATTGCTAATCCACGACCTTCTGAGAAAGATAAGCTGAGGAAGTCGGCTGTATCTTCACCACACTGCAGTGTGGGTTATGAGGGTTGAGCTGTAGCCTTGTAGTCTCGAGTGCTCGAGGGTTTGGCTAAAGCGGCTCTCTGCAACTGCAGGATCAAGCTTCTGCTCTGCATTGAGAAGAGATTCGTCCAGATGAGTGCAGTAATTATGTGGTTAGCCTTGGCAAGTGCTGGAGGTTAGCTGATTATTGGTACAGCTAAAGGCCCGGAAGCTGAAGGCACAGCTAGCCGGCTACAGTGGTGCACTGTGTGGCAAACCAAAATCAGGCCGGAGCGAAACTCCCTCTGTCTGAGAGGAAACCGTTAAAGAGCCATACAGAGCCCCCTGTGTGTGTGTGTGTGTGTGTGTGTGTGTGTGAGATGGAGTGAGAAGGAGTATCTTTACTGAGGAGTGTAGGGATAGCTGAGGTTCACTGGGTTCGGTCACACTGTGAATGTAAAGACTGCTTTGTGTGTGTGTGTGTGTGTGTGTGTGTGTGTGTGTGTGTGTGTGTGTGTGTGTGAGTGTTTGGATGTGTGCGTACGTGTGCAGGGAAGTGTGTGACATTAGACTTAACAGTGTTGCACTGTAACATAGCAAAAAAAAATCTATCACACACACACACACACACACACACACACACACACACACACACACTCCATTTGGATTAACTCTGTACCTTCTACATTGATGTCTGTTGTCTTTTCATACGTACACAAATTGAATGCACACGCTGTGCTTGTTCCCACTGTATTGTGGCTCAGATTTAATGGTTATGTTACCATGTAAAACAAATTCTAATACAAAGTGACAGATCAAGCCTAATGCTTACTAGTACATACGGAAACCATATGGGCTTGTCACCATAGTAAAGACAGCATTTGCTGTGCTAATCACTCCGACATAGCAGATGCACAGACTGAGGCATGATTGGCAAAATTAAAGCTACTTTCCCTCCTTTTCACAGTGTGAAACAGCTGTCCAAAATTTGAGAGAGAGAGCTACAGAGAGAGAGAGAAAGAGGGAGTGATGGAGAGAAGGGGAGAAAGGGAGGGCAATGAGGAATGGAGCGATGGCCAATAGCCAGGCCCCGCAGTGACTCAGATCGGATCCCCCGGAGTTGAGGATTAGGTTTTTGATCCAGATTTCAGGCTGGATTTGGGGCTTTTTCCTCAAGCTGGGCCCATCTGAAATTCTGGGTTTTGCGCGATGATGTCATATTGTTTGTGTGTGCGTGCTGGTGGGAAACAAAGAGAGAAAAGCGCTCACGGCCATCACTTGGTATTCAGAGTGCACTGCGGACGATGCCAGCCACAGAAGGAGCAGTTAGCCAGTCCGGCAGCATCAATTTGTCAGCATATCCCAGCAAAAAATCCTCTGGGGCCCCTGGGAGCCAAAGCAGGGCGCTGGCAAGAGCACAAAGGGCCTGGGGTGACCCAGCAGGCCCTGAATACACACAGCTGTACACTGATATAAAAAAAAACACACAAGGATGTACGTATCGCTCACAATGAATGCATACTAATAGTGACAAGTGGATGACAAACGCACATATTTAGTCCCATTTACAAAAGCCTTCTCCCCCCATCAGCACTGCACAACAACATAAACAAATACACAGCTGTAGCGTTATATTAACAGCTGCTGTAGAGAAGGGTCAAAGACAGTGCACGCCATGCAGCGTGTGTCCTCTGAATCATCGGCCCCGCTGCAGGCTGGGACGCCATGTGGCGCAGAACGCACACAAACACACACACACACGACGAGAGAGAGCTATCACCTTCCCTGACCTTTGATGTTCAATGCAGCGAGCACACACATCTCCTCAGCCCCAATCCCACCTCTATACGCACACACAAACAGAAAGAGTGTGTACAGCCACAGGCCATCATAAACTCACAAGCTTTCATCCATTAAACATAAGTCATGTCAGATTGTTGTACATGATATATATAGTATACAGTGCACATGTTGGATGAGTCCTGCTGCTAACAAACACTTTGATCTCAGGCATCTCTCTGACACTCAACACACACACACACACACACACTGCATTTATAATTCAGCATATACTCCAGCATATACGGTCCTGTGGTTCTAACAGGGCTTATGCTCTCACTCAGTGTTTTCAAGTCAAATAAATGTAAAGCAATTTGGTGTCGATGGTGTGTAGTAACACACATGGTGAAGAAGAAGAAACTGGATCAATGTGACAGTGTGCCTACAGCGAGCATGACATGCTAGCTTTGGCAGCTTTACTATACAGGAGAAAAGTGCAAAGAAAGTTTTTGATCCTGGAAAGCTACTAAAGACACCGAGGGGTGGGATCGACTTCTTCAGGTTTCTGATGGCCGTCTGTTTTTGTGTGCAGGTGCGTCCTCGACTCAAAACATATGGCAGTTAGTGAGAACAACATAAACTATGATAATAAACCATGTGATAATGATGAACACTGAAGTGGAAGTCTGACAGCGGTAATGTGGAGGATAAATTTGATCACTTGTCTCAAATTACAAGTGATTAGATAGAGAGGCCAAATCTGGTGGGTGGTAAAAGCTGCAGAGTCCTCAACAACTCAGGTAAATCAAATGGTGTCTAAATGGAAGATGCTCGTGCTTGCAATAACACTGACAACCACAAACCTGGATAATGACATAACCATATATTCAAGGACATAAACAAGCATTGTCAGGCTCAATGTATATAGTGTACCTGTATCTGTATGTGGAGCTTCACATTTTCTTACTACTGTTACCAGGCAGCAGACATCATTATAACCACCAGCGTTGCTATCAAGTATTAAATGGAATAATTTCAGCAGAAGTAATGCATAAGCTATATTCTGAGTCTATTAGCGAATAAAGAAAGACAAATAAGAATTTTTTAAAAAAGGTAGCAGAGCAGCATTGAGAAGCTAATAAAGCTCACGCTCATTTATCTCCATTGCTGCCACCAGACATAATGCCAGTGAAAATACAGTCCCATTCCTTTGATTATTCTTCCCACCTTAGAGCAACACGCTCACATCAGGCAAATAGTCACCAACTCATTACAGTCCTTCTCTATTGCTGTTAAATTACAGTCATTTGTGTCTTTTAGGCAAATAGACTGAGTACTAGGCAAGCAGATGTGCCCTGGCTGAATTATAATTGCCTTGACCAAATCTCTTTCTCAGCAGTTAAGACAATTATGTCTGCATACTCTATATGCCTGTGGAACACATGCATATGTGCAGGAGGTTATTATTAATAAATACACTAAATCAGCCACACACATGCATACAGTGTACAGTATATATACAGTTCAGTACGCCAGCTAATTGCTACGATTTTGCTTGTGCAGGTACGGGATGTGGCAGGGTGTGCTTACATTTCAGCGCCGTAGAAGCAGCCAAGCCTTGTCCACAGATAACCTCACAAAGCCACGAAGTATGTATGAAAGTTACTGGAGGAGTGCAGCGAGACCTACTTGGCCCTCCGCGTAAGAAAGAAAAGACGTATTCATCTATGCCGTGGATAAACTGAGAGTTACATAAAAAGATTGTTGTAGGCCTATTTGCCGGAGTAAAACGGATTTCACTCACGGCGGTTAAAGAGAAAACTTGAGGACAGAAAAAGAAGTCAAAATGCTGGACTGGCCATTCAGAGGAGAGAGAGAGAGAGAGTGAGAAAAAAGAGCGACATTGTTCTTTGTTTGAGCTCACGCACACACACACACACACACAGAAACACACACAAACACAAATAGAGTGCTGACACCAATAAGCACTCAATGATTTTCCTAATGGTTCTCTTCTATGGAAAGGCAATTCTCATGAGGATGGTTAAAGCACTGAAAGCCATGTGTAAACTCTCCTCATACCAGTGGCTCACACACACACACACACACACACACACACACACACACACACACACACAGTGTAAAATCCGTCTTGGCAAGCTCTCCCTTTCCTTTAACCTCTTTTTCTCTTTACATCTCAGTCTGTGTGTCTTGGAGTCGATTAACCCTCTGTCTCAGTTTTTTTCCCCTTTACGCCACAAAGTCTTTTTTAGTTACTTTCCTCATTATTTAACCAACTTTCCAATATTGCTCAGCTGCAATTTCAGTCTTTCTCATCCTCTGTCACATTAAGCATGAACATGCACAGACACACACAAACACACACTCCCTCACCTTCAACAAACCGCCTATAACTGCCATGGGCTGAAACACAGGGGGCTTTATGCCCTGTGAAAGTTTTATGAGGGAACGCATGAACGGGGGAATATTTTGCAACAGCATGGAGAGAATTCGAAAAAGACAGCACTTATGGGTGAAATGTTCAAAGTGTTTGAAATTCAGATCATTTTCCAAAAAAAGGAAGTTCAAACTGTTGCACAAGAACGATCAAGCTTCCCCGCTTCATGCCACAGAAGCATGAATGCCTTAAGTACGTAGCAAAGAGGCATTTGACATTGTGCTCACACAATCACCCATCCTAATTATCTCCTCTCCCTCTGCCCCCGCCTCCCCCTACACACACACACACACTTTTTTTTTTTTGTACATTGTAATTTCTGTATACCTCTGAGGCATGCCGTCCAATGAAATGGAACAGAAACGGGAAGGATGGTTGGAGAGAGATGAGAGGAGCGAGGAGAAAAGTGAAACAGAGAGGAAATGGGAATAAAATAAGTGGAACGAGAGCAATTGACGAGAGAGAGAGAGAGACGGAGAATCAAGTGAAAGAGCAGGTCAACTCCGGCGGCGGCGGCGGCGTGGAAGCGTCTGCGGAGCGTTGCTGATGTGATGGCACGATGATGATGGTGTTGATGATTCACCGCTGGTAGGAAATCAGAGAGAAGAACGTATTATTATCAAGCAGCTCAATTACAGCGCAATTTCTCCCCGGCAGCGACAGCCTCTGCAGGGCTCCTCATTGAAGCTGATTTGGGAGGCCTGCGGCGTCTTGAGGACCAGCGAGCGACTCGGCGGCGCAGTAAGACATCCCCACTCAAGATGGGAGAAGAAGTGGAGGAGGCAGGAGGGGACGGCCGGGGAGAGGAGGGGTGGGAGCACGCGGGGATGAAGAGGGGGAGGAAGTAGTCACGGAGAAGGATGCAAACGTGACGGCGTTCATGTGTGCGTCCGCGTTCAGACCTCACGAGCTCCACGCTTCGGCGGAGTGGAGACAGGCAGGAAGGACAGACTGGATCTAAATGCTCTGCTGATGGAGAAAACACCTGTTCAGTAATGAGCATGAGCTCTCCGGCTGGTCCTGGTGGTTAACATGAATACTGAAGAGCAGCTATTCATGTGGTGCACTGGGTGTTTTATAATTCTATTTACTCTCAAAGTGTGTGCGTGTGGTGCACGAGCCAAGGTGGAAGGAGCAGGGAGATGGAGGCCATTGTGTATGTGCAAACGTGTGTGTGTGTGTGTGTGTGTGTGTGTGTTAGTGCATGTGTTTGTGAGAGGGAGATTGTGTGGGTGAGTGTTTTTTGTGATGCAGGGAAGAGTATTTTATGATTTTATGCATTCTGTAGGTGTGCGCCTTCAGCACCAAGGGGACACTGAAGAGTGTGTGTATGCACGTTTATGCATTTGTGTGGATGTTTTGCAGGTGTGTACATCTTGACTGGTACGCTCTGGCTGTCTTCAGTGAGCTTTCCAATGTTTTTTCATATGATGCATATTCCTAATCTGCTTACTGCACATTGAGTGAAACATTTAAATCATTTTTTTATGGCTGCGATATTGTATTTGGAATTTCTGTTTGAGAGTTGGTGCAATACCAAAATTATGTTTTTTTTAATATTGGAGAAATACTGATATGTTTTTCTATCTTTTGTTTTTCATTTAACAAAATAATAATAAATTCTTAAATGTTATTTGTTGTCCAAACACAAGTAAACATAGAGGAAGGTCAAATAATAAGCCAACAGGATTCAAAAACTGACCAGACATTTGATGCCAGCGCTCCAGTTTTTGACAATGTGCTGCTGGCACATTTCCATTGGTGCTAAAAAAACAGAGGTTCAATACACAGCCCCAGTGGCACCACTGCAGAAAATGGAAAACTGTAAATTCCTTTTGCATAATTTAACACACATTTCTCTGCAGTCATGATGATGATTATATCATCGGTCTGTTGAATGACATCTTCAAACAACAGAAGTTCTCCTCACCTCAAACCGTTGGCAACTCTGAAATGTTATCCAGGTGTGGACACTACAAAGAAATATCTGTCAGAAGCAAGTATCCACCCGGCTGGATAATTAAACCAATGGAATCGCAACCTGTTTCAAGTGGCAGTGGAGAACTGGGATTATTGGGCAGATTCCTTCAGCCATCCTACTCAGTGTAACCCTAAATGAGAGCTCGTATTTAGAGATGCTTGATAAAACCAGCTTGATCAGTGTCTTGGCATCAACTTACCTCTAAATCCTAAACTTCACCAACAGAGGGGGAAATTACAGACCTGATCCCTGCATGCATGGAGGCTATTTGGACTCAGGTTAGTTTCCAGAAATGGCCTCCAACTACGCAGTCTTTGCCAGCCGGGCCCAAGCTACACTAGCAAGGCTTCAAACCAAACCGGGTTCCCCTGAGGATTACGCTGGGATTTGAGTCGACGTCGGATTTGTAGAAGGGATGAGACGTTTATCTTTTCTCCTCCGACACCCCCCCCCCCCCCCCCCCCACCCCAACATTTCTTCCTACACCTTTCTACAGTATTGCATAGAATCTGCCTGTCTCTATCTCTGCTTCCTTCTTTTTCCTCTCACTTTCTCTCTAATCACAGATAGAGACAAGTCTTCTGGACTGCTGGCATTCAGCTCCATTAGCGAGAAAAGAAAAGAGGAGGAGGAGGAAGAGGACGAAGACGAAGAAAAGCGCCGCTGTCAGTTCCTCTCCTCTTGCTCCGAGGGACTGGAAGGACAAAGGCTTTGCCTGACAGGCCAGATCGCCCCTATCTCTACCCAGCTGACGTGTCATCACCCTGTGTCCTCACCATACTGCCACGTACTCTTTTCTCTTTCTGTCACAACCCCCCTCGTCTTATTAGAGTAACACAATTCATGGGGATTAGTGTATGGTGTGTTGAAGAGGAGATAGCAAGGCAGCGGCTCATGCTCAGTGTCATTACCCTGCGTGGGTGTGATTACATGTTCATGTGCATTTGGGTGTCACACGTGGATCAGCATGTTGCACGTCTGTATCACGGCACTGCAGAGTTTTCAGAGAAGTGGGCAATCTACCCTATACTTCCCCTACAATGAGGCCGTCAAGTGTTTTTCACTGCGATGTGACCATTATGGTTTCGAGACAAACACACTCCCAAGTCCATTTATTGTGAATGTTGCAGGGGCTACAATATACTGTAGATGTTATAGATACAGTACACAATGTGAGAGGGGTGAAAAATCAGCAACAAAAAGGATATATGAGGCAATCTGACCTGATGGGATCATGCTAGTGCAGCTTCTCATCATGTCGCACCTCCCAGCTTGGCAGCATACACCATCAAGAGAAAACTCACTTGTGTTCCATTATAGAAAAGACACACGATCCTCCCTCAAATACAAGTCGCTCCAGAATTTGTGTATCGAAACACAATCAATAAAACACTACGTTTTTTTACAAATGACTGTCTCTCCGCTGGCCATAGGTAAAGGTTAGTGTGAGCACAGGCTGTATTTTAGCTGAAGTTATTTCCACATTCATCCTCACAAGGAGCCAGTTAATGTGTTTGTAACAGTACTGCCAAATCTGAGTTTCTAAGGCATTTTTGGAAATTAGACTTGACGGCTTGAAAGTCTTAAATTGATCCAGATATCCTGGTCCTAGTATTTAGTCCCTAGAGCAGTCAAGACCAAAAAATGCCTACTGGTTGGTGAGCAGTCGTGTCTTTCAAACTCCTTCATACCTCCAGTCAGTAACGCAGGCTTTCTGTTATAAATCTGAAGCCTCAGCCAAGTTTATGGGGGATTTAAATTTAGTTTGCTTGTTTTTTTTTCAGTTCTGATAAGGGTCTGAGACACATGCTGTGTGCATGGGCCTAAAAATAAAATTATGATCATACAGCACCCTGAGCCTTAGTTTTCACAAGCTGTTTCTTTCTGCTTTCTTATCCTGAAAATTGTACCTAACGGATCAATATCACATCCTATCTTAAACTGGCCCCAGCATCTAATGAAAACTAGAACCAGTATATTCTCCCACCTTCAGGCTGAGTCCTTGAATCAGCACTAAGACAGAACAAGAAATAGACTAGTGTTTAAATCTACAATAATGTGAGTATGATTCAAACCAGTGCAATGAATTTACAACAGCTAAGTGTGTTCCTTTTTCTAAAAAAACGTTAGCTTTTATTAATCAGTTCAATGCGATGACAATAAATTCCAAATTATTCAATTCAAGTACAGTGTCTTACAGCAGTTGGCACTGATCTGTATAAAATACAGCAGATCTATTTAAGTGGATAATCCTGCAACAACTAAACAGCAAGGGAGTTGAACGATTGGCCTAATGACCCCTCCATATGGTGATGGTCTTGACCAAATTGTGTGTGTGTGTGTGTGTGTGTGTGTGTGTGTGTGTGTGTGTGTGTGTGTAGCCTTTCGGTTGTGCGCTAAATATCAACATGGATACCCGACTTCAGATACCCCCCCCCCCCACCCCACGTCTTGTCTCCCTATCTCTTTCTCTGTCTCTCTCTCAGGGCTGTCTGCTAAGCCTCTTACCTGTGGGATTATTGGCAACGCTAGGTATTATATAGCTTCATTCATCTGGATGATGCGTTATTAATGTGTTGGGGAATGAAACCATCTGTAACGGAGGCTGAGGATGATGGGAGGATGAGGGGAAGATTGGGGGGAGAGAGGCAGGCTGTCTTACAGAGGCAGGAGAGACGGCTGGGCTGGAGCTGTGGTGTTTGCGTGTGTGTGTGTGTGTGTGTGTTTGTGTTTGTGTGTGTTTGTGTTTGCGTGTGTGTGTGGAGGGAGGGTTGACACAGAGTGATGCAACTCTAATTGGTGGTAATGGTGAGGTTTGTTTGAATAGACTTGACAGGAGAGAGATGAACAGTAGCTACGATCTTTGATTTTGCAGTTTTACAGATGAGGCATACAAAGGCATCAAGCTGAGCACAGAGCACACACAGACACGCAGGCATGCACACAGACGAGCGGAGGAGAAAGGACTGTAAATGGTGTCTGTTAAGCCCCTTCAAGACATGTGCATTACTCTGTCAACGTGCTGTCAAAAGAGACCCTTTTCTCCCAACTTGCCCCCATTCAGACATGGCATCTGGGACATTTCCATGTTCACATATCTGTTAAAGAAATTGGTTTGGGGCTTTCAAACATACAGACAGGTTCGCCGTCACCAGATCTAAACCTAACTGAACTATTATGGACACAGATGTTAGATGACGCTCTCCACCACCATCATCAAAACGCTAAATGAGGGAATGTCTTTTACTTCGTATGCTTAAAAATCAATAGAGTAGACTCGGAGAATCTATGACAAGGAGCACTTCCCTTTACAAATAGTGAATTTTCTTTTCATCTGTCACCCATCTGTGGGGTGACATGGAAAAGTTCCATGGTGACAGGACCATCACGAATGACGACACAGTGCTTGTGCAATTACTGATTCATCTTTAGTCAATGACACGTCAGAAAATAGTGTAAAATGCTTGTCAGAATACCCCCAAATTATATCTTTAAATTGCTTGTTTTGTTCAACCAACAGCGTAAAATCCACAATATTCAATGTACAATTATTTCAAGCAGAGAAAAGCAGCGAATCCTCTGATTTGACAAGCTGCAGCCAAAGAATATTTGGCAAAATGTGACACGGAGACAGAGAAGTGTTCCCACTGGGGACGTCAGCTTTGGTTCATTTTGAGCCAAGGAGCGCACTGGACTGCACCTCCCAGACAGCTCTGATGAAGTGACAGGTAGCTGTGATGTAGCTTTCATTCATGACAGCAGGCCAGCAGTCGGTGCTCAGAGCTAGCTTGTCTGGCCCGGCTAGCTTGACTTGTAGCACATCTTTCTTCTCAAAGTGTTTTTCAATGCGTTTAGTCACAGCAGCTCTCGATGGCATGACGCACTCAGGCTCGAGGTGGTGAACTAGCTCTTTGAGTCCCTCGTCCTCTACCTCACTGAGTGGCAGCAGGTCTCAATCATTCAGCACACCAACTGGGTGGTGGTCTCGGACTGGTGCTGGATACATTTTCTCCACCCGGCTGGCAGCGATGTGATCTTTGGCTGTGAGCCATCCTTCGAAATGGCTACTTGTTCTTAATGTGGTACAGGATAATTTCAGTAGTGTGTAACTTTGCGATGAAATTTAAAGATTATACTTGCGCATGGTTTCCCATCTCACAGCAGCCCCATATACTGCAGCTCAATGCCTTTCTTAAATTGCATCTGTAGTACGTTGAAGTTAACACAACTGCTTGGTCAGAGTTCTTCTTAGACTTCTCAGACAGGTAAAATTCATGACTGCATTACTTTCAAGCTATCTTGAAGAAGAATTAGTGCACACATGTGGCAGACGTTAAACCCTCAACACACTGTTCGCTATTGACTTGATGATGCAGTTATCCATTTGCCTTATTAAATATAACACGATTATGGAACTTGCTCTACTCTCATCTCCAAAACAAGACTCCACATAATTGGCAGGACTGTGTGAGTCATGCAAGTGTGTTTTCTGCTCCCGTGTGTACACTTAGTATTTCTAACATCCTGACACTTGTGGAATAGTTAAAAGCCTATTCCTCCTTTACACAGAGTCAGCGAAGAGGACAGAGGGGTGCAGAGAGAGAGGCTGCTGCCTCTGCTGTAAACAGATTACATGGATACCACTCTGAAGAGGCCCGCAGTACATTCAGCACCTGTGCTAGGAGTGTTTCACAGACAAGTGTCTGCTGTGATGTTCGAGCTGCTATGGATACCCCAAACTTTCAGTGTACAAAGTATACATAGTCTGAAGTGTTGGGATTCCATACTGACGTTGATAGTTTACATACGAGCAGGATCAGCACAGGGAAATGACAGGAGAGGGTTTTAACGGTACTCTGCATTATGAGAATCATAAAATGTTTTCCCATGGCAGGTTTTGAGGGATGGTGTCATGTATACAAATTACACATCGACTTCAAAGTGTCTTGGGTATTCAGTGTCTCTCTTTTAAGTCTGAGGTGCGTACGTCTTCCCTCAGATCTCAACATGTTCCCACCTCTCTCTGAGACTAACGGCACTTGAAAAAGAAGCTCTCTGTGACGACAGATGGATGGACTGATGGGCAGGCAGTGCTTTACTTTTCCCTCATTACGGGTTTTACAGAGTAACACTTTATTGGTGTAATGATTGGGACGGTTGAAATTTTAAATCACATAGTGCATCTTCTGGGTGTCTCTGGACTGTAATTATGTATGTTCAAAGGTCTGTTTAAAGCAGAATAGCTCACGCTTCAAGACGATTTACTTTTGGGGAGTGCCAATTTAACTGCCAATTACAACTGCTAAAGTGGTTTGCTATGATACAAAACCCAGCTCTGACAGTGACTGGCACATGAAATGGCTCCGGAACAAGCTACGCTGCCAGGAACGCAATGTGAGAAAGAACCGACTCTGAAACACGAGGGGAAGGTGAGAAAGGCAGTTTTGTTACAAAGTGAATGAAAAGATGTTCACGGAAGGAAAAATGAGAAGGCTGACACACAATAGTGCACTTCTGTATCACTCCTCTGTAATACACAGTATATGTTAGAGCTGTCACTGTCAAAAGTTTAGTTTGAAGGAACAGGCCACGGCCTGTTGTGCTTACAAACGGCAAAGTTTAAGCGTTTTCTCACACATACTGTAAATTTAGAATTCAACCAGATCATTAAAAACCAAACACTCCATTTGTTAACATGTTCTTACTGCAGTTTGAATTTCAATTCAAAGCTATGACGTCGGTGCAGTCATTACAGGCCTGACTGCAAAAAAGTTGGGACACTGTGCAAAACATAGATAAAACAGAATGGGATAACTTGCTAATCCTTTTTCACTGTTTCATGTATTCAACTGAAAACAGCACAAATAAAATATATTTAATGTTTGATCTCATCAGCTTCATTGATTTTTGTAGCTTATTCTGGATCTGATGCAGCAACATGTTTCAAAAAAGTTTGGACAGGATCAACTAAAGACTGGGGAAGTAGTGGAACGCTCCAAAAACACCTGTCTGGAACATTCCACAGGTAAACAGGTTCACTGGTAACAGGTGATAGTATCATGATTGGGTATGAAAGGGGCATCCTGGAGAGGCTCAGCCGTTCACAAGCAAGGATGGAGCAAGGTTCACCACTTAGTGAACACATGACTGGATTAAGGATATTAATACACAGGTTCAGGATCTCTTTGTAAAACCATTGTCCCAACTTTTTTGAAATCGGCATTTGAAGCTATGACTGTATACCCCCTCATCATAATGTATGTCATAACGCCAATTCAAAAACACAAATTGGAATAAAAGGACTCTTTGTGACTCTTTCAATTTGTGCATTACTATAAATATGCATGAGAATGTGGGTGTGTTTGTGTGGAGCTGCCTCCCTGCATTTTACATGCACACATACATAATTTTGGGTGTGTGTGTGAGTTCTGGTGTGTGTGTGTATGTGTGTGTGTGTGTGTGCGTGCGTCCGTGCGTGTGCTTGTGTGTGAGTCAGCACTGTGATCATGGACACAGTGGGATGAATCACATTGTGGTTGTGGTCGGTGAACAGACTGGTAGCAACAACAGATTTCAGCAAAGCTCCTAGATGCAAAACATATGTAGAGTGCATTGTTACTTGTGCTGCACATGAGTATAATTTAAATGATAAGCCCAACACGTCTGAAGTGGTCACTCAGTTATTTCATTTTCAGTCTCTTTCATGTTAACTCTGACTGCCTTTACCAAACATCGCAGAGCTCATTTAGTCTCATTAACTCCTGAAAAACAGCTTCAAAGACTTGGATTGCAGCATAAGAAGCCATCACTATAAGAGAATGGGAAGTGTTATTTAAAGTTACATAAGACCATTAATATCAGGCTATTTACGCTGACATATGGGAACCCCCACAGAGCTGGTAGTTGCAGACTTTCTTCCTCTTTTTCTAATACAGTGTCCAACATCTTCTGTCAGTCACAAAATACTCAAGTATCATATCTGCTGGCACTCGTTTCTTTGTAGAAAATTAGGCCTGCACCAAAGCCAAGTGAGCCACTGTGGGGAAAAAAAAGAGTGTTGAGCATCTTTATCATAAAATATAATGTCTATTAATTTGTGGTTAAGATGTATTACCACCATGCAGTGGAACTGTGTAGACAAAACTGCAGTAAACGTGCATTTTCTGTTGGTTTGTAATGCCATCTTTGCCATAGGAAGCCATTAGGAAAACTCTGTACAATGGAAAGAGTGTACATCAGGGGTAAAGTTACATGTAATACCATGACTAATAGGGAAACTAATAGGGAAACTTTTCACAACATGTGTGAGCTGGACACCCGCTGCGCACATGAGGATCATGACAGTATACGGCTACCGAGGCAGATGGAAAGAAAGCGCTGACGGCCAGATGTGAAGGCTGGAGCCAGGCACTTCTCAAAGCTTTATTCAGTCTCCTCCTGGAGGTAGACTGGTTTAATTCTGGCACTCTAACAGTTTTTCACATCCATCACCAGCACCGCCTTAATAAGCACCTATTAATAATAATTGTATGATGCTATCTCCTATAATAAACCGATGTCAGGCAAAACAAGACAGAGTAATTAATAAGTCTAGAAATTTATAATGAGGAATCTACAACAGGTAGCCGGCGTCTGTGTGAAAACACTCGCAGCTAACATTGTAGCACTCGTGCGAGTGCATCCAGATATGTTGTGGAGACGTGAACAACAGAACTTGACCGAACCAGAGAAGAAAACATGTATGCTCTCTAGCAGCATTTCCCTCAAGAGACACAACAGGAGACAACCACTAATTACAACTGTAGCTCCTGCCTGCTGGGATGACACAGCTCTGCCTGATGTTTCATCCAACACAAGTTAGCACATAGAAATTCTGCTTTTGTCATACTGTAGCTTCTGGCTCATTCTATTCTGGATCAAAGTGCTGCTCTCCCGTCTCTCAGGCGTGGCGCTTCATATAGCATCAGTTGGCACTTATGCGTCACCCTTAGGCTGGACAACTCTGCCTTGCCAAGCCACAGACACACACAATGACACGGACACACACACACACACACACACACACCACCCACAAAGGGAGAAAGAATGAAAAGGCGGTGATTAACCAGTTGAGGGAATGCATGTGGCCGAGGGTGACCAGTTGAATGTTAAGAGTCCGGGGGCCACAGAACTGCAGAGAGGGAGTCGGCGATGTGACAGGCAGGCAGCAGGCGAGCTGACTGGCTGGTGGACTGACTGGCATACAGGCTGTGTGAAGTGCCTCGAGGCGATGGGGATGAAAGGCCTTCTTTAAAAGGTCGCGGGTGCAGTTCCACTGTGTGCTTTAATAGTGAAACACATTTGGACAAACGGATGATGACGCAGTGTGAATAGGTTCTGACACAACTGAGCCACAGTTCCTGTTATGTCATTGCATTACTCATTTCTGTACAGTCCTTATTGGGAAGCTGCAGTAATTCCATACAGCAAACAATAATAACAGCCTCTAATGTAAACTCACTAATGAGCACAGCAGACACACTTTGTTAGAGGATTCTCCAAGTGTCCAAAAATAGACTCAAACATAACCCATCCTCGGCATGACTTTGTGCTGTGGAGATGCCGGCAGGTGGGACAAACAGTTCTACCAGATGAAGTGAGTGAGTCACTGTAAAATCTGCAGAGGAGACAGATGATACAGCGCACGGCTCCGAGTGACTGGCTGAGCGCGGAGGCCACAGTGTATCAAGCTACATCAAAGCCGGTTATCTCCTGGTTGCATGGTGGCTGAGGAGCAGGCTACACTTGAATGGCTGGCAGCTTTGTGAAGGGGAAAAGGCTGCACGCTTGCCACGAACAACCGTGTCCAATTTCTTCAGGGCAGCCTAACTGCTTGAGAGACCACGCGAGCAAGAAGCCCAATTTTCGAGAATTTAATTCCAGACATCAGGTTGTGAAAATTAATCACATGCTGCGCAGGAAAAAGCTCTGTACCAATACAAAACCTGCTCAGTGTGCAGCCTGCAGGGCACAGGGAGCAGTCAGTGGAGTCGGCAAGTAAACATTTGGATTTTTGGGGGAGCCAATTCTTATATTTTCGAGGAGCAGAGCGGGGCATCAGCTCCACTGTTTCTGCATGGCCACGCTTCCACAGGCTATCTTTAACTTCATTTCCTCCTTTGCTGTGCAACATGTTCATTTGGTTTGCTCCACAATCACATCTATCTTCAACCTTTGCCTCTCATGTTGCCACTACCAATAAAACTCTTTGTGTTTTCACAAACAGCAGATGACTCTAATCTTTGTACACTCATCAAAAACAACTCTGCAAATTGGGTTATGTTTCAATTTGGCCTTGCTCAGACAGTGCTGCTGAGCCATGCAGCTCCTGTGTTTGACTTCAAATGCCAAACAGACCGTGACAGTTCGAGGCTACAACCCCAGCCAGTGGCTCTGCTATTCGGGCACCTCCTCAGCTATTATCTTATGAAAGGATTCGCCCTGCCATGGCCATCAGTCCGCCCTGGAGAACCACACCATCCTGAGTTCAGATGTCCCCCTCAGCTTTGGCATTTTAAAGCGGAGACTGGAGTGCGTTCATTCAAACGGCGCAATGTGTCCTCAGCCCGTGCTCAGCTGAGGATGCTCGTCTCGTAAAAAACACGGGAGCTCGCTTTGCATCTGTCTTGCTTCAGACATCCTATCATTTCCCAACGAGACAGCCTCTGATCAAGTGACAACAATCAAACATTCATTCATTTTGAGGCCAGGCCGTGTGCTTGTCTCACATAAAAGAGCGCACACTGGAGATGTTTTGACCTGCCTGCCAACCCCTCCGGGCTTCATCCCCGGCGAGACAGTCTCTCTTTTTAGCGGGTATGATATGAATACATGTGTAGCGCCTCTGTCTTACCGGCTGCTGTATGAGGCGAGACGTCCCCTTCCCCGGCGGAGGAAGATGCTGCTGCTGCCGGACCCCGTGCTGGAAATAGTCGCTGCCAGCGGCTTTGTTGCCTGCGACCTGGTCCCTCTTCCCCCGCACGTTGGAGCCTCCGTTTTCCCTGTCTTCGCCGGAGTCGAGGCTGCTGAAGTTCCACACAATCAGCGTCTGCACCAGCAGCACCGTGAGGGCTGCGATCAGGGCGGACCGCGACCGGCGGGCCAACCTGCGAGCACACAAGCCGCCGACCATCTTCGCAGCGGGCTGCACGGAGCTGGAGGACCGTCTGTGGCTCTGCGCAGCGCGACGGGAGGAAGGAATGGAAGTAGAGGGAGGACGAGGAGGAGGAGGAGGAGGTGGTGGTGGTCGGGGAGGAGGGACGGAGGGAGGTTGAGCTTTACGGTGGCGGAGGCGAGGCGGAGAGGCACAGGGCCACCGTGTGGTGAAACTCGGCGTGAGGCTGTTCAGCGACAGACACGGTGCTCCAGGCTACTGCAAGGCTCACTGCCTCCTCTCTAGACTGAACCCTAAATTTTCATCTTTGCAAGAGGTGATTATGATAATGATCAGAAACCTGCAAATGCTGAAATTTCCAATCTTCCATATGATTATTATAAGGCAGAGGACAGCGGTATGACTGGGCCTGCAGGGATTCTTGACAGACGCTGATACCAACAGGGGCGTAGCCAGGAAATCCCCCCTGCCCCCCCATATAATGCTACCTCAGGCACCTTTGAACTAAGTCAAGCCTCCCAGTGAAACAGTTGTAGGGCCTCTCTCTCTCTCTCTCTCTCTCTCTCTCTCTCTCTCTCTCTCTCTCCCCCAGCTGGAATCCAACAGGAAAACTAACTGTTCCTTCTCTGCCTCCCATGATGGAAGTTACAGCTGGCTGAATTCAGAGATTTCCCCCCATGACAGCCCTGGTTCGGTGTGCCTGCCCATTTTTTCATGCAGGGAACTGATTGAAAGGGCTGGTCACGCTGTACCCAGTACTGTGAGCCGCTATATAAGCTGACACTTCAGTCCCCCTTTGAAAGCCTCGCTTATCTCCATATTATTTCCCCAACAATGTCTACACATCACATTTAGCACATATCCACTCACCTCTCCTGCTCATATCACCGATTTCTACTGACTGCAACAAACAATTATTTTCATGATCAATTAATGTGTTGATTTTTTTTCCGAATGAATTGACTTATGGTTTAATATATAAAAGCTCATCACAATTTCCCCAAAATAAAAGAAGCCAGTTCAGTGTAGTTAAACCCAAATTTAATGGAGGTATTTAATTGTGAATCCACAGTATTTTAATCCTCACATGACTCAAGAGAGACAGAATGATGGACAAAATCAAATTCACAGGCAGTTTAAATAAACAGTCGACATTAGTTCCTTATTAAAGAAAATAGTTATGAGGATGGTGTTTGAAATCTCCAAGAGGAATGAGAGCTTTTAATCCATTTTTTCAAGTTGAGTTTGAACATGCGGTTCAGCTAGTTGGTATACCTGTGGGCTGATATGATCAGAGAGCAGAGGTAGCTGAAAAACATAATAAAAAACTTTTGATTTAAAATAAGCTGCTTCAAAGATTTACGATCTTCGTTTCTTTTACTGATACTGTAATGGCCCGCAGAAATCTTGCAATTTAAGTTTAACAAGCAAGAAGAAAACACCTCTGCAAAAGTGATCATCTGGTTCCTCCACAGCTCTGATTGGGTTTGTTGCACCTCAGTGCTCCAAACGGACCATGTGTTCAATCATTTCTCTGCCACTTAACGTGATTAAAAAGATGCTCCTCAAACTGGTGCTCTCCCTGGATGTGTCACTGAGCAGCTCACGTGGAATCGTTTCTGGAGCAGAGAGGAGGACACCTTGTAAATGAATCCACGAGAGAAGCCCGAGCACGTTCACATTTGATACTTAAAATTCCTGCTGCAAATTCTCCGTGCGTGTAGATCAGTCTGTTCGTCTTGACTGCACATGGTAATTACTAAGAAAAACTGCAAGACATCTTAAAGTGATGCTTTCATTCACACGGGAGGCTGTCTAGCACTCGCTGAGAGTTTGTGTAGGAAGCTTCATAAATAGCTCTCAAGTCCTACTCTGAGGTGGGAATATTTTTAGTCCAATCAAACTTTCTAAAGAGCGACTCAGAGATGCTTGTTAAAAAACGATTCCTGAGCTCCACTGACACGGAAACGCCAGGAGGAACAGAGGTGGACCGGCAGATGCGTAGTACATCTCACCTACACCAAGAGGGTCAGTTTGGTTTCGCTTCTTGGTTTGTACAGTAGCAGGATGACGTGGACGCTGCCAAGCTTAAGACCTCAGCCAGTTCTAAAATGAATAAGAAATACTCATGAGAATAATCTTCTATTTTGACTTGTGAGTCAAGAAATTCGTTGCAAAAGTAGGGCTTAGGCACTCTGCATGAAGTGCTAAAATAAACTTACAGCTAAATCTGTGACTCAAGCACTGACGGTGATGAGCCCTGAGTGTTGTAAAATAAGGACCAGAGTGATGCTGACCAAAACATGCTCTTGCTCAAGTGCTGAATCAGCCAATTGCAGGCCTCCAAAGGTTAAGAGTCAGGGCTGCATCACACCATTCATGGTTTAGTGCACACCATTCACTCACTGTGTCCACTGTTACATATCTCTTTTCTCCTTTTTGTCACTCTTGCTTCCTGAAATCACCAAATGTCCAACGTGAATTATTCTTTTTCTATTCATACATTTCTATGTGGTCAAGCTGTAAACTGAGAAGAATTACATTAACGCAAGAGTATCTGATTATATTCACACAATTCAACCTGCCATGAACTTAATGATGTTCTTCACGTTCGTTGAATACTGCCAGATGGCAAATTAGCTACTATTCATGTAACTTAAGCACCAACAACTGGACAGATGTGGCACAGAAGAGCATGATGAATTGTGGGATACACTCAGCTCTGACTATGTTAGCTGCCAAGTGTGCTTGGCTTGCCAACTTACCTGGTGGTGCATACAGACACACTTAAGAGCTCACGACCACATGTGTAGGTGTGTGTGGGACAGATTATCTAGATTTAACAACTTCACGTCATCAAACATTTCCAAAACATCTTTCTGACATCAGAAAGTCTGTGGGTGACTCCAACAGGGGGTGTGATACTTTCAATGCTCTCTTAAATTATTGATATGCTGAGAGGAAGTCTTTGCTCTTAGACACATTTAGGCACGGCATTTATTCTTAATTTCAATGAGATTAAAATGATGTCATGATTTGACTTTGGCTGACTGTATGCACACAGGCCCTGGAAATAAAAGTCACCCTGAGAGAAGGCTGGTGAAGCAGACTAGTTTCATGAGTTTTTGACATAATAATGAATGAATTTTTTCCCTCCTCAAACTTTTCCAAATTATTGCTTGCTTCATCATGACTTTTTAATGGTCCAGAGTAATACTTGAAACCAAGCTTTCAGGGGCTTTAAGTTAATTTTAACATTTACTAATGATGATGAAAACTATGCAATATACTCCCACCATTAACTAGTTGGAACAGGTTGTATTTGTCAATTACTACACTACTGTAATTACCCGTTGTGTGTCTCTAAAGGCGTTGTCCTGTCTCTGAAATATGGCTGCATTGTTGTGGCTTACACTAGCAGATACAGAGCAACATCAGCATTAATTTGAAAATATCCTTAGCTGCTAAATGCACTATGTTCACCTGCTAGTCACTAACTTTGTCTGCCTCTTGGCGCTGAGCAGAGTGCACAGTGGGTCAAAAAAACAAAAACAAGAAGCTGAAAAATGCTCCGCACATCAGAGGGGAACTGTCAGGGATGACTCTCTGTTGGCTTGTCAATAAGAGTGCCACCTTTCACATTGCATGTAGTCATTTGATCCATTGTTTACATAAGAATATTAGTACAGCTTTAAAGCTGCCAGAAAAAGGCACCAAGAAACACCCCAGAATCACCCCATGAGGAAGCCCTGAGTGACAGCTGTGACACTGTGATAAACAAGACCCGTCGAGCTCCTAATGTTAAAGCAACTGTAACACTGGTTCGCCTAATCACTCAGAACAGACACCTGTCTGACGTTAAGGTTAGCGTTTCATTGGCCTCATATTCAAAAAAGAACAGACGCTTTTAATGAAAGCTGCTGTACTGTGATGGGAGTGTTTTTCATTTACTAAGATCTGACACACAGGGGACAGTTACATCAGACTATTGGTAAATGAAGAAGAGACTGCCTACTCCAACCACTTATCGTGTTTACTCTGTGGTGTCGAGTAAGCAATTGAGCTTTAGGCTACTAAAGTCTGCAGATGGGATAAATGATTATTAGCCAACAAAAAAGGCTAATTTAAAGGGGTTTTTGACGGGACTGCGGAAGAAAACCTTTGAACGTATATGTTTGTTTCTCTGTTGTATGTTTCAAGGAAGGCCTTGGCAAACTGCTAATTGCAAACCAAGGCTCAGGAAGCTTTGGGACACAGGGTACAATACTATTCAACACCGAAGAAAGAGAATACACTCAACACTTCATTTAATAATGCTGAAGAAACGCACTGACACTCTCATGAAAGTTATTCATGGTCAAAGCCATTTCGGTCTCTTTTTTTCTTTGTTTCTGGGCAACAAGCCATCGAGGTGAATAAATAAGATTGCAGGCCTGACACAGACAGTGGATATAGCTTTCTGGCACATAGCACATGTGGCAGGGAAAATAAGATAACTGGGGGCAGAAAAGAAAATTGCTGGACGTGAATTTTGACACCAGACAAAGTTTTGCATATATCAAGACTTGAATTGGGAAGTGAATTATATGCTGTGGTGGTTGCTGAAACACAGAGAAGGAGTTATCATTTTGAGCACCACATTGTGGTTTTCATCTTCAGGAATGCCTGAACTGACACGAAGACAAAGCATATAATGCAAAGCCCAAAACAACAGCTCTGTAGGAGACAAAGGCAGATATTTCAGAGTGTGAGCCGCTGACCTTGTGGTTCTCCAGTCGACATGGCAATTAGACATTCCTGCCATTTTCAGAATTACTTCTGGGTTTTTACAATAGCTATTCATTTTCAGCTTAGCTGTTTGTTGAGCTTATCCCCGTTCACTTCTCCCTTGTCAAAGAGTTGGAACGAGAAGCGATCGAGCACGTCTATCCAAACTTTAGCAAAACGAGAGGGAGCAATTTGTTCATGTCGCCCATTTTGCAGGAAATCATAGAGCTAGAAGAAGAGAAAGCTTAAGTATTCTGTCATCCATGTTCAAGTCTTTAATCCAGACCGTCTTCCCCAAAAACATCTGTATAGGTCGTTTTATGGATGTAACCCCAGTTCTAGACATGCGCCTACTCTCTGACAGTCAAATGCGTCATTTTTTAGTCACTGGCAGATGACCTATTCCGTTCTTTAGGGATGAGTACACGTTGCTTTAATATCTGTATTCTCATCATACAACTTTCTTAAAGTATTTGAATTGCAGCACAAATTATTAACTCGGTGGTATTTCTGCAGGCAAACAACGCCACCCCTACAGAGATAAGCCTGCAGACTACAGACAGATAAATGTCTTTATATGCTCACAGACACTCCAAAGGTATTTTAGCATCTTATAAAAGTGAATTCTCACTTCATCAAAGAGTGTGAGGGACAGGAGGATGGAGAGAGAGAGCCTGCAATGGAAGGAAAATGTAAAGTTGTTCATTACGGAATGAGGGGACAGGAACGAGGGAGGAGATGCATGTGCTGCCGTTAATGAGAGCAAAATGAAAGTGGAGCGAGATGAAGACGGGTTAAAAGACAAAACTAGATGTAATTAGAAAGTAGGGGTGAAGTCAGAAAATGAGAGAGAGAAGAGAAAACATAATCAAAGCATGGCGAGTATGCCTATAGGTCTACTAAATTAGCAAAGAGCCAAAGAGAGATAGATGAGGGCAGAGTCAGAGGAAGACAAAGAGCAGAAAAACAAAACCATTTAGGAGCTCTATGTAAAGATGATTAAAGACGAAGAAAAGGAGCCGTGTCAGAGCCATGTCTTCCCTTCTCATTAGCTGTAGCTCTGTTGCTTGGGGGACCGGGTGGGCTGACAGTCACCACGACAATGGTTACCATTCCCCGCAGCAACAAATGCTGATTTTAATTAGAGCCGACCTCTTTGTCACTCAGTGATACAGACGCACACACATAGACTGACCAGACTCACTTGGTGGGAGATTCAAGCCAGCATGCAAAACCGTCCTCACAAACACCCTGCCCGAGTCTGAGGTACAATGAACAGAGAGACGCCAAGGTAGAGCGAGAGACAGATGATCAGCCAGCTGGTGGAGTGAGTCTGGGGCAGGAGGGAGAAGAACTCGGGTAGGTGCTGCACAACATGACTGCTGAAGCCTTAGGCATCCCGCTGTAGGACACTCTCATGCATTCAGTGTTTTATGTAATCAGGCAGCGTGCTGACTGGAGTGCACTAGAACACAGCGAAACACAGCAGCAGACAGGTGTCCTTGACAGCGATGTCCCCGGGGGACCAGAGGGAGCCTTTTTTCTCCCACTGTGATCCGACAAGACACTAAAGCAGCAGCCATGATTCGTACACAGCTGATGCTACTGTACGCACAGGAAGGGAGACAGATCTGTTGACTTTTTTATGTAAGTGCAAAGAGCTGCTAGAAAGTTCAATGCAATATAAGAGGGGGCAGCTGATGTGTTCTGCCTGTGTCAAAGATTGAACATGTCACAGTCCTGAAGAGTGGAGCACCGGTGGTTCTGGTTTAAAGTTGATTTAATTGATTGTTCAGGAAAACCCTGCCCTGCCACCGTAGCTATTGGCACAGCAGGCAGGACGTCGTCAAGCTTTGGATTTCTGTGTGCACGAGGTCTAATAAGTTTGGAGGGTGGTGTCCGTTTCTTTATCCTTTCCAAACTAAAACCACAACCTCAAAGTGTGTAATCATGCATTAAACTGTTGATCTGCTCAAACCGTCATGTTCAAGCTAACTCCATAATTTTAGTTGGGTTCCCAGATAAAATACCTGTTCAGGACTGGAACATCCACCATCAGGAGCCAATATGCCTTTATATCAGAGTTTAGTAACATTAGCAGCTCTGTCCTGCTCTGTGTTTACTTTAGGGAAGTTTACACATACTCAGATAATGTTATGTTTCCCAAACTCATTGGTCGACGATGTTTCATCGTCAAACCCTCCTCTCTTGCACAAGTGAAGCATAATGTCTGGAAATGCAAACATTAAAGCATGATTCTAACCTCTGTCTTGTTTGTCCAATGATGTTTTTAAAGCATCCAAACCAGCTAAGGCTCATGTTAGAACAAATAATTAATGACTTTTTCTCTTTTTTAGTAATGCACTGATATAGTGTGACTAACCCTGCCACACAGGAACAATGCTGAAGCGCTGTGGGCGAGGATACTGACTTTTTACCTGCATCAAATCATTTGGTAACCTTAAAAAGTCAGCAGGAGACAGTCACTGAGTAGCTTTTTAGCCTTAGCATTAGCACACAAGCTACAGCTCATTTCAGCTGACAAAATTGGTTGTCACCTTCTTTTACTAATTTACTACATACTAAAAATTACAATGAATTTTGTTGGTAAACCTGTGGTGATTGTCATCACTGTAAACTTCATGTGTGCCACACTTAAAGGGGAAGCTGTCAAAAGCTGGAAAGGTAGCCAACTGTCACTGAGTGGACTTACAGACACCAAGTGAAACTAAGCTTAGCATGTATCATTGTTCTGTGGCCCTGGGCACCTGTAGTCAGGGGTCACAAAGGTCACTGCAAAGCTATTAAAAGGTCGGGGTGTTGAATCCAAATATCCCATCATGTGACACATCCTTGATGTGACACTGCCATTAGCACAGTGGTGACAGCTTGCTGTTGTGATTGGCTCATTTGGTAGCGGAGCCCGGTGATGTGAAGTCAGTCACCTTATCTCACATGGTGAGAAGCTATGTCAGTTTGTGCTGGCACGTGTGCACATGTGCATGAATGTGAGTGTGTTTCCTGAGGAATTGGATGTATTCCAGGATACTAAGCTTTTCTCACATCAGACAGCTTATCCTGGAGGAACACAGCACCTCTTATCAGGTACAAAGCTGAAAACACCACCAGGGACAACAGACCATCCAGTGCAACGTGAAGCCCCAGCTTCTAAAGGGCAAAGGGAAAATCAGCCCAGAGAAAATTTCAACAAGACAGTGCATTTACGCCTTTGTTTTGAAAGTGGAAGACCATTAAAAGCTGCAGAAAGACATTTGCACATCAGAGTGGCGATTTGATGTGTTGTTTGGAATGGGGCTGATTTCCATATTTGTAGTATTAAGGGGTTTTATGCACCTTTATAATACCACAGCAATCATTCTGGATCCCAATGTCTTCTTCAAAGACCACTGTCAAGTTAACAGGTCACCACATCAGTGTTACTGATCCATAACATGTTTTTGTTGCTAAGCAACAAAAGCAGCAGATGTCGCGTGTCATTGAGACATTTTTTCTTTTTAAAGAAGCATGAAATTTCTTGTTGACTTACTTGGATAACAAGATTTATAATTGGCATGCTATTCATAGTTGGATAACAGCTCAGTGTAATTTGAGTATTTTCCTGTTGTTGCTATCAATCCGCCAGTCTATTTGCTATACACATCTTACCTCCTCACAGATTCCTGTGTTTAAAGAAAATCTGCCACCAAAGATAATAAATCAATTTTGTCTTTTTGTTTCGAGGGCTCGTTCACCTCTCAGTGCTGTTGTATTTCTGTACACTGTGAACATATGGGTGATTTTAAAGCATACACATCCTTAATTGAGTATCGCCTGTCTGTGGTACCATGGTACCCCAGGCAGCCCAGCAGGTGGGGCACCATTCCGGTGGTGGTGCATCATCAGGGCATCAAACAGTAGCCCTGGATCCCTGGAATAAAGCTCTCTTCCATCCTCCCTGTATTCCTCAAGGGTCAGTGATTGAAGAGAGCTCCCGAGAAGGCAGATGGCACATGAAACAAGTCTTTCAGTACAAATAATTACACTGCTTTCAAGGCACAAACAGAACTGACAGATACAAACAAATGTTTTGCATTTTTTTTTTTGCAAAGTGTGCTGATATGACTGTTTTCCTTAGCACAGAACCACCACTCTCCCCTCCTCTCCATCTCTCTGCCTGTGTCTGCCTCCTCCACCTCTTCTTCCTCCTCTTCTGGTTCTGTGTGCCCTGCCTCTCTCTCCTCTTCCTCTCTCTGCTCTGTCTCTATCCCAGTGTCTTGAAACACCAGCACACAAAGTAACCTAAATCTATAGCTAACGTGTAGCTACGTGCTGCAAAATGAATTCATTATCTACCTGGAAAGCTTCATCACTCGACATGACTCTGTGTGAGTCTGTGCGTCTTCCTCCTCCTCTGGTGCTGGTTCCCCTCCTGCCTCTGCCATCCCTGGCCTCCCTGACACCAGTGTCTGACTGCTCGCCATCAGGCTGTGGAATACACAAATAGTTACTGTTGCTACGGCAACAAGTGACAACTGGCATTCGCACATAGCTTAACTTAATCGTCCGAACAACAATAACCCGTAAACATACAGTTCGGCATATTTCAACAAAATCAACAACAACCACCAACAGCCATACATACACCTTAACTAATGTATCGTCAATTAGAAAAATAACGGCTTCAGTCCCAGAGGAGCTGTGTTAGCATTAGTGATGACTGCGTCCACTGACCTAATGCTACAGTTCCCTCAGACAATGTGTAGTGAAGATGTGCATCAGAGGGACTTACAGGCTGCATGTTGTCAGTATCACCTTTAAAAAAATATACACAGTGAGAGCAGTATAGGCAGCTGGCAGACTTGATTTCAGTTTCATTTGTTTATATTCTTGTCCACCTGGGAGTATGCAGGAAATGTTCATGTTATTCATATTTCATCACTTTTTCACCTTTCCGCTTTTCCCACAGTTTAAGGTACTTCCAGTGGCAGTGAAGAGGCAAAATCATGCAGAGTGGGAACACAAATATGTCACCAAAAATCTGACCAAATCAGGCAGAAAACCTGTTTGAAATGACATCCACTGAAATTCTAGTAATAAAAAATAAATACATGTATCAGACAGTAAAAAACTACATGTTTTATTTAACATGACAGATTAATCAAGGCGACATCCTGCCTGTGATGTTCGAGTGAGGAACAAACCGTAGCAGCGTCTGAGAGGGAAATAAGGAAGAATTAGTACCATGGCCTTCAACAGAAAAGGGCGTCTCTTGTACGTGTCCTATTCACATAATTTAATTTCTGGTGGAGGAACATAATCATATGTAATCTGTGCTCATTTAAAAAAAATTAATGAGGCTCGACTGCAAATACATCAGTGGGTTTAGTCTTGTCGGGTGTTATGGGGGACAGGAAGCAAGTAAAATTACACTGGTAATATGCTTTGGATGTGCTCACTGGATGGGAAATGAACAGTTTCATTATAAACAATAGATCTATTCCCATTATATGGTATAGATGGGTTTAGTAAAAAATGCTGGTGAAATCAAAGCTAGTGTTTGCCCTTAACAGTCACACAGTGAGTCATTTTTTCAATATTTTATGTTCAAATGTGGAACAGACGTATGGATCTGAACACACCTGGATTATCGACTGTGATAATTATGACTATGATTGTGACTGAAGCAATCGACACTTACCTTTTTTCTGGTAATTGATTTGTTCTTTCTCCATGCTATAAACAAATTCTTAGTATGATAAGTGAAGAAATACTTTGTTCTTTCCTTTGTGAAACAGCAAGTACATAACAAAGCTGCTCATTGTGTTTTTTAGTCTTGACAGCAGCAACTTGGACGAGACGGCAACACATGGAGTTTCCTGTTATGCTGCTGTCATACTGGTGTGTTTGAGAGAGGTGACGAGGAAACTGAGTGTCACTGAGGGTCACACTACGAGTCGCCTTACGAGGTTACGATCACACTAGCTGCTCTGTGAGGCTGTGTGCTGCTTAGGCACAGTGGTACTTTGGGCTAAATGCTAGTATAATGTTTATCATGTTCACCATCTTAGTTCGGCATGTTAGCACGCTCACCATTGCTTATTGGCACTGATTAGTAAGCTGATGCTGAAGCTGAAGTCAATGTCATTTGTTTTTAGTTTATTTGGTCATAAAACAAAGCATTGGGCACATTAATTAGCAAATTAACATTTCGCAGCAATCCATTCAATAGTTATAGAGATCTGTCACCCTGGATCAATGTGGTGGACTGACATGCCTGCAGCATATGAACATTTTGCATGCAAATGTTTCAGAAAGCCTGAGGAAATCTTGGATGTATAGTATATGATCTAAATTGCATTTGAACATCTAGCAGCTTTTGTCCCTCAGCACTCATATTGTCTATTTGGGATGTAATTGGCCGTGGTCCCTGGTTGTCACAATGATTGAATAACAGCACAGGAAGAGGGCACCTCTAAATCCAACCTTCCCTCTGCAAGCCAGACTGTATGGATGTCGTGTCATGTAACCTGTCAGTAGCATTAACCTTTGGGGAATAGTGCAGCTCTCTGTAGCTTTACATCTATTAATATTGATATTCTGTGACCTTACAGCTACTCTGTTTGTCCCGAGTCACTTGGTGAATTTCCTCTCCAGGGGACGCACCGTTTTACAGACCAAATTTACCCCTGTGCACCTTCATTAAAGCACTGAATAATTTATCCTTCCCAGATCCAGCCCCTCCTGTTTTTTTTTTTTTTTTTTTTTGCTGACTGGATATCATGCAAAGCCCAGTTAAATGGGTTTGAATGGATCTCCGTGTCTGACGGACAGAAAATGACTTCTTGTGCATTGATGTCTGCTCCTCTGAGCATGAGTTATTCATATGACATGGAATCCAGTGGATTATATGAAATAGACTGTGTGTGACCTCTATGTAAATAGGCAGATATTGTATTTCACACGACCTGGCGCCTTCAGAGCCGGGCTCCACACGGCATTTCTAATGAAAAGGAAATCATCACCACATATGGTGTGGATACTTACAACTAAAGTAAGGTTTTAGTATTTTATATCACAGTCTCCTGCCTGTGAAAGTCATCCTGTACATGCACAGCATAACACAAATGAGGCAATAAACATATAGTATATTGCCAAAACCACAGTTTCATTTTAACACTATTTTTTGTACAAGTTCTAATCTGTTTATTATTGAGCTTTAGAGGTGCTGATTGGTGGATTGTGTAGCCATTGAACAGCTACCTTTATGCTCAGCTACATTCTGCTGGTGGTAGCTTTGTATTTATCATTTATTTATTGTTCAATTAAGCCTCAGTAGGAAAGTGAATATGTGTTTTTTCTCAGTTGGTCAAACGGTTGCTGTATGATACAGTGCAAATAATTCAATGCAACAAAAACACAAACTATGACCTCAAAAATTGCCTCAGAGCTGAATTTAAACTTTGCTGACAGGCTGGATCACCAATCGGCATGTGTCCACAAGTTCATTGGATGTCAGTTGGTTTTGCTAATTAACTAATTGCCAACTTGCAAATTCACACCACTAAAGAACAATCTCTGGTACTACTCTCATACTACTAATCTCCTGCATTATTAACTCATTTTGTGGTCAAATCTTCCAGGGCCAAAATCGAATTTTAACAGCTTTGTTGTTTCATTTTATGTAATGTTTTCGTGTTGTGTATATTCCTACATAGAGGTGTTTCTAATCAAATAACCACATCTAATGTAAACTAAGTATTATCCCAGCATAGGAGTAGAGGATGAACAGGACTGAATGGGAATTTGGAGGCAAGTGCACCCATACATGAATTTCAGATGTGAATCCCCAAAGCAAATTACCTGCTAACCCCATTTTTTATATTACCATTTTCTCATAGAGTAAGATAAGATGATCAATACATCATGAAGCTTGAGCTTAGCATAAAGACTGGAAATGGGGAAACTGCTGGCGTGGCTCTATTTGAAGGTAAAAGCTAATACAAATTCATAGAAGAATGACACAAATCCAAGACAATCATTAGTTCAATTCATGCCTCCAGTTAAAGTTAACACGGTGAGAAGGTAAGACAGTTCAAATGGTTACTCAGTAGTTCCACTTTATTCAGCACATCAAAGTCTTTCTTCCTTTTTGACTTTTCAAAGGTTCAACTTTTCTTCCCCAAATGACACCACACAACCCTGATTTAAGCCCTGATTTTCTTCATATTCACTCAGCTGCAGGCTGATTCTTTTCATCTGTCTTCAAGGTTAAGAGTTTGTCTAACCATCGTCTGGACTGCAGCAGCAGCAGCTCTTGCACCCGCTCTGTCTTCTTTTCCTCCCATCTCTCTCCATCTCGGGGGGCTCCACTTTCAGCCCCAGGGCCCTTTACTCTGAGGGCAAGCGTAACAGAAGTAGCGTGTCTGCATCTTCGATCTCAGTGAACATTTCTTTCCTTTACCGCTCCCTGCAGCCCTCTGTGACCAAGCAACCTTGTTAGATTGGTAAAAATAGTAACACCAGCAATGATTTGAGAGAAGCAAGAGACTGTTTAGAAAAAAAGACAAAGAGAGAGAGAGGGAAAGGAGACAGGTAATGAGGGAGAGAGAGCCTGGGAAATATATGTGCCAGCTACAGAAGCCCTCAGAGCGGCCCAATTTTCAGCTGCGTAGGTGAGAGAGATTATATGCCCCTGCTGGTTTAGCTGATTAGCAATGACCTCTGCTACAGAGGCAGCGACATCGCAAATTACCACACTTAGATCATAGCACACTTCTTTATTTAAATTGTGAAGTTTTCTAATTTGAATATTGCAGGCAGGTTTTTCCTTTATGCAACAGTAAGTACTTCTTGTACCTTTCTTGTCGTGAAATGGTGCATCAAAATCTGTTGTTATGGAATCGCTCCAGGATGAATGTTGCATTCATGGCTGATTATATGAAATCAGACGCGAAAAATAAAATATACAGCAGATGGCCTGAAAGACAAATCTTACCTCTTGATATTTACAGTAAGTGCAACCTTGGAGACGGTGCTTTTGAGCACAACAGAGAAATACCACATCAATTTTCAAAGTTCCATCTGAAGTTTGGAGCAAACTTCAGACCGAACTAAGGTCGAGCTTTAATGCCGTACCTGATATTTTTGGCAGACGCGGCGGTGGCACTGCAGAGAAAAGGCCTGCTGAATTCAGCATTAAAACACTAACAGTTTCCACTCAACCTGTCCTCAATCAATAAGATGCCAGTGTAAGTGTTTGCTCTCAAATGAATTTGGAATTCATATTGTTTTGGTCCTGCTCCTCCTCCACTCGATGCCCCTCTGCTGCTATTATGCCCCCGCTGTTGGTGCTGGTGGTTAACTTTTCCGCCTGATAATGGAACAGAGTGGACCACTCATCGATTTGTTTGTCTAGATACAAGTCAGCGCGCGTTCTCAGTGGAGCAGTGCTGTTATTTCTTCTCGCTGCGTGGCGGCCCGCAATGTCAATGCTTCAAATTAGGGAGTGACAAGAGGGGGTGGAAAATAGGCCATGTCATCTAATGACAAACATTGTACATTTTCAACCAATTTGTTTTCTTTGTGCACTTGATGAGGTCAGTGATGAATCTAATCTATGAAGTGCCCCTCACTCTGACAACAAGCAATACGTCTTTGGCAGGAAGCGCTGTATGCATAAGCTTGGTCTTCCTCAGTGAGCATTGTGATGAATGAGAGCTATTATACCGATGCATGTGATTTCTGCTCCATGTGGACTACTAATATTGGACTGACCCTACAAATGTATTTTTTTTTTCCCCAGCCTTATCTCCCTCTCTTCCTCTTTTCCTTCTCCAGGTTACATACACCTGGAGAAGAAGATGTTCACTTCATCTGATATCCAGGTGGCTCGGCTCCAGCAATGGGGCAAGGATCTATTATGCGATAATTGTAGTTGCCTTTTAGCCACAGGAGTGCAGGTGCATGTGCTCGGAGGACGGCATATGGAAGTGTGTGTGTGTGTGTGTGTGTGTGTGTGTGTGTAAGGGTTAGGGTTGTGGGAGGCTTTCATCTCAGCTTTGCTTTAAGGCCAATATAGCAAATGGCGCGGACTGACCAGCTGCTTGACGTGCTGTTCAACCGCCAGCAATCCCAGCTTCCTTCCAGAGCCACCACTGGCTGGCTGCCCATTTCTCTCTCTCTCTCTCTCTCTCTCTCTCTCTCTCTCTCTCTCTCTTCCTTTTATCTCCCCCTCCACTCTGTCTGTACTACTGTCATGCTGCTATCTTATTCTCCGTCCTGTCACTCAATTGAGCTTGCCTGTCTTTCATTTATCTGTCTTTTTATTTCAGTGTAGAAATTTAACTCACCTCCTGTCGATGTTAAAATGTCCAATGCCTTTCTGAGATTTGTTTGTCTGCATTTCAGGTAGTTGCCTTTAAAAAAAAAAAAAAAAAAAGTCTAATTCCACGCTGCTATGCTACGGGCGCAATCATAATTGTCTTGACAGTCACGCAGTGAGAGAGGCCGACCAGTCAGTGCGGGTGGAGGCATCCTTACACTCTCACAGATTCAGTGCTGTCAAGGTCCTTCTGTCCTTAGCCCATAGCCTCTGGACACGGCTGGTCCTGTTGTCTGAGCAGATTAGCATAGCACAGCACAGCAAAACCATGCTCAAACAGTAAAAGCATACACACATGTGCTCACGTATGCATGTTGCACACTGAAGTGGAGACACGCCAACACGGTACGTGCACACAGACTCTAATGAGAGGCAGGTCGCCATGTCGCTGCAGGAGGCCAGTCCCTGCAACTATGCAACAGAATACACAAAAGGCGTAAGATGAATCTTGACTTTTTGACAGGTTGAACCAAAGCTGTGTTTTGGGTTGGAATATGGTTATTTGATGAGTCAGTCCAGCTGAGCATCTCGCGCCTTGGCAAACGACTCCCTCATTAATCTGACAGACAGCAGTCTATTTCTGGTCAGCGCTCCGCAGCTTTTTGGAGTCGAAATCGAGCGCATCATTTTATTATCTTTTGAATCTGAAACTGAGGAACAAATTGCACTCGCAAGCCTTTGTCAACATAAACAAACAACAGCTGTGTTTATGCAACTGTTCTGCTTGGCTTATAAATGAAGTCTAGCCTCGACACAGCCATTAAAATGTTGTGCATCACATCATGCAAAAGGGAAATCACATCGTAACATCAGAGGCATCTATAATGGGAGCAGCAGTGGAATAAGCTCAGATCACCATTGCAACAACCAGCCAAATGATAACAATCACGGCATTCAAGTAGCATTCAAGTGGTACAGATTAAAAGCATTCTGCTGTCACATGCAATATTTAAGCGTGACCAACTTATCATGTCGTCTATAAAGGAGCCAAAGAAACAACTGAGAAAAACTTCTCGCCGCTTCAGAAGAGTCTCAATGCACTTAACGACAGTGCGCAACACTAGCGACTAATCTGAAGATCAGAAATTGAGAAACATGAATTCAAAATGTTGCTGACTGGGCAACTGACACGCCATCTTCAAACAGTGAAACATCTGTGGGCTTTGTGCGATTAAGCCCTGAGTTATTAGTTCATCTTTTCTCATTTGCTGTGAAACACCCACTGCGACATTGTCATTTAAACTTCAGTCAGCACTTTAAAGTCAAGCTGGAATTACACTTTTGTGCAATTGCTACTACTACAAATAGCCTACATAATCAAAGCTATGTGTGATTGTTGAATACGGGGAAAAAAAACACTTGTATTGATAATGTAGGCTATGCAGGGCTCAGAAGTGCTCCAGTCATCAGCGTACCATGGAGGTTAACAGCAGGCTGGATCTCAAATGTCAGTCAGCCACTGCTATGGGAAACACCCACCAATGGGTTTCATGAAAAATGGAAACACCTGCTCAATATCATTATTTTTTCTTTTTCTTTGCACAAAAAGTGAGCATTCAACTTTCGATTCAGCTTTGATTTAGTGGAGAGGATGTTGGATGAGTGTTAATGCTGCTGAAAGTGACTCCTGTCACCCACAGTCTTTTTTTTTTTTTTTTTTCGGTTGAGACCGTCTCTGCTCCGAATTGCCAGCTGCGACTTTTAAATCAGGCTGAGCGTGCATTGCTAAATTGTTGTTGTTGTTGCTGACTTTGAAGCAAGGTAATGACACAAACATCACTCAAAATGCAATTACGCCCCACCCCTTTCTTTTTGAGACTCAATGGAGTGTTAAAGTGAATGAAGGGAAATGTAGTGTGAAACCAGTGAGGCTGCATGGGCCGGGCTAATGGAAGCCACAAATGGTTGGACAGGAAGCAGTCTGTCCATGAGGAGCCCCCCCCCCCCCCCCCCCCCCCCCCCCCGCCTTCCACCTCCCCTTCTTCTGTTAAAAGTCACATCACGCTGGTGGAGTGGGAGAATGATGGAGTGAGGACTCAGTCAAAGTCAGACGGGAAACAGAGAGGAATAGAGGATATTTTACAACATGACAAGCACTGTTTATCTGAGCTGGGAGTTGAGGTGGAGTGGTTTGAGAACATCTATCCCAGGGTGTGTTGTTACAAGGGGGGCATGACTCGAATGTGCATGCTCTAAAATGACTTGTAGAAGACGTGTGTGTGTGTTTACCCGTCTGTGTGTGCGTCGGGGGCATGTCACTATTAATTTCTTTCACTTTAGGCACCGTTTTATGTTACAGGCACGAGCAGCCTTCTCTTACGTGCTGCAAACCCCTGAGTAAGTGGAGACAGCTTCAGTCGGCTTCTCCAGAGGGACTGAGCGCGAGAGAAAGAGGGATACAGAGACAGTGACACAGGAGAAAAGTGTGGAAACATGGCACATACAAAACAGAGGAAAAACCAAAAAGGGGGAAAAAAAAAAAAACGGACCGAATGAAGAAGGAAATATTAAGAGAAGGAGACGCATCTCTGCAGAGGAGCCAGAGAACCACCAAGGGAGACAATGGAGAGAATAGCCTGTATTGTTTTCTCTTCCCTTTGATTTTCTGCCCTCAGCAATAACACCCCCTCCATACACACACATACAAGCACACACACACAGCTACAGTGGCAGAAACACTCAGGGCTTGTTCTTCCTGTAACCAAAGATATTTCCTTGTGATTCTTCTCTCTGTCTGTGGACAGAAATAAAAGAAATGTTTGCCCTTCTTGTTTGCTTCTTAAGGTCTGTGATGTCTTCCAGGGATGAAATGAATATCTCTCCAAGCACCATTTAGCAGATCGTATTGAAGACACTAAGGTTTGAGTTTGTGACACGGACACTGAAGTCAAAGTTAGCATCCACCACAGAGCAAAGCAAACCAATTGCCAGAAATTAAATGCATCGTTTTTTGGAAGGCTGAAGGTTGTTCAACAACACTCAGCGTTGTTCTGGAGGTATTTCAGGAATCCTCAAAGACTCTTCTGACCTTCTGGATAAAGAAATATTCAGTTTCTTTTCCCTAACCCAAACAAAGATGGTTGCCAGAAGCATATCTCCTTGCTCAATTTGTATAACGTGAATCAAAATGACAGATTTTGCTATCAGTTTTATTGATATGTACTGATTTTTCACAAAAATAAACACAAGGTTAATGTTGTGAAATGGCTGCAGTTCGATTAGGTTTAGGCAACAAAACTACTTTGTGAGAAAAATATGATGATTTACATTAAGTCTGTTAACTTTCTGACATAATATGTTAAACCAAGTCAAAACTGACTTTTTTTTTCGACATGAAACATGAACACCAACCATCTGGTTGAAAATCCTGGGTTTTCTATCCATCCATCAACCCCAACCTCCATCCACCACCCTATCTGTACTTTCTCACTCTTTATAGTACATATACTGACATTTTGCATGGTATTTGGATGCATCTGCTCTCCACAGAAGTTAATGATAAGGACCAGAGTATCACCTGAATGCAAATTTGACGTTGGGAGAGACTGGGCAGGAAATACAGTAACAACTTGGGAAACAGTTGAAACAGACAGACACAATATGCATATGAGTCTTTTCAAAGATCACTAGATATTCATTTTTCAGAAAACCTGATATTTATCTCTGTGACTCGAATATCATGATTACACAGACTGGATCTAATCATCTGTGGTGTAAAAATTAAAAAACTAACTTTTCAGTACAACAAAAATATGTAAAGAAAACCAAACAAACATGGAATTTACTTTGTAGTTTGTGGCAAAATGTTACCCATTAATTCCCAACATCATCCAGGACATGAAGTACAGCAGCAATGTTAAGACGCATTTCTCCACCAGCAGTTGACCACAATGAAATCCATCCACATTCTGCATTTTTGTGGATTTCTTCTTCCAGACATGTCAGCTGGCTATTCTGCAGCAGAGAGAAGCTACGTATCAGGGGGATTCTGCAAGTCTTGGAAATACTGAAGAAAGTTGAAAAAGTGAGTGAGTGTTTACACCAGAACAATACATAAAATAAACAAAGAAGATAAGACCTTAAATGCACTGAGGATCATAAGCTGGTTGGAGTGTAGGTAACTTCATTGGTTCAAAGCTACGTAGATGAACTTCACTAACTAAACCCCATCTGTACCCAAACTGAACTTAACTCAAGTGAACTTGATACAAAAAAAAACCTTTCACAAAACCAATCATCAATAAACCAAAGAATCATTACAATTCATAATTCTACTAACTGATAACCACTCAATGCATGTCTTAGAGAAACCAAGGTTATCTGTGAGGATCACTGAGGTCCATTTCTCAACACCCTGCGAAGGCCTGGTGGACCTCTAAGGGATGCAGGGCACGAGGACTGGAAGCTGTGCTTCTGAATGCCAATCACAGTCTCTGGAGACACCTGATCCCCCCCAATCCTTCTCTCCCTCTCCTCTCATCTCTCCTTTTTCTCTTGTCAGGCGGAAGTGAACGCTCAGGGCTACATGTGTTAAGCAGATGTGTGGGAATTGGAGAGAACATCAAGGTTAAGACAAAAGGTGCAGAGAAAACCCCAGGCAACTCCGCTACCTGTGTAAGTATTTATGTCTGAGAGTCTCAAGGGAGGACAGATTTATTTGCATATACAGGTATGTGTGCCAGAGAAAAAGGCAGGTATTTCTATTCACACTGCGTGTGTGTGTGTGCGTTTTTCTCTTTCTGCATGTATGCGTTCTGTATGTTCATGTGCGTGCATGGGGCTCATGCATGTCTGTTCGGTGGGTGTAATTTTACAGTATGTTTGTGTTCATATTAATGTGCTGGTATTTTGAATGTGTTTCATCATCAGGCTTGAGTACCAGGTGGCACAGTGACAATGACCAACACTGTACATCTGTATGGTTTCATTTGTACAGCATATTGTTTGTGTAGAGGTGTCCATCTGTGCTCATGTAATAGTAAACATAATGTATGCATTCACACATGCTTACAGAAAATGCAATAAATATGTGTTTCATATAGAAGTATAAGCTACAGTATAACAATGTGCATGAACAGATCTAGAAAGGTAAATATGTAAATACCATAAAGACCAATAATATCTGTCATGCAGATGTACAGCAAGTATACATCTCAATCCTCCATTATGGGAATATTTACAGGCTGTTGAGCTGGAGTGCTGAACCATTCATACATCTATCTACCAAAGCAGTGTGAGGCCTGCTTCCCAGCCAGCATTCCTCCGTCTATGTTTCATGAGGATGATGATATGATGATACAACAACTGTGTTCAGCTGTATAATTTTAACCAGCTTCAAAACTTTCCCCACTGTGATGAGAAATCCTTTGATGTCTCCATGGGTGCGGGCGGTTGTGAGACAGCACGAGGCAGCTGTATGTTCAGTTGTTCTGTGTTGGTCTGATGCATTTTTTATTGTCTTTTTTAACTGCCATTTTTGTAAATAATTTCCAGGTGCAAAAGTCTCTATGCAAAATCCTTTTCTTCAGCCCAACCTGCAAATAATGCAGCTGACTGAGGTAGCGCTTAGTGCAGTCGTGCTGGGGGAAACTTGTTTTGGTGGAACATTTGCATGTGGGGAAGCCAGCCCTGCCAAAGAAAACATATCAGCTGCAAGCTTATTTACATTTGTACTGTTAGCGACCAGGAGAGCTAACTTGCCATTTTGAGCATGTAGATTGGTGGCTCAGAGATTGCTGTTGTTGTTTTCCATAATGACAAGAAATTTTGAAACGGTAACAAACAGATAGCACTCAAATTTTTTGCTTAAGTTAAAACTCACTTTATTTTTCAGCTATAGCTGCCGCTGGATGTTTGCTCTCTGTCACAGTATCATGAAGGTGCAGCGGTGCCATGCCATCGTTCTGACAATCAATTATTTTGATTCCCTGTGTTATTTTTTTCCCACCTGTATTCCACGAGGACCCGCCCCTACTCTGATCGACCAACCACCTCCCCTTAACCAAGCAATGAGCAAAAGCCAATCAGAGGGACCCTGGACAAATTTCAGACTATTGCGGTTTCAAAATAATGGTCAGCACCTGGGTGACAGGTGTAGTGCACAGCAGCATTTCCTTTGCTGTTAGAGCATTATGATAACAGTAACTCTGAAAATGAGGATGTGCCCGAGGCTAGTGACAATGAGGAGTTTGTTTTTCTTCCTAGTCTGAATCAGATCACTTAAATGCAGAAGCAGAGCATGAGAATGACAATGCTAGCTAAGACAACATGAGCTTTGAATGGGACAACTGTTAATATACCATCAAAGCAGCAGTCCCAAGAGGAGTTAGGACCGATGAGGGAACACTCACGTAGTTTTCCTGCCAAATGCCCAACTTGGGAAGCCCGACAATCTCAGAAGTGCCGCACTTTTCTGGAAAATTTGCTTTTCTTTTCTTTCTTTTTTTTTTTTTTTTTTTTTTTACACAAACAGCACTACCTCAGCTGAGAGGAACAATAAAAATGCTGGAGATGTGGTGTGTACAACCAAAAATAGATAAATAATAATGAAAAATTGAGTTAATCCATGTCTGCTCATCCCTCTGCCAAAACTAACAGGGCAGTGAATGTCATGAGAAGAGGTTTAATTTGATAAAACAAAATCAATATGAAATAGGATTGGGAATCTTATGAATAATTGGCAGCACATTTGAATTGGTCCACAGTCTTCTCTTCAATTTCAATCCCTGGCAGCATTTTAAGTTGTGGGTGTTGTGAAAGGATCTCTTCTGTTGAAATGTACGGTGAGCAGGAAACACATAAAGTTTTGTGCAAGGGGATAAAATTCAGGTGAAATCAGGCTTCAGTGGTTTTTAAAAAGCAGTTCAAAATTAATAATAACATTGCAACCTTATAGAGGAAATATATGTCAGGTTTGTTTTGAAGTTCTTCTGCCCCCTGGTGGTCACAATCAGTTGACGTAGCTTTAAACTAGATTGCAGTGGGTTTAGTTCATTTGATTATGAGATTTTTCCCACTGAATTTCAATTTGGAGAACTGGGAATAAAAATAAATGAGTAAAACAAAACCTGTGATAGAACTGGTTTAATTGGTGTCATAATTTGCAAAGGAGCATCTTGCAGTGTTTTGACACACACACCCACACACACCCACACACACACACACACAAAAAACACAGGCATAAAAATGTGTGCTTCAACTAGAACACCTCCTCAAATAACAGCTTGAAAATCTAGAGCTTATCATCCTTTGCTGCTCTCCTCCTGTCAGCTTTGACAACAAAATACCGATTACTATCGAAGTAAACTTTTGTCACCAATGAGGCAGGTATTAAAAAGCCTTTTTTGATCATTCTGCCTCACAAATTGGACAGACAAAACTGCCTCTGGAACTGGATTACACAGGAAACGTTAGATTCGTTGTAGCATGGTGTTTGCAGTGTGGAGTTTTATCAGTGTAGTTTTTGTTAATTACCAATGCACCATGCCAAGATAATGGAAATTAGTGAATCAGTGAAGCATCGTCAGTCAAGATCAGGAAATGCTTTCATTTTGGGGCTATAAAAGAGGAAGTTATTACCACATGAAATCAGACAAGATCCCCTTTATTTCCTGAGTTAGACTTCCAGATCGAAAACACATCCCCTTATGTTTTGCTGACTTGGCAGCACCTGTACACACACACATAGCATGGCTTATTATGTACTGTGTGTATACACAGGAGATGAGATGAGCAATAATTTAAAGCGTTCATATCCTTACACACGCTAAACACACATCTCCTGCCCCCTTTCTATTCCTTCCTCAAACAGACTCCGTCTGATGGCAAACATCCCAGATAGACGCACACTTGCAAAGCTAACATCGCTCTGATTTCTTCTGCTGCATTATCGAGCTTGGATGACATAAATTCGAGCATCAGCATGTAATATTCAAAATCCCTCAAGTGCCCGGTGTGAATATGGTTTACCAAAGGGCATTCATATCAGAGCCATGTGTGACTCTGAAACTCTCCGCTCTTTCCTTCTGTGGATGAGTTAAACCAAAGGAGCCCAACTTTTCATGCCAGACAGACTCTCAGCCGTGCACTGGTCCCAGCTGTCATTCTGCAGTCATGCGTAACAGAGACAAACAAACAGTGGGGGCTGCTCTGTCTCTGAACGCAACCCATCGATCATAACGCGGCACCGCACATTTCCTGGAAGAGGGAGACAAGATGATGCGGAGAAGGAGAACAGTGGAGCCGGTGCACTTGTCGTGTGTGTGTGTGTGTGTGTGTATGTGTGTGTGTGTGTGTGTGTGTGTGTGTGTGTGTGTGTGTGTACAGATACAATAGAGAACTGGAAGACATTCTTGGGACTTAGACATCCTCTGAGGTACCACCCAGACATCTGCCACCTCCCAGCACCGGCCTCCTGACGCTTCCTCCAGCCTGTGGTCAGAGTTCTCATTCCTGCGCCCACCACATCCGGGAGGATGGTGCAGCTTTGGCGAGATGGAAAATAATAGAGTAGGAGGTTCAAATGAGAAAGAGGATGAAATAAATGAAAAAATGAAGCCAACAGGGAATAAAGACAGGAAGAGATTAAAGGGGGTAAACAATACAAGAGGGTGGGAATAGAAGAGGAACAGTGGGATTAGAATTCCAGCTATAAACCCTTTCTTTTTCCTCCTTCCCCACATCCAGGGGCTATCTTCACTCTCTGACTCCCCCAGCTCCTCACCTGCCTCTCCTCCCCCCTCATTCACGTGCCTCCTGGCTGTCTTTACTCTCATCACCCCAGCCCTCAGTCCTGGAGAAAAGTTCAATCTTTGCATTTTCATTGTGGTTGCCCACACCAACCCTGTGCCTCATGAAAGTTTCATCTCTCTCTCCCCCCTTCTCTCTTTCTCTCTTATCCTCTCTCTCTCTCTCCTAGCCTCCTGTCACATATGCATCCACGGCTGAATCCAGCTCCCCAGGTGAGGAATGATGATGAGAAAATGCGAGGCAACCAGCAGAGATTTGCCATGCTGGGCTGTACGCGGCTCTGCTTGGGGGTGAATGAAAACAGACTGCACGGAGGAAGACTGGAACTGCCTTCATATCTGTGCCACATAGCCCAAAGCAAAGGATGCAGCTGGTCTGATTTGAGGCCTTTTTGCTTCACTGGTACAAAGATCTTTTGGGAAAAAGCCTCTAGTGGACATCACCGGATGAATCTGATGTATGCTCAGGAGACAAGGCTGAAATAGCTGATATGACTTTGCAGACACAAACAGAGACTATCTGTGTTCCGCCCATGCTTGCCAAGTGAATGTACAGTATGTATTTAAAACTCAGCTGCACATGCAACCACACATGCGCATGTGTGCAATTGTAACATTTATTCAGGCTCACATTATCACAAAGCAAATACTGGCATGCCAAGTACAGGCTGAGGTTGTGGTGCCAGCTAAGCTATAAAAAGGCCCCTGCGAGCATGGCAGGCATTCACGTTATGAGAAAAGGTTACAAAGGTGAATAACTCAAGATGCATGATTGTCAGGAAGCCTGACAAAAAAACATGTACTCAGTGAAATCTTTATTCTCTGTATTATCATAAATGCTCCACATTTCTTTTCAGTCCTGCATACTAAAGAGCATTTCCTCCATAGCATTAATCCAGTGTTGATGTCACTGCAGTATGTCTTTAACCCAGTGGTTGCCAAACTGCTCTCACCCTGGGAGATGTAGGGGAGGGGAATAGAAATGGGTGACTCATCAAACAGAAAAGCAAACAAGGCTTATCACTCTTAGGTTGTTGCGGTCTAAAACCTTGCTAAAACAAAGTTTAGATTTCATTGTTTGTTTCTAAAGTAACAACTGTAAAGGTGAGAGGAAAGATGCAGATCATGACCATGATTAATACTGTTCATGCAACGTCGGGATGCTAACATATTCACAGTGACAATGCTAACATGTTTATGTTTAGCATAATGTTTAGTGTAATTACCATTATCACTATCTTAGGTTAGTGTGTTAACATGCTAACATTTGCTAATTTACACTAAACATGAGACAGAGCTCATGATGATAATGATGGAAATGTTATGCAGGTAGAAATTAGAAAAATTAAAAAAGATTAAAAAATTTTCCTGGTGATGGTGCTAGATGATAAGAATGGAATCAACATTTTTTATTTTTTTTTTAACAATTGATCCTCTCCAGAGTGTGAATGTATAACAGACTTACATCCAATAACTGTTGTGATAATTTACTTGAAACAAAAATATCAACCTGCTGGTGACACTAAATGAAATGCCAGGAAATCATTGAAGTCATTAGGACTCGTCCTCTGAGCAGCATGAATGTTTACAAACTTATATGGAAATCCATCAGATAGTTGTTGAGATACTTCAGTCTGGAGCAAAGTGGACCACATGACCGACCAACATGGCCGTCCTTAGAGCCACGCTGCTGGCAGTGCTAACATTAAACTGGTTCACTTCAGAGTGAGGTGGGCATGAATTCTTCTCCAGTCCAAAGGGAGGTATGTAGAAAAAGTTAGCTGGTTTAACTGCCTTAACCTGACTTCAGCTCCAGTTGGTCCTCAAAGCTCACTGATATCTGAAATAAACACTTAATACTCTCTGTGAGACATTCACTGACTCAGACCTTCTCCTCACTGGAGTATCTCAATAGATTGTTCAAATCACACCACCTGCCTGAGCAAGCATGGAGATCAGTGAAACGACTGTCCAGACTGTTGTAAATATTCTCTTGAATCCCTGGAAGCAGCGTCTCACACAGCTGCTGGTCGGATCTGATGTTACTTCAGGTCCAGTAACGGAGAAGCTGTAGTAAAATATCTCGTTCAAATACAAATACATCCACAGAGACTTCATCTTGCTTATTTACAGTAGCCCCTTAAAGCCAACAGAATGTCAATGTGCAGCTATTACAAGGAGTGGGAGGGAGAAGGAGATGGAGGGCAGATAAACATCACTTACTAAATACCAAATTACCGTGGGCCGTCAGAATTTAGGTGGAAACACCGCTATCATATATCAGGGTGACAGCTGAGTTTCTCCCTGTTGAAGCAGGCGCGGTTGCCCATAATGAATCTTAAATGCCAATGCCTACTGGCAGTACAGCCTTCACTCTTTAGCTCAATGGCGGACTCAGGCTGTCTGAGGGGCTGAAGCAAAAATAATGCATAAAAAGGACGCCAGCTGCATGCAGTGGAGCACCAGCGCACAGAATGATGTGATGCGTTCATGGTGAAACTGTTCCAAACCCTGGTCAAGATGAAAATTGTTTTATTGGGTAACTCAGATGTAAAGTATAACTTCTACGTCTCTCTCTATATATATATCTATACATACATACATACATACATACATACATACATATATACACACACACACACACACACACACACATATATGACACCAATTTGGCACTGCGTAGCGTTTTCCCCATTTTAAGTGAACCCTTTAGTGCACTACACCACATTTATCCACTGGAAAGGCGCAATAGAGGGCACTTTGTCACATTTTCTCCGCTCAAAGGGCACCCTTGAGAGCATTTTATCATGTTTATCTACCATAGGGGCATCCAAGAGGGCACCTTTGTGGTGGTTTTTCAATCATGGGGGCACCAGGGGGTGGGGGCAATTTCCCCCAAGTAAGCCCATGCCTTCACCCTTCCTTCCAGCCTCTCTGTGTCTTTGTTCGCTCTTGTTCACATCAATGTCCCACTTCTCTCACCCTCAATTTTTGTGCCTCTCCCTTTAATTCTTGTTCAATTCAGCGTATCATAGCCCTATCGTCAGACATCCTGTATGACAGCGAGCTGAAGAACTCTGGATACGCCTTTATCTCACTTTTTTTTCTCTCCCTAGCTCTCTTTTCACACCGTCTCTGTCACCTTACTTGTTGTTAGTTTCAGTTAAACATTTTTCTCTGGCCCCATATGTGATATGTGAAATAGCTATCAAATAGCTTCTCTCTGCATTTCTCAGATCTTTGGCAAATCTTTGCTTCCATCCACGCTTTAGAGATGGATGTGAGTTTTAGATTCCTCCATAAAGAGGTAAGGGGTTGAGACAGAGGGAGAAGGATGAGAGTACCAGTGCAGATCCAAATTCCACATGCAATACTCGGCAGAACATGAATAATGTGTTTTACACAAATGTTTACTCCTTTCACATTATTTTTATGCATATCATGTTGCACACTCATTTTCATAGAGTATGATGAAATCTCATTGAATAAAACAATAGTTTCAACTGGAACATGTTGGTGACACGGTGTGTGGGGGTAAAGCATTGCTGCCTTTTGTTTGAATTTGCAATTCAACTTCATTCCAGACTCACAGGTCCAGACCAGTATGAAAATTCATAATAAATACAACACAGCGCTAGAATTATTGCAGTCCACAGTGATTAAAGCACATACAGGCATCTGTTCCAGTGGTTCAACAAGAGTACCTTTGTTACTATGTGTGGGCTCAGTTAAGGCCATTACAGTTAGATATTTTTTTAATCAGTTAAACGACATATAAATTTGTACATAAAATTCCCCGGCACGGCATGAAAGGTGGAAACATCACTAGTCGCAAACATATTTCTTGCACTTGTCCATCTTGGGAGCTTGAGCAAAACTCTAAATGCATCATTAAATGCATTTAGAGTTGTGCCCTTTTTGCACCACAGGTGGGCTGCATAGGGTGGAACACAGCAGGCTCTTAAAGGAGCTGCTTTAACGTCGTCTGTGCACAAATGAAACTGGCCTGCTGGCAGATTTTCTCGTATGTACAGTTTGCAGCACTGGCGCTGCACATCATCATCATCATCACATAGATCATTGCTGATGATGTGACCCAAATATTTTACTTTGTTCACCACATTCAGTGCTTGGTCAGCCATGAGGAATGAAGGAACATTTAGCCTCTGATCCTCCTTAATTTTAGCAATCATGGCACCACTTTTTTTTGAGTTAAGTTTGATGCCATACTGCACACCATAACAGAGTCTGAGCGGTCGCTGTAAGCCAGCGCTATAAGGAGACAGGATGACTAAGTTATCAGCATATCAGATGGTTAATAAAGCTGTTCCCCTCCACACATCCAGTCTTACATTCCTTTAACTTTTCAGAAAGATCACTCAGACCGAAGAGAACAGGTGATAGTATTGCACCTTGTTGGACCCCATTGGTCAACAGGAAGGGGGCAGGTCTGCTCTTACCCCACCTGGTTTGTATGGTTTGATGCAAATACCAAAAATGCTAAATCCTTACCGAGTATGGGGCGACTCCTTGCTCTTGTAGGTTAGCAAACAATTTACCATGAATAATTCAGTCAAAATCTTTGGGCACATCCAGGAAACACATAAACACTGTAGTGTTATGTTGGCTATACTTTCTAACAATTTCCTTCAGTGCATATATACATAAATCTGTGCTGTGTTTATTTTTAAAAGCAATTATCAGTGGTTATTATGTGTTCTTGAAGCCTTTCCAAGATAATGTTCTAATACCTTGGAAAGGATGCTAGCCAGGGCATTTGGTCTGTTATTTTCTATGCTGGATATTTTACCAGCTTTGTATTCCACTACTGGCACTAATGGGACAGATAACATAGAGTCAGGTGGTATGCCATGCATTAATAATCCAGAGAAACACATAGCAAGTAGAACTGAGATCCTGTGGCTAACATACTTCAGCTGTTCTGCTATTATTTGGTCAGAGCCACATGCTTTGTTCACTGCCAGCCTCTCAGTGGTATAGCACTTCACCATAACTATAATAACTAACAGCATCATTATGAGGAACATCACTAACATGGAAATCATCACTCTTAACACAGTTACAAATGTCCTTATAATGTTTTCTCCACAGTTCAGCAATATTTTCTGACCCAGAAATCCCATCAATACTGGATGGCAAGGGCATCTTGCTGTTATCGCTCATCTTAATTTATTTCCTGAATTCATAAACATGATTCTGCTGAAGCGTTTTGACCATGGAGTTTGCCCTCATGGCCTGCTCATTCCTTTTAATAAAGCAGACAGCATATTTAAATCTAGCGTTCTTGTGTCCGCACTCTGGGCCATGCCTCGCCTTTCCTGATAAAACCCAGTTCTTACAAGCTTCTTTGGCCTCTAAATGGAGTGCAGTTCCATCCAGGCCCCATGTTTTGTTGTTGTATGATTTACTGCCATTTTTATACAATTCACAATTTTATTACACATTTCACATAGATCACTACTGTGTTTTGGTACTTCCACAGAATAGCATCTAGTGGAAAATCAATATTACTTTTGCTCTAATAAGTCTGAATTCTAATATCAGAAGTCATCGTCTGTAAGTATGATATCTGTTGTGGCCAAATCATACAAGAGTTCAGCTTTCTCAGTAAAATCATGTGCATCAGCTGTACATACATGGTGATCCAGCCAACATGTGGTATGCCATGATTCACTGGTATATTTGTGGCTCTCTGTCAAAAACAACACTTCACTGGAAAGGAGCAGCTCATTATCTTGATCAACTAGGGAGTTATTATCTGAAATGTCAGTGTTTATATCACTCACAACAAATACACATATATATGGACATTCTCTAATAAAAGAACCTATAAAAGCTACCGTACTAGGAAATATATCTTTTTAACATTGTAATATAGAATTTTAATTGCTATAAACCAGTCCACATCTAGCCTAATTACACAGATCAGTGGATCATATTTCTTTGCCAAATAATAGCCCCCCTCCAGGTCCTCTGCCACACACTATTCCCATCATTAAATCTGTGGTGGACTCCCTTGCCCCATGGAAATCACTGTTAAAAGAATGAAGTTCATCTAAGTCTTGTTTAACTGATAAAAACTCTATGCACTTTTGTCCCCCGTGCTCTGTCCTATGTGCATAGTCATGCAAGTTACATATATGGCAAGACTCTAACAGTCAAGAATCATGATCAGATTTACATTGCAGCAGATGCTCCAGCCTCAGGCACACACACATTCCCTGCAGCAACAAGTGTTTTTCCATCCACTATCATAGAAATGCTTTACTGAAGTCCCTCCTGGCCCAAACAGTGGCTCATACATCTCACTCACTGCAGTGCACTCTGGGGTTCTTTTCAAGGAACTGAGCCGACTTTGAGCGGTGTCTATCTTTTGACAAGTTACATCAGGGCAGAGCTTGTCTTTCAGGTAATTAGCCTGTGTCTCTGAGTCTAAGTCAGGCGAGAATTTTGTTGCCAAAACACTCACCAGCTTAGTTAGTATACCTTGTATGTTTCCCCCAATGCTAGTTCCAACAATGCCAACTAATGTTTTCTTGACTTGTTGATGACCAAAGAATTTCTTTCCTCCATGTGGTCTGGTTTACTGATCATCAGTCAAAAATGTGTATAATGTAATATTTTTATTATAGTATTTCTATTCCTGACACTGTTTTTGGCACGTGTTTATGATGAACTATTGAATAGGTTGCCATGAAATTTGGTACAGTTATTCATGGCCCCAGAGGAAAACGCCCAATGACTTTGGTGACGCCCTGTTTTTTTTGCTCTAGTTCCACCATGTGGTTCACATTTGTGGTACTGTGGTAATAACTTCTGAATCCCTTCACTTTTTATCTTGTGTCATCCATCCATTAGTGAGATGACTGTTATGCTTCTTGACTCCAGCATAACAGATTGGCATTACTAAAAGCTGTAGTATCCCTGTTTGTTGGATTTAACAGGTTGCCATTACCAAACTTGTATTATCAAATTGTTATGCAACTGTGCTTCTATAACTAACATATTTGTAAAATACTGTTTTTTTTTTTTAAGCATATTACCCTTAACCCTAAACAATAAATGTGTATTTCTTACTTATGTGTGTGTTACTACACTTACTACAGACTGAATGTCTCTTGTAAAGAGCACGTCTTTTCTTACTAGCTTGTACACTCGTCCCAAAATGCTGAGAGTTTCATCCACATGAATCACTGGTCAGTGCTGTAATGCAAATCCATTTGAAATCCATTTTTTCCAAATTTTGCATTCAAGAAATAATGTGTCTGCTTCTTCAAGCACCTTCTCCTTCATCAGCGGCACTCAGAGAGAGCAGAGCAGACTATAAGTGTCATTATTCAAGAAATGAGAGCGTCTGGCCTTTTCTGACCTGCACACATCACATACCTGTCAATTTCACACTGTGACATCAATATAAAGTCAATGATTTCTACTGTTTTAAATGCACAGGGGAATAAAATGTGTTGAACAGACTTCAAAGAGCTGATTTCACATAGATTTTTAAAAATGCAACAAGTCCCCCTATCTGCAATCTGTCTATCTGCCCGCAGGCTTCTGGATCACAAAACTACAGTGACATGAAAACTTCACTGATGTCAGATAAAGCTGTGATGTTGTGATATGGCTGAAGACTTTCAGTGGTCCAGCTTACAGTTTAGCCAAGCAGCCGTCTGCTTTTACAGGTTGGTCCTTTCTAACATGCTTCATGAACACTGTCCAAGGTGCTGATCCTGCTCGCACAACGGTCTGGGAGATGTTTTACTGATTAGCAGGATTCCCGCTGTACTCAGATATGTTGGAGTCCTGACGGCCATCAAAATAGCATCATTGCTATTTTATGAAATTTTGCTCTCGAGTCCCTGCAATTCATTCATCATTTAATTGGTTTATCACATTCAGAACTCTGATCTCATTCAAACAACAATACAATGTGATGTAATTCATATTAATTCATACAATTTGGAATCTGGAGAAGGCCAACAAAAATAGCAGCATCTTTGAGTACATTGCTCTTTCACTTATGTGGCAAAAAGGTTCATTGTTCATGGATATCCACAGCAATTCTGTGGATGCAAATCCATTTATTAAGCAAGTCTTGATTCAGAATTAGAGATTGGTGGTATTCCATCTGTTATGTTGGCCATGAATACAGTGTTTTGGAATCTCTGAAAAAAAAAAGTCAAAGGGAAACTACTAGAAAACTAGGAGATTCAGCCCCCCTCCCCACCCCAATCATTTCTGCACTGTACCTCAGAGCTTTGTTGTAAAGGTTAGTCGCCCTGGATACAGAAGGCATCCAGCTTCTTCTCACAGATTCGCCATATAAACAGTGTTTAGTTAAGATGTTGTTGTCTTTTGCATTCAGCATCAGCTAATTGTTTCCATAACGCCAAGAGCAATAGCTGTTTTCAACATTCACTGTCTGCCGCTATGCTGCAGTCTCAATCTGATACGAACACTTGTTCCTCTGCAATAATCTTGAGAGGTGTGTTGCATCAAATGACTTCACTTCCATATGGCTATTATGGATACCGAGATATTTTCAGACATTCTTGTGTGGCTCGACAGAAGCTCTTTGTAATCAAATGCTGGAGCCTGAGGCGGAAGGAGGGGGAGGCGAATCAAAACAGCTCCAGTTCCCAATCATTTCAGCCCTCATTGAGAGCAGATATTGACATGCAATGATGTGTGTGTCAATTTGACCAGAGCTCCATCTCCCATGGCCAGACCAGGAGGCACCCACGGTGAGAGAAGCTAGAATGGAAAGAGAGCTTTGGATAAGGAGTGGAAGATGGGAGGGGGGTTTAGAGATGGATCAGGATACAGAGAGAAATGCAGCGGCAGGGAAACGGATGAGTACATAGATATAGAGAAAATGAAACTATGCAAGATATGAATGGAAAAACTGAAGGAGAAAAAAAGAAAATGTGTTTGAGTAACTGAATGGGTGAGGCTGGGAGAGATAGAGGGGGGGAGATAGCTGGGATGAGATGAGATGAGTCTGTCTGGGCTAGGAGAGATGGATTATTGTGTCTCCTGCTACCTGTGTGGGGGTCAGTGTTAAACTGCCGGGGCCAGATAAGGGCTTGGCAGTAGCTTGAGTGTGGGCAAGCGCGGACTGGTTACCTCATTGATTTAGCTGGAAGTGAGCACAGAGCAATCACCACAGTTCAGACATGTACAGCTGTTCATCAATGTGTCAGGGCCTACGGGGCCATCCCTGTGACCACATCAGACACTGGGGGGACACCATAGAGCGAAACATGGAGCATGATGTAAATATTTTTAAGTGGGGATGCACATGAGAAATGGAATCTGTCGTCCAAAGACCCCTTCAAGCATTGGTTTTCTGGATTAGGTGCTCATAACACATTTTTAGGCTTTTACATTTCTTTACAAATATTTATGCTCTAAACTGTGTAGCTTTTGCTCTTCAAAGCTACGGAAGCCCGTGCATGAAGTCAAAATTATGAGATACTTGTGAGTCAAAATCATTCAACAGTGAGTCAGAAATGCTAATGATTACTGCGAATTAATATTCTCTTCTTCTGTTTTTTTTTTGTAATTAGATTATCAATTTTTTTTTTTTAATGTTAGTTTGATACCACTGACTGAATACATGCCTCTTTGCATCCATATAATTTGACCTGTGGGTATTTTTTTAGGTCAGAAAATTTGGACAGCTTTACCCTCCATGCCATTACAACCACAGTAACAGGGTGAAACACCAATGGCAACAATAAATGATGTAATGGTACAAAACAAAGGTGCATATTGAATGGTGGCTTTTTGTCCTCGGACAGGGCCAGGCTAGCTGTTTCCCCATTTCCAGTCTTTCTGTCAAACCATTCCTTTAAATTTTGACTTTGCACATCAAAAATTCGAACTGATTTTTATGCAGTATCTCATAATGTAGGCCCACTACGAGTTTTTATTTCACGCTTTATCTCAGTTTAATCAAACCCAAAAGAAATGAAAATGCAAAATTGCTCCGACACACAAAACTGTGCATGTACAGACAGTAAACACATAAAAAACACAAGGCTGTGCTCACCAGGGAGAAGTCTTTTATTACTTGTTCTTCTTGTTCTGGGCCCAGTGCTGTTCTGACATTTGTTTTGAGCGTGGTGGTGTGGGGAGGTGGATGCTGGAAGAGGAACGGTCCAGGGTAGGATGTCTATAATTACATATTGATTTCTCTGGGCCCGCTGTTCAGCCAGCGCTGTGAATGTGTGGAATAAATCACTTGGCCTCTATGATAGCTAAGTATTTATTCTTTTTAATTCTGTTTATGGTGATCTTGATTCATGCCCTTTAACCCTGGCCACGCCTCAGTGCTGCTGCCTCCTTCATGTCAGAGGGAGGTCAGGTACATGACTGTGTGCACGCACCAATGTGAGCATTCAGCAGGGAGAGCGCATCACGTCCCAGTGAAAATGAAGGCCCTTAGAATAAAGGACATTTTACAGTTACTGATCCTTATCCCAGTCTGGGAGACTATTTGTAGAGGCTTTTCTCTCTTAACTGTGTTTAGTCAAACAGAGTCATCTTCAAAGTGGCAGTTCTCCACAGAAAAGAAATTAAAAAAATAAAAAGAATCACACGGAAAAGATTTTCAAGGATAAAATAGGAAATAAGAAGAGAGATAGACACACAAGCAGCAAGCATCACTGACCCGTTAGACAAGGATTAATACTCAGCACACTACAAACATATAAAAATGTGTGCTGACGACTGTGAGTTTCCTCATGTTTGCTGTCTCTCATGACTGCATTTCGGTGTTTTCGAAATAATGCAAAGAGTATTCATGTTGATGATATTTCAGACACAGCAGATTCAATTTTGATCAACTGGAGTACTTTGAACATGATGCATCTTACAGTTTGATTGAAATTACACCATAATATATTTCAGGTAGACATAAGGTTCTGTATTTGTTGCTGATTGACTCAGATGTTGGGCCTGCATCACTGGTTGCAGAAGACATTTTTACTGCTCCCTTGTTATTAAAGGAAGAAAAGAAGAAGACTGAAATGAACTCTATTGATCCCTGAGGGCGAATTTAGTTATTACTGCAGCAAGAAAATGATATAGATAAAATACAGTATATACACTGTATTTACTGATCATATTAAAGATTAACGATACGTCGCCTTTAAAGGATTTCCAGCTAAAGTAACAATTTACAGATTCAGCAGCTGATATTTCACAGTGAACTGCAGCAGCGTGCAGATGTGTGTCTTAGAAGCTTTTCTGCTGTGAAGACAGCCGTGCAGGGTCGTGAGGGATGAGGTGAAGGTGGACAATGCTTCTTTGGCTTTTTGTCTGATTTCAAATTGACAATTTCATTTTCGCTCACTCCCTCTAAACTCAAAGGCCACGGTTCGCTGCCATGAGCCTGCGCAGGGAGCAGAGCACTAAGCAAATGACAGTGCAGGGTGTGCGTTCGTACTTAGACTTATTTCATTGCATAGAAAAATAAGTCTAGGCACAATTGATGTGCTTTTTATATGTTTAATTGTATTTTTTAAAGCTGCACTAATCAATATTTATTTTTAGATTAAAAATGATGTGAAAGGTTTTGCCCACAGTCTTAGGAGACATATTACCCAACTCTGTAGTTCCTCTCAGCTCTACACAATGTTTTAGTGTCTTTCAGCTCATTTTGCTTCAGAGTAACTTTACTTCACTGCTCTCATCAACCTTCTTTCCAGCCACAACAGGCAGCTGCCTTCAGAGAAAAAGCTATCTTATGCCCACAGTATGCTACCAGCCGTGCACCAAACAGCTGATAGGCGAAGTTTGCAACTAGCTGCTGAACATCATGGAGCATTTGGGAGCTAAATCCAGATATTTCCCTCAGAGCTTGATGGAGACCAAAACAAAGCTAAAAGGAGACTCACTATTGGACTTTGGTCAGGGAATATACACACATTTCCAAGGATTTTGCCAACAAGGTGGGAAAACTAAAACTGGACTCGAATGAAAGTATGGTATCTTATGATGTTACCTCACTCTTCACATGCATTCACAAGACTGTAAGGAAACGACTGCTACAGGACAGCGCTCTCTCCAAGAGAATCAACCTCATCCCAGATCACATGCGTGCCCTGCTAGACCTCTGCCTGACAACCACCTATTTCTAGTACAACCAGGGTTTCTACAGACAGAGGCATGGCTGTGGCACGGGGTCACCACTCTCTCCTACAGTGGCCAATCTCTGTATGAAAGAAGTGCAGACCCCTGATCTCCTTCAGAGGATTTCCACTGGTTTGGGTACGTGGAGGACACCTGGGTCAAAATTAGAACACAGGAAGTGGAAGCTTTCACGGATCACATCAATGCAGTGGACAGCAGCATCAAGTTCACTCAGGAGGATGTCAAAGGAGACAGCCTGGCCTTTTTGGATTGCGCCGTGCACATCAAAGATGCCAGGAGCCTCAACATTGAAGTACACAGAAAACCCACGCACACAGATCAATATTTGCTCTTTGATTCTCACCACCCTGTGGAGCACAAGGTAGGGGTAATCAGAACCCTTCAACATCGAGCTCAGAACATGACTACAAGGACTGAAGGCAACGATAAGGAGCAGAAACACATCAGGGAAGCACTCAGAACGTGTGGATACCCAAACTGAGCCTTCATCAAAACTGCAAAAAGACACAGAACACAAACAGGAGAAAAGGACCATAAACGGAACAACAGTGTCATCCCTTACACTGCAGGAGAATCTGAAAAACTCAGGAGGATTTTCAATAAACACAGCATCCCTGTTCACTTTAAGCCCAGTAACACCCTGAGACAGACAGACCGACAGACAGACAGACAGACAGGTAGACAGACAGACAGACAGACAGACAGGGTAATGCAGCGAGGAATGCACAGACTTGCACATTGGGGAAAACAAAGTAACCGCTTCACTTGCACATGGCACAACACAGAAGAGCCACCACCTCAGGTCAAGACTCAGCGGTCCACCTTCATCTCAAGGACAAGGGACATTCATTTGAGGACCATAATGTACTTATTTTGACCAGGGAACACTGATGGTTTGAAAGAGGAGTGAAAGAAGCCATCCATGTCAAACTGGAAAGACCATCACTGAACACAGGAGGTGACACCACTTACAATGCAGCCCTGAGATTTCTCCCCAGGCAGCTTAAGAGCCAGCCACACCAGGACTCACATGACCCTGTTGAGTCACATGACGGGCAGGCGGGTCAACGACCCCCCCATTCTCACCCATCAACACCTATTGAGCCATCAACACCATGACTCATGTGACCCTAACAACTCGTCTGATGCTGGGCGGAGCTATAATCCTGCAAGAGGACAATGACCTCATCTGGCCGACAATGATCAATTAATGTGGGTTTAACCTTTACGTATTCATATTTATGGTTTCTTTGAAAGTCATGCTAATATAAGAGCATTTATGTTTTCTCATTGTCAGTCAGGTGAAATGGTTGAATCCCGATCCATTTGCACATTATCCCAGGACATTTTATATTCGAAGAGTGTCTCGATTTTTATTTTTAAGGTAAAAAGCGTTAATATTTTAAATTGTTTAAGTTTGATTTCATTTGGCTCTGTGTTTTTATGCAGATCTCCCCCTCAGTCTCCACATTGAGCAGTTATCAGCGCCAATGAGAGCAGTGAATTTACGGTTCATCTCTTACCACATATGCTGTGAAGGGGAGCATCTAAACACAGAGATATTACAGTATTGACAGAAAACCACATGGAACTACCAACTTGTCACTGCGACATGCCGCCATTATTCCTTTTTTTCTGACAGCTTAGGCTGCACTCTGGGCAAGGCTCTGTCATTTTTTCAGCACCTGAATTTGATCAAGATGGAAGCACAATGAGAGGCACCATTAATGTGATTTATAGTTGCCATCAGGGTTGCTGTGGTAACCCAACTTTCAATACTCTCACCTCTGCAAAAGCAGTTTGGATCCCTATTGCTTGGCCACTAATGCACATCGATGTCTGAGCACATACAGTACATATGTGGAAATACACAGAGACCATTAACTCTCTCTCTCACGCGTGCACACACAGACACACACACGCCCAGTGAAAGCAGCACAGTTCTCCCAAGGCCAAGGAGCTTGTGTAACACACTTCATTTGGCACATTCATCGTGCAGCTTGAGCTAAAAGCATTGCACTCAAATATGAACTGAATTCATTTGCACTAAAATAAGAGAACAAAAACAATTCAATAACCCACTGAAACGACACTCGTCTGCGTCTACTGCGGCTCAGTGGCTGCACGAGCAGAATGAGTTATTGGCTGGAAAAAAAGAAGCCGACAAATCCAATCCACCAGAGCTGTCATTGTGCCTGATGAGTATAATGCCACCTCAGCTCATCCCTCAAACTCTCACTCGCTGTTTCTCTGGCAGAGCCACAACAGCTCATTGCCGTTTTGCTCCTGTTGTGACCCATCAAAGTCAAGGGGAGGTTTCAGTCATGTCTGGCTGTTTTCATCTCGTACGTTTCCGCCAAGGCGAGGTTTAGCAGCCGCCCCCGTTGGCGTTTATCAACTGCATCACCGCAACATAGTGCAGTCAAGAGCCCAACGAATTACACATGACGAATAGAGAGATCCAAAGTGGATCGAATGTGTAATCTGGTGGAGGGGGGTTGAAAGCTGACTTTGAGTGTCTCAGTGAGAAATGAAAGACTATCACCTTTTATGACAGATATCCTGTCAGAGAGAAGGCAGAGCTGCCAGCTGCTTAGAGGCATTACATGTTCCATCTAAACTGATGGCTGATCGACATCACAGTAAACAAAAGGACTTTCCTCCAGCAAAGTTGCTCTCAGCGCCTGTCACACGTCTATTTTTATGAATCCTTGAATATGTTCTGATAAACAAAAAAAAAAATAAAAAAAAAATGTCAGCACAAAAAACAGAACTGAGACAACTTTTACATGTTTGGAAAAAGTTTATCCCACCATCAGCAGAGGTTGCATAAACCCCAAGAAATCCAATTAAAACTGCTGCAAAACTCTATTACAGTTTATTGTTACTTAAAGCAGCAGCTACTTGAACATGAACTCATCCGTGACCTCCTGCCTGCAGTTGCAATGGTCATCTTATATAGCTCGTTTTATGCAGCAGAGCAGTGATGTGTAATTGCACTGCAGTGCTGCTAACCTCAGTAATGTTGTCTGAAGTTATGAAACATGACCATTTGGTTTCACTTCATTTATTCAAACTGACTTTGTGTTCATGTTAGCTTAGGGAGATGGCTGGGTGGGTGGATGTGTGTGTGTGTGTGGGGGGTAATTAGCCTCTAAAAAAAAAGGTAAAAGAAAAGTAAAGTATAAAAGTGGTCTTAAACTATAACACAATAACCAGAAATATGTTGATTTAACTTTTGTTGTTTCTGTAAGTGGACTTGTGGCAGTTTTTGGAGGCCATTTTTCTGTCACTAGTTTTCATGGGTGTACTCAGTAGCCATGTAGGATGAAGTCCCCATTATCAATCTTGCCTACTAAGCTCTAATTGTGTCTCCAGCCAAGGGAAAGAGTCTTGTATGACCACAACACCATGAATTGCTGGACAAATCAGACATGTGGCTGGTGATTCAACGGTGTGGAACCAGGCTAAATCAGAGCTGGATACATTCTGAGAAACAAGTTGGTGATCAGCATGCGATGGCAGCCGCAGCAGGTTCCAGTCATGTTTTTTGAGTTTGGCAGGGAGGCAATCTTTTTTTGTCAATAAGATAATAAATTGCACCATTACATATTCATATCCAAGCTGCCATGTGTTTATGATTTGACCAATACAATATATCAACTGGAGAGCTTTAGACATCTTGAGTATAGAGCTCCAGTAAGCATGTTTTTTTTTTGTAATTTGCAGGTCAAAAAAGTCTACACATCTAGACTGAAATTTCAATTAGGTTAAATGTTTTTAATGACCATATTTAAAGCAAGGTTGGTCTTAATTATAGGCTGGCATGTAGTCAGTAAAGATGGTTGAAAGAATGTTTGTACGGAACTTATGCATAAAAAAAACCATAACAAAATTGAGCCCAGGTAGACAACTAGACATTGTTTGAAGTGCAGATCAGCAAATCTGTGCACAGGGCTGGTCTGCATCACTCAGCTTGAAAAGTTTTTTTTTTTTTTTTTTTTAAATTAATGCTCTTGACTCTCAGGAAATAAATTGTTTTCAGGGGAGATGTATATAAACCAGTACAGATGATAATTGGAAAGTTATTGCTAAAAAGTGCATAGAATCTAGCTTTAATGTGTAGTGCAGTTTACAGTCGATACTGTACAATAACACTTTCAGCTCTGTAAACCGGATTATAAAAGCTCTACTTTAGCTTACAGAGATCTGGAATGTTTTTCAGAATGTGTACTTCAAGGTGAAATATCAGTGCATCCTGCACACAGAGATAAAATGAAGCCTTTAGAACATGACTTGAGACCATTCAAATGGTAGAAAATGAAATTCACCAATATTTACTATTTACTAATCTAATTAGATATGCTGAGTTGACCACAGCATGCCAGGTTTAGCAGGCTATTGAGGTTTTGGGGTAATGAAACACCCAAAACATCAACTCCAGTGTGGTTTTAAAGGGTGGAGGGCTGATGGTTTAATATTCCTGTAGCAACATTGTGTCTGCCGAGTGATCCATATTATTTAAATGAGTCAACGCTAATGTGAAGATTATTCACTGACACAAGCCCCATGGGCAAACCTGACCTGTCATCACTCTCTCTCTGCTCTCTGAAGTACGGTCCATCCATCTCACCTCACCCCTCTCTGTCTCTCCCTCCAACCCTATCTTGTCTCATATCTTGTCCAGAAGTCTGGCTGTGGCTTGTTTTTCACCGTCAGCTTTGGTAGCTTTTGTACCTTTAGCCTTTGGAATAAAGACAGTGGATACGCTGTGCAAAAATACATAAAACTGAAGTCAATATTAAAAGAAAATGGAAATACAGCTTTTATTTTTTTCCATGAGTGGCATCTGACAGCTGTGGGTGTTGACTGGTGGCTGTCACCTCTGGCACCTCTCTTTCTTTGGCCTCTTTCCATATTGGCTTCCTGAACTTTTGTTTTTGCCAGCAAAGTAATTTCACCTCAGCCTACAACTTTATTTACATCTCCCCCAATTCCCTCAGCAATAAAGGCCACAGCCCAAGGCGACGGCAAGGACGTACGTTTGCACGCGGCCTCGCTCTACACGTGCGTGTGTTTATGCACACCTGTGTGCAGAATATATGTGTTTGAATTCCAAAAAAGTCTGCACGCGCACACACACACACACACACACACACACACACACACACACACTGACCGTGATGTTGAGCAGTGCAGAAATGTCTAAAAGGGTGATTTAGCACATGCAGAAAAATTGGAAGCGTGCAAAATAAACTCCGCCCTCCGCAGACCCTTAGCCGCTCAGTCTGTCTCATGTCCCTCAACCTCAGCTCTAGGTCAACGCCTCCCTGAAGCCCTATCAGAACTTTACAATTAGTTGATTGAACCTGCCTCCAGTGAGCCATCTGCCTGGGCACACGGTGGAACTGATGTCCTCACCTGCCAGAGGCAATTAACTCTAAATACGACTCTCCCCGCTCATGCACCGCAATCCTCCTCCCAGCTGAGTATAATAAGGTTGAACTACATTGAAGTTGAAGAGGGGGCGGGAAGCCTGCTCATGGGCCCCAGAGGGTGATGGGTAATTACTTCCGTCAGATTTATACTGGCAGTCATGCGGAATGGTGGACGACTGTCTTCGACCCTAGTAGGCAGAGGAAGCGGCAGAGGTTTTCGGCCGCCTTGGGTCAACTTGGATGGGGGGTCAGGATCGAGAGAGAAGGGGGAGGGAGGGAAGGCAGCTGGTGGCGTGAAGGGAAGGTTAGGTGATTAATTGGAGGAGCAGCTCAGGGTCAGCCTCCATTGTTGGGGTGATGGGTCAAATGAGTACGGCATTGATGGCGTTACCTGATGCATGGCTCACCCCTGTCCTCGGCTATGGCTGAAAGATAAAGTTGTTACTCAGAGCAACGAAAGAGACAGAAGAGAAGAGAAAGAGATGAGGACACCGGAAAAACAAAGATTCTGTGGATTTGGAGTCCCTGTCTCTCCACTGACATTTCAATTAAATTGCCATCACAAGTGCCAAGAGTATTGTTGACTTCATATCTTGTTCAGATTTTTCGTTTCACCCTGAAGGATTTGAATTACTTTGGAAAGTGTAGCAAATGTCCCCAACTAAAGCAGGAGAGGATAGAAGTGCCAGAAACAGTCTCGACTTTTACTGATGGTAAAAAGATGTCCGCTGTTAGAAAAGAGCCCGCACAAAGAAAGACAGCTCGGGTGACTGTCCATTCACAAGAAACATCTAAAATAAAAATTAAGGTAATTCCCCTTCACCATTCTACATCGAGACACTGACATCCTTAGTTTTTTTTTTTATCTTCTACAAAATTCCTCTGGGTTTCTATGATGTGAATGTCACTGCAGCTCCGCTCTCCTGCTAAGCCATTAAAGCCGGCCTGGAACATGACAGATCTTTGAAGCCGCACCCCCACTCTTCCCAGCGATGTTCCTCTCCTCCCAGCCCAAAGTGACGAGCTCTAAGAGCTGTGCAATGTTACAGCACCGTATTTCAAACCAATCGTGGCAACAATGTTGACAGTGGTCTATTTTTTTCCCCCTTTATTTTTCCCCTCTTTGTCCTGCATCTCTCTTTCTATTATTCATCATTCGTCATTTTATATGGTGTTGTATACCCCTGATGTCCTTGAAGAAAACAGTGAAGATCTACAGAATGCTAAGAGGCACATTGCCGTATCACTGATAGCTACCGAGAGCTATCAATCTTTGAAACAGATGGCCTGTCCTCGACATGTCTACTACACTGCATAGAGGTGACCTTTCGAAGATAATGCACGTTTAAGATGATGGTATGTGCTTAATTCACTTTACAAATCACTTTTTTAAGAAATGGAAATTCGACATATCTGGAGTACTTTAGTTTTGATAATCACTGTTACTGTAGATAATTAACATTATTTCATGTATTTTCATGCCCTATTTTCAATGGGAGCTAATGAAAGCTCGGATGAAATGTAAAATAAATGATTAGGCTTTAACCAGCTGCCCATTGTTCCACCACCACGTCCCGCTTATCAACAGCTCCATGTTGGCTTTCACGGCACAAGAAAGAGCGGCCATGTCAATCCTCATTAATTCTCCCAGTGAATTAGAGGCAAAGTAGATGATAGGAAATTAATGTCTGCAAGGAGATACTTAAATTATTCAGCAGTAACAGGATTACGATGAAAGATCACTAGCTTCTTTCTCTCCATCCTCATCCATTCTTCCTCCCCCTCTTCCTTTCCATACTTTCACCCTCTTTGCTTTTCTTTCTGTGAGATGGCAGCCATTGCCTGGGACATGTGCATATTTTAAACCCTGCCTAATACTTGTGTTATCCCTATTGTTGGTGATGGGGTGACGCTCACATAATCTGACCATGCATTATGCGAGAATACTTTTGTTTTATTCATTCATCTTCATCTTTTAATCCTTTTTAAAAAATCAAGCACATTTGATTTAATGTGTTTAGTGTTTCCTCTGTCAAGGGGATTATGTGTTCAGTCCTGTTTGACATATCTAAAAAAGAGAGCAGCATTCGTGAAATGTGGTGGAGTATGCTGTTGGCCATGGGACAAATGTTCAGTTTTTGGTGCAGATCTGGATTCATGTGCTGATCCAGAGTATGTCTCGGATGGTAAAGATACTATATGTTTGTTGTTTGTGATCCTGTATCCCATGACTACAATTATTAGTTACCAGACAACTCTAGGAAGTCACTGCCAAGAAGTAATCTGGCCCATAACCCCCCCATATTTTGACATTTGGACAGAGCCTGGCTATTTGTTCCCTCCTGTTTCCAATCTTTATGCTAAGCTAAGATAATCAACTCCTGGATATGGCATCATATTCAGTGGACACATGTATCAATCTTCTCATTGATCTTTTGGCAAGAAGGTGAATAAGCACATTTCTCAAAATATCAAACTATTGCTTTGAAAAAATCATTAAAAAATGATCACAGCATGCACTCTGCTTGCTAAATAATCTGTCTATTTTAAAATATAGATCAGTTTGCAGCATTGGGTTTGGGTTAATGCTGTCCAGTCAGTTTCTTTGTAGGTTTGATGAGTGTCCATTCTCAGGTCAAGAAACTAAGCAAAGAATTAATCTCCAAGAGCCAAGCAATTTCTGTATAAAGGGTTGTCACAGAAAAACATTTGTGATTGACAGTATTTTGTGACTACAACCAAAAACCTACAACATATCATATATTTTGTAAAAAAGACTGGAAAAAAAAAGAACAGCAGGCTGCAACCTTAGACAATGAGACAGACAGCGGGGCTGTGGAGGCATGTGAGGATGTTACACAACCATGTCAACAAAGTATATTCTGTGTGTTGCAGTGAATGCAGCCATGTACAGCTTTTACTTGAATCTATAGACATGGAACAGCAAAGGTTATTGTATCTTAACTAGAACTAAGGTTGAAAAGGAATAAACAAGACTTTCTGCCACACAACAACCACAATAAATTGAAACTGAAAGAGAAACACAGTGACTGGACTGAGAGAGTGAATAAATACATTAGTCCCTTTAAAATGAAGACTAGGATGCATTAAAACATTTACTGTTTTGTGACCACTGGCTGTGTAGGTCTGTGCTGTATACAGACAATGACACCAACAAGATAAGTAATAAGGTAGTTTATCAGGTAGTTGTTGCTGTAGAGACACCTGCATCTGTTCTGCACCCTGTGCAGGCTTGAAAACTGGCTGTATAGAGTTTGTACTTTCTTCTAAGCTGACTGTCACTTTAAACTATCAAAGGGGCTTTTCATGTAAGAATCTTCGTGTCCTCTCACCCACAGGGGTGTCTGAGACATATTCTATATTTAACGCCCTTACCTTGAAACTTTAAAATGCTTCTTTTTATGCAGGAGTTTTGTTATTGTTGGCTGCATATTACCATAGGTTATCTGTTATGATTTACTCTAAAGACACTGGACCCAAATGCTGGACTCAGACACAGAGACAAGAGTAAGAGTTAAACAACAATTTAATGAATGTTCACAAAATGTACGAAAGAGTCCACATGATCCAACACTGTTGCAGGTCCAAATCCAGATTTACTCATGACAGACAAACTTGCAGGGTGCAGCTCGAGCAGATGGAGGCACATAAAAAGACACAAGTCAGGACAGCAGGCAAGCAGACAGAAGAACACGAGCAAAAACACAAAAGACAGGACTGGGAGTCTCAGTTGTCCCCAGGTGGATTAACAGACAGTTCGACAAATACTGGATGCAGAGTCGGTGCGTAAATACTGGGGCAGCAGGTGGGTCTTGATTGCATGATCAGCAGCAGGTGTGATAAAGAGGGGGCGGGGCAAGCAGAGTGAGAACCTGCCAGCCACGCCCTGCAGGTGCGCACACACACACACACACACACACACACACACACACACACACACACACACACACACACACACACACACAGAGTCCCAGACAGGATGAGAGACAGACAGGGGGACACAGGGGAAGGGAAGCAAAACACAAAAGGAAAAGGAGGGAGAACTGCCAACCCCAAAATTATCCATTACTTCAGTTGATAAATGCATAGAACAGACGTTGGAGCATTGAAGTTTGGAGTTTTCACTATTAGCTGGAACAAAATGCTTTTTATAACACAGTATATTAACATGAATATATAGTCTGGTATCGAAGATTTAAACGGCCAGAATTTCGATTTAACAATTCAAAAAACAACAACAAAAACAGATTTTAGAACACATTTTAATGCCAGCTCTAAATGGTGTGTTAATGTTCAATTAAGGAGGATTCTGTACGACAGTCATTTTTTGCAAAATTGTGTTTTCGACAGACAAGGGAAGGGAAAAAGGAACATTTGAGCAAACCAGTGAGTCTCATTGAGGAGGCAACACAGACAGGCTGTGAAAATCTGAAATGAAAGGCTGCCATTTTTTTATGATCTTTACATCCTCTAAGTGCATATTTAGAGCAAAGTGTTTGCCATGATGCTTAAACTCTGAACCTGAGCGTAGCCCCGCTACTTGGCGTCCCATCCCAAAATGTGGCAATTTAATTGGGCCTGATGGGCGAATTTGGCAGCAGTATATGGTGCCTGTTAGAACATGAAGCAAGGCTTTTCATTAATATTTTGCAAACATTTAACAAGCACACAGTACTCCCAGTCCACTAAGCAGCTCTTTTTGAATGAATTACCAATATTTTTTGTTTCACGTTATAATTACTACTGCCCAGAGTGAATTCTGGTCGAGGATAAGTGCAGAAATGAGAGGCAAACAGATTCTTTACAATCAAAAGCTCTTGATTTGCAGTATGTGGTTTACATACCTGTAACTACAAGGAGAAACATGAAAACTCAAGCATGCTATTGGTTATGAAGGCATGTTACATTGCACTTAAAGTGCGCCTTGCTATTACACAGTCTGGAAGAAAGGAGTCTTAAATGCACCACAGCTGCTTCTGCAGACTGAAGCATGAATTTGTAAAAGGTAGCAACAGAGCGTTGCTCTGTCCTCAGCTGGCACTGCAGGATGTCTTCAGAGGAGTAACCTGAGGCCAGGGATGTACAATGACTGTGCACTAATTATCAACTACTTCAGTTAATGGACAATTAATTATTCATCTGTGATGGGTTATAGATACATGACACCAATACGGAACAAATGGGTCTAACCCCCAGTTCTTGATTGGATAAGTAGAACAGTGCTCAGGCTGATGTTTGCTGAAGGAGTTGATCATATTCAGCTTTTGCCTAATTTATACTACCAAGGTACATATTTACTTTTCCCTAAGCGTACCCCCCACCAATAATTAAACGTGAGTTTGAGTAATAGCACTTCCATACAGAGTGTGGATTTGATGTGAATAACTGGGAGAACAAAAACAAAAGGTTCTCCTAATGTCAGGGAGCCTGAGGACAGGGTAAATGTGAGGCATTTGATGAATTAGCTCTTTAATCTAAAAAAGAAAGAAAGAAAGGAAGAAAGAAAAAGGCAAGGGGAACAAAAGGATACAGAGCTGTTGATTTTTTTCATTGTTTGTCCTGAGGTCAGAGAAGGGGGGGGGGGGGGGGGGGGGGCAGAGCGGATGTACATAGGAGGAGTAATTAGAGACTAAGAGCAAGGAATCTTTTACAGTACAGTGAACAAGCATCAAATCATCTCCTCGCCTCAGAGATATCCTGTTTTATTCAACGGTTTTCCTGTTTGTTAACTGGGCTCTGCAGAGTGACCTGCAAATAATGGAAGAAGTTGTAAAGGCTGCTGATGGTAAAAGGCGAGACTTTCCGACTGCCAGCCAGCCGGCAAAGTTTCATGTCACCAAGTGAAAAAGCAGCTGGGTGGGAGAGGAGCCGCACTGGCACAGTGAAATAATTCATCCACTGCATCAAACTGCAAGGTAGAGTTGTTTACCTTGATGACATGTTGGAGGTGTGTTCATCAGGAACCGCAGTAAGGAAACTATCACAGGTATCACCTGCTGCCACAACAGAGGGGCTCAGCTGCTGTCCCCTGCTGTGAGGCAGCAGTGGAAATGTCATCGTGGCTTGGTTTGGCATGATGCTGCTACAGACCGCCCATGGAAACGTGTTCGGCTGCATGATAACGTTTTATGTACAGCAAATCATTAGCAGGGAATCATTATCAGGTCCTTATGAAAATATTCAGTTGAGGTATAGGCTTTTTCATAAAGCTGCATTAAGTGACCATTGACATATTATCACCATAGGAAGCTGGGTGAACATGTTTCTGCCTATTTATAAAGTCCAACATTAACTTTCCTTGAAGTCCTTCTGGTCTCCATTAATTGATATATCTGGCTCTTTACCCGGTCAGTGCTCCACTAATATTCACCAGCTAGTCTGTATCTTCGTCTGGACAGGTAGTGTGCACTTGGTTTGTTCGAGTTTTTCCACTGACAACAACTGCCTATTGCATCTGAAAACAACCATATAAGAGCGGTGAGAGAGAACCGAAAGGGTAAAGTTACAGGAAACCAAAATAACGAAGGCTGAAGGACGCTGAAGAGTCAGGTCATAATTATCTGTGGATTTGTCAGCATGAGCGAGTCCTTCACTTCCACACATTTATTCCTTGTTCATGTAAAAATGTGTTTCTTATAGGAGCTTTAAGTAGAAAAGTTCACAAATGTATAATTGGCATATGACGCCATGTAAAGTGTTCTAGTAGACTGATTACTAATAAAACACTGTTCAGAAGGCTAATCAGTGTGTATGGTGGCTGTGATTCAGTTAACTACTTGTGTTTGTCATTTCTGAGACAGTTAATGTGTTTTGGATATCTGTTTGTTCACATCATTCTTATAAGATGGTTATTATCAGAGCACTTTAAAGATGACGCATACAGATAATTAGAATCTATCCAAGTCTATTCTTTTGCACTTCCCTTTCATTACATTTTCTCCTCTCTTTTACTGTAGTCCATGTCACTGCTAACTCACTCTGCTGGCCTGGGGAGGCTGACAACCGGGGGTTGGAGCTCCACAAGGGGTCCAGAGATAAAGCTGAGAGGTCATGGTAAAATTAAAGGAATAAAACAAAAATGTATGTTTCAAATCAAACAAAATATACAATTTTATCTGGGTTTTTTTGGGGGGTTTTTTGTTTGTTTTTTTTTTCGGCTAGACACCTTTATTTCTTCAGCACTGAAAATCGTTCAAATGAAACAACTGGAAATCACGCTTTGGCCAAATTCATAACTCACATCCACGATGAGGCCGTGACCTGTGACGAGGAGTCACAAGTAGACTTGGCTTCTTTTAAAGGGGTCGCGAGGCAAAAAGGTTGGGAACTGCTGATGTGTGTCTGCTCTCAAACACATGGGGTCATCAGATTTTTGATGTTGAGGGATTTCACCAGAAAGGCATGTAAAGGTTCCCACCGAACAACAAGGACATCATTTCTATTCATTCTTTACAATGCTCTGTGCTTTTATATGCGCCTGCAAAAAAACATCACAGCACTTGAAAAAGTGATATGAAAAGGTCACAAATGGCTGCTTATCCATATGCACACATTACACTTTCAGTGCAAATATCACCATCTGAGGCGCTTTTCTTGCATTTTCCCCAGACACTGCGCAGGCAGATGTCTACCCCCTTAAAGAAAAGAGCGAATGAATGCTTTACCGAGCCAACATCTATTTAAAACCAGCAGATTGAGTAAGCCAGATGTCAGATGTGTTTTCATATTAGTCACAGCTCACTGGCAAAGGGGATAAAGTTGGCTACATCAACAGGACATGCTGGCAAGCAGCCAGAGTTGTCCAGGCATATACAGGCGACAGCCCCATCAACTGAATGACAAAGCTAGGTGGCTAAGATAATGTGATCTAATTCATTGACATTCCATTTTCCCACTGAGCCATTCAAAATGCTATCTACATAAAATGGAGCTAACGGATGCCAGACGGGAATATTAAGTGGCCCAGAAATGAAACTCTTTGACAGTGTCACATTCATATTGATGTTAAGCTGCATGTATCGGCCCCAAGTTGGGCTTTATTCTTTGTTAGACACAGGTCTCTGTTGTATGAGGAAGAATAAAACAAAAGAGTATCATGCCTGCTTCAAGCTGAAACCTCAAGCAGTTGTCTTGATTTCTGCCAACACTACATCACATGTATTTTCTGTTCTCGCCCTCTTCAACTTGAAGGCCTTTGAAGAAATCTGACAGGGTATGTTGAGGGAATTACCTGATGCAGACCTAAGGGGTTACATGCTAAACTGTCGAGGCATTTCAGTGAAGGTGTGCAGCTCTCTCTTCGTGTTATTTTTGACACGATCGTGTGCCTGCAGCAACTTGAAAGTGCCCTTTCTGAGAGAATGAAAGCATAGCAAAAACATTTCACAAACTAACATTTGTTGGCAGGCTTTTGATATTATCTGTGCATTCACGGAGTATCGTTGGTTGATGCTGTGAACTGACAGTCCTTTATTTGTTCTGAGGTAAGCTGCTTATACGTACAGCAGGACTATGATCAACAATCAAACAAAGTTAGAATATTCACACTTAAACTCTGCTGTGCGTCCAGGAGTGTGTTTACCCCGTATTACCTCCTGATACCCACAGGGATCATGGAGGAGTCTCCAGCCACAGACCAGGCTAAATAATTAAAATGTTCCATGTTTCAATGGACTCCTGCAGCTCCTTGTGTTTCTATCAGCGGCAGAAGATTCTTCAGTATGTAACCACTCTGTGAGATGGTTATCAAATTACACTTTAATGTGGTATTCCACATGTACTTCCATAAAGCTGGAGACTTGGGAGAGACCGAATGATCAAGACATGCTGACTGTTAGCCCTTAGTGTGGGTCAAGCTCCAGAAGCACTGGATCCTACAGTTCCTATAACTCTACGAAACTCAACAACACGAGTTTGTAACACAAGGTTCTTCTAAAAAAAATCAATGATTTTGTTGCTGGTGAGACGGGACACCTCTCGTTTCTTAAGGAAAACAACTGAAACCATCCCTTTAATTAGAGCCTTCTCTCCTCCACGTTGAGGCTGATCATTTATATTGCTTTAAGTGAGACTTTGTAACTTTTAAATGTACAAAATGCACATTGGTTCTCATAAAAAACAATGTTAGATTTTAAGCATTAGAAAACAATGCATGTCAATATGTAAGAACTGCAACAACAGAAAGAGGCAATACAGCAAACGTATTTCACCACCTCAAGCAGAAGCTCCTGCTTGATTATGTGTAAGAAGAAAATCCAACAGCATTTGTTCTAAACCAAAAATATTTTTCAGTATTTTGTCATATTATCAAGAATATGACTATCGCAGAAATACCCTGAAATATTGTGATATTAGTTTAGAGCCCTATTGCCCACCCACTACAAACTACCTCCAGAAATCAGAGCAAAGTGGATCCACCAACCTTTCCCTCACTCACTCTCTCTTTGCTGGCCACCTCTGCTGGTGGCTGTTGATGTACCTGAACAGGTACTGCACTCTCCTTCTCTTTACAGCTGGCAGATAAAGAAAGCTAAAATGCTTACAAAGTGCTATTAGGGAACAGCTTTGAAATGCGGTGTGCTTTTACATCCATTGGTCCTTGAGCCTCAGATTGTCACAAACCTTTTGAAAAACTTTTGAATGTACCTGCTGTAACATTAAATTGAAGAATATGAGCGAGTGCTATCTAAGGAGGCGACTTGCCTCTGTGAAAGCCCACAAATGGACACAGTCACATCGATCACTTCGATCATGGAAGTGATCGAATGAAAACAAGTGTTGTATAATACAGTTAATGAGGTCTGACAGTATGGATTGTCAGAAATAGGAAATGTAGGTTGCCGGTAAGATGGATACAAACGGAGTGTTAGATACCTACTGTATTATGTTAGCTCTGATGTGGGCGTCTGACTCTGACACTGGGAGAAAAAAGCTCTGTAACATGAAACAAAACACCATGGCATAACAGTCAGACTGAAAAAAAAAACATAAATTACAAAAGCACATGGGGTCAAAGGTCTGCATTTCTACTGGAGGACAAATTTGGCTTGAAGCAGGAAAAAGAGTGAGGTGAGGACGCGGGTCAGCTCTCCGGTTAACAAGGTCACCAGAAGGCAGACCCAACAGAGCAGCCAATCCACAGCCAGACATGCACTCCACTTTAATAAAAGACATATATCCAAAGGTCAAATCACCAGCTACAAAGATTGTCGGCGCTTCATTTTAAAGCGACTTCTATTTCTATGAGAGAAAAATATCCACACAGCAACAGGCACACATTGTACAAATGGGCGAGCTTTGATCTTCCCCATGCTGGATCAGATGGATGTTTTAAACAGACCTTGAACAGGTCAGACAGGTCAAGCTCGTCTGGGCAGAGATACTCGAGGAGTTCTCCAACAAAGAACTTTTAATTTCTACGGTGTACAAGTGCTCTGCGTAGACAGCGGGCTCCGTTTGGATGGGTGATTAAACTCTTGTCTACAAGGCACGCTTTAAAACCTTCAGAGTGCATTTCATAACCATAGATCAGACTAAAGTGGTCTTTGCTTCTAGTTTACACTCAACCATTCAAGCTTTCCTTGCATGCTGACGACACTAACATCCTTGAAAAGCCTCTGTTTCCCATTTACAGCAAGGAGCCACACTAACTCTGATGTGCATGCATACATAAACGCTACAGAGACAACATTTAAAAAAGCAAGCTGTATTCATCACCTGTCTCCCGCTGACATGCAGCCAGTGGTCGTCCAGTTTCAGCTCTGAATCGCACTATAATGCACGGGAGATAAAGAAGAGATGAGTCACTGTGGTGGAGGAGTGGAGAGAGCTTTTCGGCTTTGTTCAGAGCAAATAACATAAAAAGTGTGTGATATAGAATGTAAAGAAATAAAAAGTGCCTGAATAAGAGATAGTGGTAGAGAGATCGTCCTTCTCCTTGCAGTTTAAGTGTGAGAAAGAGGCTAATACTGAAAAGCACACCCATCTGTGATGATTTCAGTGTTTACACACACACACACACACACACACACACACGCATTCTTAATGATTTATTACCCAGGTATTACCTTATCTCCATATCCATGACACTGGTCCAGCCTGCCATAAACAACCTTGTGTCCCCTCATTAGTAGGACAGCCATGTCTCCCTTGGCCTCATTGGCACCTACCCACACACAAACACACACCATCCCCTCCGAGACCAGGCCAGCCATCACCATCATAAATCCATGGGGTGTACAGTCTGCCAGCGAGGGCTGGGCAGCTAATTATCCAGACAAGTAGAGCCGGTCATGGAGGTGACCCAGACGCACAGAGTGGGAAATCCACAGATACACAGAGAGATACAGGCTGATGGCAAAGCACTGTGGGTCCTCCGCTTGAGGGGTGGTCTCCCCACTCTCATTTCATTACTGAGAATTGATTAATCAATTGGTGTTACCCACTTATTGCTAATTAGAATCATCAGGGGCCAGAACTTAATGTACACCGAGTGGAAGGCAAAGAAACAACCTGGACAGGTTTTCACTCAGTTGCAAGATCTCATTGGATGAAGACTGTTGTAATAAGCCTCACACTGGCCCATCAGTGTCTCTCTGACAACTACCAGGCCTCAAGCTAACAAGCTACAAGCTAATGATGGAGAATACTTGCTTGTACTGCAGTAAGGCCGCATTGCTTCTTGTTGATGTGGTCACAAGCACAGAAACCTCTTAAGATAAGATAAACCTTCTGTAATCTACCTGATCATAGTGCAGTATTCAGCTGCTTAAGAGCCAGAAATTCTTCTCAGGAGCTGGTAGAGACCAAAACCAAAGGTAAAAGTGGAGTAAATATTGGACATTCATCAGGTGGACACAAATGTAATTCCAGCCAATGTGGCTCTGTGTCAGCTGTATCAACTTCCTAAGGTGATAATATGTTAGCATAAGTAGTGTTTACAGCTTGTTGCACCAAAAAATAAATTCATACAGTAGTAGTAAGTAATTTTACGTCATGTACATTCAGAAGATTTGTTGATGATTTTCAAAGTAGATATCAGATTTTTAAATGTATTTTTCCTCCAATTCCGGGTAGCCACTGGTTTCCATTTATTTCCTTATAGCATAAAAATCAATTAGCTCTTGAAACCTGCTTGACTTGTGCAATCCATCACAGTGTCATGTTCACAGTTACATGATCATTGCATGGTTATGCAGATTGATTTGAAATGTCTACACTGCATAATGATAGTGTAGCTTTGACAAAAATTAATGCAGACCTGGTGGTCGATGTGATGGATTGCATAGCTCAGGCAAGTTTCAAGAGTGTTTTGAAGGGGTGTTCCAGCACTTTTGAAGTTCAGTATACTCATTAGAAGACGCACTACTCTGCATGTAGAAACAGTTGTATGAGATATGTTGTGACTTTAGAGCAATGTTTGAAAAAATGGAAGAAGCTATTGAGGTGCATGATCCAGTGTTACTGGAGCTTGATCCATACTATGGACGAAAACTCAGGATATCTGTGCCTCTGCTGCGTGGATTTGGACCATTCTTTTTCTAATCTGTGTCGCCTGGAACTAGAAAAAATCGGATCAAAATTTGCAACAGCATGAATTGCAAAATTCTTCAAAACATGCAAAATGTCAAATGTTTCAGAAACTGAAAATGCAAAGAGATCGGATCAGGTCAACTTGAACTTGAACCCGAGTGTCTCTGTAACGATCTTTAGATATTTCAAGACAAAAATGTCGACTTACATATAAGTCAAACCACTTCCTTTCAGAGTTGGCACTATGTGGATGTCTCCCACCTGGTGTGGTCACGCTCTGCTGGGTTGGCTCAGTGGGGGGGACCGAGAGCAGAGCTTGCCAGCCTCAGCCCGGCTGCTGATAGAGTAATACTACTGCTGCTCTGGGTATGTTTTGGGGGAGGTGCTGACAGACAGGCGAAGGCGACCTGCTGTGCTGCAAGGTGCCGCGGAATGGCGAGGTGTATGAATATGTGTGTGTAAGTGTGTATACGTGTGTGTGTGTGAAGCGGACTTGATGAGCAGACTGTGAGTGGGCTGTGTGAAGTCCCAGCAAGCCTCAGCACAGAGGGGGCGAGAAAAAAAGGGGGGGGTGGGGTGGGGGGTCTTTGGTTCAGAGATGACAGCCAGGAAAAGACAGAGGCCAAAATAAGATGAATGACATAAACGACATCTAATATGACAGCGCCTCACGGATACATTTGTAACATGACTTGATATTTTGGTAATTGAGAAAATACATATTTATGTTGACGTACTGTGCCAAGTATATATGACACTGAGGCTTTGATTTACCATGAAAGGTGCAAACCATTACCAACCACGATAAGCATAACAGAGGCAGCCGTCTCCAGTTCTGCATCTATTTGCCAGAACCTGTCACATAAATCTGCTGTCAGGGGCCCAGCTTGAGATTGGCACAAATGGAAGGGAAAGGTACACATTTGAGAGACTCAGATGGTAAGTTTGATAGCTAGATGAAAGGTTTTTGTCTCCTTTATACATTTGTTTTTGACCCATAAGTGTAATTTGTTCCTCATAATAAGTCTGTTAAAATAGGTGTAACTGTAGAAATCGGCCGCATCCAGAGCTACCATCATTAGATGGTGCTGCATCTTACAATTTACATCCCTCAGCAACATTCACTGCCAATATAATAATTTGTGTGCTCTTAACTCAGTCAGGTGGAATCTAAGGGTGAGGAGGTTCTGAGGGTGGTGGATGGGCGTGTAGCTTGATGTGGGTGAAGTGGGTTCATGACCTGTCGCAGGTCTGCAATTAATGTTTGCTTTTTTTTAAACCATAACCACAGTCTTTCAGCCTTAACCAAGAGTTTTATTTGCCGAAACCTTAATCATAACCTAAGCATAGTTTATCTGCCGTAACGACAGTCTTCACTTAACCCTAATCATACTGTAGCTGCCATGTGCAGATACTTTTGAAAGAAACATCGGCGTGGAACGTCAAAGCAATGTTGTTATTGAACATAATCAGCTGTTTTGCAGATGTTTCTAATATAAATGTTCCTTTCGGGTGATGAGGTTGGTAAAACACACCTTAGTTATTGCTGTCTTAAAATGCATTGGAATGGGGCTATACTGAAGGTTTCCAGGTTTGTCTTTGGTCATCTAAGCAGCATTAAGAGCTAACGGTCTTGTTGTTAGCAAACAGTTGACTATTTACACATCTAGCAGACACAGAGCTACATCCCAGAGGAGTCTTGTTTCTGGCCACCTGAAAAATGTTAGTCCAATATTCAGTTTCCTTTTAGCTCCATTTTGCTAGACACTAACTTTGTCCTTTAGCTGACTGATGCTGGGCAGATAGCATACAGTGATGAATGTGAACAGTAAGGTTGCAGGCTGTAAAACCCAAACAATGAGCTGAAAGGTGCTAAAAAGCTGAGGGGAGCCACAGAATCATTTGATAAATCTCACATTATACTGTGCATGGTAATTTGACCCATCGTTAATGTACAAATATTGATTGGTGCAGCCTTAGCAATTGTCACAATTGCTCCGACATTACACTGAGAGCGTCTCTGTGATGATGCGTCTTCGATGTGTTTTTGTTCCATCCTCTGAACAGCTGCAAACTGCTCCAGGTGCGGTTCAGAAGCGGAGTGTTTTGCCTGCTGAGCTTTGTTGACTTGCTCAGATTTTGCTGATTTGGTCATTTTTCCATTTCTGCTTCTGCCATGGGAACGTAGGCTTTGCAGTTCAAGTTTTTTTTCTTTTTTGACTGTTTAAATTGTATATGTTATTGATTTACAATTGGGAGTCTGCAGAGGGTGTTTTATTTTAAAACATAGCCAGCTTCTCTACACCATTCCTTTGTCTGACTTCCTGTCTGGCTCAGTCTGCTCTGTGCAGTTGACTCAGCACGTCATCTCGGGAGCTGCATCTAGGACACTTCTGAAATGGAGATGAAACGCACCCAGTGGAATTGCAGACATTGTCCAGAATAGCAGCGATCGGCTCCGTTGCACGGGAGATCCGTTCGCGTTCCATCCAGGAGGCACCCAGCGGAGTTTAAGGGTTAACTTTACAGCTAGATTAAAGGTGGCCTTCTTAATTAAAAGTTTGTTTTTAAAAATTTTGTGTTATTTGTTGCGTATAACAAGTAAGTGTCAACAAGAGCAACCATAACTAGAATTACAATAAGCCCATGATTTTATTCTCTTCAGTCATTAACATTCCTCCAGGCAATGCAATGTTGTGTTTATTTCCTTGTTTGTGTGGACTTGAGTTCAAGATTTCATTTCAATACTCCTCCGTTTATTGCTTTGTTCCCTCGCATGTCCCACCATGAAGCATGGCAGTCTCACATCATTATTTTATGTCATGTGAAATACAAACAAACCCACAGCGAGATCTTTGAACTCACAGAACCCTGTCCTCTATTACACGTTTCCTTCTCTCCTACCACCACCTCCACTTTTTCTCGTGTTCGGCATGTCACACAGCGACTGGCTGCATTCTGACAACCCAATCAAGAGCCCCAGCAGGAGCAGCAGCAGCAGCAGCAGCAGCAGCAGCAGCAGCTAACCACACTCCAAATGGGATTACAGTCTAGTTAGCAGTAAACCTACAATTAAGCCTTATCTAACGTAAAGCAACTACACTGTCTCCCCTATTTCTGTGGTACCAGAGAAATGATTTTACCCAGGTTGTTTTTGTGCTTTGGTGCAGAATTGGGTTGCAGAAAATCTGAAAAATAAGTGAAAAATGGCAGCTATTTTTCTAGAAATTATTTCTGCAAGTGTACAGGTGGTTCAAGTACAGGTACATGCAATTCCTTATGTGGGCAGTGGGAATAAACTCAGCAGCAACATCCCACAGAAGCTTTGAATCAAATTGTCTCCGCTCTGTAAAATAGCTACTCCTTAGGATGTAAGTCCACTGAAGCCAAACCTGAGACAAAAGCTGTCCGTGAGGGATATTCTTGTACTGCAGAGTAGCTGAGCAGTAGACCGAGTGTTCTTTGCATAGAGTGTACGTTGCAGTGGGTGGATGGAAAATGGAGGTTTGACTCCTGCCACACCAACAGGCATCCAATTCAGTGACACTGCGCTGAATTCTGTGGATGGATCTGCCAACTGCCAACCATCCACCTCCAGCACCAATCAGAGAGGAGAACCAGGCTCATTATTCAGGACAATTAACCAATGGGCTGGGTGTCACCTGTCGTTGCTCATGGCTCATTTGGTCCCAGTCAGATGAAAGTGCCATGTCCACTCAGGCAGCATGTCGCTCAGGGGGGCTGACACAGAAAGACGAGAGGCGGCCAGCTCAAGATTGGCTCAGTCGGGAATACGGCCCTCCTTGCTCCTGCATGCATTTAATTGTTCCTTCTTCATAATAGACGCTGGTGAAGACCATTCAGGAGGAGATGAAGAGGAGACAAGATAATAAGAAGATAAAAGTGAGCATCGTCAAGCGTCTGCGGGGGGGAAATATTTTACAGTTTTTATCAAACACGAAGGCGCTGTATGTGGAGGCCTCGCTGCTCAGCAGGCTGTGACAGCAAGTGATGCTTCAGGCAGCAGTCATGGACGTGTATGTATGGACGCAAAGCCACACACACGCGAGTGCACACACACATTCATACATACACACACGCACGGATGAAACTGTATGCATGACTAATTCAGTTAACACTCTTCCCCCACCAGTCTGGCGTCCAGTAACCCACAAAGTTGGATGCTCTGCTTGTGTGTGTGTGTGTGTGTGTGTGTGTGTGTGTGTGTGTGTGTGTGTGTGTGTGTGTGTGTGTGTGTGTGTGTGTGCTTTGGCCATTTAAAATGGAGATAGCCTCCAGTTTGGCCTCTTTAAACCCAGGGTGGCTTATGTGTCCAACTTTGTACATCCATTTCCGAGGGTGTGATGTGGGCAAATAAAAGTGTGATTTTTTTCCCATCAGGGCTGCTGCCTGTGCCAGTGTCTGAAATTAATCATCAACCACAGATGCTGCTGAAATATGTGACCGAAGTTTTCAAACTTTTTTCTATTCTACATTTATTTTTTAAATAATTATATCAATGAATACATTATACAGTATTTAATGTGCTGTAGTATTTACTCCAGTTTAAGGTATCTACTGATGCATTTAAGTCTTAAGTCTTAGTTTTAAATTAAATTTAAGATGACCTGCTGACCAGTCAGCTCTAACAGGCAGAGTAAACTGGTAGGCTTCATACAAGTTAACAGTAGTAAAAGCAATAATCTTTAATTGACATCTTATAAATCATAAATAAACTAAATATCCACAATGTGAATTTGGTACACGGTAAAATGGCTTGATGCTCTTCAGACTTCAGACTAGTGACGTTTGGAGATATCATAAATTGTCTTCCCACATGTCAGATTACAATTTGAGAAATGTTAAATTCTAACTCTCACAGGTCACAGAGTGATCAGGATTCATCAAAACCTTTGTAGATGTCTGAATATAATAGTTAGGTGATATGACAAAGCAGCTTGCAATGCAGTCACATTTCTTACTAAAGTCAACTCATAATCTAATAATCATCCACCTTAAATCTTACTTCAAACATAACTCATGAATAAAGTGAGAAAAACGTTAATGTCTCCAGGGGAAACCTGAGTATACGTTCAACCTAATACAACATCCTAACTAAGTATAGTAATATAGATCTGAATATAAAAACATGATACAAAATATGAAAAGATGAATAAATACTAAAAATAAGAAAGAAAGAAAAGATTTTAAAGCATGTTCCCATCACCAGCATGCGTCAAGGGTACCAGGTTTGGATTTAACATATTAAGACTAATTGTAAATCCAGTAATCAAAGAGAGAAAGCTGTCCCTCTATAACTGTATCATTTACATTGTATGTACTGTAGCAGCCTAAATATACTCTAGCCTATACATGCATTTTTCCATAGAAAAGTCAGAATGGTCCATGGATGGTTTTTGGAAAGCTAAGGCTTGTCAGTGACATCATATTTTATAAAAATCCTTTCCAGTCGGTATTAACTTCAGGATTTATGCTGAATAATATCTGAACATCAAATCCTCTGCAAATGAAAGAAGCATCTACTGTTCCTCTGTCTAATCTCCTGAGCCAAAGAGCAGCACCCCTGCCTTGTACCTGTGGTTGTTTCAGTAAATCGTGCTCACAGTGGCTTTTTCTCGACAACATCCAAACATTTGTTAGACTTACTGTTCTTTTAGACAATAAAATGTGCCCTCTGCATCTATTGCAATTAATGTCGAGTCTTTTGCTTTTGCACTCTTTTTTTTATTAAATAATAATTGATTTTATGATTTATTATTGATATCATTTGATTATATCTGGAAGGATCTGGGCTGTCACATTATTTAACATGTGTGTAATGGTATTACTCTCACAAATAATGAATTAACCTTTATCTCATTGCCATTAACATTTAGACAAAGAGAACTGCTCCATGCATCCCAAACAAACTTGAACCAAAGATGTCATTCGGCCTTTGAAAAGTCATCTCCCTTTCCAAGACCTCCAGGTGTGTAACAGGTGTTAAAGCCTGGTATGATACAACCCTACAGGATACATAATGAGGTTTTGATACACATTTCTTTAAATACTTTATGTGTTTTCCCATCTTAGAGAAGTTTTGCATGGCACCTTTGGTGGGCGGGTTCCAGAAAGCAGGGTCTAATCTGTAGGATTTATAAGCAGGTGAATATATTAAATGACTCCGGTTTCCATTAGGCATGTTGCACCAAATTGTTTATCGACCCATATCTCAGCGCTGACACTCCTGATTAATGATGTTATTAAGGAGGGAGGAGCAGCGAGGGGGAAAAGATGACAGGCCATTCTGAGATTGACCACTTACGTGTGTGTGTGTGTGCATTTGTGCATGTAGTTTTGAACAAGTCCATTCCGTCACACGTGTCTGGATACAAAATTAAGGTTTTTACGTGCACCTGATTGCACATTTGAGCTCACTGGTGCGTTCATGCATGCGGTGTGTCTATTTGTGTCTATTAATGCATGCGTCTGATGAGATGTGAGTAAGTGGTATGAGGGGCTGTGTGTTATGTATGTTACATGCCTGTACAGTGCGTATTGACAAACTCATCAAAACAGCAGTGTGAAGTAGCCTGATGGTGAAGTGCCTTGGTGTTCCCGGGGGGTCATTTCCCCACTAAACACACAGAGTCAATTACTGCAGCAAATACTTATTTTGAAAAAAATATCATCTCCATTCTGTTTTGCACTTGCTGCCAAATTGAGGCGCTTTCACTCAGGATGACAATGGCTTCAGTCTGGTTAAGTGTTCAGTCAGTGTTTTGAGCAGCGTGCTGATAATGTTAACCACATGCCAAGGTTTTTGAAATGTGATTCAAATTTCAGCTTTAATGCTCTATTCTGCTATGACACCCCTGAGATTGCAGAAGAGGCATTTTCTGCTGCTGCCGTAATGACAGGAAAGGCTAGATGATGCCTCAGAATCATATGTTAGGAGGCGTCAATAGAACAAAACCATCACTGGCAAAGCACTCCACATGTTTGCAGAGTCACCAGCATCACAGAGGAAAGTTTTCATGCTGTTTTCCTCCTGGTGCTCTAAGCAATCCCCATCACTCTGCCCGCTTCTTTAAGTTTTCTGTCAGCCATCAGTCTCATTGGACGGAGCCCCGACGACTGGCTGGGAGCCCAGCCAGCCAGAGATACTGGAGGTCTAGGTGACCTTTGAGCTGTGGCAGGCTGCAAGTCATCTGACACCTGTCTCATTCACATCTGCTCCAGGACCAATGGGCCGCTGATTTGAGCGTATATGTGTGCTCGGGCTCACGTGGCATGTGTGTAAGTGAGACAGAGCGAGAGAGTAAGAGAGATGGAGAGAGAGAGAGAAGCGGCCTTGCCTCACTACACCTACGATGGATCAGTTGGTGGGAGGAGAAAAATGAACTAATCAGCCTCTCCAGTGGTGGAATCTCACCCAATTTATTTCCAAGCTAACAGGCGTTGGTTAATGAGCTGAAGCAAAGCATCCTCTCTCTTCTTCTCTCTCCTCTCCTCCTGTCCTCTGCTGTTCCACTCGTGATTCTGCAGACCAAACCAATTACTTCTAAGCGCATCCATTCATGTGCACACACATTCACATTTGCACGTCCAATCACACATATTCACACTCGGCTCAAAATACACATTTGTATCATGAATTGACATGCTGTGGTCTCTCACTCACACACACATGCACACATACAATCGCAAACCATCTCTGTGCACATGTTCCGAGCTCTGTGCTTGGTCTGCCAATTACTTAAAGTTGGTGGAGGGCTAAAAGGCCTGGTATTTAAGAAAACAGTCAGACCCAGACAGTGTCATTTTGTGTAATGACACTGTCCAGATTGCACCAGACATAATATCTATGGAGTCAAATTGAAATAACATATTTTGGGCTTTTTGTTAAGGCCAAGGACGCAGCACAGACAGCTTTCTGTCTGGGTCTCCATCACCATGGTGACAAAAATAAAATGTTGACTGTCAGTTGGAAATGGGAAAGGTGGAAAGGGACAACAAGGTCCCCCAGTGTTAAAGCTTCAGATGTGTTTTATATATATGACTTCAACGTGTGGTATTAGAAGGTTTACTTTAACCCCGCATTAGGTGCAATCAGTCAGACCAGCCAATATTCATTTTAAAAGAAAAAAGCTGGATTTAGAAACATTTCGACAGGATAAAAAATGTTTTCATCTCAGACCCATACTGCATATACGCTGTAGTTGGGGCTGCAGAGTTTCACAGAAGAACTAATTACTTGTTGAAAAAAGGGATTATAAATCATTAATCCTTCTCCAGTAATTACAGTAATCTGATTTCCTCGTTGGTGTCGTAAAATGAACATTCACAGAATATCCAATATCAAGTTCATCTTACTGCTGTCACGTATGTATCACACTCTGGTGACAAGTAATACTTAAAACTGCTGCTTGTGTTCAAGGTATTTTCCAAAATGGAGGAATTCATTCAAGACACAAAAAGGTGAATTCAATCATCACAAGCTAACAGACAGCAATGAGCCGAACTAGTTTTCCCTCTAATCACCATTTCTTCAGTGAGAATATTGAATGTTCAAGCTCATCAGCTTTAAAATGTCACATATACTGTTCAGACATCAGCCGAACCTGTTCCTCTGCAGTCAATAACTACAACACCTAAAGACTCAGTCCACCTATAAGGAGCCAATACTATCGAACATATGGGTGAGAATGCATACTCTAAAAGTCAGATAACTGAAAAGTGAATGGCTCAGGTGACCTTTGGAGAAAATGCCAGTAAACCCCCCCAGCAAAATCCCACATTCCTGGAACAGCAGTCCTGACATTATGGAGGGGATTTGTAAAATCTGTGGCAGTGAAAAGTGGCCCAATCTGGGTTCCAGCGAGGGCACTTAGCTGACCAAAAGCCATGGAGGAATTAAAACCCCTACCATCCACCAGTCCTCCAAACTTCCTTTATATGGACCAGAGAGACGGTAGACTGGGAAAATCAGCGAGAGACAGATAACAGGAAGTGGACAGAGTGAGACACAGCGAGAGTGTTCACTCACATATAAAGCATTGGACTTTCTGTGAAATACATGTACTGTATTGATGGTCTGAATACTGTAGCGCTACACTGTCAGAAAAAGGCAGCGAGTGACAGATCCACTGTGCTCCACTGAATATTAATGTACAGATGAAAATTATGCAGATACAGCTGGATTTCGACTCAAAGCTCGAAACTGATAAATGTGCGAGTTTGATTAGAAGTGACAGCGTTTCACTGCAAGTCGTCAAAATGTACATGTGTGACAGCGTTCATGAGAAAATAATCTCATGACCAAAACCATATGCAGCGAGCATGTGCAGCCAAATTTGTGAGCGCAAAGAAATTGATGTGTCAACTCTGATAAATCATTTCATGATTTCAGAGCCCCTGCAGGAGTGTTTAAATGGGGTTACATGGACAGTTTATACCATTTTTAAATGTGCAGGACGAGTTTCATGCACCCTTGAAATGCAGCATTGTCAGGTGAAAAGAAGCAGGAAATGGCAGCGACGGTTGTCACCTCACTCCTCATCTTCTGTATCTTTTATCTCTGTGGCACCAAAACCGGACCTATTAGCCATGTGATTAAGCGCTTGAACATACATCTCCACATTTAATCTCCGTGTTAACCTGAGATATCTCCCCAGGGCTGATCAGCTCTCGCCTCCACGCTTGATGCAGAGTCAGAACGGAAAAAAAGGCTGAGAGTTCAAAGCCCGCAGGCACCGACACCAAACGCTGGCGAGCACTGGGCACCTGCTCGTCATGTTCCCGTGATAAGAGTCTTTTCCTTCACCGCTGTGGAAACCAGGCTCCCCTCTGGGTGCAGAGAAACAGAAAGTCAGAGGGAGGGCGGCCTGTGCCGACTCAAGCTGAATAACTCAATATTCCATCTGAGCTGAGCTTCATGAGAAAATCAATAAAGACACAACATATTTAAGCACATACGCTGTTTGACAGTGTACAAGCAACATTCCAGGTGATGTCTCTGCTTCAGTGCCACGATCCTATAGACTGAAAATCTAGGAAGTGATCTGAATTCAAGAGTGCCCGCAGATCTTAGCTTTTTGGTAACATTTTGTCTTTGTTTATCTTTTCCGCTCTGCCCCTCTCCAAACCCCTTTCACACAGAGACAAAAGAGAGGCTTCTTCTTAGAGGGGAAGAAATGGCAGCAATTAAAAAGGAAGTGGCTTTAACATTCCAAGCGTATCTCTGAGCGCTGCTTGGGTAGTAATTAAGTCCTCCAGAGTGTTGCAGCCATTAGAGCTCTGAGTAACCAGAGAGGACACACCCAGCCCAGTGTGACCAGATTAAAAGAAGAGAAATCAGCCCCTCGCTGCTCCCAAATGGCCACCATCGCTTCGGGCACTCCATCCGTCTACAATGTACGACTTGAATCACCTTCCAATCAGTATGAAAGTGACATAAACTTCCCAGCTGGCTGCTAAACAACAGTCATATAACTGTATTTACAGCAAGCTGTTCACAAAAAATATTGCCTCAAAGCTTTTCAGGAAAAGTGTGTGCTTGTCTTTTGGGTATATTTTGTGGGATGATAAATTGCTAACAATAACTTACTGCAACATCCAGCTGAGGTGCAAAATGCTGTGAGTTCAGATAATGTTACTTCAAAGAAATGTCATCATCAGAATTGACCCTTTGCTCTCCCCCAAACAGCCATTGTCCAGTTGTAACACGGGGCTCAGTGTTGAGAGAGTTTGGTGGGTGGTGTATTTTTTTAAACGCTTTCCAAAATACTAAATTTTTTAATGTGTTCTCATTGTCCTCATTGAGATTGTGTCTGTGTCCTCCAGAGCAAAACCTGTGTGTGAGTAATTTGAGGTGGCAGCAAATCAGCCCCAGACTCCCTTAAAAATATCACTTTTGTGAGTTGTCGAGTTACAGGAAACTTAATAAACACTGTGATATTATATTGATTATAAATTCTTTTTATTTGTCCCCACTTGTGAATTTCTTAAATGTAAAACATAGTTATTCCTTTCTTTGTATAAAATATATTCTGTCAGTTTGTCGTGGTGTGTTGCAGTACCAACATGTAGTCTATTATAGGAGTGCACAAACACTGTCACACACGGTTATTTCTGACTGTATATCATTCATTTCCCAACCGTATGTCTTTCATTTTTCATGCAGCTCTGTTAAATAACATGTCTTTTGGTGCTGTCGTGACACATATTAGACATATAATCAGTAATTAGAGAAGTGTCTTCCAGCTTCTCGCTCGCTCGCTCTCTAAATTTGAACAGCCTACATTTCATGAAAAATAAAAATATCTGCATCAATGTTGTGTTTGGATGCCAGCTCGCTGAACGGATTGCATTTCCACCTACCTAAAATGTGAACACAATGCTACTTAGACTACCTCCAGATGTAACCACAGGTTAGGCAACATTAGAAGCCCTGTCCTGCACCCAAAATAACATTATGTTTCAGTTAGTAGTTAGGTTCCATCCTAAAAGCCTCAATGTTAAGATCTATCTATCTATCTATCTATCTATCTATCTATCTATCTATCTAGTTTCCTTATCATTGCAGACTAGCAAGAATAAATTGCTCCTCACTACAATGCAATGGAAAAACTTCTGCTTTATCTCCATGACTTTAACAGCAGTAGCCAGCACTAAACCCATTTCCAAAAAAGTTGGAAATTGTACTGTGTAAAATGTGAAAAGAAACAAAATGTGGTGATTTGCATAACACTGAAACCCTGCATTTAATTTGAAACAGCACAAACATCAAATGCTGAAAATGAGAATTTCACTGTTTTTGAAAGTGATTTTGAGCTGAGTTTTGAGTTTGATGCCAGTCACAACTGCTTTGTTGTATTTTCCGTTTCAAAATGTGCAAAACATTTTCAGTGGGTGACAGGTCGGGACTGCAGGCAGGCCAGTTCAGCAGCCGGACTCTTTTACTGCGAAGAAATGCCGTTGGAATACGTGCAGTTTGGCAGGTTTGGCATCATCTTGCTGAAACAAGAAAGGCCTTCCCTGAAGAAGACGTCTACTTGGCAGCATATGCTGTTCCGAAACCTGTGGTTCAGCATTAATGGAGCCTTCACAAATGTGCAGATGGTCCCTCTCCTCCTTAGCCCGAAGGACGCGGTGTCCATGATTTCCAAAAAGAATTTCACATTCTGACTTGTCAGACCTCAGTCCATCTTAAATGCTCGGGACCAGAGAAAGTGGTGGTGTTTCTGGATCTGGTTTATATACGGTTTTCTCTTTGCATGGTAGAGTTTCAGCTTGAATTGTGGATGCAGCGCTGAACTGTGGAAGTGTTCCTGAGCTCATGCAGTGATGTCCACGACAGAATCATATCTGTTTTCAGTGCAGCGTCGTCTGAGGGCCTGAAGATCACAGCCATCCAGTATTGGTTTTCGCCCTTGATTCTCTGAATCTTTTAATGACATTATGTACTGTGGACAATGAAAACTCCAAATTTTTTGCGATTTGATGTTGAGAAACATTATTTTTAAAATGTTGCACAGAGTGCAACTCATCTTTACCTCAGACAGACTCAGCCTCTCTGGGAGGCTCTTTTTATACGGACTCATGTGACAAACCTGTTGCCATTTAACCTGATTAATTGTGAGATGTTCCACCAGCTGTTTTCTTATAGCATTTCACCACTTTTCAAGTCTTTTGTTGCCACTGTTGAACTTTCTTGAAACATTTTGCTGGCATCAAAAGCTTGATGAGCACTTTCAAAAAACAATGAAATGTCTGTCTGTGACTGTCACCAGCCAGAAACAATAAGCCTGCTTGTGTCTGCCTCTGTCTAAAATCAAGGACCCATTATTTCAAAACTTACTAAGAATGTCAGGTGGCAAATAGTCACCTTTGTCATTGTAAGCCGTATGTGCCATGTGAAAGTATGAACAACTGTACCAACAGTAAGAAACATTTTCATCATCTGTTCAGCGTGTTGTTTAGAGCACAAGCCACACATCTTACACTGATTACAGTGAACATAGCAGACAAGCTCAGTCTCCTGCATCAGTGGTATCGAGTCCAGTCCTTTCAATTTGTCTTCCACTTTCAGACCTCCTGAAGAAATATGACGCAAGGCTACTTGGGGGGAAGCAAGGAAAACCCTTTCATTATCCCCGGTGTCTGCGGTGTGGGAGAAATCAATAGAGGTGTCCATGCAGGATTCATCTATATTCTACTGTGTGAACCTAATACCCTCACATGGGGAAAGGAAGATGAGTGGGTGGTTTGAGGGGAAGAGGTGAGGGAGTTTCAGAAGCAGGGAGGTGCACTGGAGGGGAAAAGGAAGTTAGAGATGGAGAGGTGAAAGAGTTGTTTATACACAAAGTTTTAGGTGTGCTCGCACAGGTTGGAGTAGCTTAGGTTAGAGTGACTTTTGGGGAAGTTGAGTGTTTTCTAGACTCAAGAGATGCCGGTAGGATACGGTGGCTGCACAAATATCACTTGTGAACTACAGAGGAAATCAAACCCCTGGTTATCTCCCAAGTCTAAGAGATATAAATGGAGACAAAAGCGTCTGTGATTTTTCTGAGTCACAAATCAAAGAGGAACATAAGGCTGCTGGAGACGTGCCAGAGAGAGTAACAGACATTTCAACTGTGGAAGTCATGCTAACGAGGCACTTGTTCAACCTCTGTGAAAATCCACACCCACACACGTACGTTCAGACACACACACAATCTAACAACCACATCACCTGTCAGTGGGAGCCTCATTAAGCTGACAGGCGCTGGCCCTTCAGGGCAGGCCAAGACGTCAGAGCCCTCTCCTTCCTGTCATGACATGATGGATCTCTCCGCCACTGGCTGCCAAGCTGCCACTCAAGTCCACCTTCCTGTGGGCGTCCATCAGGAAACACTCTCATCCTGTTTATCTTATTTGTATATATCCAAAATCGCCATTCATATCCAAATCTGACTGCATGTTGAATGGGTCATCCACATTGGCACTGTTAGCAAGTTCTTCTCAGTCTCCCACTGTCACCTTTGTGAATGGATGTATATTTATGTTGTACCAATGATTAACTTTATACTATACTATATGCTAGCATAACCCAGTCCCAGACCTCTGAATCAATGCCCATGCCTCAAGTTTGCTCAGGGATGGATATGGAGGTGGTGTTGCACTGACAGCTGTTCTCCCTCAGAAAACATCCCACCAATCAAAGTCTAGTATGATAAAGTAGTAGTAGCAGTAGTAATAGTAGTCACTATAATGCTTCACAATCATATTTTGCAATCATATTTCTCTGTGGAAATGGACATAAAGAAAGTGGTTAACCAACAACAAAAGCTCACCTCATGAAGACACACTCAGCAGGTGCAGCCGCACCACAAGAATCACTTACTGTAGTGGAACTAGAATTGACTTTCCACCACACTTGTAACCACAGCAGGGACCAGTGCAGTCACCACAATGCCATCTCCTCTCCCCTCTCCTCCACCACCAGGGTGTGGGTCGCTGTTTTTGTCACCAGCTGCTACCTCAGATCTGGATGGAAGCTGTGCATCTGTTAGCAGCTCTGCTCCCAACCCTCATCTTAGAGAGTTAAGCAGTGTGATTCCAAATGAGCTCGGGGTGGATAAACCCAAACAGGTGCTCCTGGATAGTTCTCCTGTTTGGCTTTTCTTGGGGAAGAAAGGCACTTTTGCCAGTGCGTGGTACCAAAACAGAGCCTGGCTTGAGCAGTCTGTGAAAGGCAACGCTGCAGACTGCTTCTCTTGTAGACAGTTTGGGGCTCATGCATCATCAGATTTAACGTTTACAGTAATTATTATCAAACTATTAAATATGAATCAGTTGTTGCATTAAAAAGAAAGAAAGAAAATGACTATGATTGTCAGGTGCCTGCCCATGAAAACCAAATGCCCAGCCGGTTACTTTCCTCTGGTGCCAGGACTAAGCATGGATGAGGTGGATGCAGTTGTCCAGGTTTAAGTCACTTTACAGAAAAAGACATTTTTTAGGCATGTTAATTGGTCCTCGTATCCGTTAACATTATCCCTCTGCCAGGCCATTGTTCCAACAGCCCATTATTCCAATTCCATGCGACCCCCCCTACTCTGACTCTGACTGGCTCTGACCCTAACATTTTTTTCTAACGCTAACCCTAACCAAGAAAAGAACACTAGCCAATTTGTTTTGCTCTCTACCACGAAACACATCAGGCTCTTTAGCTTCGAAATGTCCGCTAATATTCATGGTATTTGGTGGTGGCCAGGTGATCCAAAATAGACTTAAAATGCTGATCATGTTTCCAGTGGGTACATCATTATCAGCGATCAATTTCACATGACACATACAGCAATCATTTGATCAATTCTTGTTATAAAAAAGCTGATTAGTGCAGCTTAAAGTTCGTTGAGACTCAAAGCTCTCTGCAGAAACATCGACTTCTACATTTTTTGAGCATTCATTCTTCATTCTTTTTGTACAAGCTGAAAACTGGGATCCCCTCTGCTCCTGTCAACAGCGTCTCAGGATAGTTTTTCTTTCAGAAGTGATTTATTTAATCTTCACTGTCTGTCAGCACAAGTGTTAAAATAAGACTTAAATCCTGAGAAGAGTAAAAGTTTGGGTGTAGATGGAAGAAACGCTCAGCTCACAAGCGGCTCATCACTAATGACAGCGCTGGCTTTGATGAATTCCCATATGAGTTTTGGTATCTTAAGGTCTTTGAAGAGACCCAATAAACTGTCAGCACTAGTGATTGTGCCGGATTGGACAGCTGTCAGACAGAGAGAGCTGCTTACGGATGTTCTGCTGCGTTGTTGATTGTTGGAGGGGAATAGTTCAGCGGTCACGACTCTAATAAGGGGAATCCAGGTATGCACAAAAATGTATTCCAGTCACAAAGACCTGGAAATAGAGAGAATCACACAATTTAAATAAAGTTTAGTTTCACTTCTAAACAGCTTTTTGTGGGGGATGTAGAACTTTTAGGACTCTTTTAGGAAAAGCTTCAAATTTAGCTTTGATCATGGCCGTGTGTGTGCAGGACGCCTCATTCATCACCATGCACAGCCGCTTTGAACTTCATTTTGCTTTAATAAAAACCCTGCGTCTATCTATAATCATACTTATAATAATAATATGTAATACAGTATGTTAGGAAAATGCATGGTTGGATGGATGTTTAGCTCTTGTTTTAAGGATCTTGCTAGTTATCTGCTTAGAAAACGTATCGATGAAAGTCACATTTGATTAAGTGTGACTTTGTAATCCGGCTTGGATCCATTTCACTAAAGTGACTTGTGACTTCTGTATCAACGATTCATGAAGTGGGTTGTTTAACTATGTGTACTCGTATAATTTGTGCTATCTGAGTAGAGAAATATGCAGCTCAAATTATCAATGGAAAAAAAAGATTGAAAATACAGGAAAAGAACATGATGTTGCCTTCATGGATCCAGAAAAAATTTACAAAATAATCACGAGAAGGCAACAAGTTGTAGCTCAATCAACAAGGCGAGGCATGTAGCCTCGCAGTCAGTTTCCACCCGCATGAATGTTTGATACAATGGCTCAAAAAGGAGGGCATGTGTGCCGTAGGCAGGAACTATCAAAGTACCGATCAATATTACATCTTGTGTTGCTCTTAATAAAATCCTGTTTTACAGAGTTCAAAATGTTTTTATCAAATTTATTTATTAATTGCTTTCTGAACAAAATGTAGTGTCAAAATGGAAACTGAATTATGAAGATGTTTAGCAGCTACTAAATATAGTTTACTTGGTGCTTTTGAAATACAGTTAAGCCAAACTAAACCAGCACTTGTATGTTACATTTCACACCATGTATGCCTACTGGATTAATTAAATAATACCTTCAGCATATGTTGTTTGCATTTCATAATGTTTTATAGTTTAAATGTGATATTTTAATTATCTAATGAAAACATTTAGCCTAAAAGAAAAATTGTAACTTAATAAGTAATCTAGAGTGGAAATTGGGGTATTTATATACAGTATACATATATGTGTGTCACCTCCCTGTGATAATTGTGAAAACACCAGATTCTCTCCACAAGTCAGAAAGTGACGAAGTAAAAAATGAAAAGAAGAAATTCAAGGTGAAGAAAAGCAGAATTTCTGTTCTCCTCAGCTTGACATCTTTTCACTCAATGTTTTTATTTTATGGCTCTCAACTTTTATGTTTTGGTCCACTCTCATCAACCTTGTTTTCAGCTGCAGCAGACAGCTGTTTTCAGACACACACACACACACAGGTTAACAGGCTGGTGAACTTGAATATACGGGTGGTGGTAGGGGGTGGTGGGTGGTGGTCTTCTGCAGCCTCAGTTTTTATCATCAGTGTCAGGAAGTTTGATTTAATCCCGTCTCTCATCTCATTTCCTCGATGGCCGCAGAGGAAACTTCCTCCTCTCAGCCGACACGTGCTCAGCTCAGAGCTTCTCCTGCTTCACTCTAATGCGACACTGAAAACTGCAGATTTTTAAACCAAAACTCTCCAAAACATTCCAGGACCTGGAAATGCTGCTCCATCATGTGCTGATTTCACCTTTTTGACCTCTGACAGAAAAGAGTTTTATTAAAATGAAACAGTGGTGAGACATGAGACGACAAAAAACTAATCTACCGCAGGATCAACAGGAATTTGACAGCATTTGGATCTTTAACTTAAAGAGTAAGAATACTTGTTTGTGTAAAAATACTCCATAACAGATGAAAGTCCTGCGTTTGTTACTTCAGTAGAAATACTGAATTACTATCAAGAGAAAGGATCAAAGGTAAAAGTACACACAGCTGGTCAAATAAAATCGAACTTCACCTGCTGTGACACAATGAGCGCAGTCACATGGTCCCTGAGCCCAAACAGGAAGTCCTGTTTGAGTCCAACATGTCAGAAAAGCACATGCAGAGGATGTCCTCCTCCTGCTGGTCCAAGCCTCCGGGCAGCGATTCAGCGGTCTGACGGGTTTATTCAGCAGCAGTCGGAGGACGACAGGAGGACAGGAAGCTGGAGTCAAAGTCCACGAGGACGCTGAGGACTCTGTCTGTCCAGCTCAGACTGACTCAGTTCAACGATCTCACGACAGATTCTGTTTTTCTTCTCGTTAAACTTCACAGCTGCATGAAGGCTTCTTCTCTTTTATTTCTAAAATACTTTATTTTCTAACCCAAAATGATCAAAGCATCTTGTTCTGAAAAAACTGGGTCGATCAGTGAAAACTGGTTTAAAAAGATCAGCAGATCCACTGTTGGTCCAGATGAATCATGACATGTTCTTTTCTCAGACGTGTGAAGTCCAGCCCTGCTGTCCCACCTGCTGGACGTAAACACACCTTTCCTCGCGTGTTTTCAGGTACCTGTGCCTCTCTGAAGGACCACGGCAGCTGACTGTGCTGCAGCGTGAGGCCAGCTGTCATTTCCTGTGAGTGTTGCGTGGCTATTGATAATGCACACATCATTAATTCATCACATGTGGCTGCACCAGCGGCCACCATCAATAGATGTCAGAAAGGTCATCGTGGATGCAGCTTAGAGTCCTCAAATTAAAGCTAACGTTCACGTTCTGATTTCATGGCCTGAAAAGCTGCTTTCACCTATTAAAACTTTTTTATTTTAACCTTTTCTTCGTAACACCTTTTTTTTTTTTTTCCAGATATTTCCACTTCGTCCTAAAATCTGAAGCCTGCTTCACCTCTCGTGACAAAGCTCCATTACTGCTTTTTCCCTGAGCCGTATCCTCCCATCGCCATCATGACCTCCCTCTGGCCCCTTGGCCGTCGGTGCTCCACGCGTCTTCCCTTCTGAGAGCGCCGTTATCTCCTCGTGCGAGCGAATAAACTGTCCTCTGCACAGGAAGTGTTTCTAACATCCATCAAGGGCAATACTAAATTACTGAACACGCTAAACTCTGCGGTGACTGAACCACTTCTCTTTGGCGATGACGATGATGGTGATGATGATGCTACTCGCAGCTGGTTTTCCAGCGTTGGCTCAGTCAGAGTTTAGCAGAGCTGCTCCCATTCGTAGGTCGTTCAAACAGAGATGCAAACGTCAGTGCAGTTGTTGTTCGTAGCTTTAAGCAGGTCGTTGCTTTGCAGCTCAGTGATTTCACAGGTTTTCAGAAACATCAGCTGGGAATAATTTTATGAGCTTCATTAATGACTAATAATTAATAGCTGCATGTGAATTTAAGTGATTTCACTAGTGCATTTTTATTATATAAATGATAATTGAATAGTTTTAAGAATAATGGTTGTTTTATTCCAGTGTCGGCAGACTGTCTCCCTCATGCTGTTACTTTGAAAGACCAGCACGGGTCATTGTTCCAGATTCATCTCCCACTGCTTCCTGAACACGAAAAAGCACCTTGAGGCTCTCTTAAGAGTAGAACAGCTGCAGAAAGACCTGATATTTGAGAGCGCTGAAGCTCAGAAGCTCCGAAGCTGTGCCTTCAGACTCTGAGTGCTCGTCTCAAGTTTGTCTTCAGCCGCCACACGGGACTGCTTTTCAGTAAGGAGCTCCACCTTCAACGCCTTGATCTGCTTTTCAAGGCTGGCGTTTGCTTCCTTCGTGTGCTTTTTGGCAAAGAGCTCAACCTTTGCTGCCTTGAGCTCATTTTCAAGGCTGTCCTAGGCTTCCCTCGTGTGCTCCAGTTTCAGTGAAATGGCCTTGGTCAGATGATCAAGATCATCAGCCTCAAACTGTGCAGCGTCTTTGTCTGAAAGCTGTGCCTTCAGACTCTGAGTGCTCGTCTCAAATTTGTCTTCAGCCACTGCATGGAACTGTTTTTCGGTAAGGAGCTCCACCTTCAACGCCTTGATCTGCTTTTCAAGGCTGGTGTTTCCTTTGTGTGCCTTTTGGCAAGGAGCTCCACCTTCGCTGCCTTGAGTTCATTTTGAACACTGTCCTTCGCTTCCCTCGTGTGCTTCAGCTTGATTGAAAGGGCCTTGGTCAGCTGATCGAGATCATCAGCCTTAAGCTGTGACTTTAGACCCCGAGTGCTCATCTCAAGTTTGTCTTCAGCCGCTGCACAGGACTGCTTTTCAGTAAGGAGCTCCACCTTGATCTACTTTTCAAGGCTGGTGTTTGGTTCCTTTGTGTGCTTTTCGGTAAGGAGCTCCACCTTCGCTGCCTTGAGCAATTCACCCCCGTACAGTTGTCATAAAAGAGGTTGCAGCTTGATGTCAATGTGTAAATATGCAAATGTTTACTAATGCTTTAGGGCAGGCATGTCAAACCTATTCCACAAAGGGCCGTGTGGCTGCAGGTTTTTCCTCCAACCAGTCAAGAGCACGCAGTCTGACCAATCAGTTGTCTGAAGACTGAGATCAGCTAATGAAATGAGTCAAGACTGGTGTGCTGCTGCTTGGTTGGAAAGAAAACCTTCAGCCACTTGGCCCTTTGTGGAATAGGTTTGACATATGTGCTTTAGGGGAATAAACTTGATAAGGTACATCTCAGCTCATTGTGCTGCCCTCAACTTGCCCAGAAATCAATTAATGTAGGTTTAACACAACCATTTTTTTTTCCTGTAAACACAAACATATCTAAATTAATTAAGCAAATTATTTTGTGTGATTGATCGGTGAAATTTCGCTCAAGAGTCATAATGTGTATACCTGCACTTGTGTGCCTGAAGCCTGTGAACCCACTAAATCTGATATTAGGTTTGTTTATTGGCAGCCTTACACAGACCGCATTAAGCAGTTATGCAAGCAAACTCCAACCTCTCACTAAATGACTAATAAAGCTCAGAAGCTGAACAGGTCCCAGGTCCACACGTTCTTATCCAGCATCAGTGGGCTACCTACAGAGACTTAGGGGCCGTGGTATAATTTGTTGAGTCTTTTTCTTCAAACACTTCTCCTAAAGCGCATCCAGACATCTCACAAAGTGGAAGTACAGAGGCATTGTCAGCTTTGGTGATAACAATCTCAGACACCTGACACCTCCATTGCCAGATCCCTCCGTCCAAAATTCCTGTGTGTCCCTTTCTCTGTTTGTATCATCAAAGAGCAGCTGGTGGCAGGCGGTGCCCCGTTGAGTATGTGTCTGTCCGGCAGAGCCATTTGACAGCAGACAGCTAGTGTAGCACACAGAGGCCTGGGCAGCTTGTACCAATTTAATGCTGGCTGCTCTCATATGTGCGTCCCAGTGGTGACCCAGTGACCCGGGCGCTACAGAGCAGGAGGCTGTTAATAGCTTGGTAGACATAGGTAATGAGGTTATCAATTAGAGGGAGACTTGCTCTCATTTGTCCCTGTTATGATGTCGTGTTTTCAAAAGGGCTTCAGGGGAAGGGGAGCTAGTTGTGAATTTGTAAATGTCATTTCGTTAAAGGACGCAGGCACCGGTGTTCCATTATGGGTTGTTTTGTTGTGAGCAGATGTTTCCAATGCAAAGAAGGTTTCAGGGTTTGCACAATAAATTATCCAGACGAGACTACAAGTGATGATGGCGCATTATTCTGAGAAAGATAAAACTGTATCATGACCACACAGCAGAACATGAAGTTCAGACATTTGATTTGCATTCGGTTCTCACCCTCATGCACACACAGAGCATGCATACATAAATGTTTGCATGCAGTATGTGTTTCTGCATACACTTGGGTGACCTGCCTAGAACTGTGTGACTATGTGTTTGTTGTAGGAGCTCACTCAGTATTCCTCTCAGCAGCAGGCCAGACGTTGTGAGAGTGAGGGTCCCAGGAGGTGAGCAGACAGAAAAACAGCCCAGGCCAGGGATCTTACTCTCTCCCCACACCCAAATCCTTGGAGGCCATGTATTATTCACATAGGAAGGTGAGGGGTACACCTAAGCATGAGGGATGGCAAGAGGAAAGAGAGAAAGAAGGGACAGCAGCAGGCAGAGGGATGTGACGATGGCCACACTTGGGGGACGGGGATTTGTGAGAAAGATAAACTGACAGAGGGACGGATAGACATTAAGTAAAAAGATCAGAAGTGAGATGAAGATAGCTTGGTGGTAGAAAAAAAAACGGCGCTGTTGAGAGCCACGCATTTGGAGCAAACACTTGGACGTTTGATTGCACTGATTAGCACACCTTCAGTCAGAGGGGAGGAACTAATCAGTGAAATCACCTGCTCTTGTGTTTGGCTCGAAATAAATCCTGCGTCAACATCATTTCAATGACACAGGGGTGGAGACCACGGAGCTTGACAGTAAATGCTCCTATGATTGTGGTAGTTTTTGTGTGTTCAGTACCATTGGTGGTACTGAACTTGATCACAAGTTCAATACCACCAATGTCTGTATGCTAAATAAGTAGCCTGGCTACAGAGACAGTCAGATTATAGCGTGCAAACAAACTCGAAGCATGGGGAACAGCTAGCCTGGCCCTGTTCAAGAGTAAAGAAAAATCCAACGGCAACACTTGTACATTTTAATTAACATGTATCTCATTTGTTTAATCCATACAAATACAGACATGTCGAAATGACAAATTGTGGTTTAATGGACAAGCTGGTACCTTCTGGAGTCTGCAGTAGGCTGGTTGTTTGCAGCCTCTGGTATGCTAAGCAGAGTTAGCTCTAGCTTCATATTTAGTGCACAGAAATTGCAATACCATTGATCTGCCTCTCAGGAAGAAAGTGTATAAGCCAAAATGTTAAAGTGCTCCATCAGCAAATCATGTGATGTAGATATAATTACATACCCAGGAGCTTTCGCAAAAGCTCTTGTTTCTTTGTTGCTGAATTTCAGCAATTTCGTCTTCTTACAACCTTCCCTGTCACCTCTTCTTTGCCACACTGTTAGAGTTTCTCTCGTTCACACATCCTTACATCATTAATATGTGCTGCTAGAGCCAGTTGTTGGCTGTTGGAGGCCGATCTTTAAATATCACTGTCCTGTCATGCTGTTTTTCAGGTCTGCTCTTGCACAACCCACCACTTCCCAATCACCATCACGATCTTCAACATTTAATGTGGATGCTCTCAAAATGTTGATTGATCTTCTGGGGACAGGGGTTTTCCATTGATTCCATTATCCGCCATTGCAAGCAGTTCTATAAACTTGTGCTCTATTCCCACTGGATGCATAGAGATTTCAGCACGGCACATCTAACATGCAGCACAGTGGCTTGAAGATACTTCCAATTGTCTCGGCTTTGATTGTTCACACTAAATATATGAAAGTCTCCAAATTAATGCGATAATGATTTTTTGATGGTAAACGATGCACACAGCACATTGAAATTCTGACAGTGTTCCATCCATGTGTCTTTCCTCTTGCACCAAAGACCGCCCACACTAGCTTACCCATTCCCACTGTGTCATCTCTTCATCCTCAGGCTAACCAACAGTGGAGGTCAGTGAGGATTTCACTCTGTCTCTCTCCTCTCTCTCTCTCTCACACACACACACCCACACACACACATACACACACCATGTACCTCTTTTTTTCTCTACTGCACACCCACATCTACACAGCTCTCCTAATTGTATGCACTGCACACCTACCAAATTAAATTTGCACAAAAAACACTCTTATGCTATCACTTGGCTGACTATTCACCCACTTAATTAATCCAATTAATCAGAAAAGGTATATCCGCCTAATCACGACATGTGTGTCGTATCTGGCAGCATCATCTGTATCCTCCCCTGCTTAGCAAAGTGTGAAGGGTGAGACGAGGAGATGATGAAACTTAAATTCCAGTATTCCTCCTCGTTTCATTATCCTCCATCATCTTTGAATCACCACATTTTGCAAAGCCTTATGCTTCAGCTATAGATTCTATAGCTTGTTGAATCAGACGACGCTGACAGATGCGTGCATTACTCGCTTTCGAGTGCAGAAAATTCTTGTTTGTTTGTTTGTTTAATGTGTGCCGTAGCTGTGCCTTGAAGGTAACTAATAAAAACCTCATTAGAATAGTGTTTTCACATTCGCTGGCTGTGTAGGACATAGATAACCAAGGCAGTGAACACATTTCAGAGGACACTTTTGGGGAGTCCATGAGAGGTATGCAGGACACGTGAATATTATAATGAATAATTTTGCTTATAAATTAAGCAAAACTTTGATTTAAAACCGCACTTTTCACCCAAAAACTGTTCATCTGGCCATCACTGTGCTATGTTTGAATTAAGTCAGGCCCACACCCGGCCTGGAAGGGCAGCTTTAATGACTGCCTGGGCATTAATCGATAGTGGTAGCACTGCAAGCTAAAGCTAAATATTTAACATTCAAAGCTCACCCCAGTGATGTACTAGGGAAAGGTCTCAGTATATGGGAGCCTTTTGGTCGAGGCTTCCTCCAGGTTGTCAGCAGCCATGCCCACCTCTTTTGCCCTCCTCCACAACGTGACTTTGCTCAAGGACTTCTACAACTCCAGTCTGATCAACTTCCCCCCCGTATACACACACCAGACATCCCTCTGTCTCCCTCTGCCCCCTCTGTCTCACTCCTCCTCCCCTTTCGTCAGGCTCCGTTGACCGTACAGATGACAGTATAGACTACGGCACCAGTGTATCGGAACCAAGAGCTGAGGAGAGCGATGAGGGAAGGGGGAGGAGATAGGAGACAAAATGAGATGGATAGAGTAAGAGAGAGAGAGAAAGAGAGTCAGTCCTTCCCAGAGCCTGTCAGCCTTTTTATTACCATAACGTCTGCGCTTTTATCACCGTGCCCGCCAACAAAAATCTCTTATAGCCAGTGGGTCGGCAGCGACGGACACCTTGCTGAATGGGAGCGGGCTCAAACGCTCATTTGATCCGCAAGGTTTTTGAGCATGCAGGCGGGCGCAGTGAGACCTCACAAGAGTCAGAAAGGGCTGCAGGGAGGAGGGTTCACCTTGTTGACCCTGTGCAGGATGGAGGGAAGGGGAGCGGACGGTATGTTAAGGACAGCTAGTGACAGTGGTCAGAGTCACACACGTGTTCAAGAAGAGATTTGTGGACAGGCAGAGGATTAGAAGACAGTGTTCGTACCTGGCTCACCTTACACTGCTGGGAAAGAGGCACTGAGGCTCACACAGACAAGTAGACTGGGGTTTAGATGTCAACGCTCATGTGTCTGAGTATAAATGGAATGACTGACTCTGGTGTTGCATGAGAGATACAAAAAAAAAAAAAGGTGTAGATAAAGCTCAGATATTTTCAAATGGCCTTTAAGTTTGACCTTTAACCTACAGTGTTGAACGTAATGGATGTCAAAGTGTCAGAGAGGACTATACTTCTTGTGCTTTTGCTCCCCAGCTGGACAAGGCAATAAGATTTTTTACCTGGCAAGCATGTTAATAGTTGCCCATTTAAAGATCCAGCAGAAACATTAGCATTCATTTGTCAGCAAGTCAATTTGAAGTCATTTGACAAACTGTAGTCCAATATTCACTCCTTTTCTAGCTCAGTTTTTGGTCTCCACCAATTTCTGATGGAAATTTCTGCCTCTTTAATTCTTAATTATGTTCACCAGTTAGTCACTAACTTTGTCTGTCTGCTGTCTGGTGCTGGGCTGGTAGTGTAGAGTGGGTGTGTTGACCTTTTAACCGTGAAGACCAGCTGCTTGCTGTTACTGGAAACAATGAGATGATGAGGGCAGTGACAGTGAACGAAAACATTAAAGTTGCTGACCAGAAAACCACAACAATGAGCAGAAAGATGTTATAAAGCTGAATGGTAGTGCTGAGTGGATGCAGATTTGGGTGATAGTTCACTGTGGGTTCATTACTAAAAGCAACAGATGTCACACACAAGTAGTGAAATGATGCATTTTTTTAAATAAAATGTTGGTAATTGCAGCTTTAAGTTTGCACAGTTAATTCAATCTAACGTATTTGTATGATCTACTCCTTCAGCAGAGCAGGGTTATATAAAATTGGATGTGCAAGGCAGCTAATGTGATACCTTACTTCATTTTGGGCTCTCTGGCTTTCCATGCCCTCAAAGTCAGCTCTGTCAGGACCATTTCCAGTTGATCAAAATTGCAAATTTACACATCACAGTTTACCAAAGTTGAATCCTATGTGTTAGCTCTAAACATTGTGCAAATTTGCAGTGCCTCTACTAATTAAGACAATGATTGTGATGGATCAATTGCAACTGAAATGAAATGTTGCTGTTATAAAGGCCGGTATGACTGAGCCCTGAGAGTGCTGTAGAATTCTTATTCAAGCCACAGCATGTATGAATGATGTGAGGCTTTTATTGCCTTCTGTACACTCTTGATCTCTCTGCTTACATTGATGTGGATGTAACCACCTCAGCTATCATTATATCTGGCATACAGTTAGGAGGCATTAGATTTCATAAAAGGGCGACATGACACACCTCTTGTTCTGATAGAAACTGGCACTTAGAGTCCGTCTGGGTCATGTCTCCACACACACACACACACACACACACACACACACACACACACACACACACACACACACACACACACACACACACACACGCACACTTCAGCTCGCACAAAAAGCAGCCAGTGGATACTATTACACACCATCCTCACCACTGCCCAACCTGTCATCATCCCCTATGAATATTCAATTTCTCTCCCCCTCTCTGGCCTTCTCATCAAACGTCTTGTATTAATGTGCCACAGACGGTGTGCTGAGGCCCTCTCCACCTCCTCCCTCTCCCGCTCTACAATGACTTGTGTCCTGGCCAATGCATCATGACTGGTAGGGGTGACTCAGCCTGGGCAGCAAGCCACTGGAGTGTGGGGTGACATGAATTGAGAGAGGTTATGTTAGGTGACACATTGATGCAAATGCAATAGACGCAGACCAGCCGAGATGCTTTCCAATCATTTGCATCTAAGAAACTCTAAATAAATTCACACAGAGTCAAACAGCAAACCTGCATTTATGCATGACAAGGATTTAGCTGTTTCACTATACGTGTGGAAACTTCTCATAAGACAACAAATACTTCACATTTTCTGCTTTCTAAAGCTTCAACTAATCCACATTTTGATGGGGACTTCCTATAAGCCTTCAAAGGTCCCTGAAGTACAATATGGGAGCTACTTAGAGGCTGTGTAAGGCTCATGGATTGCGCTTTGAGAGTGCCGATAATGGAAGTGAGAGATGCATGTTGTGAAACAGCTGTTTGCAGAAAATCATGCCAGAATGTCAGCAAATTGTATCATAGTGATCCCAGCAGGAAAAACGGCTGAAACAGAAAAAAAAAAAAAATACACAAACTGTTTTCTCACGCAATATAAATAAACTGAGAGAGATGGAAAACTGTGACTCACGTCTCCAACAGGCTGCTGTGCGTTCTGAACTTGAGCACCGAGGTTATCTGATCGGCCGGCTGACCCCGGTTCGCGTTGTCGTTGTTTCTTTCATTCCCCGCGTTGCTCCAGACAGAGTGGCTCACACTAATTGGCTGCGTCTCATCAAGATGAAATGCCAGCAGATGATCCCAGTCCTGTGTCACAGCTACCATCAAATGCTGAGCGACAAGAACTCAGACAGCGGCGCTCCTCTTTAAACAGGTGGACAGAGTATATGGATCCACGTAAGCTACACAGACAGAAACCTGTCAAATGTGTGTGTCGGTAAACACTAACAATGCTGAGGAGAGAGATGACAGATAATGATGGGCAAAAAGGAGCACCAGTTCACTTTTTAAAGCTGGAACAGACAGGAATGAGAATAACAAACAGATTAATAGCAGAAAAAGACCTTAAACGGACAAACGTCTCCCCGTTCCCTCTTTAAGAGTCTTTAAAGCAATTTGCTAACCTACAGCACTCAGATAAGTAAAATATTTCACTTTGTGGATTTCGTGTCACGTCAGCCATGAATATTACTTGTACAAAGGCTCCATTCAGTCATATTTTGATTCCCTTCCCCCTCTCATCACTGCCGCCTGAATTTTGTGCAATATACTTGGAAAAACACACACATTTATCTTTCAAGTGTACACACACGCATACACACACATACTGACACGCATACAGCCGTTGTAGTTCAGATCTATATCTACAAACTGATCAGAGGATATGGTCTATGCTCCAAGTGAGAGACTCTGGGTTGTACAGTTAGCATGGGCTGTGAAGTGCATGTGAATATGAGCTCAGCCTCTCGTTGTGTAACTACGATATTTCACATGAGATAATGTCATCGTGAATTATTTCATTCATGCAGGAGAGTGTGTTCATCAGCAGTAAACAATGTCAACACGGCCCATGAGTGTTAGCCATTGTCACAGCTTCACTGCTGTTGAATACAAACGAAATTGATTCTTTTTTTTTTTCTATGTTAAATGACTAAGTGTTCAAATTTGACAAACCAGTATAGCAGTATCTTAGAATATGGACAGAAAACCCAGGGAAAAAATATTATACTTAAATCATACTTATTGAAGTATGTAGAAAGTACCTGTTGTGTCGTCTTCAAGTATTACTCAAGTGGTACTCAAGTAGTCCTTGAGTACCACTTGAGTAATACTTGAGTAATACTTGAGTATACTTAAAGTATAATAGTTTTCTAAATTAGCGCAAACCTTTTACAAACTGTATAAAATATATATCCATGCTAATCATGGATATATATTTTATAGTTTTTTTAATCTTATTTAAATTATAATGTGCCTGTGTCTGTTGTATCTTTTATGTCCTATAAATAGCACTGATATGAGCATTCTACCTCAATTTCGTTGTACCTGTGCAATGACAATTAAAGATATTTGAATTTTTTGAATTTGAGTGTACTGAAAATCATGATCCATCAACATTCAAAACAACAGTAAAATTGTATTATATCCCAAATATGTTGGAAATGCACTGATATACTTAAAATGAAGTGAAATTAAAGCACATTTTAATTAAACATGCTAATAATGTACTACAAATACTGCAAAATAAGTATACTTGTCAAGAATTTGTAATTTAGTGTGCTTAAGTAGAATTTATAATACGCTTAGAATAAAGTCCCCTTTCTGTAAGTACTTTGAAATACCACTTCAAGTATAGCAGAATGAGTACATTCATTTTAATACATTTATGTTGAACTTAATGACATCTAGTCAGAAGTACACATTTTAAAAGTATGTGTCAAGCTAAATTAAGCCAAAAAGTAGTACTTGTAATGACTTTTCTATACCTAAATTCTCTTTTTAAGACACTAAAGTAGATTACTTTTAGACTTGGGAACACCAAGAACAGAAGAAGCCTGTGTAACAGAGGAAATAAGCTCTCTGAAAGACGAACAGCAGCAGCGCAATCAGCCTAATACACTTCATTTTACAGAAGAGGGGCAGAACAACAGAACAGCTTAAGAACATTGTGCTTGTACGTCCCTGTTTTGACATTCGCGTCCAATCAAATGCTCCTATCACAGGTCAGTTCTGTGCAGCCTCAAGGCATTTTGAAATTTTGCAGCTGGCTTATGCACTCGCTCTTAACTTTATCCTTCATCTATGGTTCGTTAGACTTCCAAATAAAATGCTCGTGAATACTGGACTAACCACAGCCACAGTGGGATGCTTAAGCTGCTCTGTGACACTCTGGTAAACAGCAACAGCTTAAAAAGCTAATGGTGTATCAGGGTTGTGTTTCTGAGAGTATATTTTAGAGTATTTGCCCCTTGTGGTCAAAAACATGCCCTTTTCACAGTAAACATTTTCACATTATAGCACAACAGACAGGTTTAATTACTGCCAATCACAAAGTCCCATCCACGGGTCCCAGTATGAGCCGTGCTGGTAGCGCCGAAAGTGGCACACCTAAGTGGAACGAAGTGAAGCCATCCTTAATGTTATTAGTTCCAGCTGTGCTTTTACTGCTTCGACATGTCAAAACATCTGCTCTGGAAGAAGAAAGAAAAGGCCAGGTGCGTTTTTGAGACACCTGACAAATTTCCGCTTAATTCCGAGTTCAGGAACTTTTGAACTGCCAAAACGATATCATTCATAGCAAACAGCGAGCTCCGACCCAGCCGACCTCACGGCGCCACCCAGCCACATTCCAGCTAACACCATGAGTTTGTCCATGTAATTTCCTGTGGTCATACTGTTGATAAATGATGTGCCTATTATTAGCTGACAATAGAAGCTGGTCAGGAAATTGATCCCCCCCCCAACTAACACTGTTTGGTCAAGACAGCATGTGATCTCACCTACCTGAAGGTTCAATCAAAGGTGTTTTTTTTTCTATAAACTCTGGTGTTCATTTGATGCTCTTTATCCAATCCAGTGGAGTTTGGCCTGCTGTAGTTTATTAAGACCTCTGCTGTGTTTCATACTTCCACTTCCTTACCACATTAGAGCACAACATTCACACCGAAACTCAGTCCAGTGACATTTCTACTCAGAGCATTTCAACCTCTCTTAACCAAACATCAGCTTGTCCTCCTGCACTCTAATGTGCCCTCAAGCATTTCAAACCATATGCTGCTCGGCAGAAGAGAGGGAATAATGAGAGTCAGGCTGGCTTTTATTGATTTTCCAGGAGTAATCCACATCTTTTTTAACCAAGAACTAATATAGTATATAAGTTCTGTACTTTAATATAGGATGAGATCTGTAAGCATTCATGCCTAAACTTACACTGCCCCCTAGAGGCAAAACCACAAAACAGTTGAGTCACTTTTCCTTCCAGTCAAACTTTATTATCTCAACAAAAAAGAAACCCTCAAAACAGATTCTGACCAAATGACAATTACACCCCTACCCCTGCCGCACCCCCCACCCCCCCCACCCCCCCCCCCCCACCCCAACAAACTAATCAACTCCCCTACATGTGGACTAATTGGAATAACTTTCAAGTCAGTAAATAGTCAGTGGCCTTCTCATCTTTCATCGAAATCCAGCCACAACTGAGAGCAGATGGATTAAACACAGAAAAATAATCAGGGTCCAGAGTTTTCAGTGAAGTACACAGTTGGATGGTAAGACAATGAGCTTAAGAAAACATAAATCTGCCTTGTCTTTCCAAGTTTTAACTCAAGGTCACGAAAGACCCTTTTTAAGTATTCTCATTTCTGTCCTCTTAAACTGCATGTCGGATCTAGAACAGCTTGTCACACGCTTCATCTGACCGAACATCATTAAAAAAAAACAAAAAACAAGCACACTTCTGAAGGACATTTCCCCGAACACAAACCAAGTTACCATTCACATCTAATTACAAATATGTTAATAAATTAATCAGCCATCAGTTACCCCCTCCAGCCCGACCCCAGTCCACCTCACCCAAAAACAAAATGATTCTCTTCGTTCAGTATTCAAACCCAAATTTCCAGCATCCTGTCCACTTTCCTGAGCTAAAGGAGAAACTGACATAAAGTCAATCTTGCATCGCACTTAACAGCTTATAAAATACCATCAGAAGTGGAGTGCATTACAGTAACTCGTGGGTGTTTAGCATTTAAGTGACACGACGTGGCTGACAACAGCACAAAGCATTTATTAGCTCGTCAGTGTGTTTGGCTGTCGCTCAATCACAGTGAGCAGTTACAGAACCAGTCCCTGTTTGTGATGTGATTCAGTTTTACATCAAATCTATGGGGTCCAATCAGGGTCAAAAAGACTGTGAGCCTGTGAAATGAAGTTAAAAAAAGTTCAAACTCTTTCATTCAACTCTTTGTAGACCTATTAAAAAATGTGTATATTGAGAAAAGATTTGTAGTTCAGCGAGTTTAAATAAACCGACTCGGTGAGTTAACTCTGCTTTTGTGAACATCTGGGTTCAAACTCAAACCAGGACACAGTTTTCTGCTTTCTTCTCAGAGCCCTGGTGTAAACTCAACGGAGGAAAAATTTCAACACAAATGTCGTTTGAACATTCTCAAATATTTCTACAACCACAAATCTCACAAACTTTTTCTCCACAGGGCTTCAAAGTGGTAAAGCTTCACACTTTGAAACATTACTGCCGGTCACTTCACAAGCTCTGAGCCTGATTGGCTCTAATTTCATCCCACAGGAACTGGACATTTTAAACACCTGTAAGTTAAACGTGGTAGCTGTGGTTAGATCTCACTAAATTCCAGCCACACTCTGAAGAACATCCCATTGTGAAGTGTCTGAACTGACCCCCGATGCCAGCAGGTGAAAGACATGAGTCCTAAACTTTGTCAGAACTGATATCGAAAGCATTCAGCACACGCAAAAGGCTTGAGTTGACCTCGATAAATTACAAAGGTATAAAAATGGCTCATATTCTATCACAAATACTGACAATTTTCTTAGACATTGAGTGTTTTTTGAAAAAAAAAAAGAAAAAAAGAAAAAAAAAGAAAACGACCAGTAAAACGTCAGCGCTCAGTCCAGTGTGTCTGAACGGCTGATGAAGAGGTGGTAATGCGCATTGAGTGGTTCGTGTTAGGCTTCACTTGGGGCCAAATCACATCTCAGTGAGCTAAATAGTTCACGGGCACACACAATTAGCCAAAGCCAAACGTTAAGAGGTTTATCTTGTGGACCAACATCTACTCTACGAGTGAGCCCACAGTGCTCTCTGAGGCTGCGGCCATGCGTGCGAGTGTACTATTTAGCGTGCAAAGATGTGGTCTGTGGTGAGCCGTGGGTGTGTGCTCATGTACGCCTGGCCTTCTGTCTCTTGGCCTGACGTTTGGCTTCGTCCAGAGCAGCCATGTCCCCGCTGGCTTGGGCCATGCTCCTCACTCCCTGGATGCGATTCACCACCTGTAAGAGGAGGGGGATTACCTGCAAAACAGGTCGGCAAACGCTGTTAAACAAACGCCATTTGTTTTGTTTCTTACTTGAAATATGAAGAAAATCCCTGAAAAAAGTAATTAAGAGGAATTAACACATGGATAAGTGCTGATTATAAAACATCAAAACAACAGGAAGTGGGACATTCTTCTTGATGTCCTTCCAAATTTCAGGCTTGGGCATGATAAGACCAAATCCCAGTGAGGTTTATTCCAACTAAATAAATAAAAAAACGCAAAATTGTCACGCAAGAAAAGCTCTTTGGATGTGTTGTGTGGAGCAGGTGGAGGTGGTTACGTACCTTCTCGTGGTTGTACGCTGCTAACAGGAGCAGCAGCGTGAGGGGCAGAGCTATGTAGGAGCCCTGGGCAACATCCTGGTCAGGCACTTTACGCTGTGGGAAAACACACACAGAAACACACAACGAGGGATGAGACAACCCCAGAGAAACGGCACAATCCTCACTGCTTTCCAATACAAAACCTGCCACAGTACGCCTCACTATAAGCCAGGAATCCTGTCGTTCTTGGCGGTAAAAAAGAAAATATTCCAGCACAGAAAACAGGCGTTGAAACATTGGGCAGGGTAAACTTAAAAAAAAGCATGTGCGTCTTACGGTGGGGTTGAAGGTGAGCGTGACGTGCTTGTGGTAGCCGCTGGAGGTGAAGGTGACCTGAGGCAGAGTGAAGTCATACTGGGAGCGGGACAGCGTGGAGTACAGCATCAGCACGTAGCTCTGGAGCAGAGAGAGGAAGGTGACCTTAGATCCAACAACAGCCTGTCCTGTTCAGTCTACAGCCGTCCATACATTTAGTCAAATATACAAGCTGACAATCTGACATCCTTTTACAGCTAAATTCCAAGCAGATACCTCTCCATCTCTGTCCAGAGGAGGGAAGTGGAAGAAGAGGGACTGTCCCAGAGAGACGCTGTTGATTGGGTTGTCCAGATTGTCACTCTTGTAAAGCTTCACCTGGGGAAAGAAAAGGGAGAAAAAGTAGTAAAGCTTTGAGTAAAGCTACAGAAATGTGTGTAAGACTGCAGTGCAGGGGTAATATAAGCCAAGCGGCCCTACCGATAGTGTTGGGAGATGTTCAGGGGACGTGTGGACGTTTCCGCTGAGGTCAAACTGATTGATTTGCCTGAAGGCGATGATGTTGACCCCGTCAATGTCATTGCTGCCCACCTGAGAGGGAAGGCAGAGCTTAATGTACAGATACAACTCTGCACTCCTTCAGAAAGCGGCAAATGTGAACAGCGGATAAAGCTTTGTACAAGTCACACGGCGTGATAATAACAGAGAATTAAGTGGAATTAAGGCATTTCCTGCCTTGCCACAGAGATTAGGGGGTCTGCACTTTTCAGACAAGCTAAAATTATGAACAGAGAGGTTTAAACTTGCAATGGGATTATCGCTGCTTTTGTTCTGCGTATAGAAAGGCCCCATGTGATAAGGCCGCTGATAAGTCATAATCACAGGGTTCCCACAGTTACGTTAACAATTGAATTACAAAAGTTTTCCATACCCTCCTGTATCTAGCCTTCAGTGCTCGCCATGAAACAACCTTTAAAAATGCTATGACATTGAGAATGTGTAACAGTTTGGACTGCAGGATCAAGAACGGCCTTTTAGAAGAGGTTCACGGTTCAACTCTTGAACAGTCTATCTAATAAAAAGGTTTAGTAGCTGTTCTGGGGTTTTGGATCATAGTCCATGATATTCATCAACAGATCATTTCAATGAGGCCAGTGTGTTGATGCAGCAACACAACGCCGGGTCGTCAGGTAAGAAAGTTGACCCAGACTCAACTTCTGCTGCAGCGTCATGCAGCGACCCTGCAGCCTGCAGCTGTTTCTAGTCTGAATAATAATCTCTGATCTTAACAGAGCTCTGCAGCCCTGCTCCTCGTCTCTGCTAATTCTCGGCTAGCAGCTCGAGGCTACGTTAGCAGCTACTAGCATGCCAAAGTCGAATCTACAACTGACTTGCCGGTGGCTGAATAGGATTTTTGGTTTTGACAAGAAGGAGGGATGTATGGAACGAAAAGGCATCGATTTTGATGCTTTCCTATAAACTGTCCGTTGTGAGTCCAGTGGTATAGGAGTGCAGTGCTAAATTGCTCTTATAATTGTTATTACTCCTGCAAAACCTACATTTGTTTACTGCACACATCATCGAGCAGTGAAGCCTCGTGGACCTTTCATACATCTGCGTCTTACCTCTATAGCTCTGTGTTGCGGTAAGGCCCTCTCAATGTGGTCATTGCCTTCAGCTCGCAGCTGAATTAGATATTTGCAACCCGGCTGCAAGGAAACATCACATCCATTAAGTCATATAAGGTGCACAGTAGAAAGGCTTACGTTACAGTACAAGTATAGCATTGCTGTGTAAAATCACATACAGTCCATTAGCTACTTGTGTGTGTATTCATGTTAGTTTTCACCCCTCCAGTCTGACTGTGACATGTTCCCAGCATACTCACCAGCAGACCCCGGAGTCTGAAGCGACCCTCCTCATCGGTGACGGTGTCCTCGCTGTAGAGGCTGCATTCTCCCTGTCCCACCGCCTCCACCGCCACGTCCCTCTCTGCATCCCCGCTCAGAGACTGCACAGCTCCATAGCAGCTGAGGACAGTAACAAGACCGTGACCCTGATCAGACTCTACAGCGCTACGGACATTTGTGGAGCTAGACCCTCGTCTAGTCTGACAACAAACAGCATCAAAGGGTAAAGAAAATCTGAGCAGCACGTTGTGGATACTGAAACAGGAAGTTCTACAGAGCTAAACTGCACAAGGCACATCTGTATACCTGTAAGCAGTCTTGATACCAATTATATCGATGCTGAGGTTTTGCCCCTCCTCCACTGTGATCATCTGAGATGCCGGCTCAAAGCGGAACTCCTTCATCATTGGCTTGAAGTAGTACTGACCAGGACTCTGACGAGAGGGAATATCAAACGGAGAGCAGAAGAATATATACGTCAGCTCGAGCAACCACAAGTCAAAGCATGCCTGCAATCAGCTTTACAGCAGGCTCGTGCTGGAAGAACATTACAACAGTGAAGACAAATTAACACATTTCTGGATCCCTACCAGGTTATTAAAGGTGAGCAGGCCAGTGTCCTGGGTCAGCAGGTTGGAGCGAAACTGTCCTCCGCTCAGAGACAGGAGGACACCCGACAGGGCGTGACCATCCTCTGATTTGATCTAAAGCACGGAGGGAAGGAGAGGGAAGCTGCTTATATTACACTACATGAGGGTGTCAAGAATTAATTGAAAAACAGTGTTATAGCTGTGGATGAACTCACAGGTAACAGATTCAACTCCTTCAGTCGGACTAAATGTCCACTGTGATGAGGCCAAACTAGCACAGAGAAATCTTGAAATCATTCAAATTGTGGATATAATGAGGTTGGGGAAGTTGGATAAAAACTCGTTATTGATGCTGCACAAAAAAATTTGAAAGGAATTTTTCACACTCTGAAAGGGGAAACTAACACTTTTGCCTCAGAGCCGCTGTAGATAACTGCAGACCCTTTTAACCAAGGCGACACACACAGAATAGTAGAAAACCGATTCAGTGATCATCATGATGGTTTCTATTAATTATATTTTGTGAAAACATACAGTAGAACTAACAACACTTCATGTCACTTCATATTCCACTTAAACTACCTAATCAGTGAGAGTAGTAAATGTGTGCAAAGAGCTATAATTTTAAGACACTTAGTGTCGGCTAAATAGTAATATATAATAATAGCAGACGTTAAAGTGGCTGGTGATTACTGAGATGTAACTGGGATGTATGCAAGTGAGGCTGGTCACATGTACCTTGAAGGTGACACCAGCCAGAGCGAACGCCTTGAAATCTCCCTGTGTTCCCTCCACTGGACTCAGGACGAAGCCTTCTTTACTGGCACTGATGTCGTACTGCCGGTCGCTGTGGAGGGGACCCACGCTGACAGAAAGAGAGCAGAGAGAGGTGGTCAGGGCTGCACGTCTCCAGGGTGCATACCAGCCAGCATATAAAACCAAATGGCATACATATGATAGTGACATAATAATACAGAATTCCATCCAATATGAATCAAAAATAAATGATAAAACTGACACTTTTGATACTGACATGTCAAAGCTGAATAATGATTTGCTGCCTGTGAAGAACTACTTTTTGTTCAGGGCTCAAGGCAACTGCTGACAAACCTTATCATGTCCATATACAGGAAATGTAACATTGCTATGTATTCAGTGAGTTAAGCTGAGGCTGAACCTTTTTTTAAGCCTCTATCAGTTCACATTTTCGGACCATTAAACGCTGAATTAGCTATTAGCAGTTCCTGCTAGCAACCTACCCATGTCTGTACAAACAGCTATCATGGGATTCATCTGATACTGAAGAAAACTTTAAAATGTGATGATCCTCTGGAGTTAGATGAGCATATATCTGTTAAGTGGAGAAGTCACACATGTCTGTGGGTTCAAATATGAGTTATGACTGCTCGCGTGGCTGTTTGACCTCTGGAGAAGACCAACCAAACAAGTGTTAACAAACAGGGAAGTCAAACTTTTCCATTTGTTTTCATGCCATGGACAGTACAGACGCAGCACTTCATGAACTCCAAGCCCTCAGCCCCGTCGACAGTGTTTACCCTGAAGTCCTTTTAAACAGCCTGCACAAACCGGTTGGTCTCTCACGCACAGATTGTGAGTTAACAGTCTGTTTGGCTGACCTGCGCTAACACGGACATTTTTTTTAAAACTCTCTGGGCTAGAACAGCAAACTACATTACTGCCAGAGTTTTAACTAGGACCCACACATGGCCGCTGTTCCTACACCTCTTTAGGGGTTCAAATGTATTTATGGACGGGCCCTTTGGTATATTAATGACTTGTTAAGATCCTGACTCTTTTTCCTTTCAGCATGACAAAACTCTCTGATTTAGACTTATTAATTAGCTCCTTGTGTCACTGGCTCTGGAACATCCTCCCTCTAATTTCCATGCACTTTATTTGTATTTCTCCACTTAAGTGTGGGGTTCTCATACTTGTATGCTCCCATCTCGTTAGTGGCCACAGTAATGAGTGGTGTAGCAGCTCCTCTTTCCGTGATGGAGATCTCCACGCCCTGCAGCTCTGGTGACACCTTGCCCTCCAGGAAGAGACCTGCACGCCCCGCGATGTCCACCAGTCGACCTGGACACGACTCTGTGGAGAGTGCAATAGCTTTAGCTTGTTGGTGTTGCAAGGAATGAAAGACTTAGGAAGCAGCTATGACAAAGATGCAAACAGATAAAGACGGGTTGATAGATGACAGAGTGTGTGAAGGGACTTACCTCCAGTGATAGTGGCCTCTACCTCAGGAGGGTAGAACAGCAGTTCCTTAGAGGAGGGTGTCACTGTGATCTTCTCTCCAGCCCTGCACAGTCACATAATATACACTGATTCATCGCCCTTCACACACTCTTAGACTTCGTGGTTGCTATTAGTGGATGTCAACCAGACACTGACAATAAAGTTGCAAAGTGAAAGGAGTTATTTGGGGTTCCAGTGTGCTGGAGGTAAAAGTCCTGTTCATTTTCTCCACAGACTAACTTCAGGGGACTCACAGCTGGATACTCTCCTGGTTAAATCCTCAGTACAAAAGATGAGCGAAAATATCTAGCTCTTTGATGAAAAGTCCAGAAGTTACACACCTGTGGACATAAAACTTTAACATAGAAGTTTACTTCAACTCCACAGGGGGCCTTTCATTCAGAAAGGTCCAATCAGGAGCTTAAAGTTCTGCTACATGTGCAGCTTAAGTGGAAGTTAAAGAACACACTTCTCAGAAAACTGATGAATTTGGTTTTGAATTTTCAATGTGCTACAGCTTTGTTTCAGCCCTCATGGGCACTGCTAAGAGCGCAGAGCATGAGGTAAAAAATGCAGTGGACATGCAGTGGCCCCGACCTGGCCCAGTAGGAGAACTCATAGTGGAAGGGGCCTGTCAGCTCATCCGCCTTCTCTTGGATGGGAGGGCTGTCATCCCGGGCTCCGCCTTCCTCCTCAGCAGCGCGGCGCTCTCGCTCTAGACGGCGCAGCTGAATCTCTTGCAGCTGTTGCTCCTGCCTCTGCTCCTCCAGGCTCCGCAGGGGGCCCAGCACCAGCGCCGGCTCACTCTCGATAGACGATCTGAACGAGTGGAGGCAGGAAAAAAAAAAGCATTTTAGCTGGACATCTGCAGAAGGTTGCACAGCAGCTAGCATTAGCACGCAGGGTCACGCCAATTCTTCATTACTTGATGGTAACTGTGACGTCTAGGATCTTGTCGGTGGTGATGAGCCCGGTCATGTGATGCCGCACTGCAGTCAGGGTCAGGATACTGGGGGCTGAGCTGTTGGACACAGGTGAACAACAGTCACTTGGGTGAACTAAACAGAGGCAGAACATTCTTCGAATGCAGAAACAAATGGACGCAGCTTCTCATTACTTACGTGTCGTAGGTGTAGAAGTCCTGCTCAAACTGGTGGCAGGAGCGGGGGGTGACTTTGTAAACACCTGGACAAGCCATTGTTGGTTGATTAATTACTTTGCTCCAGTTTTATATTTAGGCAAGTCTGACACAGACCTTTTGGCTGAAAATGCTGCACTCTAACTATGCACAAGGGAACAGTTGGTACGCTGAGATTTTTTTTCTTCTCTAGATATGCTAATTCATACTGTGTTTAGCTAATGAGAGGTCAGGAGAATGAACTTCACCAGGCTTGGAGAGGCAGAAGCGGTTGACTCCCTTCGAGAGGTTGTACACGCCGACGTTCTCGGGTTTGCTGCCATCTTGGAAGAACTCCTGTGCAGAAAAACACGTTAGTTCGAATTGGAACAATAATTGCGGAACGAGCCGCCATCTGCTGCAGCACGCACCAGGCGCGGCCACTGTGACTGAAACACTGACCAAAGTAATGGCATGGGACAGGGAGCAGCGCAGGATGTAGCCAATCTGTCTGAACTCCACCCCCAAGACGTCGGAGTCCAGAACCTCCACTTCCACGGACTTATGCTTCCAGCACCACTCCTCGTGAGAGATGCTCACTGACATGTTGGAGAAGATGGAGAAGAACAAATTATGAATAAACAGACTAAAAGCAACAGAGACAGAAATGTGAGCGTCTGCGCTGACAAGGCTTAAATGTGTCCCCCCAGCCAAGGTCAGGCATTCACACTGAAGATCTTCTAATGATCTCATCTATGAACAAATGCCTAAGAACGTCATCTACTCGCACTGCTTGGGCCTGGGAACACTACAAGCTGAGTAAACATGCCTCAAAGACACTGTGTGTGCAGACTGCTCGCAGGCACATAAAACAGATTGTGTGTATTGAACAGTGAGTGAGATGGATGCAGCACCAGAAGGTAGAGGAACACTGGCTGAATAATGTGCGCTTCCTGAAAGCTGCTCACACCAATTATGATCCAAATCTGGTAATTACTAATTGATTTCCCCACAATCGTTAGAGAGTGTTTAGTGAGGTCTCCGAATAGAAATGTACACGGAATGGAAGAATCTGTATATACGATGGTTAGCTTGAGGTCGCCCGGTCAAAACTCGTACGCTGACTCTGCATTTGTTATCCTCTTAAAATAACTTCATCAAATAACAACCACCACGTTCTAAATGGCAACAGCTCAAATTGACCCCAAATGAATGAAAGAAATAAATGTCACAACTATCATTAGTACTATAATTATGAATGTAAGCTGTTGGTGGTGAATCCTGACCTTTGTACTTCCCAGGTAAAACACCGTCAAAGGAGAAGCTGAGGGTGTCACTGCTGCCAGACAGCGCCACCGCCCTCCTCTCTCCCTGTCGACTCACTGGCTGCAGGGTTACTGACAGGTCATCACAGGAAGCTGGAGGCCAACCAGAGGACACAAGGTCAGTTTATGTGGAAATATGCACAAAGATGGAATAAAGATGGAATGTTTCTGTGGGTTGAAGCGTGTGTTACCTAGACAGTAGACTTTTCCAGAGACAGAAGCCATGAATTGGGTGAAAAGTAGGTCTGTGAGGGGACGGTCCACAAGGGAGACATCCAGGGCCTGAGGCTGCAGAGCCAGGCCTGCTTTCACCTCGGCCTCAGGGAGAGACACCTGCACACGTGAAGTATAACCAAAGTCATCTTGTAGAAAGCCAAGTTTTTAAACATACAAATATATAAGCACCAAAATGAGTTATATCTATGAAAACATCTCAAAGCTGACTGGTATAATATCATTGACTTATTGAATACTCTTATATGTCATGGTTTCAACAGACAAATACCGGAAATCTGAGAACAGCTGAAGGGAACCTTCATGTGCATTTAATTAGTGAGCCTGTGGGCAAACTACTAAAATTCTAGTCAAACAGGTGAATCTGAATGTTAGACCGACCTGCACACTGTAGTCTCCAGGTTTGGCCTGAAAGCAGAAGGCCCCCTGTGGATCGGATTCGATGGTCTTGCTGGAGGCCTTGTCTTGGTCCTGGTGTGTCAGAGTGACCTTGTAGCGGCCCTGCTGCTTCATGCCCTCAGGCAGGCGACTGATGGAGATCTGGCCACACACACTGAACCTGCGTGGAGCCGACATGAGAACTCAGATCAAGCTGGTCAGCAGCGTGGTAACAGCTGAGCTGAAGCTCAATCTCTCTCATTAATTTCAAAGCATGTATCATGCGAAAATGTATGCGAGCCGGACGGACCCCGCTGTGACGATGTCAGGGAGCTGGGGCGTGTTGGGGGCGATCTTCACCGTGATTGGCTCAAAGAACATGAGCTCCTTGTTGACACGGATGGTGTAGGTACCAGCCGTCATGTTCTCCAACCGGAAAGAACCGTCCTCCTTGCTGATGACTGCGAGGGCAGAATAGCAAAGCAGGCGTGAACGTGTGTAAAGGATTGAGAAGCACTGAACGCACAAATTGAGCATTCACACAATTGTTTGGTTGTTGGCACTGAAACTAAAGCATGGAGTCCTCTGCTCTGGTTACCTTTGATCTGGTTGTTGAGAGACACTGAGGCATCAGGGACGCCCTCCCCACCAACGCTGTTGAGAACTCGGCCCGTCACAGAGAAGCCCATGACACGGAAGATGGGCTGCACGCAGAACAAACATGTCAAAATGTGACATCACGTAACTAATACTGAAAACCTGCAGTATGATTTGATGCTTTACCTCCAGTTTCAAACTGTTGTGTTCCACCTTGAAATTCATCCTGGAGGGAGCGACGTCAAATGTGATCCTTTCTCCCCTGTAGAAAGGCACCTGAAGTGAAGGATGTCACAAACGCAGAATGAGAGGCAGAAATAATTAGATTTAGTTTTTCAGTGCACTGCGCAGGTTAAAGTTACAATGTCATGACATCAAACCCTATTTTTTGATATCTATCTATCTACTTATAGAAGCAATTAGCTCCAATTATAGTAGTTTTTAGTGGAAGTGGTGGAGTCTGCCGTTCCCACTTTGGGTTCAAATTGCTTGCCTAAGCCTGGGATGTGAAGGGGACATGTCAGAAACATTCTGCAGTTTTGGTTAAAGCATGATGTTACACACTCCAACACATTTATGTGGTATATAATAAATCAGAATTTTAGTCTGACATTCTGTTTTCAGTGTTATTCTGGTAAACAATGGAAAACTGCAAACAGATAATTTTCTATATTTCTGACATATTAGCTGCTCAAGGAGTGTCTGCTTTAGTATTGAACTGCACTTGCTGTGACAGACAGAGACCTAGAAAATGTAAAGTGAGATTCGAAATGGGGACAGCCTTCTTCTGGTTTGTACAGAAAGCTTACCACAGTGTACTCGCCGCTGGCCAGCGAGGGGAAGACAAAGGTCCCGTCTTCTCTGGACAGAGCGCTGCATATATAGACCAGGGAGCCGTCTCCAGAATCTGCCCCCTCCACCGGGGATGTGTTACAGCCACTGACGTCCTGAAAACACACCAACAAATATGGAGCAATGCAACTTAGTTCACCTAAAATTCATACAGAACTCCATGATATGCTAAAAATAAAGCAGTAATACTGCAAGAGTGGAAACGTTCGACTCCTTGCTGAAAATGTAAAATAATGTTGGTGTACCTCTTTCTTGACTGTGGCTGAGTACAGGAGGAAGGTGACCTCTTTCATGGGTTCTCCATCACTGCGAACCTCCCCCGAGACATCGTAGCCTCCAACTACCAGATGGTCGGCGGCCGGGGCATTGGCATTGGAGACGTGCACTGAGGTGGCACTCTATGGGAAGATGGCAAAGGTCACCACGCTAGCCGTGCTGAGGGCTGGAATAATGGGCCTGTCAGGAGCAGTGTGCTTACTGCTGGACATCGTTTGTTACAAACCAGCTAACCTGACAGGGAACCTTATCAGCTGAGCAAGTGGGCGAATCATTTTCTACACTCAAGTAATACCGAACTCAAAAGACCTCTGAGGTGATGCTTTCTTAATGACAGCACTCAGGTGGAGAGGTGCTTTAACAGTGTTAATACCTGAGCGTGGGACAGAAAATGATGTCAAACACAGGTCTGATCTGACTGCAGTTTGAAATCATTAGTTACAAACCTGCTGATCTGTCCCAGTTCTGCTCCGAGTGCCTTAATCCATCTTTTTACATCATCATTATGGGCTGCTCTATTTATATACTGAGCCAAATGGGTTTCTACTAATGTACATTTTTCATGTTTCAACGGTGTCTGTGTGTGCGATCTAGTGTATACATGTGTGTTCTCAGGTCTCTTGCAATCTCTTGATCTAAATGAGGTTTTAAGAATAAACAACCAACTTATCTATCCGTTGGAGAATGTAAGGAAAATTTGAAGGGAACCACAGAAGGTCCTTGCTAATGATCTTGACTCTTTCTCTTATGGAAGCCTTGAGAGGCAAGTGAGGAAAGAAAATTCTGTTATTGTAATACTCATTTTGGTCACAAGAGGCTGAAATGTACCACACATGGGAGAAGTTTTCTGCCAGAAAGCCTTTTTAACGCATGTTTACATTGTCAATGGTCCACTTCAACCCACACAATCTTTTCCTAAATCTAACTGACTCATTCATCCGTCTATACGTGTGCTCTGTTGCTCTTTATACTACGTCACCTGACTTCCTACAACCTCTCTGTCAGAAAGCCCTGAAGTCAAACTTTTTAGCCTCTTGTGGCCAAAATGAGTTTTAACAAAAACTGAAAAAAAAAAGTGTCAAAACTTTATTTTTCACCTGTTTTCACATTTTTATTTATGCTACAAATTAACCAATAATAAAAAAAAATTATTATACTTTTTTCATCTTTTGAACTATTTAGATCAGACTTAAAAAGTCGATCATCAGAATTTTTTTTTGCCCATTTGCCTTTCAGGGCTTCCGTACTTCCATTCTTACAGAGAGTTAATCCATATTTTCCAGAATGTGTTCCCAAAATGGTCCCAAACACGACTTAAACTTTCTGTGTGTCACCTGGTGGATCTGTTTTTCAATGAATGAAACTCTGCCAGCTCATCACTCTACAGCTCCACTCTGCTGATCAAATATTTTCAGCTCCAGTAAATAAAGCATGCAGGAGGAAGAAGAAGAACACCTGAACCCAAACCCTCCTTGAAAAAAGCCATGGGTGACATCACATCTGCCCCGCTCATGTTTCTATGTGGTCTGTGCTGTGGACATGGACGAATGGAAGCTGAAGTGAAGCTACCAACCTGCTCCAGCGTCCAGGAGGGATGGGCAGCCGTGATGTCATAACTTCCAGGGAGTACCTTTAAAAAGGTATACCTGGAGAAAAAAACGAAAACAATTTAAGACATGTTTAAATGACGTTTAAACACATTTAGTGCAGAGACACCAGTGTAAAACTCTACCAGACAGAAAGGCACGAGCCGCTTACTTTCCCCCAGGCTGTGTGACGACGCTCTGGAGTTTCTCTTCTGTTCCCATTCGGCTGAGTTTGACTTCCACTCCAGCTGGACCCAGGAGATGGCCTTTACTCAGAACCTGAACAATGCAGAGTACGTTACATAACCAGAGAGATATTTCAGAACATGAATTAATCCTGAGGCTGACACTCTTCCAAGAACACGCTCACAGAGGGCTGGATAATACGGATGGTTTTTCTGGTCTTGGATGCACAAATAAGAACTGGAAAGTCATCTGCACACACACACACACACACACACACACACACACACACACACACACACACACACACACACACACACACACACAAAGCACTGATGTGTGAGGAGCTGTTGTACAGTTGATCTCCAACACCTTCTGATGTCAGTCAGAATGTAACCTTCAACCCCATTTTAGATGCAGATAAGCTTTTAAGGTCTTCATGACAAAACATTTGCTTTAATGATGCTGAAAATCCTTCATTCTCACCGTTCCTGAGACTGAAAAGCCAGTGAAAACAAAGTTGATGTCTTCTTCTTTTGTACAGATGTCACTCACTCCATCCACATGGAGGTCGACGCTGGTTGGCTCTAATGAGAGTTTAAAAAAAAATGTTAAAAGTTGGATCAAAAGAAGCAGAAGCCGGTACAATAATGCAAACAACCTCTGATGCTGTCTTTGCATTTCCTGGACAAGCTGTCACACAGTCTTACCAAAGCTCCAGCCAAGAGGAGGCTCGATCTTCAAAACAAAGTCTCCCTGAGCAAAAGAGACAAAAGCACAGATTACAATCGCCATCAGTGAATTAACGGCTTAAAAGCATTGAAAGGAGTGAGTGTGATACCTTGTCGTAGAGCGGGATCATGAAGTAGCCATTGATCGGAGCACAATCCGTTTGATATTTCAATGAACCTTGTTTGGTGTAGAGTTTAATCTGTGCATGAAAGAAGGCAGAAAGTGTTTTTTTTTAAGTACCAAACATGGACTCAGTCTGCTAATGCTTTAAATACTGAGCTGAATGGCAAATTGGTTGAGTCGCGTGTTTCAGCTGTCATCAAAAAACAGACCACTCTATCTGAGCCTTAGTTCATTTAACCAATTAGCCAAGAGGCTAAGACCCTGGAGCCTGTGAATGAGCAGGATTAGGACTGACGGTGAGCACTTCACGTGCTCCTCGTCAACAGGTTTTAGGTTTCAGAGACAGCAGTTACGAGAAACAAATAAAGACACGCTCATGTGAGATCACATATGGGTTTTCAGTCAACCCTGACTGCGAAAAGAAATGAAAAATTAGCAAACTAGCAGATGGCTAGATGTCAAAATACATTTACTACAGTCATTTATATTTGCGAGCGACAGACACAACATTGGCTGAACATAAATAAACGTTACGGTTGTGGCTATTTCATTCAAACTGCCATTCAGTCTCCGCCTAACCTTTAACCTGGCTTACTGTGTAAACCAGCTAGCCGTTAGCTCGCTGCTAGCATTGCACTCTCACCTCGATCAGAGAGTAATTGATCTCAACGTCGGATTTCACAAATCCCCCGCATGCTACCACTATGTCATCAGAGGATACGGTCAAGAACTGAGAATAGGTGATACAGAATAACACCCAAAGAGCTCCCATGTCTGCCCGGATGGTAATTCTCAACATTTTGGCTGACTGATCTCTCACTGAGCCGAGCAACAGCACGCTGCCTCCGCTTCCGTACCAGCTGAGCTGCTGTCATCCAGTGAGCGAAGCGGCGGGAGCAGCGACCCCTGCTGGGCCGGAGGAGGTACGACTTGATGTCAGCGACCGTTTCCAGGTCAAAACCGAAAAAACAAAATAAAAAGACTGCGCAAAAAACAATGAGTACTTGACAAGATATTTATTCACCATGTTAAGTTTAATACTAAAGGCAAGCACCACAGTCATATAAAAGGCCTCATAACAAAGCAGAACAGCATTTCCTCTCAGTATCTGACTGAAACATTTGTAGTACAAACATACCCATCATCCAAAACTTTGAATCTGAATTAAATAAATATCTCTGATCAAAGATTTATGCAAATAACTTACTTAGAGGGGCATAGAACCGCTCACTTTCTGATCTGGGATTGTTGCAAAATTCAAAAGCTTTGTTTTGATACAGAGCATTGGTTCTCGGAGGGATTGATGGTGAAACTTAATTTCAGTTTGCATATTTCAAGATATCTTACAGGATACAGTGAGCTATCTGCACAGTTGGATTATTTGTTTTTCAACAATTGCACTTAAGAAACTCATAAACACTGGAAATCCACACACACTCCTGGAAAAAAGAAATGTACTGTGTGTGTTTGGTTCTGTTCCCTGTCTTGTTTTGGTCACTGATGCAGGAAGTGTATACGATATAGATTGTATCTACTGAGATACTGGGAAATGAAATCTTAAAATAAAAAAATGGAGTCGCAGTAATGTTAAAAAGAGAACAGGGTACCAGTTTAGTGTTTTGAAATGTATTAGTTCTTTGCATTATTATGCAACCTCAGAGTCATTAATTATGATAAACGGCGGATGTAAAAACACCTTAGATGAACACACTGTAAATGTAAAAGTTATTAAAGTAAGAAAACGGTAGTGTTAGTTAATACATTTTAAGTGCATAAAATTCAGAAAGGCTTTTCAAACTCCAGTGGTTAAAGTAAATCCTTCTCAGAAGGAAAAGATGGCAGCAGGGAAACGCACCACAAAGACATCTGACCAGCAATGACTGTTTTGGTTTGAGAACACTTTGTGGCTTCTTTTGAGTTTTAAAATATCAAACTGTCAACAAATGAACACTGGGAAGACACATTAATGTAAGCAGGCCCATAAAAACTCCCAAGGTGTAGTGTTTTCACAATAAAAAAGAAAAAGAAAATCTAAAATATGAATTCAAACAGTTTTCTACTCCAGTCCATCTGTCCAGTCTTGTCTCTATAATTTCGGGCTCTTGCCTCACACGTGCGTGGAGGAGTCAGGAGGCGGGTGTGCCAGGAACACACTTTCATTGAAGTTGTTGGAGAAGCTGGTGTGGTAACTGGGGCTGCTTCTGCTGCTCCTGCTGCTGCGCGGCTGGGATATGGACATCGGGGACTTGACAGCTGAGAGCTTCTGGGCCTGGCACAGCTTCTGGATCAGGAAACGCTTGTCACGGCCTTCCTGGGAAACAAAATAAAACACAGATAGTAGATCCAGATGTTGGTAATAACTCAAATGATGATCAAGCATGGTCAATGTATCACTTGGAAAAGAGACAGAAAAGAATAAAAGGTGAAATAAATGAAAAGAAGAGATGAATTTTTGAGTGAACCTACCATGACTAGCTGCTCCCTGAGCTGGTTAATAACTCTCTTGTGAGCACCAGCTAGAGCGATCACATAAAACATGGCCAAACTACAGGAGAGAAAATAAAATGTTTCAAATTACAACCAAGGGAGACAGAGCACTTGTGTCACCAACAGTTAAAACATCAGTTTTGCAATGATGATCTATGCTGGAACACCAACAGAAAGACGCACCATGTAACGACAAAGAAGGAGACAGCGAAGGCCTCCGATGACAGAGCGTAGAGGAGCGTCTGGACTTGACTGGGCAGCTGGGATACTGTAGTTGGCAGCACCTCCCAGGAGGTGTTGTAATTAACAAATGGTCCACAGGCCTGGGAACTGTTTATTCTGTGCAACAAAGGATGCATGAATGAGTGTACAGTACATGCCAAGAGAAACATGGAGGCAGCAGCAATGAGCGATCAATGCAGAGGACAGAAAAGACAAATATCCTGTCTCCATTTATGTTCAACAGTAAAACTCATGAGACAAACATTGGGCTCTGATGTCGATTCAACAGTCAGGGTTCGATTGAAGCTGCAGAGGAGCAGATATGATATCACCTGATAGACTGAACAACAGAGCATTACTCACTGTGCCACACTAACAGTGACAGGCAGACAGGCCAGAGCCAGGCCTATCAGCAGCACCACCAGGAAGAAGAAGTTGGAGCTGGAGGCCCGGAAGGGACGCGTGGCTGGACGGCAGTTGTTCACCAATGAGACCTATAAACAAGCAGCAGAGAGGTAACACAGGAAACCCTTCCTCTAATTTTGACTCATGTACATATACCCACACATATATATATAAATACCTTTTTGATATAGAAGATAAAGAAGTATTTAATAGTGCAGATGGCAGGCAGCATCGGGCTGTAGAAGGTGCCGATCCAGCAGATGGTCTGACCGTAGACGATCTCCAGCACGTTCTGAGGAATAGCAAACTCCTGCTGGCCCCACCACTTCGCCAGACCGCAGTCACAGTGCTTCACTATCAGCCTGAGGAGGACGGGGCAACAGAACGACACGGTTACAAATGACTCAAGAACAAACCATGAGGCATACTTCCACCTAAAGGCATCTCCAGAGGAAAGGCAAGGAAACTGATTGGGATGACACAGAATACAAACACAGACTTGAGAAAGGCTTAACACACTTCACTGAATCCTTTCATAAAGGTAGAAATCTTGAAATGTCATAAAATGATCACATTTAATCTGCAAAACTAGACTACTTCAACTTTTAAAGATTCTTTTGAGATAAAGAAGATGTTCATTTTGAGGACTCACTTCCTGGGAAACTCCACAAAGATGGTGACTGCGACAATGATGATGAAGTCGAAGATGGTGAGTTTGTACATCTCCTGGCCCACACGGGTCTCCCAACACTGGACAAGAACGCACAGGGAGATGTTCAAATAAAACACCAGTAAAATACATCACAGTAAGACTGGAGGGAAGAATTTCTGCGACTCATCCTGGGATGACGTCCACCATGTGTCATCAGATACGTAGATACTGTGTAATGAAAGGCCAAATGAGTGACAAAGACCCACTTAATTAACATTATAAAATGACATCTTAATAGCTCTACACCCATTAGATATCTTCAGAAAATGTATGTTTGTTGACACAGAGATAAAAGTGAGTTTGATGTTGGCATCTGTGTCTCATGACTAGAAATCATTGTATGTTTTACTGGGATGCAGGAAAATGACTTACAGAGTAAAGCAAGTGGTTATAGCCGCAGATGCATGGTTCCTCTTTACATTTAGTGATCTGAGACCAGAGGGAGAAGAGCAAAACTCCAATGCTGGTCAACCGCATGAAGACACACCTGCAAATGAAGGAAGAGGAAGAAAAAGAAAGACGGAAAGAAAGTAACTGAGCTCATGTTTTTAAAGATCATTTCTTTCTTTTACAAGTTTTAGTCTGACTTATGTGTTAAATCCTCCTCTTTAAAAGGCAAATACACCACTTTTCCTGCTAGCGTTTGTTTCCTGATGCAAGTACTTTTCAAGTACAACACTGCTGTTCAGAGAAAGGATGAGTGAGCAGTCAATGAGTGGAAGTCTATTGTACCTCATGAGAGTGAAGCGGATCTCGAAGGCAGGCGAGTAGTCCTCATAATTGATGATGATGGAGAAGAGGAGGGGGGTGATGAAGTTGGCCAGCGTGATAACAATTGAGGGTAAATACTCGTAGATGAGATCCACGATGAAATTCTCCTGCAGCCAAGCAAAAAGTGTCACTGAAAACGTGCTAATCTGCACAGCTTCAAGTCTGAATGGAGCTTCTAGTCGTGACGAGCTGTTACTCAGACAGAAGAGCAACCAGAAAAGACCTTCAAAGGACATCAGCATCATTTCTTTACCTTTACATTATTCATCTGGGCTTCCTGGGAGAAGACGGTGGCTACATAAATACTGTAGAAGCAACCAGCCAGAACACCGATGACAAAGAGGTTGAGGAGGAAGCGGATGAGGTAAATCCGACATTTCTCTTTGCGGGTGCGATCTGCTATTTTCTGTTTGATCCTCTCCTCCTCCAAATCTGTCTGTGGATATAAGAAAAGATCATTTCAGAAGGAGGCAGGTAGACATTCGTGGATAACATTTTCAACAATGGACTCTCTCAGCATGTACACAGCCATTGATGTCATCTTACTGCTCCTGCTAAGTTCTGTCCTCTAAAACGTCATGTTGGAGAGGAACGACCAACTAACCCTGAGCTCATAGAGTAAACTGCTTCTCTTCAGCTTCGAGGCATTCTCGTTGGTGATGCAGAAGTCCCAGCCGGCAAAAATCTTATTGCAAAAGCTCTGAAAGCGATCCTCATCCTGCACCAGGTTGCGTTTGAATCCTGTGGCAGACCTTGAAGAAAAGTTAATCAGAGACTGATCTGTAGAACGAATTCAATTCCTAATTGATTTTGCCCTTTCGGTACCTTTTTACAATCCAGATGAGGCTGAGGAACAGGTAGGCTATAGTGACCAGCAGGTAGGCCAGCGGCACATTGTAAGTGATCTTTGGAAAGTGTATTTTGTCCGCCTTGTAGTAGCCGTAGAAAAGATAGGTCTGTTCCAGAAAGCCCTACAGAGTGAGCACAGAAGGTGAGCGAGGAGAGCAAATGCCAACTCTTGTTTTCTTCCAGAGACCATGAAATGATAAGTGCGAGGACTCACTCCACCAGACAGCAGATCTGTAATGTGCTCGTGAAAGATGACCAGACCGCGACGGGCGCTGCTTGGATACACACTGCACACACTTTCTGTGGGGAAAGACAGGAAAGTGTAAGCTTCAGAACATTTCATGCTCAGTGGGACGAAACAAGCGAGCGTCCTCTCACCATCGTTCAGTCTGTAGGTGACATTTCCTGAAGCGTTGGGGGCAACGATGATGGGCAACATGACGAAGCTGAACATGAGCAGAAAGATGATCAAGTTGAGCATGACCAGGAAGCGCAGGAAGGAGAAGTAAGACAGGATCCCGGTGCCAAACATCCCTATTGAATGCAAAGGAGACGAGACAACGCTTGGCAAACTTCTGTTAGAGCATAAGTCTATTTACTCACGTCGGCCATCCTGAGCAGAAATCAATAAACGTCTCTGCGGCTGAGGATTTAGTTTTCATCTCTCACCCTCTATCAGGTGGATGTCCCCCCTCCACAGCTTCAGGGAGCTCAGCCACTCTTGACCATCATCCCTCAGCCTCCTCAGATACCTGCGGGTGCTTCGCCTCAACTGGCTCCAACTGCTGAGCTCTCGAGCCTCCTCCAGGCGCTGCGTACTGACAAGTCAAACACACTGATTGCTGAGAACACACATAATATCATACCTGTTACACAAAACATGAATTAAACATTGAACATCTGGATCCCATCTGTTGAACTTCTCTATTCAAGAGGCCGGTAAGGACATGATAATGATGTCTTTCCTACTTGTCTCTGCGTTTCTCGGCCATGCACTTGGCCAGCTCCCGGATGGGTCTCTGCTCCGTCTGACCCTTCTGTTTCTCCTCCTGTTTGCTGATGGTGCTCAGGCCCCATTTCCCACTGCCGGAGGAGCCGAGCCGAGCTCTAGAGCTGCTTCTTCGCTTGGTGGCACCGGTTGACGACTTCCTGCGGTACAGCAGGGACTGGTAGCTGGGGAGCTGGTCCAGCAGGGGGTTACTGGTGACTCTGCCACTCCGATCAGTGTAGAAGACTTTTAAAAAGATGGATTAATGTGTTTGTTAATTGGGACTGAAAGCCATTACCGTTTAATACAACACCAGCTTTTAAACTCCAACAGTTGCAATATGGTTAAAACTCAAAATGTAGTAATCTTAACCTGTGGGGACTGAGACTGTGACAGAGAACTGAGAACGACTAGAAAAATTCATGGTTTTGAAATTGAATTGTAAGTGTCATTATTTGGTTAGATGCCTTGAAAAGACACTTTATCATTTTTTTGGCTTGTAATAATATTCATACAAGTTTCCCAATAAAACACAGCTATGAATACAAACACATGTCACACATGTTTGGACTGAAGAGGCAGTTTGCCTATTCATTACTTCATTATCTGTCAATGTGAGTGGGACTGAATGTGTCTGTTAGCCAGTAATGAATGCTGGGTAACCTGACTGTCCGCTCGATCAATCACTGGATTGGATTTCATTACTGTAAAAAGAGGAAGAAACTTCACAGCATGTAAAAAGACAAAGGGTCTAATGTAAACTGATGGGAGCGTGTGGATCTCGGACTGGACGGGATCTATTTAAAATCAGTTTCATTTCCTTCGCCTTTTTCCAGCCTTTCCACTATCACTAGAAATCCTGGGGAAGGGGATAGTGTCTTTATGATTTACTAGCAGCCACCGTCTCCTCTGACAGAGCAGCTCATACGTGTTAAAAAGTAGAAATGAACGTGTGCATTTCTGAAGAGAGCAACAAAACACTGAGAGAGACCAGTTTTGAATCCCTGCTCTATTCATCCAGACAATGGCTAACCAAGAAGCAGAGCCAGCAAAAGAAAAAACATGCCAACAGCGGAGTTTCGACACGGTAAAGAGCTCACTAAACGCTGCAACTAAAGCTCCTCCACACACCCTTTCTTATGAAATCGTTAACCACCAGGACAAAGTTGTTAGCCTGTTGTTAGCGGCTGTTTCATCTAACGTTGTAAGTTTGAGGCTAGCATTACTAGCTGGTTAGCTAATGCTGAAGTCGGCTTTAATTAACCTGGTTGATTATTAAGGATAGCTCCAGACACGAGTTCCGTTTACCTGAGTCGACCTCCATAGTCCAGTTTTCTAATAGAGTCCAAGTCTCTATGTACTGGGTAGTATTATTATTAGCTAACTATTAACCTCGAGGTCTCGGTCGACTGGGAGTTGACGGTCCGCCGTCAGGAAAGTCAACACAGCTTTTCCCAGAAACAACTTCCTGAATGTGGACAGCGCGACAGGTCCGGGCGCACCTCAGCCCGCCGCACCGCACGATGCTGGGTCACATTCAGCTGATTTATCGTCATACTTTACTGGTTTTAAGATATATATTTAAGTTATTTCATTTTTTCTGAATATATGTCATTTTTTGTACCCTGTCTTGTTTAATTCCGTCATATTTTGCTGTTTTTTAAATACATTTTTCAGTTGTTTACATTTTTATGATTATATGTCATTTTATTGTACCCTTTCCTATTTCATTCCCTGCTGTTTTACAGGTTTTAAAATATATATATAGCTACATTATTTATTCATTTATTAATATTTGCTTTTTAGGAATTTATGTAATTTTATTATATATAAAATTTGTAGCAATGCTTTTAGTCCTTGGTCTACATAGTTATGTGAGATTGTTAAAAAATAAAATAAAGAGGAATATTAAATAGCTACTCTGAAATGGTTAAAAGATATTCAACAATTTAGTGCTGCTCTTAAATAAAATGTGGGGGACTGGTGAAATATGCATTAAAAGAAATCTGGTCAAACCTGATGATGCAGAGTTTGAGTTTTGGTTGCTGTAAAAACACTGCATCCTACATTTCCCAAAATGCATCTCAAATCCATCTTCCGTTAGACTTCCCCAAATGTCCATGCCACCTCCATGTTTGTGTCATTCTGTGTCACATGTCTGGTATAAAATTGAAGGTAGAGATAACCCAGATGATTTAATTAGTGTTTACTTCTCTCCAGGTCCAAAGAAAACATTGTGCAACCTTTATTATAGGCTTTATAGCTTCACTCTCGTGACAAGTAACCTACATTTCACATGTAGAAGCATTAGTGTGCATGTTTAAAATAAAAAGGGAAATAGGATAAGATGTATTACAAGATCTCAAGTTACAGAGCAACGGTGCATTAAATAGCTTACAAACATTATGGGTTTTTTATGGGGAATTGAAGAGGATGTTTATGTTTATGTGAGTGTAATCTCTGGCTTTTACCGGTTGTGCAAAGCAATGAATTTCCGTCTAAAAGTGCATCGGAATTTCCCTTTAATCAGTGAGGAGTGCAATAATATCCAGAGGAGCACCACCACAGGTTGACCTGCATGAACTGTCAGACACACACTTCAAGGAGGATTTGTTTTTATCACAATACAAAGTGTCCACAGGATTTTGATGACCTACTCAGAAGCAGTGGAGTGGACTTTTACCTCTACGGGTTTAGTTGAGCACACACTTCCTGGTAGCCGCAGTCTCATAGATGCTGGATCTCAGGCTGATTCACAGGTTACCACCCCCCCACCAACCCTACAGCATTTTGTGATTTTTTGACTTCCTTCTGTGTTTTCTCTCACCATCAAAACACGTCCACCAGGTAAGCAGTGTTTGAGAAGACAGAAGAATATACTGTAATTTATCAAGATTTTTCATTATCTGGACAGTACAGTAAATTTAGGATGTACACTTTTTGTAGTGTCACTGTATGAGGGTTTTCTGTTCCACTTCCTTTGCTGATTTGATTGTACTTTTCTGTGAATTGTTACCTACTCTGCTGTCCTTCATTGGCTCTGTGTGAGAACCACAGATAAAGGCAACTACATGTGATGGAAAACCAAACCTAGTGTGTGAATTAATGATGAGCAGATGAGGATGGGACCAGAAGATTAAGTTACACATGCCTCCCCCTGACAATACAGCTGTCACTCTGAGCACAGAAAGCGCTTTGCCTCCACATGTGCTGCTACTCGTTTAAGCTGTGATAAAGTTTGTTGGCAGCTGAAGCCTAAATACAACATGTGATGAAGCCTTATACTCTTGTCTTTCTCATGATCTTAGGACACACTATATCTAGTTAAGAACTGGACTACACAAACAACACACTGAGACGCGGCTGAGACTGGGTGAGCTGACGGACCGTTGTTGTTTTCAAAGAAGAGTGAAAGGATCCATTCAAAGGATCTCATGACAAGTCACAGCAGCTGGGGATACTTCAACCATGCCTACCACGACAGCGAGACTCTGGAAATCGATAGAAGGTTTGTGTTAATATAATAATTCAAAATGTGCATCAGTGAATCACACGTCCCTTATTTCGATAGATCAAAGAATGTGTTTGAGTGAGTGCTGTGTGTAATCTAAGGGCACAGACTGTATGTGTTCAGGGAACATGGAGCTCTATGTATTCATTTTGGATATAACCCAGGCTATGAAAGAAGGGATTCAACCTATTTTTCTTCTTTTGGGTAAGAACTTTAGAGTCAAAAGATTGAGGTGAATTCATTAGTCCATTGATGTCTGAACTTTGTTAATCCTGCACTTTCTTGTCAGATATTATATCTTTAAAATTACCCTAAGCAGAAAAACATCAGCTCCATAGCAGCCATATCTATGAAACTTGATTAATTACAGATAATGACCACTTCATGATCATGAGGTCATGTCCCCTTTATGAATTGATAATCCCAGCACTCTCAGCTATCATAAACACTAACTGTATGAACTCATTGATAAGCAGTGTGTCTTTCACCTTGTACGTTATTTGTTTTGTGCGGTCACTAGGTCTTCCAGTAAAACCCACCACACTAACCCCTATGCCAGGGAAGACCCAGCCTGGTGGGGCGACAGGGCAGACATGCATGCGACTGGTCAGGCCAGCAGAGACGATGCTGTAGGGAGGGTGCCCTGGGGGGGCTGGCAGGAGGAGAGCTGGAGGGGGAGGGAGAGCATCCCCATGGGCCTCATCTCAGCACACCCTGACAGTCCTTCATGGCAGCATGACCTCAGTGAGTTTACCACATAAACTTACTGAGCTATGGACATTAGTGTATATGTTTTGATGTCTACCCCTCAGTGCATCAGAGAAAACATTATGTAGTGGTGATTCCTTGTTCTTTTGGCTGTCCTTTTTTTTTTCCACATGTTGCTAAGTGACACTTCTGTTGACACGTCTATTCTCTGTCCTCCGCACTTTGTATTATTCAGATCACAGTACGTTCCAAATCCCCCCTCAGCATGGTCGATCACAGTCTATTCGACTTCCTTCTTCAGTGTCAGGTAATGGTTAAACTGGTCTTACTCCACACTGCAGATAACAGATTTGTTGAAGTCTTTTGTGCATGCTCACTCTGTTGCTGCGGTATCGCTAAACAAACAAAGTTATTCAGTGCTTTACAAGACAAGAAAAATTTAATGTGATATTCATGTTGACCTATTGCCTTTGATGATCAGTCCAACTGGATTATTATTAATGGAGGCTCCACATCACAACAAATGACAGATAAGCGAGAAAATATAACAGAGGGAGGGGGGCTGTTGGGACATTGTTGTTAGGTATTTGTAACTGCACTCTGTCCGACTTGCTGTACTGTAACTCAGTCCTTGTACAATTACTAACCATATCTGTAACTTTCATCTTATGTTTTCAACAAGGGCATCTTTTACATTTATAGCCATGCTAGCAGCATGTCCCTGGGGACGGCGGTATCTGTCAGATCATTATTTTGGTCCAGACTGAAATATCCCAACAATTACTGGATGGATTGCAAGGAGCTTTGCTTTACAGATTCAAGGCATCCAGAGGATGAATCCTAATGATTTTGGTGAACGCTGGACTTTTGTGAATTGTGATAACTGTGGTGATAGCCATCCCTTCCCATGTAGCGCCATCATCAGATTGAAGTTTTGATTTGTCCAGTACTTTACTCACGGAGCTGCTAGCATAGCTGCACACTCTTAATCTTGTTTTAATACAACATGTAATTTGTGGGATATATAATTAAGAATCACCAGACTACCTGTGAATAGCAGCAGTCTGTAGTGTAACAGTTGGTACAGTGGTCCCTTACAGTGTGACGGGCTGCAGCATCAACAGCTACAATAGGCAGAAATAGGTTTAGCAAGGAGTTCAGGAGTTAAGATGATGTAAAGTCAGTGCATACCAGCACCCACATTATCTCATATTCTATATTACACTGCTATCAGCTGGGCTTTCCGTCAGCATATTTACAGTAGAAAATACACACATCCAAAGTTTATGTGCACTAGTTAATCAGGAAATTATAAAGAAAAGCAAGTAAATCTCTGTCAAGCTGTGATGGGAGAGTAAATATTTAAATGCAGTTACATTTGAAAAAGCCATCCTTGATGAATGTCATCCTGTTTCTGTAATTCCCATCTGCTCCGTGAGTTTACCTCAAATATCAAGCTTAAATATCCAGTAAGAACAGGATCTTTTCTTCTGCTTTGTTCATCCAGGTAGCATGACAATGAGATGGAGGGGAATGACAATGAGAAGGATGAGCATGTTTCCCAGTGCCGATCCTGCCCATCTAGCTTTCACAGAGGATGCCATCAGGGATGAGGTGGAGAATGGTAAGAGGCTGTGATGGGTGTCAGATTATTCCTGGGAATATATGTGAAGTGTGTCACCTGATCTGTGTTCTGGGTGATAGCCTGTGTGTAGGTAACAGGTAGGGCTTGTCTTGTGTGTGACAGAGGAGCAGAACCTGGTGAAGGACCTCGTTGCCCTGTCGACAAAAGATCGAGTTCGTGCCATCCGGGACCTTCCAATGAGCTTTGAAGAAAAGAAACTTATCAGGTGGGTTTTGAGTGCAGTTAGCAATTAGCAAGCAATTAAAGGTGATACGCTTCCTTGTCAGTGTCATTCTAGGCACTGAGTTAATCATTACACTCCACTGAGAACCATAAAACAAGGGTCTGCGCACAAAGCCAAGGTGGTACTGTGGTGCTGCTATATAGATCACTACATACATGCACATGGGTGTATACACACTGCTCTCTTGTTTCAATGCACATAAATATGCTCCAATTTACCTCCACAGGGGCCAAGTACTGGCATTCAAGTCTGCTAAGCAATCTCGCCAGTTTACATGTTTTGCAGATTGCTCTGAGAATGTGTCACTGGTGAGTCTTTCATCTATAATAGAGCAATGTGTTGCAACATCATTTTGAGCGCAGCCATCTGATTCACATCCTGTGCTACTGTGCTATCCATGTCACAAGCTGTTCTCTCAGTCTTTCCGCAGGTGTGGCTACACTATAAGGTCAGGCAGGCAGACCCTGGAGCTGTGGCAAGGCGTCATGAAAGAGATAGGCGGCAAGTTTGGCACCAGTGTCGTCTCCTACTTCCTGTTCCTCAAGTGGCTGCTTATATTCAACATTTTCTCCTTCCTGGTCAACTTTGGCTTTATCACCATCCCGCAGCTTGTTTACGACCCCTCGCCCAACATACCTCCCAATGTGAGCTTCAGAGGGCTGGAGTTATTGACTGGAGCTGTAAGTGGAGGCTCTTATCACACCACACATCTTTATCTTCTTTTAATGTGACAGCTATCCACGTGACCCCTGTTATACAGCACATCATATTCAGTGATATGTCAGCGTTCTGTTTGCAGCTTGTCACGCTGCTCTCAAGTGGCCAAAGAAATCAATTCATGTAGGTTTCAGTTTGTATATAGATCAGTAAAAATGCTGAAAACAGTCATCTATGTTAGTTGATAGTTAACTAAACTTGAAGTCATCTTTCTGCACAAAGTGGACTGAATGTTTTCCAATGCATAATGAATGTGTTTTGGTTTCTCCAGGGCTACTTCGACTCCACCGTTATGTACTACGGTGGCTACAGCAATGAAACTCTGAAGGGTCTGGTGGAGTACGACATTCAGCTGGCTTATTTCTTCACCATTGCAGTCTACATGGTGCTGTGTGGAATTGCACTCATCTTTAGGTAAGTCCATTTGTCTGTATAATTATGAAATACTGCTAATTATGTTTGACATAGATCACAATATTTTGGGCTTATTGCACATTTATCCATCTAATTTTCTTTCAGGTGAACAGTAGTTTCAATACAAAAAAAATCTCTCTTTGTCCTCACGCAGCATGGCCGCCTCTTTTAGGAAAAACTATGTACTATCGGACCAAGCTTCGAACAGTGCATGGCAGCTCCTGTGCAGCTGGGATTTTAGTATTACCAATGAGAGAGCAGTGAGACAGCGGAAAAACAACCTACGCGTCCAACTGAAGGTGAGTATTACCCGACCAAGTCAGGAAAGAGAGCAGCGTTCTGTCATGGGATTATTTCACCTGCCCGTCATGAAATATATCTGAAACAAGCCACATGATATGTTAACATAAATATATATAGCACAAATTCACTCATTTCTGTTTTAGCCATGGCTGCAAATCATATTTTCACAATAAGCTTTCAACAAATCTCACACACTTTGTTTTTAGAGGTTAATTCCTGTCTAAAGGCACAACACACATTTCATTATATTTTAGCAGCAATTTTGTCCTCCATCTCTTCAGGAGTCGTTGTCAGAGAAGGCCCTGAGGGATCTGCTGACCCCCTCTGAGAAGCTCAAGCACTTTGGGGTTCATCTTGGTTCCTGGCTCCTCTCCACCAGCTTGGCTGTTGGCTGTGCAGCTAGCATCTATTACCTCTGCCAATATGAACAACGGGTACACGAGTCAAGATTGAGGGATTAGTTGTATTGTTGTACTGTGTTTGGAACAGGTCATTCTTGTTGTCCCATGAAAGCCAACATTAACAGGGAAATGTCCTTGCCTGCACACTTGCCTTTGTTTGCATGCTCAGGGGAACTGCATATGAAAAAACTTTATGGCGAATTTATCTGATCTTTAAAATTGTTTACTAGCGTGCGTCACCTTACTGACAGTAAAATATCAAGTCATTTACCGGCAGTGGAGGGTTTGAGTCATTTCACTGGATGCAGTATATAGAATACTGCATCTAGTGAAATGATCTGAACTCTTGATCTGACACCAATCTGTTATCTTGATAGAAAACAACAGATGCTGCTAACTGGTCTCTGCTCCAGGAGGCAGAGACTCTGCTGGTCCCTTTTGTGGTGTCTCTAATGAACCTGGTCGTCCCACTCTTCTACTCCCTCTTCAACAAGTTTGAGCACTACGCCAGCCAGCGCAGACAGATCTACGCCATGGTCATCAGGTTCGACAGCAGGAAATCTGCTTGATATTAAGGATTGAGAGTTTTGTACATGAATTAAACATTGGATGAAAGAATATTTTTTAAGTAACCTTTTTTTAAAATTTCAGGACACATTATACCTTATTTGTTTAATCCATATAATAAAAGTTAATGATGCCCCCCCCCCAAAAAAAGTCATTTTTACACTTTTTTTTAAAATACAGATTAAATAAACTAGATATAGCATGTTAATTATTAAGAGGTGCTGGTACAGTCGATACAGTTTGTTACCTTCAGCTTGTTTTCCTCAATTTCCAGTTTTATGCTAGGCTAAGCTAATCGGCTGCTTCATGTTTAGCGCACAGACATGAGAATGATTTGGATCTTCTAATCTAAATCTTACCAAGAAAGCAAATAAACATATTTCCCAAAATGTCAAACTATTCCTTTCACCATTAATAATGCTTGAAATCTTTATTTGTTTGTTTGTTTTCTCATTTCATGCTCAGAAATGTGTTTCTCAAGATGTCCATTCTGGCTGTCTTGTGTTATTACTGGATGAATGTGGTGGCTGTGAAGTTTTCGGTATGTTTGACAGGGATTAACACTTGATTTCCATCTGTACTCACACTAATATTAGTTTCATCATTAGACACTGATTGTAGACATTCATTAATTGAATGTGTTCTCCACAGTGCTGGGAGTCCATAGTGGGACAGGCTTTGTACCGTCTGGTCATTGTTGATTTCCTTTTTCTGATGCTGGGATCCTTTTTTGGAGAGTTTCTTAGCAAGTGAGTTACACACATTGCTTGTATTCTTCACTCAATCACAGAAATGGGAGTAGGTAACCTCAGTTGTTACTCATATTCCTGATTTTTCTGTGACAGTGTGATTGGGACGAGGTTATTTCCAAATATGGGGGTGCCAGAGTTTGACGTAGCCAGGAATGTCCTTGAGCTCATCTATGCACAGACTCTGGCCTGGTAAGAACAATACATCCAACACTTACTACACGAACTAACATCTCAGAGGGATTAAATGCAGGACTAATTTAAAAGTTATCTCATCTTTTACTTTCTCTCCACAGGATTGGAATCTACTTCTCTCCTCTGCTGCCAGCCATCCAGATTCTCAAATTTTTCATCTTGTTTTACTTGAAGAAGGTGAGCACAGGCCCATGAGATTTAGAGGCCTTGTTGACTGTAAACTGAACTGCCATGATGACACACTGCCATTGGCAGACACAATGCCATCACTGCCTGAGCTGCTGTATATACTGTTTTAGGATCATGTTACTCTATTTGTGCATGAGGTTCAATAATTAATTGAAAGCTTTTCATCACTTTGATCGCATGCTTTATTTTCAATTATGGAAACGGACGGATGGGGTTTCAGATTTATGGTATAACCCCTTTGGTTGCACTGAACTAGGCAAGGCCAATCAATCCAGAAGAGTAAATGAATCGAATACAATTGGTAACTTGACCCAGGCTCACCTGCTGTTGTTGAATGTTTCATGAACATGCTGAATGACCTTTGAAGCAATGCTATTCAAAGCCCTGATGAGGTCTTCATGTTTTCTCTTATGGAGAGAAATAGATATGATGTTTATGCAGAAATGCACTCATGGTTTTGTAAGGTTTTATAATATCATATATTGCAAGAACAATGACTTTTCATTTTACCACTTCCCCAGGTCAGCCTGACCCAGAACTGCCAGCCTCCACGGCGGTCAGGCAGAGCAGCTCAGATGCGAACCATCTTTATTGCCCTCCTCTTCTTCCCTTTCTTTGTAGGAGCCCTGTCCGTGGTTGCATACACTGCCTGGAGGTACGAATACATGATACTGTTTTTACCATTATACACTTTAATGTCACATAAATGGTGTGAAGACAAAGAAAATCATTTAAGGGCGTAAAAAAAGAAGAAGACAAAACCAGACCTTGACACCAGTGCACAAATTCCCCCAAACCTCACTCTCGTTTTGTCCCTCTCGTCCTCCTCTGTAGCCTGACTCCCTCACAGCAGTGTGGACCTTTTCGGGCACTTGACAACACCTTCAGTGTGGTTGAAGTCTGGATAGATGTTCTGGGAGAGATCCCTGGTTCTCAATGGGCCTTCTGGATCTTCCAAAATGTCATCAGAAGTGACATCTTCTACTTTTTCATCACACTAATCATCATGTAAGTGCATTGTGCAAATATTATGTTGTGTGTATGTGCTGCACATGCAGATAAAATCCAGTGTCGTTTGTTAGCATGCTAACATCAGCTAATTAGCACTTTATACAAAGTATAGCAGAGGCTGATGGGAATCTCATTAGTTTTGCAGCAATGAAAAATAATCCTGAACATTATTTGTTGCTGTGTATTTAACTGTGGCCATGATGTCAGCATAATGGACAGATAAGTGTGTTGTGTATACACTGTGGAAATAATCTGTCATGTTCGAAGCAGTCACCTGTCGGATCAGTAACTATCAGATCAATGTATCAGTCATGCAGAGTGTCTATGGTGCTCAATTCAGCAACATGCAAACAATAAACAAAGTTAGTTGACTATTAAAACAAAGACTGATGCAGACTGGAAGAATGTGCTCACACAGCGAGTGGTTGTGCCTGTATTCATGTATATGTGGTCACCTTTATAAAAACCTAAGTATGCAAATGGAATCTATGATATTATGTCATGTGTTTTATCATGTTGTCCTCCTCAGAGTCATTATATACATCTTCTGGCAAGTCACTCAGGGCCGCAAGCAGCTTATTGCTCAACTGAAGCGACAGATTGTCAATGTGAGTGTGTTTTAAAAGCTGTCCTTTAAAATGTGCTTCCATTTGGTGTGTCTGTGTAACCCTTGGCTGCATTTGAAATTAATTTTTTGATAATGGCTATTGTTCTGTTCTGTCTCTCTCTTCTTCTTTTTCTTCTCTTTCTTCTTCTCTCTCCAGGAGGGGAAAGACAAGTCCTTCTTGTTAGACAAGCTCCAGAACCTCCAGAAACCTAATAAAACAAACCAACAGAAGGATCAAAGAAAGGTTTGCTTTTGGAATTCAGTCATGCTAACATGTTGACGAGACTTGTTATTAACCTCACTGCGTATTTTCTCCTGTCCTTCAGCATGCCAACCATCGTTCAGGCGACCACTCCTCGGGTGGGCAGTCCAAGTCAAACGCCACGATTCAAGCTTTATTTGCTCGCCAGCAGCTCGAAGAAGAGGAGGAGAGATACGGTGCAGGTGGAGTGCCTGTTCCCTCAGACATTACCACCTCCAGCGCTCTGGTTCAGGCCATGATGGCCCGTCAGCAAGCTGAAAGCCAGGATGAAGATTTGTACCACACAGATGACCCTTCGTCCTCCAGCGCCCTCGCACTGGCCATGCAAGCCAGGCAGATGGCCCAGGTCCAAGACAGGGATGAATACCATAGTGCAGCAGGTTTCTCTGAAAACCCTCTCAACGCACCCAGCGCTGTCACACTGGTGATGCAAGCCAGGCAGAGAGCAGAGGAACCTCCACAGAACCCAGCTCCAGGCTCCAGTGCTCTCATACAGGCCATGTTGGCCCGGCAGCAGGCCCAGAACGAGTATGATGACGGTTATTGAACTTTATCTTAACGTGGGAGAGGAACAGAACTGAAAAGACCAACAGAATGGATTCCTTTAAGATGACTGAAATCACACTCACACACTAAAAATCAGGTAATGATTTCTGTTGTTACCCATAGATGAATTAGTAGCAATATGGTGACTTTAGAGTTGCAGTACATTCAGTCCTGCTGTACAAAAACAACATATTGAAATAGCTGCTGAAGCAGGACTAGGAGAGAGTGCCGGTCCACCTCTTCATGCACCTTTTTAATAAAAGATTTTTTTAATATATAATGTTTCTATGACAGCATATAAGCCTTGTAAGAGAAATAAGAACTATAACATGATATAGATTAGGCATTGTCTTGTGCCATTTATAATGTAATTTGATTATGAACACAAGTTGTTAATTCTGTGTATATTCTCACCAGATATAAATAAAATTCATGAACAACAAAAATACATTTAGCACTGTCCCCTGCATTACATTACCATGTAAGAAATTTCTTTTGAAACCAAAATCATACCAATAATAAGCCAGTGTTGACATTGTAGCTGAGTGTAATTTTGCAAACATGGTCTGTTAGGACAACACTGCCCTCTGTTGGGATTATGCGTACAATGCCACAGATCAGGCCTTGACTTCTACCACAGAATGACTGTAAAAAATAAACCAAATCATTTTTTCTTTCTAAGTTTGAGGATTTTGTTTCCAGTCATGGCTGCAGTCTTCCACTCAGGCTGCAGGTACAAAAATCCACCCATCAGACAATAAGGCAGAAGCCGGGCAGGGCAGGGCAAAGAACATCCTCAAGGCACTTGCCGCTACTCATAAAGCTTAATTGCTGTGAGAGGAAGAATGGAAAACACATTTTTGAATGGAGGGGGGCTTTAATATCCAGCATATTTGTCTTAAACACTCTGAAAAGACACATCTTCACAGCATTTTCCTCCAGTTAAAGCAGAAACATCAAATAAAAATGACATAATGTACTGGAAAAGTGTGACACTACACTGACTGCTGAGCATTCCTATCATGCCGTTATAAGTATTCATTAACTTTCATGTCGGTCTGTCTTCTAAGTTTCTCTGTCACTTTTTCCTGACTTGGTTCACACTGTTTTAATGAAAAGTGTGTTGCAAATTCTCATTTGGGCTTCTTGAGACAATAAAAGTAACTGATCATGAACATCCAACAGAAAAAAGATCATTTCCAAAACCATCCTATGTACAAAAATACTGCCCACCTACATTCCAAAACGTATTTACAATTTACATATGCAGGCACGTCATTTGCAGGAAGAATATGTGGCTTTATTTAACAATTAATGAAAACCAGTTAAGCTGTCACCCTCTCTTTGCATTGATTTTTGATTGATTAAAACTTGTTTAATAAGGCTATTAGCATCTGAGAGACCCTCACTCTATTTCTATGGGTACACTGAACAGTTTCTTTTAAATCTACATTGTGGTGGGTTACACAAACAGAGAAAACACCATCATCCGTGAGGTTGTCCATTTTTTCCAGTTATCAGCTAGTTTGAAGCTCCTGTGTGACTCGGAGCTTCATGACATGAATGCCAGCAACACACCACAATTAAGGCAGTGTTAAAATGTATCAGATGGAGCTAAAGATGGAGCCCGATATCCTGTTAGGTGTTCGTCTCGTACTGGACACAGACAGACGGATACGGACACCAGGGCCTCCTCCGTCAAGTTGCAGAAATGCCACCACCTGCTGTCCCGTCCTGTTCGGTTCAGCACTGTTCTTCCCCCAAAGACGCTGCAATGTCACTCAGGTCCAGAGAGTCAGCAGGTATGGGAGTTTTCCTGCCACTTTTTGGGGTCTGGCTGGAATAAACCTCCACAGATTTGGAGATGGAGTGCACAGAGCGTTCCCGGAAGTATCCGAAAGCCTCCCGTGCGTGCTCCTCGCGGATGCTCTGCTCGAAGGTCTTGCGCTTGTGCCTGAACTCGATGACGGTCTTCGTGTAGGAGTTGAGGGTGGTCACTGACGCACCCATGCAGCAGGTGAAGGACGCCCAAGCCATGCTGATGGGAGACAGAAAGAAAACCCCAGAGAAATTCACTTTGCAGTTCAGCACGTGGCGACTCTGCTGTTGGCTTTTGTGATAAAAAAAAAAAAAAAAAAAAAACGATGAGCGTCCGTGTAGGGACACAATCCAAATTGTGACATTTTTTTCCCCTCAATATTTTTGTTTGCTGAGATTAGTGTCAATCACTTTAAGTCCTTCTGCTCCTCTCAAGCTTGCCGGGCCACATGTGAGATGAGGCATTCAAATCTGTGTCTCATGTACTTTTCATGCAGGTTGGTTAATGCCCACAAAAGGTCAAGAATTGTTTAGCCTCTAAGAGGAATTTTCAGCATACTGTGCATATTGTAAAGGAGTGAAATATTATCCCCTTATGCAATTCCAATCGCGCCTGTATTGGGGCTTTGGACACCAAAGCCTAATCCTCCCATAACATGAGAGCTTTGGGCTTTTTTCATTAGAGACAGTGATGCTGGGGAGAGGTGAGAGCAAAGCTACAGCCGACTATTTGGGGCTGCTACACGCAGAATGGAACGCCTCATCTGGTGTCCTAAAGGGTGAGTTGTCTTAACTTTATTTCTATGGCTGCACTTCATCTGACATTGGTGAGCAAAAATATGATCTTTCAGTTCTGCTGTGACTGTGGAGCCATACCAGAAAGACCAGCCGTAGTCCCAGTTGTAGGGCCTCCAATCAGGTGGGCCGAGGCTGACGGTGACCTGGAAGACCTGCGTGTACATCACATGGGCCACCATGCCAAGAAGACCTGAAATAATATATGTGGTTACTTGCAGGAAAAAAGAAAATAAAAGGACAATCTTGTGACAGAATGCCGTTCAGTGAGAGCGAGCCTCTTTTCTTGACTGCTCACTTCATTCAGACATTTCCCCCCGCCATCATGTCCTTCTCACCACAACACGGTGCAGATGCTGGATTCACAAACACTTGACTATGGAGCATCAGAGGCAAGAAAAACAAACACTCCCAGCGCTTCAGTTTATAACAAATACAGTTAGACTATACCTGAGAGCACAGTGAAGACGGCAGCGAAGGCGTTGAGCTTGAGTCCATCGATGACGTTGCTGGAGTGGACCAGCTCTAAACACATGAGGCTGAAGCCCACCACCAGCAGAACAATGTACAGCATCTCAGAAACCAGCGACAGCCACAGCATCCCTGCAAAATGACGACATCAAATCGAATATTAACGTTTCACCTCACAGTGGGCTGTAATGTACAGTATACAACAATAACTGCACAGTCAGCTTTAGTGCAGTGTGCAGCTGCTTCGTGTGCTTTTAAAGGTACTGCAGTCCACTTGAATCATTGTTTTTTATATCAGTGGATGATTTAGATGTAATCTCAGTGGTTCCTCGGGCAGCTAGTCGAGGCTGATGTTAACATGACCAACGGGTAAGATGTTGAGTTTCAGCTGATGTTAAAGCAGTCCACGCCGAATCTCACTCAGCTGTCAGCTTGTGAATCAAGCCGAGCGTAATTGCATCTCAACTGAAGTGTTTCTTGCTATTCAGCCTCTTCACAGAGTGACAGGAAGTAGGCATTTCTCAAATAACAGTGTCAACACAGCTGAAAACCCTAAAAAGTGAAAACACCAGATGTGTGTGGCTGCATCTGTGCACTGCAAACCAAACATGACTCTGTGTACTTTTAGTATTTACAGTACAGGCTAACAGTCGTCCTCTATAGCTGAGTGGATAAAACTTATTCCTAACATTTCACATTGTACAGCCACAAAAATGGATAATTCATATCAGTGTCGGCTCTAAAGTTTTAGTTCTGGCTTTGCAGACTGTAATGTACTCTTGTTTTCGAAATAATCATCTAAGATTTTGAAGGCAATTTCCCAAAGGATGTCTTGATAACACAACAAACCTGATTTACAGCACTGCAGCCTCTTTCAAACCAGGCCTCAAGCACAATGACTTAGACAGAATTGCATTAGAAAGCAGTTTGCAATACCAGCACTGATCATGTCATGTTTCCTGTGAATATTTAACTCTAGATTTCCATATTGTGGGGAGAAAAGTCTTAACCGTCTCATGAGTGTCCTCAGTGGGACTGCTGAGGAACATTTGCTCATGGTGGGAGTCGGACCCTCCTGATGATGATCAATGGACACTCACCTTTCTCTGATGCAGGGGCCAGGTCGATGAAGCTTCGGCATCTCTCACCTACAGCACAAACACAGCAAATTGTCATGATTTAGCACATCAGGGCCGCAGTGGCATCTTTAACCAATACTTCATGGTGAATTCACTCTTTTATAATCATAAGTAATATGAGTGTGGAAGAGTTTGGAAGAAGGCAAGGTCAGAGGGGGCTGGTTTGGGATTAGCAAACAAAACTGAATAAAAAAATTCTCTTAGTACTGCACAGATACTGGCCTTAGTCCAAATCCTAATCTGTGTTTAATTCCCAATTTCTGTGCAGGTGTGTTTCACACAGTAGAGAGGATGACCTCCTGACCGATGTGCACACAGCAACACCAAATGCAGAGTTCATCAGAAATGAATAAACAGAATGTTGGATAAGAGGCAGATGTGTCAGAAACGCAGCTTTTTGGGCTTCTGATTTAGTGTCACCAGCTGCCGTGTGGCAAAGCCTGCTCAACATCTGCTTCTTGTCCTATTGAATTACAGGTACTTTGCATAGAATTACAATGATAAATCAGAATAGAGATATTAATCTGACACCAAAAGATGCACCGGAATAACAGACGCCGGTCAAACCTTGAACACACCGTGAGACGTAATGAGAGCTTGCGTCAGATGAACAAACAGGATATCAAAAATGACCCCGGACACGTCACATTCTTGCAGATGTGATGTCTTCCCTCTGTCATCTGTCAAGCGGAGCGTGTCGCTGGATTTGTTGTAAGTGGAACAGTTTAATCAGGTAGAGGAAGGGTGGCAACAGCTGTTTTGAGGAAAAACTCATCAAGGCCCCTGTTACATAATCCTTATTAACTCAAGCTGTCTCAGCCCCCCCTCCATCACACAGCCCCTTGATGAGATAGACATGTGCTAGCAATTCCTTCTTGAATAATCTCAATGCGTGTCTCATTTGTAGTCCTGTGCATCATAAAAATATGTATTACGAGCACAGATAACACAGCTGTAGTCAGAGTGGTGTTTAACAGAGTTTTGAACGGAGGAACAATGGTCAAGTTGCAGTGAACTAACCAGAGAGGACTAATCTGGCCTGATTACACCTTCGACCTGAACTCTCCATGACCATGGCTCACGTTACCTGTGGAACTCATCGTTCCCTTTAAGTCCCTTGTTTTTAAATGACCATATTCCAGTGTGACAGACCCCCTTTTTTACTTCACAATGAAGCTCCCACATGCTGCTGTTGGCTCTGTGTTTCATGCCAGATAAAACCAGATAAAGCAATTTTAGCAGATCTCTGCAATTTGCTAAGTAGACTGATATTAATGGAGGGTTGGTTATCCTGAGATACTCATGACATGGAATAACTCAAAGAGAGACTAATCTCCATTTGAACTGAGTGTTCCATTACAACAAATGAGAGACTTTGAAAGATGAATGGCTGTTTGTCGTATGTTGCGTTTTGGATTGTGAGTGGTTGTAGGATCAGACGACAGCTGGCTGTCTGTTTAAGTAAAGTGTGATGATGATTATGGCAATGATGATCTATTCTGTAACAAAAGACGGGGAAATGTAAGGAGCGAAACGAGTGAAAAATGGCATCTTAGATAATAAAAAAGGAATTTCATTAAGTCTCTCCAATAACAGTCATTTAAAAGTTAAAACATCTCAGCAGCATATATCACTGCACTGACCACATGAATATAAGCAGTGAGATGCCTCATTGAGCATCACTTCATTGTGTCTAATGGTGAGGTGGAAAGTTAAACTAGCTCAGCAGCCACACACACATGCACACACAACACACCAGTGGTGGAAGACGTATTTCAGTCCTTTACTTAAGTAAAAGCATCAATACCACACTGAGGAAATACTCCACTAGAAGTTAAACTGCTGCCAATAAAATGCAAATGTATCAATGTATGAAAAGTAAAAGTACTCATGGTGTAGTAAAATGCTCTCTGTCAGTGTTTTTCTATTAAATGTGATGTTTCTGGATTAATATCACTGCTGAGTTAATGTGTGTGCTGCATTTTGCTGCTGTAGATGTCGAAGGCTGAGCTCCATTTAACTGCTTTATAGACTGTTGGGTAGTTTAATCTACAGCAGTGCATCATTTTCTAGAAGATCATCATTTTGTAGTGTTGCTGTCCCGTGAGAACCACGTATCTCTAACAAGTCAACTTTTCATGAGCTCAGAAAAACAGCCTGTTTTCAGCTTTGTGACGATGCATTTTCCAGCTGATCCAAGAGGATTTTAAATAGTTTACTTAGCTGAAAAACGGGGAATTTTCTCAAAACACAAAGGAACCTAATCAGTTAATCAGAAACATTCACATTCAAAGTCACCTAATTTGCAGATAGATGATTTTCACAGGAAGGGAATGACATTGTGAAATTGAAGTGCGCCTATGACCTCAAATTTGAACATAAGTAATCTATAGGATACATGAGAAGATGTCCTCAGTTACATTCCTGCACACACACACACACACACACACACACACACACACACACACACACACACACACACACACTCCTCTTACTTTCATCGTGGATATTCTCCTCGCATGAGAACCAGATGCCGGTGTGGAACTGTCGGAACAGGAACCTGTCGTCCCCGGTCTCCCAGCTGTAGACCACCTTGTTGGGGTCCGTCTCGTTCACTCCGTAGTCTATGCACTGGTGTGTCCGCAGCTTGCTGCACTTGGGCTTGGGGACCCTCTGCGTCCCCACGCACCAGTAAGTGGTTATAAACGCGGTGATGGAGAAAAACAGGGCGAAGAAGTTCAAGCTAACCGACAGAAGGGTCCTGCATCTGCGAGACGTCTTCATTGTCCGCGAGGAGGGTGCAGAAGCGCGCGGAGGACCGAAAAGTTCATGGGTGCCAGGTGGAGGAGATGCGCGAGCGCCGGCTAATTTCCAAACACACCTGGTGAGGTACGGGTCCCGTTCGGCGCTCTGCTGTTCCCAAACGTCTCCATTGATGCGCAGATTACCAGCAGCGTCCCCGCACTGAGCGCAGCTGTGTGCCAAAGTGTCACATTTCCGTCACTGGACTTTTTGTCCTCTTTCACACGCGGGGCCCCACGAGCGCCCAGCCTATAGGACGTCACGTTGTCAAAGGATTTGACGCGCGCTCGCATCTAGTGTGGGATTTTCTTATGATGCGCTCTCTCTCACCCACTCTCTCCCCCTCTCTGTCTCCCTCTCAATGCCTCCCTCCTCCCTCCATCGCCCACAACTGCGGGGCGATTATCAGCCTGGAAATATGGAAGAGAAAAGTTACCGAATCAAAATCAAAACAACAGCAAAGCTTTGACAGTATCTGCAGCCACATTCAACGGCACGGTTTCTGAATGTAAGACCTTTGCGCACAGATGATGATTCAGTTGCAGACCTATTCCAGCACTTTTAATAAAGTCAGTATGTTTACATCAAGTTTTCTGTACAGACTTTCTAAAACAAAAAAAAGAGGCTGCGATAACCTGACGTTTACGAACTTGCTGGACAAATAGGCTAAAGCTCTTTCTTGTTATTTTAGTCCATTCTGTCATGTAGAAATAATGTCTATTTTGAATGTACATTGTGTGTTGCCAATTTCTATTTGTCTATGATCTCATGCTCCGGCCTCTCATGAAAACAAGATCTTGTGTGAGGTGGACCTATTGGCAGAATATGGCAGGAATGTAATGTAATGTTCATTAGTATGTTTTCATTGATAGAGTTGGTTTCAGTTTCAGTTGGTTGCAATGTGCAACCTCACCACCAGATGCCACTAAATCCTACACACTGGTCCTTTAAATGTAGTTTGTAAATGTTGGTTAACTAACTAATATTATTCCAGAGCTGTTAAGAGGAAATTCCACCGATTTCACATATCAAAGTCTGTTTTCAGCTCTTGGGGAGCACGACTGTGTGTGTGAAAAAAGTTGTAGAAAGGCTTTTGTGGCCCCAGAGGGAGCTGTGTGAAGTCTGATAAATTGCCTCAGGGGAAGTAGCTAAAATGCAACATCAGTTGGGTCTGAAGTAAGGATGCATTAAGAGAGTTCCTCTAATACATTCATGGGCTCCAAGTTTGGATTTAAAAAAAAAAAAAAAAAAAAAATCTGGGGGTTAGAAAGTTAGAAAGAAGTGATCTTACCAAACTCTGTAGCCCGCCCCTCATTTCACCTGATACGTTAACAGACACACCTCAAATGATCCAAAATGACAGTGATTGAGTTCAGATGTGGGTAATTTTTCAAAGCTCTTTTGAGTCTGACTGTTTTACAGGAGTGTAATGCTAAATCAGTGGAGGACACATTGAAGGAATTTAAGGCTCCTTTAAAGATTATTGATCTAGGCCAGTACTGATCAATCCATATGTCTTTGAATATAGGCCTATTCTAAATAGCCTGAGGCATGGAACGAAGGGCGCAGTGTGTGTGTACTGCACAAACTACTCGACTCTCGACTGACTTTGAATGTGGAAAATGTCACTCTGAGTTTGTACAATATTTTTTTTTCCTAAGTAAGACTATTATTGCTATTGTTTATTTAACAGGGACAATTCACAATACATTTACGACACCAGATGTAGCAAAGAGCTCATTTCCATCTGTTCTCCCAGAGCTGACAAAGTAACAGTCAGCTGTAGTGAATTAAAACATTATATGTGACACTTTGATGATTCTCAGTTATGCACAATGTGCTTAATAAAACCCATCTATCATAGAAAATAAAATAAATGAGAGGTAATCAAATGGAAGAACTGTTGCTCGTTAAATTCCTCACAGCGGTTGAAGTTTTTTCATTAGTCCTTGGCTTTGCTTCTGAGAATTGTTTGTGTTTTCAGAGAAGCTGATTTGTGCTCTCTTGTTCAGAGCGAGGTCATAGAGAGGATGATGAGCTGCTGCTGCTGCTGCTGACCAGACTGATGGTGATCTGTTGAGCTCTGCCCACTGTGAGAAGCACACATGACTTCACAGCAGTCAGTGTCTCCTACTCTGAACTATGCTGCAGCACACACAACACAGAAGTTGGCATTTCAAAGACGTTTCCCATGAGGACTGTGATTCGTCTGCGTGAGAATGAGCTAAAAATACAAAGCGTTTGAGCCTCTGTGCAAACAGTGCTTAAAACCTTGGAGTAAATGAGGCCAGATAGGCCTGACATCTCTGTTACCTCAGCAGCATGCCTTCATGTTCAGCCCCGGAGGCTAAGCCGCACTTCAACATGACTCGGAAAACTGACAAATCAGGCCAAGGCTCTCCGCCAAAGTGTCCCAAATACTGTTGAACTAGCTGCTGGTGATACTGTAGGTAATTACCACCTCGGCATGGTCTTGTACGTTAAGGTGATCAGGAGGTGAGGGGCACATTTGCTGTTGCAATTACACAGGAGTAAATCTCCAGCTTCAAATAGCAGATGGAATTTGATGAAGTGCTTTGAAATGGTCGTGAGTAAAGCCCTCTACACATCTGAACGCCTCACTAAGTGCCGAGTCCTTAAATCACCCAGTGGTTCGTGCCCATGGCTGGCAAGAGTCTCACTGAATATCAGCAGTGTATTGGAAGTCAGAACACTTGGCTGCAGTCTGGTAAACACTGCTTATGACGTCCGTGTGGATGCTGATAGGCTGTCTCCTGAGTTTGTGGCAATAACAAAGTTAATAAGTTAATCTCTGCTCTCAAGTTAACACATTGAAACTCCTTCAGTGCAGTGTGGAGGGATGACTGTTCACACGTCCTGAAAGCCTTTCGCAGGAGGATAATTCAGTTTGCTGCCTATCAGAAGAGGCACTTGTGCTATATGTACACAGCACACACAACACAGGGATAGAGGAAATATCAATCTCAGTCTATTTGTGTGAATTGGATGAGTTTTAGAGAGAGATTCACATGTTGCTGCTCTTTAGACAAAATCTCAGAATACTGTTGTCTGAAGAGCCTCGCAGGTAAACAAGCTGAAATGATTAAAGGTAGACTTGAATGCAGGAAACCTCGGTGCTCAGAGGACCTCAGTGCTGCTCTACAGGTACAATCATGATCATTTTATTCTAAGGTCACAGTCTTGGTTTAGTCTCTTTGGGTCAGTTATTGATGAGCTGTAATGGACTGAGACTACAGGATGTCTCTAAACTCTCCACCTCTGGCTAAGAATCTTGACTCAATGTTTCACAGTGACTTTATTTTGACATTAAGATCTCCACCAAATAGCTTCTGGCACTTAAAGGACATGACCATGACCAGGCTAATAATTATAGGCAATAGCCTGCTGTTATCAGAGACCCATCTTTAAAAGCTCTCTGTATGCCACCTGCCCTGCTCCTAACAGACGACAGACACTCTCAACAGACCAAAACAGAAGTAACAGAGTGAATTTGACTCAAGTGGCCAGAGTGCTTCTTCAGGACTTCTTGTTGGATGGTCGTTTAGCTTCAGAAGCCCCTTCCTCCCACACCTCTCTGACCTCAGATTATGGGGGACTCTGTTCAGCCCTTTGAGTTGCTTTTCACAACCAACAATCCAACATTCACCTACTTCATGCTGTGATTGGCCAGCTGTGCAAAGGTGAGACGGGAGCCAGGATTTGAACTGTCAATCTCACATTTTTCATTATTGATACAACTTGACTAGTTCTGTCACCTTTCATGTGAAATGTGAGCAACGACTGACAGATGTGTGCCCATGTGCCCCAATATTTAAACAATATGACAGCCAGCTTTTCTCTCTGCCTCCCATTGTGGCAGCCGTATGATCCTAAAGTGATGCGGTCAACTTGTTTGCCTAACACTGATGTATTATCAGGTGGTTTCCGCTGTCCCAAAGTAGCCAAAGCAATCTGTTATTGCAGGTTTACAGTGAGTCTATGTAACTTCAGCCGAAACAACAAAAATCTTTCACTTACAAATGAAAACTTAAATTCAAAAGCAATTTGAGATAAGAGATACAATAAGATAATCCTTTATTAATCCCACAGCAGGGAAATTTACAGTGTTACAGCAGCAAAGGGGATATTGTAATGGTAAGAAACATCAAAATGCAAGAGATGATAAACAAGTAAAACAATATGATAAGTAAAATAGACGGTGGTTGAGTTTGTATTATTGCACATAGGAAATATTGGTATTCCCCAGTTTAATATACGCTGACATGGTGCTGAGTCAATTTGCCAGTTTTGGTGTGTGTGGTCTCCTGGGAGCTGAGTTGGTCGTCAAGTCTGACAGCTGCAGAAAGGAAGGAGCTGCAGTATCTCTGCAGCCTGTCACTGGAGGAGCCGCACGGTTTGGTCAGAGAGTCCTGCATGAGGTGGAACATGTTCCCCATCAGGGACCTCCATCATTCTCCTTTCTCCCACCGCCTCCCTCCCCTTAAGGGGGAATCCCAGGATAGAGCTGGTCCAAAAAACTCACAATCATGATTTTTGATTTCTAACACTTGCTCAATTTAGTACATAACTGGATTTTGCTGTTACAGCCTAACTGGTCTGGTACCACCTGTAGCTTATTCGCTAAGGTAATGTAGCTGACAGTACTGTGACCGTTTGCTGACTGAAGAATCTTCACTAATTATTCTGCTGTTACACTGTTATGTTTTAGTACGTGCTATCATGTGGTGTGTCAGATCCTTATTTGGTATTTGTATTGAATTTAATCAAGAGGTTGCCATAGTTATTCGCTTCAACAGCTCAACGTATTTGCTCATTCTTTTATGTCTCTTTCTCACCATGCTGTGAGTTGTCAGTGCTCCACGTCGTAGCTGACACGTTGTGGACACATTGGCTGCTCTTCAGAGAGGGTCACAGTCTTAAAATTAATTGGATGATAACAGTAGTTGACAGTTTGAGTCAGATCACTGTGTTCTTCCCCAGAGATCTGCGGGTGTGTTCTGTTCTTTTGAAACTTGAAACACAAGTTTCTTAACTTGCTTGTTCAACATCTGTTGCTTAAGGGATTTTGTACTATACAATTTCCCTCTTTTTTTCTCGGTTTCAATACTAACTCTATTATATTTTCTTTAAAAAGTTATCTATTCATGTCTTTTCTGCACATTTTAAATGCATTAAATTCTAAGAAGAACTTCATATTGGGGTGACCTCGTGCTTATGGCCACTACCTGATTTGGTATTAAAACATTTTACATGCATTCGGACAGACATATTTATTATATATTCAGATGTAGGTTTTAGCGCCTATAATCTAAATCACTGAGAGGAACAGAACACTACTATGTATGGTACACTTCATCTGACTACAGTACTGTGTCAGTCAGAGTTATATAAACATGCTATGACATATTCTATATAGAATCTTATGTAAGTTATCTGGGACAGAGGCCAAAATGGATTTCTCTGGCTGAACTGATCCGTTTGGATTTGATAGGAGATAATAAGACAACACATTTCCTTACAGCTTTGCCTAAGCCTGGGAATCACATGGACATGAGCATCATGAATGATCACTGAAGACAAAAAAGAAAAAAAAGAACTGTGGGCTGAGAGAATTTTTAATGTTCTTTTGTTCCTCTGAACATCACTGAACATGCACAGCTGCTGCCTTTGCATGCGTCGAGATGGCCAAGCATATAGACACAGATTAAAATGACATGATTATTTTCTCTTTATGACATCATTTCATATCCATGTACAGTATGGCATCAGATCACACGTGGCTGCGCTACCCTTAACTTAAAAATGCATGGACCTAAAAGGAGCTTTTGGCATTCTGCAAGAGTATCCATGTCAAAAGAGATTAAGAGCCGTTGCGTTGCATCTTTCATTTGGCCTTGAATACCTTTGGAGCATATGTGGCTTTGGAGTGCAACACTGTAAGGCCTAAGCTCTTGATGGACACAGACTTCATTTGTATTTCAGTGGCAACTTCCGCTTAAAGCTGCTAAGAGTCGAATTTGCCTCTAAACAGATAGCCCTTAAGGATTAGTCTTCATAATCTGCCGTTCACTGATCCTCGAAATCATACTGTCTGGGTGCTCTGAAATCAGCTTACAGTAGTACAGACAGTAGATGGTGTGTGAGTGGTTTTATGATTGGGATTGCGTGCTGTGTGGGCTTTATGTACAGTCAAAGTGAATGAAAAAAGACAATTGTTTAGGGAGAGTGACGCTTCCAATCTGCATGGAGGACGTGTCACCTGCTGTAGTAGCAACATGCTGTGTACCACTTTCTTTCATGCACACACACACACACACACACACACACACATACATACATACAGAGACTGGAATGCAATCACTCAAATCTCCAATGCTAGACAGGAAGAGTAAGACCTTTCCTTCTGCTGCACAAAACCAAACAGATGCCTGGTGTATGAACTGAGCATCTCTGCTAACCTCTAACCCCTGACTTCCACCTGAAAATCCAGAGCGGAAGACACAAATGCAACGGCCTAAAAATACTTTGTGAATGGGCCATTGGTACAAGTTGGCATGAGGACAGACAACACAGACAGAATCCATTTCCTGCTGACAGACCTTTATATGGATAGCATTAAAAACGCAGACAGGATGTAAATCAAACTACTGTCCCTTGTATACAGTCTCACAATATGTTAAAGTTTGATTACGAAGACACTTGGGCAGTCATTGGGTGCAAAATACCAGATGGTGAACGAGATGGGATGAGAGGACTGGACTATAGAGAGCACCCTGTAAAGTTAAAAATAAATCGAATGTTCGTCATTGAAAACAGAGTCAGTCTCAGTGGAGTTGATGTGATCGACGTCCCTTCCTCAGAACATTAATCCTCATTATTCAGAGGGAATTTTCTTGGAAAACACTTTAGGTATAATCCATGAAGGATTTTATCTTTATTCGTCATTGTCAAATGAACTGTGATTAACAAGGCATCAGTGTGAAGACTGATTATCCCTGTAAACGTCTCTCAACCAGCAACAGGGCTCCCATTATAATTTATTCATGAGAAAAATGGAGGCATGCCATCTTTAGCTATAGACAAAGCACATGAAAGCATTCTATTAAACAGCACCTTCAACCACCTGTGATGCGTTCCATACACATATAGGACAAACAAAAAAAAATGTAATTATTAGTCTAATCATCTGCATGTCGGAGGTAATATAAAAGAAAAATAGAGGATTTGTTGAATACATGAGGACAGTCAGGTTCTGATGTACTGGAGCCGTTTTTCATAAATAACAAGTTAATGAAAATGAGTACAAACATCACTTATTTTCTTAATAGGAATGTGGTGTTTCCCCACTTCTTATGTACCTCTTGCAGCATGAAATGTCACATGTGACTCAATTAAGGGCACAGTAAAATCAAGCACACACATACAGTAGACTCCCTGGGTTAGGCTCCTTTACAACAACAGGGGAAATGTTAATGGATCCCTATATGAGAACAGGAATGTCTGATCGCTCCTCCTCTCGCTTTGTGGTGGAACAGAGACGTTTAGGAAGAGCTGGAAACGGCCAGCTTTTTCAAGTGGTCCATGAAGACCTGCAGGCTGACATCATCGGTGAGGATCGGGGCTCCCGTCTCCTGCAGACGCACCAGAAGGGGGGGGACAAAAGAGTGGTTGAGTGATTTATGGACAGTCTTTACCTGTCATAACTATGATCCCATGAAATGCATTTATTGCTAACATCATCTTATGTAAGACATTGATCTCTTGATAATCTCATTTTCAGACTATCAGAGATCTATTCGCTGTGTTTGTATACGGAGGGTTATGGTTCAGTGCTTCCTTGACTTGGGGAAAAAGGGATTAATGCTGTTTTCAGTTTCCAATCTTCCCCACTTAGAATCAGAGGTTACCTAATCCAGGACCTGTGTTTGCTGACAGTCTGACTTTAAATCTTCTGAGTTGTCAGCACAGATTGTTTTTCACCCTGGGTACACACAATCCTGGGGTTTTAAAGTCTTGATCTGGACTTTGGAAAGAAGTGAGAAATTTGTGAAGCTCTCACAAACTGTTTTGTGCTTATATGTGGTTCTGAGGGTTCTGTCGGGGGTCGTGCATAACCTCAGCTTACTGAAGCTGCATGAGGAGGAAGACAAATGAGTGAAAATCCTCTCAATTTGATGTCTTTAGATGGATCTGCAGCCTTAATGATAGAGAAACTGTGCTGAAAATCGAGCATCGTTTAGCTTCAATAAACTAGACGACAACCTGGAAGAATTTATTAGTGCCATTTTCCTCAGTTTTGATACCCATGGTTTATTCCTACTGAGGTTGTAGAATTTGCCCTCTATGATCTATTCTCAAGTATCTCAAGCTATCTTAAAGTACCGTACCTGTCCCCAGGCGTAGAGGTTGTTGTGGGTCTGTGACGGGTTGACCTTGGAGAGCAGGAAGCGAGCCTGCGAGCCTCCGTGCTCTGTGTCGACGTAGCGCGGCATGGGGAAGCGCGTCTGCAGGATCTCCTGGGCGTCGTCCAGCGGGGCCTGCAGCAGCTGTTTGAAGTTCTCATACTCTGCCATTTCCTGGTAGCCTGCCTTTCTCCACTGGGCGATGGTCTGGGAATACAAAGGAAAAGAAATAAGAAATTCTGTATATATCACCAAATGTAATATTATCTCTAGAAAGAAATTGAGATTTTTGAAACTAAATTACTCTTATAGAGGGTAATCAAAAGCTGCCCTCAATTTAAATTCCCAGTTGGTGTCTCACCTCTCCATGATAGATAACCAGCTGGAAGAAAGTGTCCATCAGCAAGATCCGATCTGGCAGGATACTGCTGCTGTCCAGGAGAACGGGCTGTGAAGAATACATAAATGCAGGACACGGTTTGCAACAAGGACCAAAAATATGAAACACCCTGAAGCTTCTAGGAAAGGCCAGATACTGCTCTAACACTGATAATAATGGTGTGGAGGGTGTGAGGCTGACCTCTGGTGGTCCGTAGAAGGAGTACGAGTAGAGGATGGGCTGGATCATGATCAGGGACTGGGTCAGGTCCTGCCTGACAAAGTGGTGCCTGTAGTAGGACGATTCATCTGGGCTGTTGTTGAACACCTGCAGGAAGGGCGACCTCCGCAGGTGGAACATAAACTGCAGGTGGAAAAGAAAAAGTTATTCAAATGAATAATCAGTAATCAAAAACCTGCTAATGGTTGTTGAAAAGCATCAAGATTCTTTGGAGATTCTCATTCATGTATTTGCAGTAGAAGGCAGATTTACCTGTGGGTAGAGCGACAGAGACTCTGACAGTTTGAAGGATGTAGGATCATCTTTATTGAACTGGCCGAACTTCTGACACTGAAACCAAGTGACACAAAACACTGTTCAAACACCGAACACATCATGGAACAAACCTTACATCATACACGTAAATACATACTTGAACAATTGCAGAATGACGTTTTACTGCTTTTCATATTGCACAATTCTAACAATGCCAACTATGTATTGCTCTTCTTCTCACAAACAGGTGTGTCACTCACCAGGCGGATGAGCTGCCTGTCGAGCCAACGCAGGACGTCTGGTCCCTCCTCCGACTCAGCTCTGAAGACTCCCAGACGGGCCATGAGCACCGCAGCCGCTTCCTGGTCAAACGACGACTCGATGTGCTGAATCTGAGACTGTGCATCTGCCCAGCTTTGGTAGAGAAAGAGAGACAGAGAAGTTGAGTGTGGGTGTGGTATGAATGACGCACAGAGGTCTCTGAAGGTGTTGCCACAAAGTGCAGGAATGTAAATATCGTTCCCAGTGAGGCTATTACTGATTCCACCTGTCACTTTCTTGACAACACGCCAGGCTCATTGTTAACACCAACTTATGCTTGCAGGTGCACAGAGTGAATATTGACTGTGGACAGGTACAGTCTTTTCCACACCAAAACAAGAACTCCAGAGTCTTACTTTCTGGCGATGGTAGAGACCCGTATCCTCCTCTGTGTGTTGGAGTGCTGGTACTGGGTTACAAACTGGATCACCCCTCGTCCACCCTGGGGGACTGGTGCATTGTGCTACACACACAAACACACAAGACAGTAAGACTGTAACTGTCAATCCCTTCTCTGACTCGATGAGCCGAACAAATGGCCTTTTGCTACAAGGCCGAATACACAAAAAGCCATTGTTTCCAGACTTTTTCTAAACAAAGGCTTCATCACAATTATCCACTTGTTTGATGTGATTAGCGACTGTACTTTGCATCAGCCTACAGTAATCCCATCAGAGTTTACAAGATAAGGTCCAAGGAAGTGTTTGCTTTTTTACCTGATTCACCACCTCAAAATACATGGCCAAGGTGGTGGAGGGGTTGAGACTGCACAGTTTCCACTGGCTTGTGCCACCAACACCCATCTCCTACACAAAACAGAGAACGCATTGTGATGAATGGCAGTACGTAACAGCTCCGAGACTGAAAATTCACCTGTGAGAAGGAAGGACTCTGAATGTGGGGCAGGGACTCACATTCTCTGAAACACAGGAGCCCTTGGAGTTGAGTGAAACGCACGGTCCAATGGCCCCGCAAACCTTCAGCTCCCTTGATGTCTATACAGACACAAAGACACACGACATAAATTCAACTTGCACAACAACTAACGTCAAGTTTAGCAAGTAGAAATCTATTCTGTGCTCTGAATAGAATAATCTCATCATTTAATTAACTGATCCCTGATCAGTGCCTCTTACTCAAGCAAAAACCAAAAAAACAGTCACTGTGATTCTGTACCTTGACTTCCATGACGCCTCCGAAGGCCATGCGGAAGTCTCCATTGTAGTCTTTGCTAAAGACTCTCTGGAAGGTCTGCTTGAACAGGGAGGTATTGAAGGAGTCTCCCATCCCAATGTCCCCCCTGTTAACACATCACAACAACTTGATGATAATCACAGTTTTCCTAAAAGGGGAATTATTGTAATGTATTAAGAATCACACAGTCCTAATAGTTACATTGATATAATCTGACACCCTCAACTGATGAGACAGTGATACGCTGACGTACCCAGTGAGATTAGATAAACACTTCATCTCCAGAAATCCGGTCTGGTCTAGAGCGCAGGCGTAGATATCTATACTGTGGCCATTTACTGCTGCGCGGTTCGCCATGGCTTCATAATACTGTGAGATCAAAGACAAAACAACGACTTCATGTCAGCAAACACAACCTCAGCACGTTGAAAAGTACTGTCACAGATGCCAAGATCTGCAGAGCGCTCACGCATTCGCTCACCTTGGTGGCTTTCTTCAAATGGCGAGCGTTGTCTTTCTGGATGTCGTGCCAGGAGCGGATTGGGGTTTTCAGCTCGTCTCCCACCACCATGCCTGGGCCCTGGGTGGGGGGCCCTCCGGTGAACAGCATCACTCGAGCTCCTGTGTTGGGGAATGTACCCTGAGTATAAAGAAAGGAGGAATTGGGTTTAAATGAAGTGTGAGTATCATTGTACAGTACCTCTGCTCAAGGTACAATTTAACACCACGCACTTGTTATTTGACTATATTCCATAATAGTTATATATAAAAATACACAGCATGCACTTGGTTACATCCATATTGATATTTCAGTACTGTTCATGTGCTGAATGCCTGTTTTTGGATTATGAAGGTGGATAATCACTTACAGACAAGTCCACTTTGCCCTTTAGGGGGAGTGTTAAGTCTGCCTTAGTAAAAGAATTCAGATCACCTGTGTAAACACAGCCTCAGTAACCCAGAATAAAACCTTTTTAGGATAAGTAAAAAATGTGATCTGATAGCACTGAGTATGGGTAGGTAGGTCTCACATCAGAAATTAAAACAAAACTGAAACACAGAAAGGCATTCCCGAACTGTTTTAATCAAACCATTATGATTTTGCATTTTACCAATGCAGTTTTTCACATTTTATGACAAAAGCAGACATCCAGGAAAACTGAATATATGTGCTGTATAAAGAGTTTAACAAGTCTGAATGAAAGCCTTTAGGGATTAAGTGTCAGCAAAGGTCCAACATCACAGCCAATGCTTACAACAAAGTCCATAGTCCAGGAGTCTGGGAAAGCTCGAGACACTGAGACATTTGGAAGCAGGCCACGAATTAACACAGCCACTGTAAAGAGCTTTCAATATAACAAGGCCATTTGATAACAGGTTCTACGTAAACGGTGATTCATTTATAAAGGACAAAGTGTACTCCCTCACCATTCATGGGGAACAATTCAATGAACAAACCTGCTGACAATGGATGCTAACCACATTTGCAGCTCTTTGCATTATATATATAAAAAAAAGCCCATTCATCAAGTGAAACACCTCTTGACAAATCAGTGAATCTGGATTCACTGAAAGAGCCAAATTTATTCTAATCAGGCCTCATCTCCTATCTGCTGAAGGAGAGTACAGTGGGGGAATGATCTGTTGCATCAGTTATATAACCACACAGATTAGCAGTAGGAGAGGAGAGGATAATGATGGTCAGGAGAGAAGACAGAAGGCAAACAAGGAACCAGCCTTTGAACTAATAGAGGACATGCCCTGTTCCTGAAGAAGATACTTATCAGGCAGTTTGTGCCTTTCTGAATTGTTACATGTGGCACTGCTGGCTCGAACAGGCTAAAGTTCAAGTCACTGCATGTGCATGTGTGTGTTTGTCAGGCATTATTTGTATCCACTTAACATATATTATCTGTGTTTCTGCAGGTGTGTGTGTTTTACCTCCAGCAAACCAACAGCAACAGACAGTGCAACACCAGTGGAGCGGAGGGGCCGTTTGCCCTGAGGGACAGGCCACGGGTCTCTCTGGAGCTCGCCCAGCAAGTCAGTTAGATTCATGTCGACTCTGTGCACAGGCTGCAGGAACCTGAATAGGAACGCAAACACACCTTAGACAGGAAAAGCAAACTGCCGCAGGATCGTGAAGACTGAGACTTTTTCAACTTCTCAGTGTGTTAATGCTCCTCCACACCTGCACGTGGCTGCAGGATCCTGAGGTGCCTGTGGGCGACCTTGTTGGCCTGATGCTGCCGGCTTCATTAAACCCAGCATCTCCTGGAACAAACAAAAAAAAAAAGAACAAACATTAATGAGCTAAAGGGAGAGTTTGCATGCCTGCTGCTTTGTTTATCACAAATTTCTCGGGAGAAAAGGGATTAAGAATACTTGAAGTAATTAGGAAGAAACACTATTTCTGTTCCATCTTAACAAGACGGCATCTTTATTGTCTTAGCTGAATGGTAGTCTGTGAACAAATACCTAACCATTAGTAATCTGATTTGTCAACAGCCTTACCAGTGGGACATTTGTCTTGTCCTGGAATATCACATTTGGTATGTAAAAACATACATTTGTCCTTTCAAATATTTGTAAATACTGTACTCCAGGAGGCTTTATAATTCATTTTCCTATGTTTACACATTCATCTGTTTCCCCACGCCCTTGCCCCCACCCACTTGGATCTGTTTGGAGGAGAGGTCCTTGGTGCCCCTGAACACGTAGCTCTTGGCGATCCCCTCGCAGCTGAGCTCGTGAACCTGAACCATGCGTCCGAATGTGATGAGGCCCACCAGGGCGTTGGGTGGCAGCAGGCTGAGAGACATCTGCAGGGACTCCTTGAGGGCCTGGAGGTCCTCTTCTTCCAAACATGTGTCCACTACATAGAGGAAGATCAGAGGGGCCGGGGGTCCACGCTGCAAAGGGGGTGGAGACGAGGGTTACACTCCCCTGAAATCATAAGCTTTGTTTCCACGCACATTACCACAAACACTGAGGAGCTGGCACTAATTATGTGAACATTGGAAATGATCCATAACAAAGAGTACTACATTGTCCAGATGTGTCAGTGTTGCAGGATGACACTGAACACACTGATGAGACCAAGAACTGATGGCTGTCTCCCTATTGAGGCAGTTATCAGACACTGTTCATATTTACCTTTGAACAGTACATCTTTAGTATATACAATCTCCATGCATGGGGCTGACGTCAAGAGTGCAGACATACAGTATATGTAGTATTTACCTGTACTATGTACTCAATGGTAGAAAACTGTGGCATGAGTTCAGCTGGTTGGTTCACTTCTGATATGCCTGCATAAGAGGGAGGGAACTACAGAGACACAGAGAGATCCAGAATAAGCAGTGTAATAAAGGAATGTAGCTTGTCCACATTAGGTTAAGATAAGTTATTCATGTCAAACTAAATCATGCTGTGAACATCAGTACTTACTGGGTTTCTCTGGAAGCAGAAGTTGCATGCCCATATTTTTGCTCTGAAGTCAACTTGACTGCAAAAGAGGGATCAAAACAATTTAGGGCTTGCATCCAATTGGCAGGACTGTGGCTGATTGTGGGCTACATGTGGTGTATGTGCAGTTCTTATGTACCACACCTAGTACTTTTAACACCTCAGCATTTCCAAATGCTGAGATGTTGAAATATATTCAAACACAGCACCAAATTCAAATCCCACACTCCTCTAATCCCCATTTACTTAAGGAATACGACAATGAAGAGCTGTCAAGAAGAACATGGTTGGCACTTCAAAGTTAAATACAATGTATTCCCATATAACAAAGAAGATTAAATTATATCATGAGACTAAATAAAGGCTGGATATCAAATGCAATAAAATCCTTGTTTTCTGGTGCTTTACAGCTGAAAGGTACACATCTGTAAGCAAGGGCACTGTTGTTTTACTCACCATAGTGGGTTGAGCACTGCCTTGCAGTTGGCCCGACTGCACAGAACTGGTTCGTACTGGACCGGTGGCAAGTCAGGCCGCTCCTTGAGTGGTGTGAAGAGGCAGGAGACTGGGACCACTAGCCTGGTGGCTTCCAGGCGGCTGGAGGGCCAGAGGTTCCAGCTGAATCTCACCCCATCCCTGTCCTCGTTCTGTTGAATGAACTCCTGGTAGGTTGCCATTGCAGAGCTTCAGCAGAGAAAGAGCCCAACAGTGACGTTGTAAGTCCAACAGAAGAACTGGTTAAGGTAACACAGGCAGTCTCAACTTGTCACTGCTTTCCACGAACTAATGCGAATCTCTTTATACAGGTGCTCCTTTCTCTCACATGCTAAAATACGTCACAGATATTCAAAAGCATGACGCACAAATACTTCATCAGGAAACCTGTCCAGCATGTTTTGACGAGGAAGAGAACAGAGCAGTGGAATCTCAGTGGTATTTTAAGGCTCCACCTTTGTTGGCATGTCAGTGAGACATCAATGACGCCTTTTGTAAAGCATCACCAGGGAAATGTATACTGTCCCTCTTTCTCACCACTATCTGAGAGACTTTTCCCTGAGCAATACAAGAGTAACTTAGTGAGGTTACAGGTTGCATTTGAAATGAGGACAAGAGCAAATCCTACAATCTATTGTTGTCAGCTAGGCATAAGATTTCAGAGTGTGCAGTATTCCCAATTTCCTTTAGGGGATCAATTCAGTACTCTATCTATGTTTCTATATCATCTATACTTCTGTAGGAAAGACAGTAGTGTACTAGGCAGGACTCCAACTACTGATTATCTAAGTAGATTTTAATCTACCATTTTTTTCTTCAATTAACTGAAGAAATAACTTACATCTGTAAAATATCCATCACAATGTCCCTGAGCCGAATGTGACATCTTTAAATTGCCTGTTTTGTCTGACTAACAATCAAAACTCCCAATCTCCTGAATTTATTGTCATGAGACAAATCTTCATTTGTACTTGATACCTGACTTAAATGATCAGTTTATTATGAACATGGTTGGCAACCTTACTGAACAATGTCTGGCCTGAGACAAGAAGCAATTAATGTCTCAGTTGCTGAAAAAAAAAACAAACAAAACAGTCCACTCTGTAGCTTGATCGTTTCAGTACAGCACATTTTCAACAAAAACGCCAAAAAATCCCTACTTCCTAATTCTTGAATGTGAGGATTTTGAGGATATCTCGGTCTGATGTCATTGTAATTGTAAACTGAATATCTTTCGGTTTTGGACTGTGGACTGACTGAACCTGAAGACATCACCTTGACAACAAAAATGACTGAAGGTTGCCCCACGTCCAATGTTTTTGTTGCGAAATGTGACCTTTGCTCGGCCACATGTAATGAAGGGGGTTCGTGGTGATGTTGGGGGTATCCGGTGTTAAAAAAAAAGTTTTCCCTTTCGCTTTCTGTGTAAAAGCAACGTTACAGGGAAACCTGTCTTTGATCGTAGGGATGGATCACTGTTTTGAGCAATTCATACATTGACTAGATTGCCATTAAATACAACATATGCCACGAGCCACGTATCATCACTGATAAACCTATCAGTAAAGATTAGTATCTGTGAACATTTCTAACTCAATCAAATCATTCAAATATGACCGTTGTCGAGGTGACAAAGTTACTTCCGCGAAATTTAACAATAAAATTTACTGACAATCATCGTTGCAAATGTCTCTCTACGTTGCTCTGTCACTCAAACCTCTACAAGCTAATGCTACGTTGTACAGCTGTCTGGGTTAGCTAACGGAATGTAGCATTAACCCACTTCCTGTCCTTTCGTGAATGGAAGCAGAAACGAGCGGCCTATTTTCGAGCAGAATTAACTCAAATGCTTACCTTATATATCAGGTTGGCCTCAGGTCTCAACAAGAGCTAAAAAGTCTGTTGTTTTCAAAATGAATTACAGCATTTGGAGAAAAACGCAGACGGATATACAAGACAGAAAGGCGACGTTGAAGGGATCTCCCTATCAACCGGCTTCTGCACTTTGCTAGAGTGACGTGTTACTCTAAGCTCAGGCGTCTTCTATTGGCTCCTCTTTCCATGACGTTGCTAGGGCGTGCTGTGCGTAGCACGGAACGAGGGTAACTATGGGAATTGAAGTTTACAGTGTTGCTAGTCTATCTGCGGAGGCACAGTACTACAGGACACAGCACGCCTACCACACGACACACCCACTTCCTACAGCCTTATTGGACATTTTTTTTTCTTTACTCGCTGCTGTCTCAGCAGTTACGCATTGTGAAGAGAACAAATATCAACCGAAATAGCTGGCTTATGACCTTTGACCAGAGCAGTAGTGGAGGGTGAAATAATTTCATTTACATAACTAAGTTCCTACAACTTACATACAAATTTTTCCATTGGATGCTACATTGTGCTTCTACTCCACAGCAGTTTAGTGGGATATATTGTTCTTTGACTTTACACATTTATCTGATAATTATTAATAGCCTAGTTAATAGAATACAATGAATATATACATACATTCATATGATCATCTTAAATACTAATATATTATGATTTACAGTTGTAGCCCATAACAGTAACCTGTCTAACAAATTCAAACCCACAAAACCCACAGACCACTTTTTCACACAGGTAGTGTCTTTGGACAAACCGCAAAGTGCTAGCCTACAACTACCCAGCCTTACCAATTAGTGCTCACTACTGCACACAGTAATAACACCAGGGTTCTAAATTAACTTTTTTGATCACCAGCCAATGTGGCTGGTGACCTTCTAAAGTTACCAGCCAATCAGAATTTCCACTAGCCAAATTTTTTCCCGGTGAAAATAAGAGATTATGAGTGCCACTGAATACATTTGATCATTTTATTTACATTGTTGGCATGAAAAATGCACAGAAAGTACAACACATGAAACAAAATATACACAGAAAGTGCAAACATTTAATTTATACAAACAAAAAATGCTGTCAGATTAATTATTTTATAGAAGACATTTTTCCAGTAAGTATTTAGTATCATTACATTCCTAATAAAATGTATTTTTCCTTTCAACTTAAAGTGTTTCTGCTTTCGTTCTTTAATAAGAAATATATATAAGTAACAGCCATGACTTAAACACTTGCAAAAAATTGCATTGGTAATAAATTGAATTATGTATGTACAACTAGAAAACACAAATAGTGCAGCAGTCAGTATTGCAGACTCCTTAGGCTCTCCTGATGACTTCGGGCACTCTCATGGTCCTTTACTGCCTCGACTTTAAAAGTATTAGTCCCCACCACAAAATTATTCGTCTTGTTTTTTTCTTTCATGTACATGCGGCAGTCCTTACAAAACATGACGGTATTTTCGTGATCAAACACAAGCCATTCACGACCTGTCAGCCATTTAGCGTTAAACTTTCTTTTCTTCGTTTCGCACGCTTTATCGACATTCTCATCCCCTGCCTCCTTCCTCTTCTCGCCCCCAGACATCTGTCCCAACCACGCATTTAGTTTAACTTTACTTTTTACTTTTAGCTAGCTCAGTCTCCTTTTTTACAGTTCATACGCCGCCGTTCATTCTTCTTCTTCTTCTTTGTGTTTGCGTTTCCGTGGTTTCTCGCGCCGGTTGCACTACAGACTGTAGTGTGCCTGCGCACAGCCAATGGGCGTCTTGTACGTCATCACGTAGCATTACGACAGTGTTCATGGGAAATGTAGGACGGACTGTCAGGGGGACAAATGACCGAGAAGTGTAGAGCGGCTCTGACTGACATGATTGCCTAATGCATTACCGGCCAAATTGGCTAGTAAGTTTTTATTTACACCCGCCAATATGAATTTTAACCCGCATTTGGCGGGTTGGCGGGTGTTAATTTAGAACCCTGAATAACACCCCTTTTAAATTAAGTCATAAAATGATCAGTCACCTGGAAACTGCTGTATGTTTTACACAGTTTTACATCCTAAGGTCACTGTGCTGCCCATTAGCATGTCCATGATGCTGGAGTGAAACCCTAACCCTAACCCTTTTTAACAAACCAACAGAAATTGATACCCAGTCGTTAGTGTTTTTATGCTAATTAAGTTGACTGAATAATTCAAAAGTAGTTACGCAACTATGCAATGGTGGAATGCCACTAACCCTACATCAGCATTTACTTTAATACTACACTTAAGGACAAATTTGATGCAGCTTACTTGTAGGCCTTCTTGAGTTTTCCCATCTTATGTCACTTTATACTTCTTCTCCAGTACATCTTAGTCGGAAATATCGTACTTTTTACTCCACTACGTTTAGCAAACAGCTTTAGTTTTTTTGTGACTTGCAGATTTAGATTAACCACACAAAATATAAATCAATTAATAAATTATGACCTACTATTACCTGCCTTCACGACTATACTATAGTTGAAATTAGTTCCACCATCACAGCAGCATGTCCTGCATTACATACACATTAATACATACATTAATGGGTCCATGTCTCTATGTGCTGCCACATTTTAACAAAGCATCAGTCGGAGAGTCACCGGGAACCTGAGGGAGACAAGCATCATTTCACACAGCTTGTTTAGTGCGTCTTTAAACATTAAGTGGCGCTGTAACCAAGCTGTATTTTTGGTGAAGCATAAAGCCCTGGAGAGAGAGAGAGAGAGAGAGAGAGAGAGAGAGAGAGAGAGAGAGAGAGAGAGAGAGAGAGATTGCTGCCGTGCACCGCGGACTCTCTCCTCTCTCTCTCACAGAGTGCTGAACATACAGGCGGCAGGTGTGTGCACCGAAGCTTTTCTCACTTTGACCACGTTTGGAACCGGATTAGGATACTAAACCGAGCCGATAAGTCACAGTGCATGTCGGCTGTCTGCAGTACCTCCCAGGCTGTGAGGATGTTGCAGTGATAAGACAGCCGAGCATCTTCTCCTCCGTATCGCACGCAGCCGGCATCGTCAGCTGTTGCTCTAGCAGAGAGTGGAAGAGTCGGGAGCGACAGAAAAGGCCACACTATGCGACTGACTTTCTACCGGTAACCGTTTTCCACCTCTAGTCGACCGGGGAGCGGATGCGAGCAGACGTCGCCCACGAGCCTCTGACTATTTTCTGCGCTTTGTCGGTGCCGGAGGAACTGTGCCAATGGAGAAAGCGACTCCGCCGCCCCAGCCCCAGCTCCAGCTGTCGATAACGAAGACTGAAAGTCCAGCGGAGGACATCTCCGGCCTGACTGATGAAGAGCTGCTCAAGTGGACCAAGGAGGATCTGGTGCGGCGGCTGAGGCGGTCTGAGGCCGACAAGATGAGCGTGATTCTGGACCACGGGAATCTCATCCGAGAGGTCAATCGCAGCCTCCAGCTGCATTTGAACGAGATCAGGGGGCTGAAGGTGAGGGGGCGCGCATTGGTTAAGGATGAGATCATAGGTTTGGAGCGCACCTGAGAGCGCGCATAGCGGGAGGGATGTTACACTGTTTAGAGAGCGCCTCTACAAACATGGTGAGAGAATCGATGGTATCATTGAAGTTCGCTGTGCCACTGTGCAGGCCTGTATGACAATCTGATATGGATGAATGCGGACCCTGTGTGCACACTGGCTTTATGGGAACGCTCAACCTAAGGCAGGCTTATAGTTTTCATGCAAGTTTTGCTGGGGAAGTGGGAAATTCACGATTTTAAAATATCAAGAGGAGTTAAATTTAGAAGGGGAGGGACGCCTAAGACCAAATCAGTGATAAAATGTATCCCTCCAAGTCAGCTCATAAAACCCAGAGCAAGTAAGATTCCGGTACAGGCCAGTGAGGTAGAAATTCATCCTGGAAGAGGAAGGCATGCCTCTCTTGAAATCTCCTGCTCTGTTCATATGCCAGGTATCAAATCTGGTGTCCAGATCTCTGTGTCTTAGCTACACACACCTCACATTCCTACGCCATTCCTGCTCATAAATCTACAGTAGGTACATTACAGTTTGCTTTTAGAACAACGTGGCATTTGCTGTGAAAGTATATGCAAGTAACCTTTGCCTGCTGCCTTCAGTTTCTGCACTATTAAGAGGAATATAACACAGTGTCCACAATGTTTACAGTTAAAGCTGAGACCCAGCCTGAGGTAGCCTCAGATGGAGCACATGTGGATCATTTGCCTTTCTTGGAGACCCCGTCACCTCTCCACCCATGCAAGCTGCCTAATTACACAGGAAAGAGCTGGAGGGTAAGAAAGGGAGAGAGAGCAGGAGAGGGAGTATAGGGGAGAAAAAGAAGGAGCTCTTGGGGAGGTGAGAAAGGGATGTTTAAGTAAATGTTGCTGGGTATAAAAGGTTGAGGACATGTGATTTACCCCAACCCATTCTTATTTCTGTGTGTGGCCTCTCCATCTCCTACAGAGCATTATAATCTTCATTATGTACTTCATATTGAATGGTACGCAATGAGTCAGTGCTTTTATGGGAAAGGCAGAGAGGATTAGGATTTCATCTCATTATGATTGCATACAGCATTTGACTGATATCTAAAAGAGCAGTGAAATGGATTGAAATTGGACAATGGTTGCAGCGATTTACTTGGGAGCTAAATGAATACAAGACAAGCTGTTTTGTTTTGTCTGCCATGATCAGCATTGTCATATTTTATGATGCCTCTTAATGCTTGGGCCTCAATTTAACTCTGTTTTCTTCTTGTTTTTTTTCCTTCTCTTCCTTTCAGGACATTAATCAGAAGCTGCAAGAAGACAACCGTGAGCTGCGGGACTTGTGCTGCTTCCTGGATGACGACCGCCAGAAAGGCAAGCGTGTATCCAGAGAGTGGCAGCGGTTGGGACGTTACAGTGCCAGCATCATGCGTAAAGAGGTGACCCTCTACCTCCAGAAACTCAAGGAGCTGGAGCTTCGGCAGGAGGAGGTAATCCGGGAGAACCTGGAGTTGAAGGAGCTCTGCCTGCTGCTGGACGAGGAGAAGGGGTTGGTAGGTGGAGGAGGTGGTGGTGGTGGAAGTGGAGGGGGAGGGACTGTAGGCATGGGAGGGTGCCGTAACTCCATAGACAGCCAGAATAGTTTGCTGCTGGTGCCCGGGCATGGGCTCCTGATGAGAGATGTAGGGGATGGGAGCAGCACCTCCAGCGCAGGGAGCGCTGACAGCTCCGATCACTCTCACCAGAAGCAGCCTCACCTGGCTCCAGGAGTGGGTGGAGTCAGTTGTGGTGGGGAAAAAGGGAGCCCAGAGCTTGTGCACAAACCCAGGTGTAGCAGCATCAGTGGAATAGGAGGTGGAGGTGGAGGAGACAGGGAGGTGTCCAGCCCTGAACACCCTGCCGGGCGCCACCGGAGTACGAGCCTGGAGTATCCATACACCCTGCCCCAGCTCTGCCGGCCCCGCTGTGGCTCCATATCTGTGCCTGACCACAGTCGAGTCATGCGGGGCCTCAGTCCGGAAAAATACGGGAGGAACGTGGGCCGTCGAAGTCCTGAGCAGCACCCCAAGCACCACAGCTCTGATCTCCTCCTGGGCCAGAGGCAGCACCTCCTGGGTCAGGGAGGCAGCGGGGAGCTCTATCAAAGGCACCACAGGAGCAGCATTAGCAGTACTGGCTGTGGGAGCCCCGAACCCCAACTGGCACATTTAGGGACCACTGAACACCATGAAAAGGGTTGCGTGGTCCACGGGGGTAGCCCTGAAACTCAAAGGCACCAGTACAGTATGAGCCCTGACCATATGAAGTTTGGCAGCCCTGTGAGAGAGGGGCAGAGGAGGCCAGCTGTGGACGAGCTGTCGCCACATCATCGGAGCATCTACAATGGCATGAATGGTAGGTGTGTGCTCGGTTATGTTTCTGTCTGAGTGCATGTGATCATCCTGTGTTTACATTTTCTAATTAACATAACTCCTCCTCTCAGAAAGGCCAAAAAAGGCCAGAAGATACTGACATTATGTAGCTCATGCACACATGCACTTAAATGCAGTGGATGTTTTAAACACAAAGATATACAAATCACATAGACTCAAGCCACACACGCACATGTTAGGTTTTCATCACATTTGGGGACATTACATAGACTTACGTTCATTTCCTGAAAACTTACCCTGACCCCAACCTCAAACAAAACCTTAAAACAAGTCTTCACCCTGAAATTGAATGATTTACATTATGGGGACTATGGTAATTTGTCCCCAAAAGGATTGCAAGGACAAACTTGAGCACAAAAGCCTCTCCAGGTTTTGCTAATTTTTTTGTTTTTGCCATTGGGCCGAGACCATTTTTTCTCTGTAAAAGCTTAAAATTTTTAAAAAGGAGATTTGCTGTGTGATATCTGATTGGAATGCACTTACTCAATTGAGAAAATAGAGATACACTTCAGACTGTTGCAAAATTTACAGCATTATTGATTTTTTGGGCATCTCGAGAGGAATGTGGGTTGGCTCAGCGTATGAAAGAGAAAATAAAGGGTTCAGAAATACTTATTTTACATGTCCTACATCTAAGTTGAACAGATTCAGCTCAAATGAGCCATGCTCAGATTTCAGTGTGTGGTGTAGCGTCGCAGCTGCTGGCTCACAAAAAGGCACGCACGTGCACCACGAATTACCCCCAAATTTTTGCTGCAGTGATGCCTATCTCAGTGAGATCAGTCGGAGTTAAGGATGTCAGGAAGAAGGAGGAATATCAGAGTACCAATTTGGCTGCTGTTTAAATACCCCACAGTGGCTGATAATGATTTCTGGAGTCCGGGGGAAAAAAAGTGCTGAGTGGCACAGAGCTGGCACAAGCTAAAGGACATATTCCTCAAGGTGAAATATCTTCCTGACTCGGCAATATAAGACTGAAATTACAAGAGAAACAGAAACAGTCTAAACATAGCTGAGTAGATCCAACTGTTACAGCAAGCATTTCAGTTACCTCTCGTTAGGTAATGTCAATATATGAGATTATGCGATATTGTTGCTGAGTCATTTCTGCCTGTTGATAATTTGGATTGATATGTATTGATGTGACATTTACAAAGCAAAGACACATATTACTGGTTTGAGTGTGCTACCTTTGCTAACATTGGGACCTTAAAGGGGCACTTCACAGATTTTAAACATGAAGATCAGTTTACTTAGAGTATTATTCAGCCTGTTAAAACAACTGCATGTCATCTGTGGCTCTGCAGTAGCTTTGTCAAGTCTGAGAAAATAACCCTGATGATGTAATTGTGATGTCGTCAGGGTTACCTCAGCTTGGGTTTGGAGACTGAAGATGTCGACAGAAAGACTCTGTTACAAAGTTGTGGCATCTGAAAAACACTGTTATTTACCAGACAGGGATGGTCTGACAAGACAATATTGAGATGCATTGTTGGAATTGGAGTGTTTAGGTACAGGCTGTATAGAGTGTCCATCCAAACACCTTATTACGACCCATATTTATGCATTTTTGCTGTTAAGCAGTGACTCCTACTGGCCATAATAATTATGAAAGGAGCAAAGGAGGAAATGTGTGTAACAGAAGGTAACTCATGTAGATATCTTGCGTAGTTATTTTAAAGCAAACCACAATCTTTTCTTAAACCTAATCAAGTAGTTTTCATGCCTAAACCGAACCATACTGCAAAGGTTTTACAATGTTAACAGTCATATTCACCATATTGGGAGTCAATGCAAACAATCTATTCTGCCTTTTTTTTTTTTTTTTTTTGCAATGTACGGATTATATTATAAAGACACACACAACTTTAATTTAGATGATCATTCTGTTTCTATTTCAGCTCTCTGAGCACTCTATAGCTCCACAAGAGATTTCAATCTTGATGTAACCTGAAACCTCATATGATGTCTGAAAAAAGGCCACGCCACATTAATGCCTCACAAATCCTAAATTGGAAAATGTTGTGAGTGCACAGGGCACTCACTGGCCCTTGAAGCTGGTGGTTTGCCAACTGTGGCATAACAGTTCGCGAACTTAGCTTAGAGTGAAATGCATGAACCAAATAGCCTTTAACCAGGTTCATAAAGAGCTCATTAAACCTGTGTGTGAGAAATCTGAGTGCGTGCATGTTACTGTAGGGTCATATTGGTATATCATGTCTAGCTGTCTGACAGGGTGGCTGTATCTCTATCACAAACGTGTCCCTGCAGGGCCGCCGTGCCTCCACTGACCTGACAAGGACACTAACTTCAACTGTCATAACACAATATTTGCAGTTACATCAAGACATGTAATCAACACTTCTGTGGTGCAGATACTGAATTAATCACTTCAAAATGTTGCTGACAGATTCAAATACACAAACACTGCAATGTTGGCAATGAAGAAAAGAAAGCAAATTAATAGATTTGTGAGGTGGGAGAGGTAAAGAGAGCAGCTCTGTGGCCGCGTCCACATGTGTCATCCACTGACCCATCCTTACTGCCATGTCCTTTTTCGGACGAAGAGGGAATTTAATTCCTGTGACGATGTAGTACACTCCATTCGCTTGGATTATCCTCTAAGCCCTTTGCACAATATTATTTCATTTTTTATGTACTTGTGTGTGTGTGTGTGTGTGTGTGTGTGTGTATGTGATTTGGATGGATGTGCCACAGTGTCCCATCCAGGGTCACTGTAGCAATGTACGTTTTTATTCTGACAAATGAGTGTCTCATGCTCACGTGCCACTTGACAGTACTGAACCTCAGGCCATTTAAATTCCTGACAAATCCAAAATGAAAGCAAAACAATACACTGACCTCTGCAGCCTTTTCATACAATCTGCTGTTGCATCTTTTGGGAAGTTTATCACACATATTCTGTTGTAGTTACAGCTGGGAGTAAGGCAAAATCCCTGAAATGACGTAGCACTGTTTGTTTGCTTTGTACAGTGACAGAGATGTTTAGTCTTCTGCCAGAAAAAAAGCCTGTGTAAGCTTACCCACTCCTCTCAACAATACATAATTCAGAAAATAAGCGGTGTAATTAAAAGAATTCAGGGACTACCACGTCCATAAATTACACATAAAATAACTGCATGTTGTGTTGGAATTTTAAGTTTTTGAATAACTATTGTCTTGTCTATGTAAAACAATGTGCCTGTTAAGACTCAGTATGTGACACTGGGCAGTACAATTAAACAGTGAAACCTTCAGGTTTGACCAAATACATCTTACCATGTGATGCATTTTCTCTTAGGCAAAGATAATCAGCCATGAACACTGTACAGTGGTCTCCTGACCCAGACTGGAGGGGTGACTGTTTGCTAGGCTTAAAGCGCTACAGAGGGTCTTTTTCAAAAAGAGGAGAGACTTAATCATGTTTTCTGCTTTAGCAATCACAAGTTCTGCATATTAGCATAAGCTGCTCAGAAGATCGGGAGGAGGAAAAAAAGTCACATGGGAAAAAAAGACAGTACAGTGTGTGGGACGACCTTTGCCCTTGTGATGCCAGTGAATGCTATACACACACACACACACACACACACACACACACACACACACACACAGTGAAAAACAATCACTCTACAACTGACCTCTCAAAGCCCCACCCCCCTTAGTTGCTGTTGCTACGTGTCAAGCTCTCTGGTACCCAGTTCACAATGAAAATTCTAGTTCTTTTTGAAGCTATGGGTACTTGATTTCATACAGAAGTGGGAAAAAACAGACTCCTCATTTCTGGCCAACTGATTTTTTTTGCCTGAAATGATAACTGTCACGGGCAGATTTTATCAGTTACAGCTAGTGAGCTAAATAATGCTAATGTTGCTCCTCATGTTAGCCTAACCTCTGATATCGGCTCCCAGGCAGAGGGGAAGTACTACACAGTGAACGTAGCATGGAACCCTTCAACATAAAGTAACGCTAGTCAGTGATGGATACCTTCGTAGTAAGCTAGTTAGCCAGACGTTCTACATTTTTCATCTTAGGTAAGAGCAGAAAACACACGGTGTAATCCGTTCTTACACTTCTGCTGTCGTGTCTGTGGTATTGGTTCTGCAGTGCCTTGCTACAGTTGCGAAGCTATGATTGGACAATCACTGTTTGAGGGAGGGGTCTGGCGAACAGTCAGTTAAACGAACATATTTTTTCTTTAACAGAAACTGAATCTTTGAAATAAGCGTCTGGTGAACTTTTGCATGTTCACGTCTAACCTTTTTTCTTGTCTTTTGATTTAATGAGAGCTGATAAACACTGGCAGCAAGATTCTCCATTCTTGAGCATAACATATCTGATCAAATTAGCAAAGATCATCCCACTGTCCCATTGATTCTATTAATCTTCATAATTGCAGCATCAGTTCTGACTCTCAGCTCCTCTGGCTGTTGTTTAGAAGTGCTGCTGCTTGTCAGTGCAACAGGAAATCATCGCTGAAGCTTTGGCCACAGATAATGTTCTCCCTCTCCACTGTCACTGAGAAAGCCTGGCTGTATCTCTCCCTCCTCCCTCTGTCTTCCTCTCCTTCCATCCTAATTGGCTGCCAGTGTGAACAACCAGCTGTCGGACAGAGAGAAAACTCTGATTACAAAGGCCTCTTTCTGGAGGAGGCCGGAGGATGTACTGTTTGCCAGGCTGAGCTGAGCAAAGAGGGTTGAGGAAGTATTTGAGTGGATTACTGGCTGTTTTCTTCCCCTCCTTCTCTCTCTGTCTCTTTCTATCCTCCTCTCTGTAACACATCTTTTCCTCTTCCTCTGACTCCACTCCATCCTTCTCCTCACTCATCTGCCAAGGCAATGGATGGAAAGCATCCCCTTGACAAATTGTGAAGTCTGACAGCCTAAGCAGCATGAAGAAACTCAAATGTTTGTCACAGCTGCTTGGCATGAAAGGATTTGGAGGAGCATTAGGCTGCTGTAACTCAAATGGATTAGAATTATTACCAGATAGCCTCATCTGTACTGCTACCATCCCAGCTTTACCTTTCATTACTAGTTCCACTTGCTAAAGTGCCATGGTGTTGTGTAGACTGAATTGTTCATACACATAATCCTGTGTTTATATTGCTGCAGATAGATAGGAGGTGTTCACTGCTTCATGCGTTTTATCATTTAAAGCAGCAGAGGAATGAGAGCAGGTTAAAAACTCCAGAGGTAGTTAGAGCTGAGGCCATCAGAGACGTGCCATTCTCAAAGGTGGATGTCTTTATCGCAGCCCCGCAAAGGGGAAAATGTTACTTTTAAATGCTATCATGGCATTTGAATTTGTAATCACACCTGAGACCAATTATCCCAAACACCCTTGCCTATATGCCATCAGAGCAGCCATTAACCAAGGAGTGCATGATTAGGCATTTTGTTTATCTACCTCTGGTGCATATCATTGTCATTTTTAATCAAGCCGCCTTCAGCTTCTCCTCTTTAAAGCTTGCGTCTTGTGGACGGAGCAACGATTGCCTCTTTACCTTGTGATACTCAAACAATGCACACAATTTTTTTTGGTCTTACATCTGTAATTCCTGCCAAATACTCATGACAACAGTGATGTCAATGGGAAATGGAGTGTGAAATGTCTCCAACAAGAGAACAAGAATTATTTTTGGCAAGCTGAATTGTAAATTAGGGAGAGGCAAGGAGAATGATTATGCACTGCATATACAGCCAAGATGAACTTTTAGAGTATTATGAGGGCATTCATGTGCAGCATTTTGGCGCTTTCGTATATGTAAATGTTACTGTGCGTCTGTAAAGACAGACAGATTGAAACAAATCAGTCAGTCTTTATGTATGAACATGTAAAGCAGTTAGCTATTGTCGGATGTTCCCAAACACCCCCCACCCCTCACCAGAAGCTCCTAAGTAGCTGCGTGAGTTATGAAGGCGGCTGCTTGGCATGTACGAGCATCGCTCCAGCCCAAACCCCAGAGGTATGTGACAAATGTTCCACAGTAGCCCCAGTCATCCGGTAGACACGCAAACCCAGTGGAATGGAGAACAGTCTTTGTCCTCTTATGCTGTGCCAGTGGGGAGCAGCCCACTGAGCTGAGAGGAAATTAGCTTGCTAGGCCAGGTAATTAACTGGAAGTTGAGTGGCTGCCATGTATGAGGGCAGCACTGGGCCTGAGGGAACCTCTGTCAGTCCCAAAGTCACCAGCAGTAACCACATTTAGCTATGTTACATTTACTTCAGCTGTAGCTGTGTGTCATGCTGAGAGCTGGCAGTCTTTCAGGTTACCTCTGTACCTTTGTACAACTCAAAGTCTCAGTCATTTCTGCTGAACAGCAGCCACTCTGGCCATAAGTGACAATCTGGGATAGCGGTAAAATGCTAAAGCACAGGTAGCACAGGTCCAGAGCAGTCAAGAGTGAAATGGACTCAGTAATGTCCATGAATGCATGTTTTACTGTATTAAGACAAGTGCAATAAATGTGTCCTCAGTTATTATCTCTCATGCACAGATCAGTTTAATAAAACATGAAACACCGTACAATGTAAATGAGCTCAAAGTGTTTAAAAATGACCCCCCCTTTCTTCCAACCTAAATTTTTTATTTACATCCATGCCATGCATAAAAATGTACTGCATGTGAACAAATAGGAATCAAACAAGAGTCCCATCTTGATATCTTGTTCTTCTACTCTTCTCTTCTCTTATAAAATAAGCAGTAGATTTGATTTTAAGAAATGATGAGAAATTCTATGAGTGAACTGTGTCCCAAAGGGGGGTGTCCCTTGTGTTCATGATGGTCAAATGTGAAGGCTTCAGTGGCAAAGTTCTTTTTCTGATGCATCACTGACGCAGCCTGTGAGACAGCTGAGAACACTTGTCTTCCCTCGTGTTATTAACTGTTTAACTCACCGCTGTTCTCCAGCACTGACACCACTCCCTGTGGGGTACCAGGTGCCACATACAGCACTGCATTGCATTGTCCTGTCATGTGTTGTCAAGCCTGAATAAAGCCATCACAAATATTTATGTACCAGATACCTACATCTGGATGACAAAAGGCCATTACCGTAACAGATGGATGAACACAGCAGCGTTATGTTATGTCTGCAAAGGGATTAAAGTTTGCTAACATTAGCCAGCAGGCTAGCGGTCATGGCAGACCAGGTATGGTGGTGTTGGTGAAACCCCTGAATGCAACGTTACATTTCATGCCATTGAATTCAGCTTGAATTCCAGTAAGGGAAAGACTGTGTTATTGTATCTGTCTTTAATGCTCGGCTGGCTTTGTCTGTGGTGCCTGTCTGTTGAGCAGTTGTATCACTGATCAAGCAGCAGTGATGAGCTGCTCTGCTGCTACCATCACTGTGATGGTTTTTGGAGCCTCACCATATGTTAAAACACGGATAGAAAGTGAGATAACACATCGGGATGATAACATGTCAAAACCACTGCAGCTGACAGCATTGTTATCCCTCCCTTATACAACACCCAGGATGTAGTTATCCATTTCCTGGAGCATAAATTTATCTCCTGCCCATATTGTGCATTATGTGCATTTGATGTAATGTTTTTCCCGATGAGAATGACAGCAAAGCACGTGTGCGGCTCCCATTACTGCGGATGGATGGGCTTATCCGACCAACGAGAAATGATTGGCACCGCAGTCATTATATTTATATCATTATCTCTTACTAGTTCTCTTTCAGAGATGTCTTTTGGTCTGTGAGATTTCCTCTTACAGATATTGAAATCAATTTCATTACCCCCATTGCTCCAGACTGACTGGCTCATTTCCTGTACTGTTACAGGTAGAGCTGTTAAAGGTACATTTAATTACCTCTTTCATCTGGCTTTGTGAGAGCTTCAGCTGCAGGTAAAACATGTAATTGAGAGAATTCTGGGGTTGCTTTGAACTGGAGTAGAGTCATTTTTTGTAATGGTATTCTACTTTTTCAACTGTTTCTCCATGATTTTAAAAATACAACTTTATATTGATATTTCTTAATACTCTACTTTTAATACTGTGAGGCAATCTTTTTTTTTTATCCCATATAATAGAGTGGAAAAAAAAAGCATACTTGCTGCATGATACTAAGAGCAGCAGAATGTAAATTCATGTCCACACGTAGATGTAACCTGGACACACGTGTGACGAAATGTTACCTAAATTCTATATTTCATTGCATTGTTCTGAAGCAAACTGCCTCAACATTTTTGTTATATCTGATGCAATACATTGCATTATTTCTATCTGAATACAAAGGGCTTATTAACATGACACGGCTACAGCAGGATTAGTTGATTTCATTATGTACGGGAGAGAAAGTATAAACAAGTCTCAGCCTCAGGACGTGGGTCATCGAGGTCTGAAGGCTTGTGGGAGTTGAGAATAAAGAAGTCATTAAATGCAGATCCTTGGTGCTAGACGAAGCAGCAAAGAATTCTGGGATGCTTGAAATCCTGCATTATTCACAGCTGGAGAAATTACCAATACTGTCCATGTCTCACCCCACTCATCTGAGCGCACACACACACACACACACACACACACACACACACACACACACGCACACACACACGCACACACACACACACACGCACACACACACACACACACACACGCACACACACCAGGGCTGTTATATTATTCAGCAGCATTGAGAGGTGATGGGTGGTGACATGTTAAATAGGACAACAGCAGTTTATCTTGCAACTGTCTGCTTAAATATTTAATTCTACCTTTGAGAATCACAGCAGAAGGCATACCACACCAGTGTGACTGACAACACGGGCCCTTGTAAGAATGTAAGGGGATGATGTGGAGGCTTGAACATGGAGGACAAAAGCAACAGAAGAAGAGTTAAGGGCTGAGGTTGTGACAGCACTCACTTCTATAAATCTTTCTGACAGTTTTCTGTTTTTTTCCTGCTCTGGTGGTCTCTCTCAGTTTGAGATTTCAAATTTCAGCGGCCATCCATCAAACTAAACGAGCATGTGCACGATTGCTATAAAGCACAGAAATTCATGGTAATAATCAAAATGTGACGTCCGTACTTCATGCTTGAGTTCGCGCATGGTTGCATGAGTGTGCTCTCCTTTTAGATGTGTGTATGTCTGTCTGTGTCCCTGAGATCACAGAGGCAAAATAACTACACACACATAACCACACACACAGGCCTTGTAGGCTTGATCAGCCTACAGGGCACCAATTATCCAGCTCTACCTCAGTGAGTTTCACGCTCTCATCTCTCCACAGTCTCCTTCAGCCTCACACTGAGCTAACCTGCAGCTTCAAGTTATTTGCTGTTCCTACCTGCTGCCATCACTCACTTCATTACAGTTCTTACACAGTAGTCAGAAGACAATTAGCATTAATTGTAGCGACTTGACAGCCTTTTCTCTCTTATTCCTGTGTTTTCACACTCTGCATAGTCTAGTGCAATGACAAATGTGAGCTTAGGTAAGAAAAGCATTGTTAAGGAAAACACTCTCCTGTGAAGATACATCCATTGTATCAGTCTAAATTACATATATAAAAAAAGAAGATTGCTAAATAAGATGCAAGTTTGAAAAAACACATTTCTCCTAAAAGCAGTAAGTGATTTAGGGAAATGTGCTTGTAAGGCAATAAAAAGATATATACCTGCACTGACAATGTCGATGAGTCCAGCTGTTTCTTCTAAGGAATAGTTCCATTTTGGGAAAGATATTTATCCACATACTTGCCAAAAGTTGGATTGATAACACTCTCAGGTCTGTGCAATAACTATTAAAGAGCAAGGAGGCAGTTAACTGCTATTTGAAGCCTCTACATTTCCTTGCACCGCTTTACCTTCTGTAACCAACGGTCCTGTCCCACAACAATGGAATGACTTTAAACATGGCAGTTTGGGAAAGTCACTAAATGACACTGATATACTGTATATATTTTTTTCATATATAAATAAGTCTACCCTTAGTGTAATTTATGGATTTGAAGAGAGACAAGCCAGCAGGGTCTCTCCAGCAGCGTGGTCAGTCAGCGTGTTGGCGCTACAGTGAATGACCAAAGAGATGAAATTCCACAGACCTGAAGTGGCATCGGCTGAGATGCTGTGAGCCAGTGACCAAACGCTGACTTGACTCCATAAATATCCTGCATTTTGTTTCCGCTTGCTTTACGTGCCATGGCCACACATAATCGCCGTATTATGCATTCAGAACTTGCCCTCATGCTTCAGCGTTGCACACAACAGCCTCGACTGCGGCTGCCAGAGGGACGCCAAGACAAGCGGCTCTCCAGCCAGGCAGCCTCGCTGACTGTCTGTCTGTCTGTCTGATTGTCTGACTGACTGCTAGCTAAATGGAAGGTCACTGATCTACCATGCATCTCCACGGGCTTTCCTACCCAGCCAGCCTGAATAATTTATATAGCAGATTTTTAGGAGATCTGAGGGAATGGCCATGTGAAATTACCTTGCATTGATCCTGTAAGTTGAGAGAAGGAGAGAGGGGTTGACAGATCAAAGAGGATTGAGAGATGAGCAGCCCGGGGGAGAGTGGCTTCATGTGCTCTCTGGCTGCATTCAGACAACAATAACAACTTCATTACTGGTTGTGACAATTTATACAGATACACCTCTCATTCAGGGTTTATTTAATCAATTTTCATGAGCAAAAGGGATCTTATTTTGTTAAGACCACCTCTGTGAATCTCTTATATATCAACTGCAAGATTATGAGTCATATAGAGTTAATAATTGGTGTCTGGCTGCAGAGGGAGAAGGGTTTCCCATCCAGAACAGTGATTTATTCAGTGTGGGAGCGGCGTCTCCCCAGCCAATCTCACAGATCTCTTTGTGGGGAAATTTAGAGCCTTTCACTCGAGCTCTGGTGTACAGAGGTGGAATTTAAGGGAGCTTAGGCCCCGCATTATTCTGGAGCAATCACATTATCTATATATTCCTGCTCTGACCTGCACAGACCCCCTTTCCCTCTACACATCTCTCACATCCCGTTAAATCCAATTTTGGTTTTAACGCCAGGCCCATAACTAAATCAACAAACACTGTTCAAGTGTGATGTATGTTTTCTCACTCTATAACTCTCCTTGAAGAGGTCACGGATGCTTGCCAGCATTCAGAAAGAGCAAGTTTCATTAGACATTGATAAAGTTCACTTTAATGGGATTCTATGGATTTTGGCACATGCCTGCTGTGTGTTAACAGGACTGCTCCATCACAAGACAGCAGTTTGTAATCTTGTGATCTATGTGTGAGTTCGTGTGTGTGTGTATGTGTGTGTATGTGTGTGTGTGAAGGACTGCTGACCTTGGGACAGCAAATCCATTTAAGCTAATTGTTCTTGTGCTTGAGTGGGTGAGGTTTGAATCTTAACACGCAGATCTGAGTTAGCTTGATGCGTTGAACAAGAAACTGTATTGTTTCCAGCAGTGTCTGTCTTTATTGACAGATTTCTAGACGGTGCATTTCTACTTGTCTTTGTCCTCTGGTTCCTGACTGCACTGTAAGCTAACTGTAAGCATCACAGTTGTATGTACTGTGATGTACAGAGCCGCCAGACTGAAACTAATGTAAAAGAGTTGATGAGCTCAGGAACAGAGGGACGTCAACCTTCATACAGCAGGGTGACGACAAGGCCCAGCTGACGATGTGTTTATTATGAAAAATCTGGAACAGATCTTCACATTGTATAGTGAGCCTATAGGCTAATATTGATTTCGCACTAGTATAATCAATAGAAATTCATGTTTCCGAACTATGGAATAGATCAAAAACAAATTGCTGCAATGTCATTGTTAGAGCACTCCATCTTCTCTTTCCCTATACTCCATGCTCTATCAGAGCATGTTCAGATAAAGTCCTGCTTTCAAATGAGCCACACAGCTATCAGCTGCACTTTCTGCAGACTTTCTGTGGGAGGATCTTCACTAACCTCGGCAGCCAACAAGTCGAGGGCCAGGTGACTGACGGGGACATCCAACAGCATCAGTGGGCTACTTTTTTGGTAGCCTTGTTTGTGTGTCTACTAGTAGACGAGCGCAATGCCAAAAACAACAGCGAAGAAGCACAAAACCATAACACAGATGTCCTTGGAAAACTAGACTACAGTGCTACAGTGCTATGACGTGGAGACCACAACAACTTATTTCTGATGCCGGTAGAAAGTGTTGATTGTAAAGACAACATTAAGGAAATAGATGAAAGGTTTCTTGCAGTAACGCACATTAAGCGAAGCCATTTCCACTGTAAAGACTCTGCTCAGCTCAAACGTGGCTCTCTGTCACAGTGAATGAAAGTATCACGCATGTTTGCAAATGAATCTGGACGTCCCAGACAAGGCTCTGAGCTCAGGAACAGAGTGGACACCAGCCATGTGTTTGTTATGAAAATTCATCTGGAACACATCTGGAACTAATCACATTGTTGGGCAGGTACCCGACCAAATATTGGTTTTGTACTAATATGACCATCATACATTCAGAGCTCATTTGCAAGGATTGCCTCATTCATTTTTAAAGTTCATAAGTGCTGATTTTATTTCTAGCATCAATCCAAAGTCACATAGGGAATCTCCATACTCTACCACTCTATGTTTGTATTGATCTATCAGAGCATGCTCGAAGTCCTGCTTTTGAATGTACCATCTAAACAGCTATCAGCTGAACTTCCTGCAGAGTTTCTGTGCCTTTGTTTGTGTGCTAGGAGGAAGTGAGATGTGATCATGTGTTTACCTCTCTGTAACTGGTCTATGAGCTCTGCTTTAGCTGTGAAATCAATTCCATTCCACACACCCTGACCTCCAAATGAAAATACCCTCTAGCCCACTGCTGCATCCCCTGACTCTTTAAAGATGTTTTCATATCTGTGCCGGCTTGCCTCGCCCACCCCTCCCCCCCTCATGAAGATAAACAGAGTGAGGAAGGGGGCAGGGAACTTAGTGAAGGTGGCTACTGGAATCTTTTGTGCCACTCGGCGGTCACAAGAGCATTATGAATCTTTAATGAGAGGTGTTAGCGCGCCAAGTAGAGGAAATGTGCTGAAAACATGATTATGGGCACATGGGGAGGAAACCGTTGGTGGAGAGAGAAAGAGAGAGAAATATCAAGCAGGGTAGCAAGGATAAAAGAATTGTTTTGAAGGGCAAAGGAGGTGAGGAGGGATAACTTTTTTTTTAATCTTGGACTGCTTACAGCAAAGGCATTTTTCCACTTTTTAACTGAAGTTCTGACCAGATGTGCTCACAGAGCTCGAGAATATGAGGATAAATACTGTGTGTCCTGCACTTACTACTGTTACTTTAGATTAACACTGTTTTGTTTGGCAGCAACACTTCTCCAGCTTTTACTGGACAAAGCTGTTTCATCTGTTACTCCTTAAGCAAAGTAAACCCTTGTTTCTATGAATCACTGACTGCACACCTTTGCCTCCTGCTATTGTTGCACTTTTCTTAGTCTTAAATTTGATACGCTCTCACCCCTCAGTTTCCTTTAAATGTGTTTTGGGTGATCGGGTTGTGTAAATGCACCCGAGATGCATTGAGGACTAACTGTGATCTGATCAGCTAAAACATTTCCAGCAGTGGTGAGGGACACGTTGTGACCACACTGAACATAAGTGGAAATGAAACTGCAGTTTCATATACAACAAGTATGTGGGCTGAAATAACACCGATAAATGGATAATCCTGGTCGCAGTCTTCTGCAAATAAAGTCAACAGTTTGACAATGTATGCATAGAGGTAGATGGGAGTGTTAATACCACTTTCATGTCTGTGCATTCAGTATGGAGCTAAAGCCTGGCGTCAATTAGCCTAGCTTAGCATAAAGACTGAAACTGAGGGGAAACTGTTAGCCTGGCTCTGTCCAAAGTTAAAAAATCTGCTACTCATGCTTGTGAACAGATTTTTTTTTTTTTTTTACTTACTTTTCAAAATCTCGTCACCTTCCACATTAAGTGCTGGGTGGAAGGATAAAAATTGTTTGTCAAGAAGTAGCTATACCACGTAACTTAACTTTGGAGCGATCCTGGCTGGCCGTTTCCCCCTGCTTCCAGTCTTTTTGCTAAGCTAAGCTAATTGCCACCTGACTATAGCTACATGCTTTATACACACATGAGAGTGGTTTCAAATCTTCTCATTGAAGTACAACCCCCCCCAAATAATTGTGTTTTCCAGTGTCAAAGTGTTCCATTATATATGGTTGAGTCAGTCTTTGTGTGAATGGTGAGCACTACATGTTCAATATTAAACATTCCCTATTCGACCTTTTGCATGCATTTCCGCTGATAACAAAAACTGGTGATACTCAATCACCGTGTTTTATTAATGAGTCATTTTCCCCTGTTTTGGCAGTCTAAACAGACAGACTCAGCTCTAAATCATTAGATTAATGAGGCGCTCTTCTGTTGTCAAAACAACACATTTAAAACCCATCTCTTCTTCTGTCTTTGTTTGTCACAGCTTTGATATCAGCCGGCTGCTGCACCAACAACTGTAGAAATGTCAAGCTATGGGACAGGTAAGAACCCCTCTCCACCTTATTTCTTTTTCATAAACCTCTTTTCTGTTAATTCGAGTCTTTGAAAGAAGAACAGCTAATGACGGTCATTGTGTATTCTTTCCACAAGGGCTCATAATCCTGTAATTAGCTTCCATTATTCTATTTTACCATACAGAGTGCTGTTAAATGTAGTGTGAAATCTAAATTTGACAGTCAAATCAGAGGGTATTTGTGTTGTATGTAAAGGAATGCCAATTAGAAATCTCACAGTCAGGAGTGTATGAAATATTTTAATACTTTCACTCACTGTTTTCTTGCTAAATCATTAGGTGATCAGCGCAATATCTCTGTTGTGATCTTTTGTCATTGTGGTGTTGGTCCTTTAGTCCAGTGTACTGACTCCAGATGAGAAATGTGTTTGCATGCGCTGTCTGGCCCAGGTGTAATCACAGTGGGCTTACAGTGGGACTACAGAGTTAGAGGTGACCCTAACCTGTCCCTGTGTGTATGCTACATCTTCAATCAGGCCCCAGTGGGAGGGCGAGATGGCTGTGTTAATATTTAATGCAACTGCAAGACAAGACATACCTCCCCCTAGAGGACAGTCACGCCACCCCTAGCCAGAACACACTTACACACAACCACGTATAATCATAGGCATAATTCACACACACACATTCTCATGGTCGTTCTCCCATACATGGTGACTTTTACTACCTGTGGATGAACACGTCTCCCTCCCTTCCTGTCTCATTATTCTTTTCACCTCATCATTCCTTCGATGCATGTGCACCAGTGAGTCAGGTGAGGGAAACAAGAAAGTCTTCTTTATGTTGGTAGATGATTTGCAAGCTCAGAGAAACGCAACAAGGATGTGCTAATAATGCAGAGTGAAGTGAGGTCCCCTGGTCCTCTGCTGTGGCGGGGACAGACGCAGGCGGCAACAAAAGAATCTGTCACTGATAAGCAACACAAAAGCCTGCAGTGATCGACATCTTACTCATTCAAACTCTGTCTCTTTCATTTGCTTCCACAGGATTTCTGTAGCTAATCTATCTATCTATCTATCTATCTATCTATCTATCTATCTATCTATCTATCTAAGATAAAACATGACAAGTTACTCAGTGGCTTTATTACAGCTTAATAAATCAGTCACTAATGCTTTGCTGATGCTTTATAATACAATAACAAGTCAAGGACATCTTTTGGGTTGTCAGATTGTGAAAAATCACCTTGGCTGCTGCATCTGGACCAAATCCATTTATTAACAACTGGTTAACATTTACAGAGAACCCTAAGAACCCTGAAATCCTTCAAGGTTAAATTCAGTATTTGTGTTGGTGTGATAAGCAGCTGCTTCAGTTTCAAGGTGCTGGTATTGTGCAGGCTGGCTCAGTGTCACACTGTCATGGCTTACTGGGACATTTGAATAGAGCAGAGACATTGTTAATGTTATTGGTAACACCTCTGCATTTCCTACTATGACAAGTCAAAGGGACTGCTGTGAAATAGAGAATTAAGTTGGGATTTGATCTGTTTGTATTGCTAATGGTTGAGTATTCATCACCATGAAACTGAGTAATGCTTACTGAGAAATGCATTGCCATGCAGAATGTCAGTGGTGCCTTACTTTGCAAGCAATTATTCAGCAAAAATAATTGTGGTCTGCACTTCCGATTAAAATAGAGGCGTAGTCGAGACGTCATTCATCCTAAACCCAAACAAATCCCTCAAAGCTTTTTCACTGTCTATGAAATAATTGTGCTACAAAAACAAAAAACAAAAAACATGCATTTGCCAGTTGCACTGCTTTTGAGTAACACTTTGCTCAACCCCGTATTTAGTGTCTTCATAAATGTATGGTTCGTAAATAGTAGTGTTCATAAATGTATTTGTCACACCAGTGAAGGCTGGTTTATAAACAGACAAAACAATACAAATGTTGAATATAGACGCAAATTTGAACAAATACTATACCTTGATAAATGTTCAACAAATCTGCCAGATACATTAGATTACCTCCTATAAATGCTAAATGATGATGGTTAAAGGCAAGCCTCACCAGTTTGTGCCATTACTGAAGAACAGTGTGGGCACAAATCTAACAAGAAGCATCTTGGGAAATGCAGTTTGCAATGACGGAGTGATTTGCCTTCTGACCAACTGCAGAACTGATGATATATTAATAAGTTGAACCAACTCTTAAGGTGTACTTTTGTAAAGGGCCTTATTACTGTTAATAAAGAATTACTAAACCATTGAATGGCCATTAAGCCGTTAGTTCAGCCTTTATAAGAAAGTGCTATCAGATTTTGTTCTTATCAAGTTGTACTTTCTGTTTTAGGTTAAATTAAAATGTTCATTTTCTTGTGTTAAGTTGCTCGAAATTGCCTTAAATTTGCACAGATCTGCTGAACATCTTTTATTCTCACCTGCACTCAGTTTGAATATTATCAACAGAAAAACCATGGTGGAAAATATTCACAGCTAACCTTTCTTCATGCTGAAAATGACCCTAAATGAAAGGTGACTTCTAAAAAACGAGAAGTGAGATGAAATGTATTACAGTTTTTGTCAATGAATAAAAACTAAGCATTACTGTGAGAGACAAATGAACTCATTAGCCTACTCTAAGGAGCTGCAGGCATCTGTGGAATCACACACCTCAGCGCCTGATTAGTGTCAACAACAGTGCAACATCAATATTAGTAACAATATCCTCCAACACCCAAAAATATCTCATGTTTAGAAGTTGAGCTGCTTGACTTGCTCTACGGTTATTAAGCAACCTGATTCTGTGGACATTGTCCAGAGTTGTCCTTTCACGCATGTAGCACATTTGTCCGTGTCAGACGCGTTCTCACTGACTTGAAACACTGCGTCTGGCGCCTGGGTAGAGCGTAATGATGACTGTTTTTACATTGCTATCAATGTAATATATTACTTTATAAATGTTACATGCATTTATAAAGCAATATACAGACAAGGAGAAGAGTGCGAAGCAGTTACACTCTGAACAATGTCATCGACATCGTCAACACGCCCACTCGCTCGCTGTGAATTCTCCAGATGATGACCTGCTGTATTCACACATGGGCTCAATCAGACATGACACAGACTTTGTTCTCGGGAGCTGGCAGGGTAAAGTCTGGTTAATGTCCGGTTTAACTGATTCAAACATTTGCCTTCACACATACAGCTGGTCTGGGTAATGTCTGAAAAAGTTCAGGGCAGCAGTGCTTGTATGAATATGGCTGTACAGGCATACAGGGGCTCAGGTGCATTTGTCCTTTGGTCTTTCCTGTTTATCAAATCAGTCAAAAATTAGTAAAGCCTCACAAAAGTAATAAGATCTTTTCTTCTTCCTCCTCTTTTGTTCCTGTGCAGCTTTGATGCCTCCTCTTGACCCCAGTTTGACCAGCTAGGCTCCTAAGACGGAGGAGGGGGTGGCAGCGGCAAAGCCCTCCTGCGTCTCTGGCCTCGATGGACACGAGGACCCCCGGACACCACCTTCCACGGCTGCGGTGGTCCGTTGTCCGTGGCCTCGTCCATGTCCACAGCCCTGAAACAGCCTGCCTCCATGTTTTCATTTCTACATATCGAGAGTTTTAGGGGAAGGGGGGGTGCTATTAGGACAGTTGGTAAAACTTGTGAAGACTGCCATAGTTAAATGAATCAGAGTGGATATCTCTCCCTGCCAATGGTGACTCAGCTACCTCCAGCACCCAGAGGAAGGGAAGGAGGCTGGGCATTGGTGAGAGAGGACGAGGGGAGAGGACGAGGGGAGAGGACTCTGCGCTGTTTGTGCTGCGACCCCTCTGTTTACAAATGCAGATCACTGGTGGAGAAGCACATGAAGTAAACTTTCTACACCCTGCTGTTCTTAATTATTTTCCCACACTCATCCCCTGTTCTCCTCCTCCCCTCCCTGGTTTTCCCCTCCCCCCTCCTCTTCGGATATCCATCATCTTCAAAGTGTGTAATGAGACTGGTGTAATCTAATGTTCTGTCTCTCAGTCGCCAAATCCAGCCGATCACGTGATTGCCATCGTCTTCAACCTTTTCAGCCATTTCAACTGAATTTAAAAACGAAACAAAAAACTTATTTGTCAAAGATGTTCTAGCAAAGGAAAAAAAAAAAAACAACCTCTTCCTGTGTCTTAAACCAAGATGGTCACCATTACTAGCTGCTGACAGATGTTCTAGTTCTATAAGATGCAATGTTCAGGTGTAATTTTTCTTTTTTGTATTATCTTCTTTGCTCCCCTAAAGCGCCTATATTGAAGCTGGGGATAAGATTATACGTTTCTCCATGTTGTTTTTTACAAGGAAGTAAAGTCCAAGTAAAAAGTAGATTATTGGATTAGTTTTCTATATATCTATATATATAAATATAATATGATTATTATTTTTGACTTACTGGTATTAGAACTATTATATGAAGATGCATATGATATATATATCAAATAATAAACAGACTTCTTTATGTAAAAGTGCATCACTTGTTCAGCTTTTATTTCAGTGTGCTGAAATGACTCGGAGGTGAGTGTGTCCTGACCTTTGACCCTGCAGTCAAAGGTCACGTTGACATGTTGTGAAACTGATTATAAGGTTAGGGGAAAAATCAATAGGTTACATAGAGCAGCAGCAACAAAAAAAGACTTGTTTCTCCTCCTTTGTCTGTATGTATGTGGTGAAGAATAAGCCAATTTTGTTAATTGTGATAAAAAGAAATTTCGATGAAGCAAAGGAAGCGTGAGCAAACAAACTTTCTCACCCAGTTCAACACGACACCATCACATGTTGTCACGTCTCATCCTGCCACACTGGAGACAATAGAGTCAAACTGGAGTGGATTTCCTGTGAAACAGCCAGTTCTCCTTCCTCTGCACCCATCACCGTCCCTCACATCCTGACCAACAGGCTCAGTCCAGCTATGCTGTTAGCATCGGCTGCGCTTAAAGTTTCCGACACTATTGTGTGTTCATGTTTATGGTTTGATTAAAGGATAAAGCTGATGCTGTTCTTTATATTTCTTACCGTCAACAGATGCCATGAAAGCTCAAAACCCCCAATGCGTTAGTCCATTTCTACTTTCCAGCTTCATAACCCTGTCTGTGGCCCCAAGCCTGTTTCAGTCAGGAGAGACTTCATTGACACAGAGACTGAAAGAATGATCAAATTCATTTACTTGACATGATCCTAATGAAAGAGTCTTTGCCAGTTAGACTCCATCAGGATGTCATCTTAAGACAGGTAGTGATGCCATACTGTAGGGAATAATGGCCCGATGGAGTCTAAACACTGGTGGTGGCCACGCTGAAGATCTAGATAGATGTGATGTGGAGCAGAACTTCTGATGAGCGCAGTGGAATGATCCCTGGGTGCTGAATGAGGACAGGAGGTGAATGAGATGGAGAAGGGTCGCATTGACGTGACAGAAATGGCAAGTGAGAGCAGCCGAGACAGGAACCGTTTTTAAACTTTGACAGCAAAATATGACAGGTTTGACTAAGAGTGAGGCGCCCGTGGTCAGCTTATTGAGTTAAAAGTGGGAAAAGAGAGAGAGAGAAAATCTAAGTAATGAGTGAGCATGAACAGGGCTGGCATGAATGTAGTCTTCCTGATTGAGCTTCTGCTGAACTTTATTTGTTCCTCCTGAATATGTAAATCTTTCAATAGTTTCATTTTGAAAAAGACTTGATCATTTCCTGAAACAGCTGGGCCCTGTAGCAGGAGTAAATATTGCATCTGCTGGGAACTCATTTCAGCTGCAGATTAATGCACGTTTGGTACTCTTGTGAGAATTTACAGCAGCAGGATAATGTCTGCAGGTTTGACTCCAGGCAAACTGCAGTACCCATGAAAGAGCATTAGCCAAACTATATCAGGCTTCAGTTACACATGCAATGCTTGTTAGCAGGATGGATTCAGCATAAGTTTTGGCCTTTTCATGGCATTTGTTGACAATAAGGAAAATACACAACATCACCAGACCACTTTAACATTGGCACTGACGTCTAGTTGTCTTGGGTAAGGTTAGATATGGATACGCCCCACAGGAAATAAATGAAAGTCAGCAGAAGGTCACCACAAATACCAACGTGTATTAGCTCGTCCACTGGGCTGAAGTATTACCAGTACACTCATAGTACAAATGAAAGCAAGCAGGGGCTGATCTGGTTTGATCTGATTGCTCAGAGTGATTAGGGTTTACTTATTTGGCCCAGAAAATCTCTTTAATGAGGGTCTGTGCTGTGCTGTTATTTAAAGCAGATGTCTTGGCACTGCTGTTACATATTGTCCTCCTATGGGATGCCCTGCTGGGGCGTCTGGGGGGATCTACTGGCCGATGGAACTGAGTGATCGCCTTATGTGTAAAGCTGTAAAGTAAATGTTGTGCAGTGAAAAGGAAAAAAACAAAAAAGCACTGACGACTCTGTTTATACGTGTGTGTGATAAGAGGGATGCTGATTAGATGTACAGGAGAGGGAAAGTTATTATTTCTGGTGCTGTTCTTGCAGCTTATGTACAGAATAAGAAAGAGGAGCACAGAGGAAAGATGTTGAACTCTTTGCATTATTTTAGTGTGTATAATTTTATGTATGTAGACCTCTAAATATAGTACCATACAAATGCCCCGATGTATGTTTTGACCATTTGCTGCTTGCATGATATATTGTCCGGATGTGTGAATCTGTATGTTTTGACAGTTTATAAATTGCATTACTTCCACATCTATGTACTCTGTGTGTGTGTGTGTGTTTGCGCGTGTGTGTATACACCTGCAGACATGCTTCTTCTCTGTGCATGTGTGCATTTATGAAGGGGCGTGGAATAAATGTGTGTGAGCATATGCATGTTTACGTGCTGTTCAATATGCAGAGTCATGTGGGCGGTGTGTGCGTTTCAACCAGCCAGACAGTGGCAGGTTGATTAAGACACACCCATGCCGGCACATCCAGAAAGACAAAGAGAATGCACGCGTCTATACTGATTTGTGTGCATCTGTGCACGGTTCGCTGTTTAATGGAATTTATATACAGTGAGTGTGTTTGTGTGTGTGAAAAGTGTGTTGGTAAGCTGCAGCTTGTGTGTGTGTATGTGTGTGTGTGAGAGAGCATGCAGCGCCACTGATCTGCTCTGCTGCATTGCAGCATGTCCTGCCCATCCCGAGGTCGCCGTCGTCCTCCGCCAGGGCAGTCTTCCAAGGTCACAGCAGGTCAATCCTCCCCATCTGCATACCCAGCCGATGCAAGGGTAAATCTATAAACACCACACCAGATCTGTCGGCCGTTTGAGCAAAGAGACACCAGTAAGAACCAGAGCCGGACGGAACCATTCTACATGTAAATACATGCAGCTGATGTCTGTATGGTGACACATTGACTTGGGAGCTGTTTGTCAGAAGAAATTAACAGTCAGTCTGTGGAAGATGAGGACTTTTCTGGGAGCCGTCAACAAGCATGTGTCACATTATTAATTCACCATGAAACAATGACATTATTGCTTCATACGTTACTGACTGAGATAATGTTACTGACTGAGAGGAAATGGGATTAAACATTATTTGTTGCCTTAAAAAGCACAGTCTGAAAACAGAAAAAAAAAAAAAAATACACGCACAGACACACACACACACACACACACACACACACACACACCAAGAAGAATTTGTAAATGCATGTGTGCACAGTAAACACAGACACACTCCTTGTTAGTGAGCACACTGACTGTTTTACTGTAAAGGACAAATTGAAGGTCAAGGGCAGAATCAACCAAAGAAAAAAAAAAAACTATTGTATTCTGCTGTCATGGATACAAATAATTGTACAGTCTAAGCACAGACGCCCTTAGACCTCCCAAACATCATTTTATTGTGATGGAAAACCACAAAAAGGTACCTTCAGGGATAATGTCAGGAGTGGTGTTAGTATGAAAATCAGGTCACCTGCACTTATCTGACGAGAGGACACGGGTGAATTAGGCCTCAGTCATGTCTGTTTGTGTTGATAATGAGTGGCTGGTGAACACGGTGGAGCATTGAGCAGCAAGTATCAACTCCAAATTCATGATTATGTTGCTACGTAACTGCTGGATGTGTAAACATGCAACTCTTTACTGATGACTTCATCACATTTACTTAAAAAAATGCTACATCAGCATTGTTGGCATCTGCAGATATTTCACTTACTGACACAACATGTTGAGGGTGTGGTCAAATACTCTATTACAAGTACACATTATGACTCAAAATTTCACTTAAATAGAAGCACAAAAGTATCAGCATCAAGATACACTTGAAGTACCAAAAGTGAAAGTGCTCGTCATGCAAAATGATCCATTTCAGAATCATATATTACTGTCTTAATTAGGAGATATTCATGTATAACATCACTTGAATGCTGCAGATGTTAAAAGTGAGGATCATTTAATTTACTTTATATGCTGCTGCATAGCTGAATATTTAGTACAAGCAAAGGTACCTCAAACCTGTACTTAAGCACAGTACTTGAGTAAATGCACTTGGATATTTTCCATTACTGACTGTCTGAACTGGTTGTAGGGAATAGAATATGTAACCTGGCACGCAGTAGGTGAGTCCTCGAACAGCTAGCTTTTCAGCCAGGTTTGACGGTGGCCTTTTCAAACACAGAAACACCACTCATCATGTTGACTGAGATGCACTTGGCTCTGTAAACACACAGTTTAACAATAATTAGTAGCATTCAGGATTCTGTTATCACTCTGAGCCAGAGCTCCTCACAGAGCTGACTGGGGACATTTACTGTCCAACAATGTTTTTGTTTTCACTGCGCTTTGTTCATCATTCACAGTTTGCAGCTGGTGATTTCATTTTTGATGTTACTCCCAACAGAAGTGCCTCAAACCCAGCTTCTTATCAAAGTGTGCCACAGGAGCCCAGCAACCCTCAGAGACAGTCAGACAAGAGTTGTTGTTCTGGTTAGGTTCATTGAGAACAAACTGTACGGAGACAACGCAGGAAACATCTGCCAACGAGATGGATTACAGCGCAGAGTCGGAACGCGCTGTGGAGGAGAGAGTGGGGGGGGGGAGGGGGGCTTTCCACTTTGGAGGTGGCGATTGGTGAAATATTGGGAGACACACCCATACCTCCACCTCCATCACCGCCTCCTCCTCCTCCTCCTCCTGTCCCTGCGGGCCTAGGATTCGACATCCACCCTCAGCCAGTGGAAGGCCTGAGCAGAGAATATGGTGGGTGCACCCCCCCGGGAGCAGTCTGACACAGGTTTGAGCAGCCAGGTCCACTGATGGCTGCTGCAGGACTGAACACTGGGCAGGCTGCTCCCATCAGGGACCACTGAATGCTCAAAACATCATGCATTCAGGTCACCTGTTCAGCCAGGTATTAATAGCTATGGGCAGGTTCTGTACTACCTAAATGTTAAGAATAAGAATTTCATCATGGTGACATCCTCATCCCTGTGATCAACCTCTAATTATATGCTTTAACGTGTGTTGGGAATACAATCTCCTCACTATCACACAAGTATTATGGTGATATTTGAATTTTTTTGAGTGTGTGTATCATAGCTGGCTAACCTTAACAGTACCTGGCACATCAGTGGACTGTGGATGCCCCAATAGCAGCAGCTGCCAGTTCCCCTGCTGCTCATCCACACCCACCAAGATGCTGGTTACACACACACACACACACACACACACACACACACACACACTCTGAAGCACCTTTACTGTCACTGTGGTTGTAGAGTCGATGCAGTGGACAGCAGGTTTAGAAGCATTGCTGTGGAAGAAGGATATCAATGCTGCAACAGTCACAGCTGTGCAAAACAAACACACACACACATCTGTTCTGAACATGTGTACTCCAATAGATAAATGACACATTTTAAAACAATTTAAATAGAAGTAGGACAATCTTGCAGTTTGAATGCATTTCTTTTTAGGATAAATAAACAATGCGTGGACAAGGCTTTCTGCATTACAGTACACGTCATACTTCAACTGAACTGCAGGTTAAATCAATTAGCTGCAAAATGGAAAATCCAGAAATCTAAAACTTACAGTTCGTAGATGGATGTTATGCATAACACCAAAAAGTCAGTGTTAGAGGTGAAATTTTGTTTTAATGAGGTCAGGACTCTGACTAAATGCTGCATTAATAAGAGTTCCTAGCTTTTGATATACACACAGATATTTTCTTGCTCCTTCTGATTCTGCTGCTCCTCTGCTGTTACACCTCCATGTCAAAGTAAGTGAGTTCTGGACAGTTTTGGCCAAAATGTAGTTTCCCTTTTCGTGATTGGCTCATGATCTGTGGCCATGGTCTACAACTAGACCATAAATAAACCAGTTTCATAACAGGATCACAATCACCTTAGATTTAAGTTATATAAATACAGTCCATTTACTATTTCCTCAGTTTAACATGCGTGTTCTTATTCTGTTTTTTTTTCTTCTTTTTTCCTGTATTCCCGTAGAAGGGGAGAGCATGAAAACCAGCAGGATGAAGATCAGTCATACGTAAATAAGCAGCCAAATCCCTTCATGCTGTTCAGGAAGGCGCAGAGGCCAAATGTTGTGGCCTGGCCTAAACTCAAAATCAGTGGCAGTGCAGCGGTAAACATTATGCCGGGACAGAGGGTAAGTGTGTTTGCCCCCTATGTTTGAGACACTCAATATTACAAAAATTTAGAAAAAGATCGTTTTCTGCAGTCATGCTTGCGGAAATGATCTTTAATTACTGTCACATGTACAGAAAACAAATTGAATGCATTCATGAGACAAATGCGCTGTGAGAGTTTGCCTTGCAGAGCCTGCAGCATTCACTAATGTGGATCTGTGTGCATATTCAAACAGCTGTTATGCTCCAGCTTTTGCATGTATGTTGTTTGAAACACTGTTATTCCGCTAGCTTGGCCAGGGATCAGTTGAAAAAGAGATTTTGTGATTTCAATGGGATTTACCTGGTTAAATAAAGGTTAAATAATAAAAAATAATGTGCACTAGCAGGCCTACAGCCATGTGCAGTTGTGTGTCAGTGTGTGTGTGCTGTCAGAAGAGGAGCACGCCAAATACTACGAAGAGGCAGACAAAGAGTGACTGCTCCACGCACAGTGATGCAATGACTGGTCATCCAGAAACGACTATGTATGTACGCTCCGATCACATACAACTCACACATGTTGCCATCACTCCACCAGAGCTGATGACACAAAGTCACTGAAAAGAGTTTTTGCCAGATGCCAGTCTTATGTGCTTGTTAAAAAGAGAAAGAGGATAAGAGGCAAGGCTCTCACCAGCGGTGAAGGTAAGACGATATTTCTGTGGATCTCAGCGCGTTTATAATATGCATCAGACTGTGGAGGGGAAATAAAGACACTTTTAAAATGGAAGTTATGGTCATCAGTGTTTCTGTTTATTTGTTTGTTTGTGTGTTGCAGCATCTGCATCTAAACCTAGAGAGGTCACACACAGCTTCTCGGCTTGTTGAGTGACCTCTGTAGGTGCAGACAGCAGTGATGGAGCCCTGCACCTCACAGGAAGGTGTGATGGAGCTCTCTTCCTGTCAGACAGATGTGATTGAGCCCTCTACCTCACAGGCAGGTGAGAAAGAGTCAGACTCTGCAGCAGCAGCATCCACAGCGCTGGTCTACCCTGCTACACCAACTAAAACACAAACAATGGAGTTCAACCACTTGGTCACTGAGCAGCTCTCACCTGCTTCATACACAGACATCTGCAGTGTAGCCTGTGATCAAACAAATGTGTAAAACGTTCAAACATGTTGAGGCTGTGGTGAAAATAATGCAATTACTCATGGAGAAGGATGCAATCTGAACTGCTCATAGATCTGTAAATAAATCTATTGAAATTATTAGGGTATTAAAAATGTAAAAGAGGAACAGTTTTTTCAAACACGCAAGCTTTCTCAAGAAAAGACAACAGCAACCACATGTTGAAACTAACCAACAGGCATATGATGTTGACAAACACTGAGTATGAGGCTCGTCTATTAGAGAGCTTCATGAAATGTTTTTATTCTTTTATCTTGAAATCTTGACTTTAAATGATGATTTTCAGAGATATTAGTTAAAGTCATAATCATCAATCACCTAATCATTAAAATTACTATTATTCAGGTATTATCAATATTAGTATATATATTATATATACTAATTATATATACCCCCCTCAGACTCTTATCCCCTCAGATATCAATCTCCTTAATTTCTCTGTGAAAAAAAAGTTATCTATGACTGTATTTATGTTATGTATTTATTACCAGTTCTGCATATAATTTTCAAGTTTGATTGTTAGTTTTGCCATTGACAGTGTTTTTTTTTCTCTCTCTTTTCCTCTCCTGTATGTGATAAACAAAGTCTTTATTGAATGGTGTCACGGATGAGTGTGAGGATGAATGAAAAAAGTATGGGAGGTGATGGATTTTTGTAACACTGCCTAACAATGTGTCCTCATCTCTGTAAAGATGATGGAATTACAGAGCAGAGCTTGCAAAGCATGTGAACTTCAAGGAACCACACAAATTGAGGTGGATTGACATACAATTTCCACACAATTCACATACTATTACAAAATCTGTAACTGAAATGTTTTAAAACACAAAGAGGTTCTATGACAGCATACCAAATATGCGTTGGGAGTCGCGCCTCCCTCGACTCGACTATGGTGATGCCAAATTTCCAGGAAAAACCCAGAGGAGGGAAATGTTTTGTTGTCACAGCAGGTCAGCAGTCTTACATTCTACTTCTGTTTCATTCATTTTATGTAATTACTTATGCAGCATTATTATTGTAGAAAGGAATGCTGGCCCAAACTATGACAGTACGACCAAAGGTGCAATAAATGTAATGATAAAAGCTGTAACAAACTTGAAATGAAAGGTGATCTAAAGAAGTTACCCTGAGCCTGGGTTTACTGCATGTCAATAGGTTCATAATCCCGTTCGTGACGTCCATTTAATACCCCATCACACACTACCTTCATGCAAAAAACAAAAAAAGCAAAAACATGCATTTGCCAGTTCTTCAGATTTAGCTTTTATTGAAGTGTGTGAGAATTTCAGCACAAATCAAACAAAGAGCACCTTGGGACATGCAGTTTGTGACAGCAGACTGACTTGCCTTCTGACTATGTCTCTTGTTCGATGTGGCTTCGGGGAGCTGTTTGACGAGAAGCGGCTTGTTGTACAAATACTCAGCCTCAGCTCATCTGCCAGAATGTTCAGGGTTTTATTACATTCTCGCAGCAGGAGGATTTCAATGGGGCTATCAATGATTTATTATGCAGATGCAACGGAAACAAACAAATAGATCCCTCCTATGATTTCCTGTAACACAGTAAAGTCTCAAATTTCCCTCATATGGAAGAACCTTGTTTATTTATGTAAATGGGTGGCATCCCAGTGCGCCTGCTGGTGTAAAATGTAAACCATGTCAGACAGGCTAGTGCAGGAACAGGAAGAAAAAATACATAACAACTTTCATTTATGATGTCCTCCGCCTACACTGACTGAATAAGAAGCATCTTTAAGCTACGCGAAAATGAATAAATGCACACATGAGATCTGGACAGGCATTTTGTTGTGTTTCATGTTTGACTTTAAAAAAAGGACCATTTTCTCTCAGCACAAACACTTTTGTTAAATGTCTTCATAATGCTGCATCTGCATGCAAAGCGAGGGAACAACGTGCTCCATCATTTGGTCAGTGATGATAAAAAGCACAGCTCCGGCCGAGCATTTGCCGTTAACACAGCATCAATACAGTCGCATAACAAAGCGTGTTTAACGTGTCACCCCATGTAGGTCACCATCATAAGCAGGGGAATCACGTCGATGCTACATGTGTCTTAGACTCGTCTGATAATGACCCATCTCTAGTACAATAAGAGTTAATTACATCCTCTAATGACTTCACACACTAAGACTAATGGCTAACAGAGATAACAGATCTCTCATTACCACTCTTCCCATATCTTGCTGGAATGGAGGGCTTATTAAACAAACTGTGTGCGCTTCATTGTGGGGACACTTGCCACATTTATATAGGCCCTGCTAGAAAGGGACACTAATGCATTTAAATCTTTCATGTAGTGCTGGTGCCATTAAAACGCATTTACCACCAGTGAGATAACTGCGCTTTTTATGACCAACACTGCAATGGGGTCACATGGTAAGACGTCAGCAAACTATTTTAATCCACAATCAAGGTTATACAGTGGCATTGCTGGGGTCTCTTGGGGCTCCAAGCAAGAAATCCCTGGGGCCCCCACCCGTGCACGCCACAAAAATTTGGTTTTTGCACACAGAAATGCACAATTCCGGGACATCTGAGATGAATACTGGAAAATGGATTAGTGGTTATCAAAGTGAGGTCCAGGGACCAACTGGGGTCCCTGAATGCCCAGGCCTATCAATAATCGTTGCTGTAAATGAGTGGCCCAGGCCCCCCTACTGGCTGGGGGCTCCAAGCCACTGCCTGGCTTGGCTGTCCACAAGCCCCGCCCCTGAGGTTATTATCTGTAAAGTTCTGAAGAAGATGTGTTCAAGCACACATCTCTGCCATAATTGTGCATATTTTAAATGTATCTTTCTATTAATAGAAAATGCATGAAAGTTTCATGTGAATCTCGATTCAATTTTCATCAAAATCCACCCAGTAAGAACCCACAGTATCTGCTTTTTATCAGCGCTTTGGGTGAACTGAGCACAATGTCAAGTAACTTTAGGCCAACGTCATGACCATTTATAAAAATTTACCTTTAACATGTTACTGTATCTGCGTCTGATTTTTACAGGTCTGGAATGATTTGAGATAACATAATAACAGTTAATCATTTTATCAACGTCACATCTCTTGTGATTGGACCAGCATGAAACTGAGGCAGAAGGCTCAGAAAGTTACTCCATCTTAATTCCTGACTTAAACATATTCTGACAACTACATTTAGACTAGTTCTAGAAATTATGTCCAAGAAAAAAAGGAGACACGTTCTGTATCTGTGGTTCAGGAGCTGATAGCAAGTCCTTCAGTGTAACATCAACGTATGAACGACACACAACGCTCTCCAGCAGTTCACATCACCATGACAACGCTGTCAACCATAGGGAAATAAACCAGATTAAAATCACATTCATGGGGGGTGAATGATCTCCAGCTACACTGTTTATTCAACTGCACTAACAAATTATTGATCAAGAGAACATTTGTTTCAAAATAGAAAACATTACACTCCATAACTTATCCAAGTGTAGCTTATTCATAACGTGAGACCTGGGCTGGGTCTGGATCAACTTGCCGTTTGGTCCAGATACAGACTGAGGTCAAGACTTTGAGAAGGCCAGATCTGCATTTCAGGTATAATGCAAACATATTTTGCACTAATGCTCGAACACTGTTAAAAACATTTTATGGCTCTGTGGTGGCATCTGCAGTCTTTTACAAAGTGGTCTGCTGGGGCTGTGGGAGCTCTGAGAGGGACAAAGAAAAGACTGAACAAACTGGTCAGGAGAGCTGGCTCTGTCCTGGACTGCCCTCTGGACACGAGGAGGTGGGTGACAGGAGGATGTTAGCCAGGCTGACATCGATCATGGACAACCCATCCCACCCCCTGCGTGAGACAGTGGGGGGCTTAAGCAGCTCCTTCAGTAGCAGACTGCTGCATCCATTGTGTAGGAAAGAACGCTGCTGCAGGTCCTCCATCCCAACAGCTGTCACACTGTTTAATGCGAGCATCATGTCATGTAGCACTGTGTTGATTCTGCTTTTCCCAGTTTTTGCACTATTGTTATCAGTGCTAATATATGCTCACATTATCCATTTCATCTGGTGCAGTACCTTTACATATTGTGCATTGTTTAAGTTGTGTATTTGTGCAATAACGCTGTATTTATTATCCATATTGGCAACAGTGTGTGTGTTTTTTTTTATAAACTGTGCATATTGTTCATTTACACATAAATATCTCATAAAACAAATTAATCATTTTGTCTGATGTTCAAGAAATCTATTCAACCAATGAATAAATAAACAAACAAACTGAGGCAATGAGGCAGGACACTAACTCCCTTGTGCTGTGGGCTTTGGTGACTCGATTATGCTGACTGACGGATAGATGAGTTGATTGATGGATGTGCAAAGACTCAGCGCCAGAAATCATTCGTTTTATTTGCAGTCGCAATCTGTGTGTAATTAGCATCTGATTTACCAAAGGCAGCAACTAATTATGCAATCAGCGACTGGTACTGCCTGCTTTCTGCAACTGAAGAGAGCTTAAAAGGTGCAGTTCAGCGGTGGAATTGATGTGAAAACTGCTTCTTTCCTCCAATTTCCCTTGAGACATTTCGTGATGTGCTCACGCTGTCTGCTGTCAGTGAAATTTTGGTGTAGAATAAAAGTCAATCAAATTCTCTCTTTCCAACCAACATGCCTGCCTGCACAGTCTACCTGCTTTCCAGAGGTTGAGAATTTCCCACAGAAAATGACCCTTGCAAACTGAATGAACCCTCGTAGATTTTCTTTAAGCATGTTATGTAAGACAAGATGTATAATAAAGTACTGGCTGACCTGAGAAGCTTTTTTTTTTTTTTTTTACTTATCTTTCTTAATCTTACAATATTGTATCTCATCAGTGTTTATGTGGTCATTGTTGGCATTTCTGGCATTGTCTATGCATTCTTGCCGTCTTTCTCTCTTCATTACTTGTTTCTTTCTTTCTGAGTGGGTGAACAGAGTCAGGAATGGTGGAGTGAGATGTTAGCATTAACACAATGCTGATATGGAGTGACAGCAGTGGAGGCAGGCAGAGGTAGGAGCTGAACTCTGAGAGAGACCCAGGACTGACTCACTGAGACAGGGGTGAGAACAAGAGACCAGACCTTACGCCCAACTCCCACATGAAACCGCCTCGACTTCCATGACCTCTTGTCCACATCCTTTCTACTTCTGCATCTCTTTGTTTTTGCTGTTATTTTGTTTGCTTTGGAGTTGGCTACTCAGTCAAGTGTTAACTCTCGTAGTCCTGAGTGATATGTCTGTGTGTGAGCGTCTCTGTACCTCTGCTATAAATGTCTCAGGTGGCTCTGTAGATATGACAGCCCTGTTGTAGCTTAAGTAATCTTTTCATTTTTGATAATAACAGACATTTCCACAGCAAACTTCCACCTCACAACACACAGTGAAAAAGGCCTGGAACTAAAGCAAATAAAGCAAATTGAAGCATTGAGTGTTGGAAGGAAATTGTAACTGTTGTCTTTAAAGCTGCTATTATCAATACACCTACTTTTTTTTTTTTTTTATCAAAAGAGGACAGTGCCAATTTAGCATTGCTCGTCTATAACATGGGCTCACAGACAGGTACAGATGGACAAAAAAGCATTAAAATGAATTCAGCAGAACCAGAGATGTGTCTTTAAAACAAACAAACAAACAAAAGCTGACTGTGTTATGTTAGCAGCAGCTATGGCAGCCTTGATAGAATTGAGTGGGCTCAATTCTTTCTAACTCCAACTTTTTTGTATTCTTACTTTCTTTGTATTCTTCAGTCCCAACCAACACTGATTCAAATGATGTCACATTAGGCAGTTCAGCAGACTTTGCACAGCTCCCTGTCAAAGCAGACAAGGCTTTAAGCAACTCTTTTCCAACATTTTTGAGTAATTTAATGTCTTTAAGTTCATTGTTTTGGTTTTCCAACCTGCAACTTGGCTGTTTTGGCTCACTTTCACTGCTTTCATCAGCATTTCCAGAGAAGCACACAGCTGTTTTCAACCCACTGTTCACTGCCTGCTCAGCACCAAACAGCAAACATAGTTGAACAACATAGTAACATGAACATAGTGGAACATTAAGCAGCTGCATAAGAGCCAGATATTTATCTCTGGAGAGACCAAAAGCAGAGCTAAAAGACTCCAACAAAATGCTAATGTTGTTCCATAACACGGTATAAGGTGATAATATGTTCATGTTGGGTTTACAGCCTGTTTTTGTAGCTCCCAAGAGGCCAAACAATTAGTTAATGCACCTTTAAAAGATCAACAGCCCCAACCTGGATGGAACACATTATCTAAATAATGGAAAATATGAAATCAACAAAATTCTGTTTTCATTATATTTCTTAGGAAAACTTCATATTTGATGTGAAAATCTGACTGTGCTGCATTGAATTTTGCTGACACTTATACACTTAATATGCAAGTTAGTATGTAAATAGTATTCAGATAAGAAAATAAGTATGTTGTAGAAGGTAGTAATCTGACAGCAGATTTGAGAACATCTTTATCTTGTTGTGCTGAGAAGCTAATGATAGTCAGCTACATGCAAACCACTTCATGCTTGTTAATAAGAAAATAATATTCAAGGCGCTAACAAGACAGAGCAGACAGAGAAAGCCTCAGCTGGACTACTGACAGAAGTGGATTTGAATTCACTGCACTGCTGGGAGGCATACCATTGGGTGCACAAACAGCACCTGGTACAATGACAAATATGTATTCTCTGATGAAGGAAGAAAGCCTTTGATTGACGATGTTCTGCTAAATCGCCTGCCGATGTTTCAGTTATTGTAACGAAAACGCATCAGCTTAGCAACGAGAATTTCTAATGTCTGACATTATGACTCTCAATCTATCTCTGTCAAATATCAAATTAATAGAAGACTGCCTCTATCAGAGCAATGACGCCAGAAATAAGCCGTCCAAGCCAGCTGCACATACACGCAATGTAATTATCATTTGACCTAATACAACAAGAAGCAGCGAGCTGCAGCTAGATGTTTCCGGCTTTTCACTCACTTCAAAATGACCGCAGACACTTTGGCTAGCTTCTGATAATGGAAATTCTCTCTCTCTTCCTCACTTTTTTTTTTCCCCAATTCTCAAACCTGACTGTAAAAAAACATAAAAACAATGACCAGTTTCAGTTATTTTAAAGGATCTCTGATGATTTGGAAATCAAGGATTTGGCATGTGATTGGTAAGTAACACAATGCGATGTCAGTGCATAGTTCGCTAATGTTTCCATGGTGTGCCATTGTGTGAGGTTGGCAAAGTTTAATGTCCCACAGAAAGGGAATCCAGACAAAATACTAAAACCAATTGGGTACCATTTTAGCACCTTTCTCACAATGATCAGACACAAGGGTCCAATCATGTACATTCACACGCACACATGCACACAGAAACACATACACCTAGGAGATGAGACTGAGAAATAAAGGGCCATCTTAGATCGTTTCACTATATTAGTTTAGCTACAGGGCTTGAAATAAAGGATGAGATGACTCCTTTGGGATATTTTTGACGGCTTTGTCCCCTCCTGCTCTTTACCACACTGACATTCCAAGTCCCCCACCTTTTTTTTTATTATCGCTTTAAAAATAGTGGAGCCCCAACAACCATCTGCAGAAGCAGACTGCTGCCAGACTGTCTGAAAAAGGAAATGTATTTGCAAGAGCAAATACAGTGAGTAAGATGGGATTAGACATCCCTGCATTTTAAAAAAAAAAATAAAATGATAATGATAATAAAAACATCAATGAAATACTAAATCATTGAATTGCTGTATAATCTCTGCAAAATGATGTTTTCATAGAGCTGTAATGGATTATCATGCACCTTAAAGTCAGTCATAATGAATCAAAAGGTCTTAACCAAGTATGACTCATCTCATGCTGGTGGTAGCTCATGCTAATGTTTGCCAGTTTGAAGTGGGAGGGAAAAAGGACAAGTTGAAATTCCTTCTGAGCGATCTGAAATGATAAAAGATGCTCAGAAGTTGGATTAAAATAACACTGATATGACTCTGCACTCCCCTCATATGCACACAAATGCAATAATCTGTTAATCTGCATGAGCGTCAATATGCCATTAGTGGCGTTTGAAAGGAGAGGGAATAGGTATCACTCCTATGAGACCATCAGCCCAGCAAAGGCTTTAGGCAGATTTGTTTGGGCTTATCCCTCCTGATGATGGAGCAACTTTGAGACAGAGAAGGAAAGGGAGTTGGAGTGAATGAATCGAAGAAAAGAGACTAAAAGAGACTAAATGAGTTTGGAGTTTGGATGAGATAAAATGGGCGAACACATCAGTGAGCCTGCAGAAGGAGCGTAGATTACATGGGAGAAAAAACAAAGGACTTATTCGTCTATGTTTGTAGATATGTATTCATTTAGTTATGTTGCAGATTTGTCTTCCCCATGCTGTAGCCATTGTCATTATGATCCATACCTAACTTCTAACCTGACCTGATATTTTGTAATCTAGAGAAATGTGCTAGCATCATGCCAAATCTGTCAAAAATATCTTTATTCAAACCAGCATAACAAGACAAAACCATGCTTCCAGCTCTGTGAGGCTATAGTGAGGCACAGCAGTGGCTAAATGCTAATGTCACTATGCTAACAAGCGGGCAATGACAATGCTTTGACTTCACCATCTTAGTTTAGCATGTTAGCATCCTAACAATGCTAATTAGCACAAAGCATAAAGTATAGCTGAGGATGATGGGAATGTCATTCGGTTTGTAGGTGTGTAGTCATAAAAAAAGCATTGATCAGATTGCAAATTTGATCTGATGATGGCAAAGTGGGGTTTTTGATTTCATGAAAGTTTGAAGGATTATATCCTTAAATCCAACTTGATTTTAAACCTTTCTATATTATTATTAGGCTTAGCTACTTACATATATACTGTTTGCAGTGAATACTTGCTATTAACCAACTATACAAAGAAGAAATAGTTCTAGAAATCAGACAAGACAGTGGCTTTTGTCTTTCTAGATGTTTGGGATTGCTCGTCACTCACCAAGACTCAAGTCAAGTCCAGAACAACAAATGACAGTTACATAAAGTACGCTCAGTAGCCTAAACAAAACCTCAGAACGTTATTTTTCTTTCTTTGGTAAATAGCTGTGGTATCAGTGCAGTATTTCACTTACTAAAAGATGTCCAGATATGGGAAAATAATGGGAGAAAGCTGAAGGAAAGCAATCAATGCCTTTCTTCTTTTGTATTCAGTTCAGTTCTATTCTGTTCCAGTCCGGTCAGGTCTCGTAATGTGAGGGTGCTCTGAAGAGCCAACGCTGGGAGGAACAGTTGCAGAGTTTAAAACAGTGCGGATGGTGTGAAACAGTGAATGACGTGTGAGGAGCTTTGGGACAAGAATCAGAGAGCCAGAGAGAGGCTGGAACAGCCATCCTGCTGCCCAGCAGGCCTCGGCCTCATTAGAATCAGCTGCAGTTTGGTTCCTAGTGTGTGTTTGTCTCTCTCTCTCTCTCTCTCTCTCTCTCTCTCTCTCTCTCTCTCTCTCTCTCTCTGTTTGTGTGTGTGTGTGTGTGTGTGTGTGTGTGTGTGTGTGTGCGTGTGCGTGTGCGAGAGAGAGTGTGAGTGTTTGCTTGCACTAGCTGGGAGGCCCAGTGGGCAGGAGCAGATGCTCCATCCTCACACTCAAAGTCCCCCAGTAGAGTGTGTTATCTCTGTCTGAGTAAGGCTTTTTGCTTGCCTCGTCTCTTTCTCTGTTTCCCTCTCAGTTGGCCTTTCAACCTCTAATACTCTGATATACATACACAGTTGCTCACGTGATATCTATAGTACAACTTGCACTTTCACTGCAGACCCTCCGATTATTCTTTCTGCAGCACTGAGATCATGACGTGCTTTCCTTCCTGTCTGAATAGTGGTGGTGGTGGGGCAGATAAACTGTGGCCATATGTTCTCTGTAATGCCTTGCTTCATCCCACTGTCTAAAATAAACTAGAGATTATGCTGTAGATGTCTTCACTCTAATGATTTAAAGTGCCATAGAGAAACTGTTCATTCATTGCTGTCCTCATCTAGATCACATGTTATTTTGCACCACTTACGTAGTGTAAATTGATGCTTTTCTTTACATTTGCTTATGCTTTATTATTTAAAAAATACAACTTTGTGGCATGCCACGCAGTGCAATGCTCATCTGTATTTCCCTTGGACTCTCACAGCAGAGGGTTATGCGCTGACCCATGCTAATATGGCCATGCTCCCAAGCAGAGCCAAACTGTGGCCATATATGAGCGGTGCTGACATCACAGTGACCTGATTGGCTCACATGTGTGGTCATGCAGTTGGCAAGAGACAAGGTGCTATTTTAAAAAGTTCAGCATTCAGTCATTGTAAAGCTGCTGTGTATCACTGGAATTGTTTGGACTGGCTTTGTTCTTCCTTCAGACAGGAGCTGCTCAGCTTCCTCGATCTGCTCTCTTCCTCTTCTGCTCTGTTTCAGTGTTACAAACCATTAATGCAAACATATCACAACATACCACTTCACAGTAAAAGTCTTGCATTGGAAAACCACCAGAAGGGTTTTAGCCAAGCTCGTGGCGCTTGGGATGGCAATGTCAGCCGGTTGGTTCACCACTTTGGTACAGACTGAAATACCCCTACATCTATATGAGACATTCATGGTGTATTATAATGCCATTTTTTAACTTGTTCTCACTCATCCTTTGAAATAGCTCAACATCCACTGGATAAACTGGGACAGAGTTCGGTACAGATATCCTTGGTTCCCAGACGATGTGTCCTGCCACCTTTTAAGAAATTTCAGTCAATGCCACCATGAGGTTGTCAAGCTTTTTTTGTCAAATACACAATCACACACACAGCAACAAATAGTGAAATTCAATCTCTCCCAGCCTATGAACTGGAGGCTGTGGGCTCGGGAGCAATTCCAGTTCTAAGCGAATGCCTTGGTCGATGGCACTGACAGGAGAATGACAGGAGAACATTCATGTTTTTGACTGTGGGAGCACATTGAGGAAACCCATGCAAACATGGAGAGAACATGCAGACTACATAGTGAAAGGCCTTGACAACTATTGGATGGAGTTCTGTAAAATTTGGTCAATACATCAGTGTCCCCATACTTTCTGTTTGGTGATAATTCTCATATGTTGGTATGCTCACACATTAAGCTAACATGGTGAACATGGAAAACATTATACCTGCTAAACATCATCATGCTAACATTGTCATGATGAGCGTGATAAGAGAAAAGAGATAAGGTAAGATAAGTTAACATGCTGATGTGAGAATTTAGTACAGCTTCACAAAGCCACAGAATGGCTGTAGATGCTTAGTCATGTTATTGTTGAGTTGTTTATTTATTTATTTTTTCATCACTAGATTCTAAAGATAGCAAATCAGCATAGGAAGGAAACAAGATGCAGCCACAAGGGGGGAGGTGTCATAATTACATAGTGCATACAGTTGAGAATTTTGGACAAAAATGTAGCTGATCAAGGCAGCACCAACCCCCATGCCATCCCTGTCATATGACAACTTGACTGCTGTGCCTGCATCGTGGGGCTGTGATCACAGGCGCTCGCACCAAGCTGTTAGGCAGCTGTCTTGACAACCACAATGCCCCAAGTGAGAGTATGTCTGAAAACAAAGTTTGTTGGGCAACATGGTTTGAAGCGATTCTTTCCTGGTACAAACTTCTATTTATTCCTGTGGGTGTCAGTTGATTGACATTAAGCAGAGAGTGACATGATGTTGACACTGATCACCCTCAACTCATCTTTATGACAATAACAATGACACAAGGAAGCTTTGACTTAATGCAGCTGAGCCAAGTTTACAAAGCTTGTGAAAGTTGATCATCACATGGTTTTCACAAAAATGAATGCATTTGAACAAAGGAAAATGAGGACTGATAGCAAGGAATACAAATACTAACTATTTAACATTGGTTAAGGCATGATGACTCATCCCTTTTATAGGAGCTTCATCCATGCTTATATTCCTAATTAATACGAGCACTTGAAACTTTGAGTAGGCATTCAGTCAAGCTTTAATGGTACAAAGGGGCACACACATGCATACATGTTCATATATACAGTACATAGGCCACACCCAGATCCCCCATTAGGTCTGCTGCCTTGTCCTTGTCTCTGATAACATGCCTCCCTCGTCTTATCTCAACAAGAAGCTTTATCATTTTGTCTGAGCAGCAGTGTCAACAACCCAGGCTAAATGGCCTTTTCCAAGACCCATTTGGCCCCACATCGATTAAAGACCCTGTCACCCTGATGGGCGATAGTGGCAGCGGGAGAAGGGGGGATATGTCAGAGATGGGGGCCAATTGACGGAGTGACTTGGCTTGGTCAGAAATATAAACTCAGGCGGGGTAGATGAAGAAGACAGTAGCAAGAGGAGGGCCGCTGAACCTCGACACCAGTAAATATCCGATGGAGTCTGTTTACTGACCTGTCAGAGAGCAGCATTGATTTCCCCTTGTGTCCGGTCTAAAGAGGTAAACAACAGAATAGGACTAACACACGATGCCATGCCTATGAATCCTTTTGAATCAAGGCGTACGGGCAAAGTACATTGTTCCCTCACCTGGAAAGAAAGCTGAGCCGTAACTCATGTGGATGGGAGTTTTATTTTCAATGACGACTGTTTTATTGGGACATCTGCACCACCATCATCAGCAGCTTCCTACTGAGCATGGATCAAATCAAAATGATGTTTTTTATAAGCGTTAGGGAGGAAACAATTTAAATGAACGTCATGATGTGACCTTCAGGGGTCAAATGACAAGGTCACATCATGTTATCATGGTAGCACACTGACACATCTCAAGATTTAAAGCCCCTTATGCTCTGCTCTACCATTGTCTAAAGTACATCAGTGTGCTTTTTATGCACAGATGCTTTTTTTTCACATCATGCCGACTAGCACTTCTAAATGTGACATGTTGTATCTTGTAAAGAATAATAAGTGTAAAGTGAATAAGTGTACTGTATTTAGCCCTGCAAATGTTAAACTCTTCATTCATGCACAAAACGGGGTGCCCCTGTGTCTTGATAAGCGAGGCTAATCACCGCCCGGCTCCAGCTTTGTGCTTAATGTGCACGGCTTCTCATTTAGCTCTTGAAAAGAAAGCAAATCTTTTCCAAAAGGTTCCTTTAAAATGAATGTCTGTATTAATTCATTCTTTATTCATTGTTTCATTCTGTGGCCTCTCTCACAGGACACTGGACTCAAAAATCCATCAAATAATATACTCCAACTATTGTTTTTCAGACCTTACCACCTAAACAGCAGTTTGGTATATTTAGATAAGAAATTAGCATAAAGAGTGAAGTGATTACTAACAAAGCCTTGGCTCTCATATGAACATACTGTTTGAATATATAGCTTAAGTCTAAGAATATACCAAGTGCATCTCCTCATCTCCTGCAGGATGGTGCTTGCCTATTTCTGCTCAGGGAGCCAAGACGGGAGGGTCTGCAAAAACAGGCCAAGCTGCTCTTAAAATGGCCACTGGGGTTAGAGATTTATCACACCACCTGCACACTAGTAAAAAGAGATCATTTGCTCCCCTTCCTCCATACATAAACTGCTTTCTCGTTCTGGGGGGCATATCATTTATCATGGCACACTTTCTGCCTCTTCATCCTACCACGTATACCCAGACATGGTGTTGTGTCGTAACAAGGAAATTAATCGCTCGGTTTTATGCATCGCTACAGATGTCTTGTCAGACAGGAGTCACAATGATGGCTAATCATATACTGTCAGTTGCACTCAGCATCAGATTTGCATAAATGCTTACAGGTCACGCATGTGCCGGCTTGGGGGCAAAAATATAGAGGTAAGGTAAATAAAAAAGCTTTACTTTGGAGGCTCCAAAACACCAAACAGGATCAAGCAACTGTTCTGCCTCTGAAACAAATAGCAGCAGACAGGCTGTCATAAAAGAACACACAGCATATCACGATACCAATCCCGCAGGTTCACAAAACCAGCTGTCTGATCATATTTGTCCATATGACCCCTTTAGTGTCTATGACATGAGGGTGGACCTTTGTAAATGAGGCCTTCGCCGTGATGTTTTGGACTAATGCTGATATTCAGCAAAGCTTGGGTTGAAGTGTGTCAGCCTCAGTTTAACTCACTCGGTATCCTGGAGGATGTTACTCGAGGATGTAACAATCCCTGTACGGCCGCAGTGCCGAACAAAGAGAGCTCTCCAGCAGCTGATAGTCCTTTAAATAGAAGTACTTGTAGGGTTGTTTTAGACAAAAGTGGGCCTTGACATGCTGTACAGTGTGAGGATACACACACACATACACACACACACACACACACACACACACACACACACACACACACAAGCGCATACACACTTCCCCTCCATTTTGACACACGCCCTCAAATCAATAGCCTGATTGAATTTGGTTCTCCCCATCTTGCTCCCCAGGGGTCCTGTTGATTGGCCCTGGCAAATGCAATGTGGTGTGTGTGTGTGTGTGTGTGTGTGTGTGTGTGTGTGTGTGTGTGTGTGTAGCAGAGAGAGAGAGACAGAGAGAGTATGAACGTGTGTATTTCTTTCATTGAACACAAAGCAAAGTGGTGACTCTGATCTGCATTCTGAGAGGCTCTCCAGTCCCCAGAGCAAAATCAAAGCAAACGTTCTCCAGCCATCTTGACGAATCGCTTACTGTAAGGTCCAAAACGTGTCACTCTGGCCTCTGCCAGAAGTGGGAGACAGTCAGAGGAAACCACCGGCAGCTGTTGTATTCAAATCATCTGGCAACTGGATGCCATTCAGAATGACTGCGAGTCAACAGATCATCAGTTGTTGTGCATCAGCTCTGTCCACTTGAACACTATCAGACTGAGGAGGGCAACTTTCTGTCACAGCCTTGGAAATCATGTTGAAACATGCAAAAAGACACAAGCCAACAGGCAACTTTTTCCTTTCGTGATATTGTCTCACTTCAAGAGAAGAGAGGGGAATCACTTCCCTCGTGCTCGCTGATCTAAGAGAACACTTGCCGTGTGGAAGCATCAGTTGGATATGACAAGCCCAAGATTACAAATATAACTATTGGTACGGATTTTATTAGAAGCTACACTGACATGTTTTAAAAACCAATATTGAATAAATCTGGAGTGTGTGTGGTGATGGGCTTGTCACTATATCCGCAGTAATGAGGCAAATTTGGGGAGTGAGGTCTTAATGGCTTATTGCTGCTATTATCTTTTGCCAGTCCCTATGCCTGTGTAATGTAACAATTTTAACACCAACTGAGAGAGAGATAAAAATGAGCAAATGAAAAAAAAAAAGAGGGGACTGGTGTGGCTCTCCCTCTCCCCCTCTCTATGACTGTGCACTTTTCTCCTTATTAGTGGAGGCGGACCTGCCAGCGTCCTGTTGGGGACAGCAGCAGCAGCAGTAGCCCAAAACTGTGGCCAGAATCTCTAATGAGAGGTCTAGAGAGATAATTGATGGCAATTTTGAATTTGCTAGCCATTATACGGGCCTTGAACACTTTGGTTTAATGAGAATTAAAGATTCAAAAGCAATGCATTTTATATCAATCAGGCATACAACCCCTGGGAGAGGAAGACTGGAGGTGAGAGGGGAGTGGAAAAGAGGGAAAGAAACAACACAGAGGGGGCAGCAGCAGGCAGCGAGGACAAGATGATCAGCCACAAGTTATGCTTTCTTCAGATGCACCGTGTTTCTTCATAATATTACATCAATTCTGGCAAATCATTTGTTTTGAAATAGCAGATGTGCATCTCTTCACTAAACAGCAATTAGCTTTTTATCAATGATGAATGATTTTCATTTGTCGCCAACAAGTTGTTTTTCTCACTTAATATCCACAGACTCTTGGCAACCTACTCACCTCATGTGTCAATGCATAACACAGTGTTAGGATACTGTGTGATATCAGTTTAATCTGGTCCTATCTATATATGATATATTTATATTACAACTATGACAACAATACACTAAATCATAAACCACTTATTTCTATTTAGAGTCTGATGTTGACTGAACTGCCCTGTGGGTGCACATGGGGGTGGTCTCCCTTTTCATTAGCGCTCCTCTATGAAAGAGGACAATATCCTGCTGAGTGGCCTCAGGCATACTGGGAATGTCAACTCGAGCTGTCACTATGGGGAGTCAGAGATGAAGGAGGGATGGCGTGGAGGAAGCACAAGGGTAAGAAGTGGAGGAGGAGGAAGATGAGAAAGAGAGGAAGCCAGAACAATCAGCACCCTGCAGGTAGAGGCATGCAGCCCGCTCTGTAGGTGGTGATGACATCGGAGAAGCAGCGGGAACAGCCCACCGAGCAGACACAGGGTGGCTGCACCCACAGGTGAGGCCAGAGCTGGCCTGAATTGCAGTGAGAAACACACACAGACAGACACACGTGATCATAAACATACATGAGTTTTGTTTACAACAACAACAACAACAACAACAACAACAACAACAATAATAAAGGATGCTAGAAATGCTCAGTTGATCTAAGAGGAGCAATACTGTTCACTGATAAACAGTGGGTTTGTTACTGAGTGACTCTTATCACTTTACACATAGTAAAATGAGCCATTTCTTAATATAAAAATATTGATTAGTGCAACTTTAGTCTGCAGAGTCTCATGACTACACTTGTAGACATATTGATGTTTTCCCACAGAGACAGTAGTCTCTATATCTAAAAGACACAGATTGTGACCATGGAGACTTATACTTAAAAATTTCAAGATATTAAGTTGGAATTTCCACTTCTGAACTTTTATTTACTGTGATGTTCTATGAGGCCTTTATTTGGGTGGATAAGCTGGGCGCCTCTGTAGCCATGAACAGTATTTCTAACCAAGCTCCAGTGCTAAAAGAAGCCTAAATTACTCTTGTGCCCTGCCTGAGCCCTCTTTGGTAGATAATTCCCTTTACGTAATCATCTTAACATGATTAATAGACTGTGAGAGCCGTCTAAGAGGTGACTTTTGTTAACCTTTTATGGGTATTTCCCTGTGGAGGGGCTGTAAGATGCTCGGCTATTGTCTGCTTCACCATCAGGGCCAACATTCGGCCAGAGTTGATATACTTCTGTGACGTCCTGCCTCTCCCAAAGGGAGGGGGAATGAAGTCCATAAACTCCAACATATTTCCCAACAGCACATGAAGAGAGCATCGATAGTTTACTGCTCAGGTTCAGGCAGTACATATAAAACACATATCAAACACTCTATACTGGAAGAGCATTTCACAAAATACATGCACAGGTGATACAGATACAAACACCATAGCTCCATCAGGGTGGAGAGTTCAGTAGATTCATACACATGGAATATAGCACACATACAATACAAACACAGGTAGGTACACAAGAAGCACATATTCCAGCTCCCCTGCATGTGCACATGAGGAGCAGCAGGTATCCAGTAACAGTGCAGGTCTGGATAGTAACCACTGCAGAGGCTATTTGACACCTCCTCTGTGGAGATTCAGACGCAGTGCTCTGGCAGCATGCTGAAACACTAGCTCAGGCTGCATGCTGGACGACATACCTTACAACATTATACATTATTTGTTCTAAATGCTTTGCCTTAAAGCCACACAGACCACTTTCCTGATATATTTCTTCCATCAAAATCCACCTGTGCCATCTTTTCTTTCTTCCTGTAAACACGATACAGACATGTAGTTTCTTCACAACTGAATGTGGATGATGTTTACAGCTCATCATTTGACCTCTGACAGGATGTAAGCTCTACCATCAGACAAGCTTATGGTATTATAGAGCTTGGCATTTATACTTTATTAGATACTCATTTTGTGTTACATGGCATGTCACATCTTCACTCTGAATCTCATCCTTCCCAAGAGGCTCAGGTGTCTGTGGAAAATCAGGCAGTCCATTTTGTCAGATCGAGTTCAGCGGATGGCCAGAAGGAGCCTTTTTTTGTGTTGCATGCAAAAACGAAACAACTGCACATTTTGTAATCCTGTGCAAGACCGCACATGATGTTCTGGAGTTGACATTAAAATGGTATGGCATAAGAGATGGCATCTCCGTGGAGAAGAAGATCTTCTTCAAGATCTGATAAATGCAATGCACTTGTGATCTGCTTTATTGTTGTTCAGCACTACTCTTCACTGTAGAAACCCCTTATGCATCTGTATATCTATTTTGCCTTTCTGTTTCTGTTGTTATCGACTTTTTCTTTCCGAAAATGGCACAAATGATACATTCATGAGAGAATCATTGCATTGATATCCTGCTGAACCTAAAAATATCAAGCACTGTATGTTGCTGAAGTACTCCACTGATTGCACTCCTGTAAAACTGACGGACTCTCAATGGACAGTTTAAAAAAAGATCAAAATCGATGCAGCAGAACCAGAGAACCATTTAGTTCATTCAACTCTTTCTTCTTTCTTGTCAGAACTTCAGTTGGAGATTCAGGTGTGGTGTAAATATCAATGGTGCCACTGTGGGCTGATGCAGAGAAAAGTGTCCCTTTATCCCTTCATGTTTTCATTCATTCTCTGTGGTCGTTCTTATCACAGTGGATATAGTATGTAGCATGATATAGCTCGTTGGTCATGAGCTTGATTTATTGGAGCAGTTTCTCCCTTTTGCATAAAAGTAAAGAGACGCAGTCTTCATGCGTGAGTGATAGACTGTGCAGCATCTGCAGCTGCAGCATTTAGAGTAAAGTGCAAGGTTTTTTCCAGTCTACAGCATTTTATCATTTCTCTGTCGTCAACCTTTTCAAGTGTAAGCCAATCTAATTTTTTCAAGTAGTAAATTAATGCTTCTCAGTCGTATATGCATTAGCAATTGTCGGTGTTTGCACCAGGGCCAATCACAATTATGATTATGCTAATAGCAGCTAATGTGGCCAAGAGCTGCTAGCCTCAAGCCGAGATGAGGAGTTACAGATTGTCTGGTAAGCTCACTTCTTTCTAACTCCACCCCCCGAGGATACTCATTTCCTGACCTGTAGTCTTCCAACCCCGTCTACGCTGACTCTAAAAACTAAACTAAATTCCAGTCACGTCCATTGTGTCTGGGTAGTGACAGAAGAATTTTTCAAAACTTGGGTAAATAAAACTATGTGTGTGGGTACCACTACAGGTATAAGCAAAAACATGTTACTTACGATGCAATTTGGATCAAAATTACCTGTTAGAAAATTGTTGCCTGTAAAGACAAAATAACGGGACGTTTAATGTGTATAATTATACAGCCTTGCCTTAAGAATCAGTGCCTTCAGTCTAACTGTAATATAGATTACATTTTGATTGAGTCCATGCCCTAGCTCTACAGTACAAAAGTGAAATTACAGGTTGTTCAAAATATTTGTTTCAGTCCGGATGTGGTGTCACATGACATTCAGTAATATGTGTTTTCTAAGCTCTTGTAGTAAACAAACCGGCTTTACGGATATCACACCAAACGCAGAAAGATTCCTCACAGCAGCAGGGAGGTCAGCAGACAAGGTTGGACATTTTGTTTACATACTGTAGTGACCTCACTCCCGAAAAGTGGGGAAGATTGCTGCTCTGACAGCAAACATCAATAAACAGCAAAGACGAGAATATGGATGAAAGCACTAAGCCTATTGCCTGCTGGCGTTGCTGTGTGTGATGACAGGCTTACTTGGTGAGATATTAGGAGCCCTTCACAAAGCAAACAAGCATAGAGCTGTTGTCATGATGAACTCACACATGTGCGTGATCACCAATGCACTCAAAGACAATTTGGAAGCAAGCTTTCAGGCTGTCAATATGGTGACATGTTGATGTTCATATCCTCCTCCAAACATTGCTGCCGTCCACATGTCCACAGCCACATGCAGCACGCAGTGTAACGACCTTCTGCAGCCCTGCTAATCTGACTGGTCATCCTCTGGGGTCAGGGCTGACACACATCTCCAGCATTCTGACAGTGATTTCCCTCATGTGCTGTTACGCAGCTGCCACCTCAGTGAGCCCCCACCCCTTCTCCACGCACACAAACACCAGACAGTTAGGCTGACAAGTCACCAGACAGACAGCCTGACACTGCCCAGCCTACTTCTACACCTGCCCCTACAGTTTTTCTATCCCTGCCTGTCTGCCTGTCTGCTTGGCTTCCTCGCGTGTTTGGATAGCTGCCTTGCTCGCTATTCAACCCCTAATTGTCTGGCATGCTGGCTTACCTCTCTGGCTCACTTAGAAAAGTTACAGCAGCAATCTGTTGGCTAAACTTCGCTCTGGCTGGCTTAACAACCGTTCGCTGATTGTCTAACCCCCTGCCTGCGTAACCAACTCCCTGCCTAGCTCAAAGGATAAGCGTCTAGCTCTGCACCTGCTAATCCTTACCCCCTGCACGGGGACCTGGGGAATGCACAACACCAAAACCCTTTAATAAGAATATTCAGACGGGCACCTGCAGGGGCGGCTACTGAGGGCCACTGCTGGGCCTTTGGGATCAGAGGATTACTGGTGGGGATGGGAGACACAGAGGCACTGACACTGAGATTCTCACACTCTTTGTCTCTGTCTGTGTCTTCCGTGCATGCAGGAGCTCTTTATTTCAGCAATGTAGTTGTATCATGCAAACAAAGAGCAATACTTTACTCATGACAACACATCACATCTAGTACATTTTAAAGGGGAATGCAGAGAAATTTTAAATCACAGCTTTCAGCCACACTTGGTTTAAGGGATGCTGGTGTAACAACTTTGGTCTAAACTGAACAATTAGATGCTGCTACAATAAAGCTGTTTTAATATTTCCATCCTTGCTTGTTACATTTCATTACATTTGGAGAGCCTACATTGCCCTATTGTTTAATGCACTCTGTTTTGTCCCCATTTTCCAAGAGCACCCGACATATTTTTGCTCTACGTTGGATAATATAGAGCAACCAGGCATCTCTTTTCCTTTTCCAACTATTGGATGCGTTGAACAAGGGAAATGTTTTAAGGTCAGTTTCCACTGAAACTAACTGCCAAGTGCTGTAAATTGTAAGCTGCTCAATACAAACAGCTACAGTTTAATGCAAACTTTACACCCTCGCTCAGCAATAACATCAGCCCTCAGGTATTTAGTCACTATCCAGGATGAGAAATCAATGGCAGACTGCAGTCTGTTTTCACTTGCTGAGAGGGGAACATTTAGGTCTGCCTCATCAAACACTATTGTTCACTGCTAAAATGCGGACACCGACATGGCTCACGGCTTGTTAATGTGCTGCTGCTTAAAATAGGAGGTCGTTTGTCTTGTGTTTTGGACTTTCGTCACCTTATTAGAGGAGAGGCTTTGTTTTGACGGGAAAGTATACAGATCTTGGTAGATTTTTGTTTGCCACTATTCAGCAGAACGTAATTTTTGTGCTTTACTTCGGTGTGATGCCTCCATCTGACCTGAGTCACCGCTGTGCCTTTACCTTGCTTTTCTCCTTTACTCATCACTACGTATTTACACCCACAGGACAATATGGATGGCCAGTAGGCAATGGCAATAAACACAAACAAATACACACACACCTCTGAACACTCAGAAGGTGAACAAATATTTTCCTCACCACGGGGAATTCTATTTAGTTTTATGAAAGCGAAATGAAACCACACACACAGGTGATGAGCCAATATTGCCATGACTGGGGGGAGTTGTGTTTAATAACTTACTGAGGGAAAGTGTTTCCATAGGTGGGCGGAAGCAACTTTCTCAGAGTAAACCGTGGGTGGGGAGATCGGCGTCCTGTTCCACACAGATGGAGGGAGAAGGGAGGCAGAGGGAATGGGGCTGATGTGGGAGCAGATCGGAAGGTAAGCATGAATTTCCATATAAGTACAGGAGCATCATCATTAACATCTTTTTCAAAAACAAGTTAGGCTGTATAAAAAGTAAACTTGTGCATACTCAGAATTCTTCCCTCCCCATGCTCATCAAACACCTCGCACTAACTACACAGTGCAGTAAGAGTGTGAATCTATCATCTCGTGGATCATTTGGACAGCGTCACGACATGTGACCCGCTGTGTCCCCGCGGATCAAAGCGAGGAGGCAGGATATGACAAGTGACAGAGGATGCTTCAAAAGACCCACTCACCATGACTCATCCTCACTGCTCCTGAGGTTAGCATAGCTGTCACTCAAACAGTTTCCCAATCAATGCAACTTCAGCAGACATAGTTGATTATCACTTTAATGAGAGAGCCCCAATTGATTTCCATTAGTTTATCAGAAGCCCACATCCCCCTGGGACCTGGTTTAATTTTCTTGGTATCCATTTACCCCTAAAGCTGGATCATAACATGCCACTTATTGGTGAATCATTGATAGAGTCAATGAATTGGGCTGACATAATTACAGCTGGTGATGTGTTTGTTGCTAGGCAATGGGGGACATACTGCATATCATGATACATTGGAAAGCAAATGCAAAACAAAGACTCCCCACCTGTCCTAGGTGTCTTCAGCACAGTCTTCCTCACTCTGCTATGTATGCAGCGTAAACATACACAAGCACACAACAGTGTCTGTTCCTGCCCAATTTAATATTCTTCTGATTATTAAATCACAGGATAAAACCCTTCACCCAGACAGTTTGGGGCAATCGTTGTAATGTGATTTCTCAATAATGAGTGGTATAGAGATTTGAATGTGTAATTCAGTAATTACATTACAGTTGGTCAACCAATCACATTAGCTTGTTTACTGTCTGGCCCTGAGTTTGATGAGTTGATGACATTTTTGCCTCTGTGCAAGTAGAGTGACTCTTCTGGGATGTAATTCCTTTGTGCACATTCAGACCAAAAGATCTGTTTGCATCATGAATGCTTCACTGTCTTTTAGTACCAAATCATAGCTGAGCTAACTCTAGCGGCTCTCTAAAGGTAGCAAGCTAGCAGTTGAGGTTCATTAAATACCTCCAATCAGAGGCCAGCTGTTCATTAAACCACAATGTGTGGTTTTCTTTATTCACGCATATTAAAATGCAGAATGATGTAGAGGCTTTGCAGCTGTTTAAAGGCATCCTTGACGTAACAGCTGATAAATGTAACTAGCCTAACAAGCTGTTAGCTTTCCTGTGGAAAAATAATGTAATTCCATTTCAAATTGGTAATATACATAGAGCAATTGATTGCATTTTTAAGTTTCTGGCCGAGCACAGTGCCCAGATAAAATAATAACATCCTGCCACCACACCACATTTGTCTCCCCACCCCCACCTCACACTGATCCTGAGCTGATGACAGCCTGAGGAATAGCCTACAGATCATTTTCTCTAGTCATCCAGAGGGCTCTAATCGAGGCCCAGCCTCCAAACTGACTGTGTTAGCATGCGTGTGTGTTATTTATGTACTCAACAAGGCATTTATGTACAGTATACATGGCCTGTGTGCACAAATATGCACTTAAGTCGGGTATGTGTGTGGGCGCCTGTGTGTTTGCACTCACCTTATCTATGTGTGCGTATATTATGTCTCTTCCTGCAGCATCACCACACCTACAGTGCAGACAGCGGGTGAGTTAAAGGGCTTGCAGACAGACCTCCGAGTGCTCTCTGCCTCCTCCTCTGTATCCATCAGTCGTGATAGAGAGCTGTGAATTTGTCTCCTTCACTCAGATTTATTGCAATGATATACACCTACTGTCTGCTCTTGGCACAAATTTTGGACTGCATTTTAAAATAAGAGCACTTTGCTGCTTGAGAGCTGCAGAGAAATTGTTGGGGAAATATTGCCAAGTCCAATATACAAGACATGCAGATATAAATTCCTGTATAATGCTGTCTTTAGGAAATTAAAGTAAAGCTTGATAATTACAAACCAATTTTAAGGATTTCTCCTCCACATTAAAAACACATGAGATTCACTTCTCGCTCATCAGACTGATGCTTGACCTTATAATTCAGTCATTTACATATGACCTTAAGCTTTACAGCTGCACTTATCATAGGTGGTTTATGCTGGTGGAGCTGGGTGATGGGGACGTCTGCACCACCAAGGACAGCTCTGCTCCCAAGGAAGTCACGTTGAGAGGGTTCTATAAGGTAAGAGGAAAAGTAAGACTGATATTTATTTATCCTTCATTTCACTGTGCAATTTAATCAGGAACAAACTGCAAAAGACTGGGTGGAGAGGACAGAGAACAGGGATTTGAGACACAAATAAACAAGCTAAGCTAAGAATAGGAGAAAATAATGCTTTATACACATTGTTGCAATAGACTCTAATGGTTGTTGTAATTGGTCAGAGTGTTAAAATGACTGTACTGAGTGCAATTTAGACCTTTTTTTGTGTGTGTGTAAAACAAACAAACCAAAAAAAAAAAAAAAAAAAAAAAGCAAGAGATCAAAATAATTAATTATAGTGCAACATTAGTTAAAAAGTCTCCAAGCAGTACCAGTAGCTATCTAAAATATATATATATGTATATATATAATTTTTTTACCTTTTGACAATTCCAAGATGTACTGTATTAAAGAATGATAAATGGAGTGCAATCGAAATATTAATTACTGTAACAGGAAAGGACATTAATAAGATGAGGAAGGGATATTTTCTGCTGCTTGTCTCCATTCTTCTTTGTCTCAGCACAAATCTCATCTTCAATGACCCCTCCTCTTTTGTCTCACAATAGCTTTTATCCATCTAATGGTAGTAATCCCTCTTCTCTCAGTTCTGAATCCAGACCCAATATAACAGAACTTTTTGGTTCATTTTGTGTACGAGGTGGGATGAGAACAAACCTTCTCTAAGCCTTTTCAGCCTTCATCTGTTTTACAAGTTATGCTCCTGCTGAAACTCTCTTATACATGCCATTGTTCAACCTTGATTAACCAAAACAGTAGATGTCTTCTCCCTCAAAAACTACCAACAAGTCCTTAAAATTTATTGACGAACAATAAACAGGTTATGGAACAAGGTTATAGAATGACCACAATAATGGTTAAAACAAAAGAACATTGATTGTTGTAGGAAAGGGAAAATAAATTGCAGTCTCCTGTGTTAGTCATTCGCTGCGTTGACTCATTCAGTTAACCTGATCTCTCCACATGAACTTTGTCCTTTACAACCACGGCTTTTGTCAAGGTCACTAATTACCAGCTCTTGACAGCTGAGGTGTTCCTCAAGGATCCATTCTGGGTCCTCCTCTGTCGTCAATATACATGGACCCTCTACATCGGGTCGTTCAAAAACCACAATATTCCATATTATTATTCACACACTCAGTCATACTTACCATTAACATCCTCAAATTAGTTTATCCATATTATTGTGAAATTTTACCTGCCAAATAAAACATATTATAAGGTGTGAATAAAACAGGCATATTGTTAGATATCGCTGATACAGACCTTTTAATCAGCAAGTAAATAAAATGCAGAGGAGCGTTCTGCTATGTATCAGGTATATTTCCCATATATGGCTACAGTGGCTCTGCAGCCTGTGCTAACTTTGCACTCACCACCTCTGATGCAGAGATTCAGGTATATAAGGACTCGCGAAAAACAACCTCTATCAAGCTGCATGAGCCTCCTACAACTTTGCAGATAAACCTGATTTTTATGTGTATCATTTCAAATGCTTGTCAGGAAGAGAAGGCTTCCACCACTGAATGCAAATGGGACTGAACACCGTCCATGTGCGAGGCCACTTTAAAGCGGCTCCATGGTCCAGGTTCTTAAGGTCTCTCATTTCCTTGCTGTAAATATATGATTAAGCTGCTATAAATATATCTGTAAGAGGGCCTCTGTATGTTGACTGGGCTCTCTTTCTCTTCAGGTCTTCTTGGTGTCTTTTTCAGTTTCTTGTATTGCGTGTCCTGTGCTCTCCCTCTGTTTGTTGTTCTGTTTCAGTTTTTCCCTTTGCTGATTTGTGTCTGCTGTCAGTGTTTGTATTCATATGTTCTTCTCTGTGAAGCGCTTTGTAATTTTGTAAAAATAAAACCTTAACTGTAAATACAGGTCATTATGGGATATTATCATAATTATCCCCACCCCTTGTCTCTCTCCAGGGATGCTCATTGTAATCTTGTTCTCTAAACAACTTTCATTCTAGTCTCTTCTCCTTCCAGCTGTATCTCCCTCCTCCTCCTCTCTGCTTCTTTTGGGGTGTATAGTTACTGAGGAGGATGTTGTCCTCTTGGTGACAACTAGAGGAGGATGACCCCATTTGTAACATCCATCTAGCCAGTCCCTACCAATCCCAGATCAGGTTGTGTTGAGGGCCACATCTAGATAGCCTGTCTGTTGCAATCAAGATCCCCACACTGGACTCAGGCAGCCTTGACTCCCCCATCCTCCAACACCTGCTGAAGCCAGTCCCATCACATCCTATTACCTGCTGTAATAGTAATAGTGTAATACTAAAGAGCAATGGAGGAAAGGGGGAAGAGGTCGTTTTTGGTCAACGTGCAAAACAAAAGGTGTCTCAGTCTTCTTGTTGCTCAAAGCGGGGACTCAGGGAAAATTAGAAAGAGCAAAAAAGGACAAAGTCAAGCTGAATGTATGAGGAGAATAACAAGAGTTTGCTGATGACAGCTAGTTTATTTCCTAATGAGGGAAAAGGAGAGGAGAGGGCATGTGTTTAATGCATGTGCAGTGATTTAAGAAAACAGCTCAACCAGTTTTAGAGGAAATACGTATTTCACTGGTGGAAAATGTTACATAAACACTTAATTTCATGTGTTTTTTGCACAAGAAGAAGTCACGGGGTCAAATATGTAAATGTCCTGTAGCCATGCAGTGAGGTCACAGTGCAGCTGGATAGACTTGACTACAAAGATTTGAGTAGATTATGTTGTTTCTTGAGTAAAAAAAAGCTTGAAGTGGAAAAAGCCTTGAATGCAGCATTTGAGGGAAATTATATTCCCAGGGTTAGGTCAGTTAAGGCTTTGGATCAAGGTTATTTATCATACCATACAGGTGTGAACGTTGGTGTGTCGTTTTCAATGTCAGTACAATGCTTGTGTAATTACTGTGAATGCCCAAGGCCTTACCTTTTGTAAATCTTTATTTATACTGGCAGTTTTCCCATTTGTTAACAAGAAAAAAAAAAAGCTATCCTGGCTCTGCCTACCACTGCTTCCAGAGATTACTGATTAACACCTTCTGTTTTGTTTGTTTAATCCATACAAAAACAAAAGTGTTGCTAGTATGTAGCATCATGTGCAGGAAGGCTGATCGCAGTAACTTCCTGGAGTGAAGCTGAGCTAACTGCTCTGACTGGAGCTTCATATTTAGCGTTCAAACATGAGACTGGTATTAATCTTTTCATCCCAGCTGTGAGCAGGAAATCGAATAAGCATGTCTCTCAAATTGTTGAACTATTCCTTTAAATCTACTTGTATGGAGCTGTTTGCTTATACTGTAGCTGGATGCATCCGAGACCAAAAGGGATTTGTATTGTGCAGCTCATGATTTTGTGAGTTTTAAAAATTCTATAATGATCTATTTAAAAATATCCAATGTGTGGATCTCATTTTGTGTGGAAGTGTTTGGTAATTTAACAAATATACAGAGCTCTCAGTCATGGCGCCAGTGTTTTCCTCTTCCTCCAGTGTGGTATGGCTGGTTAGAGTGAATCAGTCCTCTGCCCTTTGTGTCTCAGACACAGTGTCCTGATCTTTCTTCTCCTCATCCTCAGCCCACAGCCAGCTCTCATTACAACACAACACACTCACCACTGGGCTTTACTCTGACAGGGAGGTCACACTTAATGAGAGCATGTTTCAGTGAGCATAAAACACTAACGCGCACTCATTAGTCTTCTGATGTAAGCTGTTAAAATAATATTTAGATGCTTTGATAATACATCTTTTTCTTTTGCAGTGTAGCAGTGTTGACTTTATGAACACACTTCTGACATCTTCAGTGACTATTGTTTCCAGCTATCCATGTAATTGGCTGCACATGCTATGGGAGATGTGCATCCCACTTTGTTGCAGTTGCTAATGACAGGCGTCCTTGACTCCTTTCTTGTTATGTGCTCGGTTGGTGGCGTGAATTAGATGGATTTCAGGCTCGGAAAGGTTGAAGCTAATGAAATCTGTTGAACATAACAGTCAAAATTTGCCCAGAATTTTTGATTCCTTTCTTCAACATCCTCTTTGGTCAGTGAGAAAGAAAGGGCTAGAAAAAGCCATTTTCCGTCCACCCACTGAGCTCAGCTCGGACTGTATTGATTTTTGCAATGGTGCGCGGGAGTGGACTCCTACAAAATGAATGACCAATACAAGAGAATATGGTGTTTTGAGGTAGAAGGGTGATTAAGGGCAAGAGAGATTGGCCTCAACACTGAGGTGGTGGTACAGCTCAACAAAAGCACACTGTCCAGTTCAATTAGAAATTAATCTACAACACTCCCCCCAAAAATACATTCCCACCCTGTTAGACAGACAGAAAAAGCTATGTCAACACTGAGCCCTGGCAATTTAACACTACTGTGCTTAATTCTTATCTGTTATGTTAGCGTTGCTGTAGCAGCACAAGTATAAATGGACTCACGTGAAAGCATCTTGCTGCCATATGAACACAGAATGAGTCCTTTAAGAACAATGAACATCCTGAACAGGAAAATCTTCAGCAGTAACCAGGAAACACCACAGAGTGACATGTCACGCTGGAAGACGAGGTTTATCCATGCATGAAACCTGAAATCTTCTAGTTGTGCTTGTCCATACTGGATAAAGATACTATAATGAAAGAGAGTATGCTGTTGATAGATAAAATCCTATTTTCTGGTGAAGTCAGAGGACATGTCCTTCTCACCACTTAATCTCCCTGTTTTGTCTTTGTCTCCGTAAATGTTAACATTTCCCCTGTATTTTTCCTCTCCTCTTTCCCACCTTTCCGGTCCTATTTATCTCTGTTCTCTCTCTTCTTCCAACACAGCCATCCAGTCTAACACTTAAACAGGGGAAACATGCATTCTCGAGAGCTGCAACACACCGATCGGTCCTGACACACACACAAACAAAGCCTCATTCTGGCAGGGGTGAGGAGTCGCTACCCTCCACTCTACCAGCCAGCAACCCTGCTCGGATGCAAATTCGAGTGTCAGCTTCCGTTCTCCTCAAAGGCACCGTCAGCTCAGTGAATGAGTGGGATCTTAAAGTCAGGTAATTGTTTTTGGCAGATTGTTGTATTTACTTACTCTATTGAGTCAACTTAAGCCACTGGACGGTGCACACGAAGGAGGGACAAATACATGCAGGTGCATGCAACATGGATCACCGAGGAACACTGACATATAACAGGTTTGGTTGCAGTTTCTCTCAGAGCCCTTTTTTGTAGTGAAAGTGCAAATCGGTGCCAGCAGTGAAATTTTCAGATCCTTCACAAAGGGGTCATTTACAAACATGCAGCGCTGTAACTTTATGTTGCACAGTAGCAGACTGTAGAAATTGATGAGACAATCGTCAGGTGGCAGGCACAGATCCATCATTTCTTTCTAATCACTGGGTACCAATATCTGCACAACAGACACTCTAACTATCATTCACCCTTTTTGGAATAAGGTATATTTTTGGTTGCTGTTAGTTTAAAATCATATAAATCTTTTAACATAGCACAGCATCCTACTAATAGTTTTACATTGTTTGTATACATTCTGTGTAATGCTGATGAGACGCTGACATGCATATTGTGTGATCTCTCCTCGTAAGTGAGCGATTAACCATATTGTCAACACAGCTAATACACACTCACATATTTGAAGGAACTGCTGGCAGTAAATCCAACAGTAAATTTGAGGAGATGAGGAAACAGTCGCAAAAGAAAAAGTGAACACTTTGCATATTGTCCTCAGGGCCGATCTCACATACACATTAACCCAGACAATGTTGGCCTGACATCAACACTTCCGGACTATGTCTACAATCTTGAATGAGTGAAAACAAATCAGAAAGTCTTCAAAGTCAATTATGCTTGAGGACATGCCCTATTATTATGATATTTTTCTCTCTATTTTATCATACTGATTAGTTTTAGATTGAAAACTTCATTAGGTTTAGCCCCTGACTATAGCTGCTGCTGCTCATTATAACTTGAATTGACTTTATTTTTCTATGTTTGCTCATGTGAAAGACTTGCTGATCATACAATAGACCAAATCTATGAATTATATTAAGGAAAATGAATGCTGTTTTGAAGAAGGTATCAAACAAAATACACTGAAATAATACCCATCTCTCTCTCGTGCACACACACCACTCCGCAAACAGCACTAATATCCCTGTAGCAGCACCAAAAAGCCACCACGGTTATGCACAATTTGCTTCCATCTCACTAATAAACTGGATTAATATCATTTTCTCACGCACAACCATGCACCCCATGTCGTATCAAACCATCTATCACCTCATCAATTTATCTCCCCAGGCTCTGTGGCGGACAGGTGATGAAGTTTGGGCTCGCTCATAATCTTATTATTGCTGCACTTCCCTGCTCTGGACCAAGGCCAAAACACATATTACACAAATAAAACAAGAGACTGACAGACTGGGGAGAACTAGGCGCCTGCTCCAACCTCTGGCTCTCTCCTGGCATGAAGCTCTGTCATTGAATGCCGCTGACCAGGATGAAAGATAGTCCTTGACATTTATGTCTAAATCCAGGGGGAGCTAAATGAACATCATGGGCTCAAAATATCTGAAAAGGCTCTCAGCAGACTGGGATCAGCTTGTGGAGAAATTGTACTGAAAGTAAATGTACAAACTCCTAAATAGAAAAATTCTGCAGTGGCTGACAGAAAAGATACAGATACTACATATGTTTAGATCCTCTGCCAGATATGCCTTACATGAGAGTAAATATACAGTGTTTTCCGTAGGTCACTTGATAATCACTGAATTGCCGTTTCGCTTGACTTCATTCATTCAGGCCAACACTGTGCTCATGAAAAGCAAACAGCGAGGGACAGATCTGTTCTGACGTGATTTTCAGCCGCCATCAAAGCTGTGTAGTGGAGTTGCTAAGAGCAGTTAATTTTATGTATTTCATAAAAAAGTCAGAAATATTGATTTAGAAGTTGGTTTTTCTGTCATCTACTAAAGCCACTTTCAGACACGCACCCCATTACGCTAATCTGACAGATACCAGCGTCATGGCTGATCGTGAACACAAAAGACTACCATGTCAGAATTTTTTGTCACACGCTTAGTGTGAGATCTCCCACTACATGTTCCTGAGCATTGACCAATCAGGTGCTCTCTCCAGAGCAGTCAGGTAACCATGGCGAAGAGGAGAAGGGATGCTGTCAGGTGGAACAACAAAAGAGATCTGGACAGAAGTCCGCCAGCATCACACCCGATGCTTCTGTCAGTTTGATTGACAGTTGCTTCACCCGACTCCCTGATGCCATCCTAACTCGTGCGTGATCCTGAGATAACACGTGCCGTGTAGTCTTGCCAGTCATCCGACCAAGACACGGCAAGAGCTTCTAGCACTGTGATCAATCTGACATGGTGACCATTGTCAAAGACAAAAAAAATCATGTAGTCTGCTGCAGGCATTATGCACGAAATCAGTTTGATAAATCTGGAAACACTGTGAAAGAGACAATTTTAAGGTGTTGAGGAAATTGATTTTCTCACCTCAGATCTATGAAACCAATTTTCACCCTCATGATCCACTCAAGGTAAAAGAGGTTAAAACCTTCTCACGATAACAATCTGACCAACACTCTCTTCATGTCTTTCCAGTGTTCATTCATGCCAACTGAGCAGATGAATGACAGCAAAATGCAAATAAGAGAGTCTGGACTTAAAGGTAGAATGAGCACGATTTTCCTAAAAAACAATGAATAGACTCAAATAGAAATCCCTGTGTGGTGTGTATTTACCTGCAGAGCCCCTGCCCCCAGCCAATGACAGCGCGCAGGGTGTGAGGGTGGGACTCAGTATAAAACTGGGAGTGGGAGGTACAAAACACCTTTAACATCCTGTCATTCAGTGCTTGTCCACTGCTGGATGTTCTTAACCAGGCAGCAGAATTTGCTGCCAAATTAACGTGAAATGATGACAGTGATGTGCAAATGCACATTTGAGGGAAAAATAAGATTTGGAATCCATTTGTGACACAGAAACAGAATACCAGCAATGTTATCTATTCCAAAATTTCCACATGTGAAAAGGTGCATCCACCTCATGACATAAAGGACACTCTACTTCCTGCACCAACATTTGAACACTGGCATCAGATGTAAATTGTGACCTGCAGAATTGTCCAATATCAGAGGGTTTAAAGGGCTGAAAAAACACACAACATTGGCTTTGGCATTATTTGTTAAATTCATAAGATGGATACACTACGAGACTGTAGAGCAGAAAGCTAACACTGTGTTGTATAATGCTGCTATGATGTTATCTAACTCACACCAGACAGAGAATGGGCATTAATAGAAGTTAGCAGTTGCTCTGCAAGCGGATAATTGTAGCAGTGCTGAATGGGATGGAGTGGAGGGAACACGACCTTGGTTATCATGTAGGCTGCTGTCAGGAAAGGAAAGATAGGGAAAGAGGAAGAAAAGATGGCGATCCTCAGCACCTGAGAGAGGAAGACAGAGAGTGGAGTCAGCGGAGGGCCACGCCCTAGGCCAGGCCAGGGGTATGATTTACACAGTGTACACTTAAACGGAGACAGACACTCTAATCTATACAGTCTACGGCAAAAACAGCAATAGTGGAGGAGCAGGTGTAGACAGACAAACGAGAGACAAACACAGAGGGAAAACTAAACGCATGACAGGAAATCACTGGGGAGGACTGAGAGAAATAAAGGTGTGGGGAAGGCCGGCACTTACCATGGGTGTGAATTTACGATGGTGTTGCGATGTCATCCACTAAGGTTAGTGTTGCATTGCTGGCAGCAGCAGTCTGCTGAAGTGATCACAGCTCAATCAGCCCAGACTCCAGCCGAGTGTCACTGCCAGGGACCAGCGATTCGTTATGGCACTCCTAATGGATATCTGGGCCGCATGGCGACCATAAATTACCATTACTCTTCCCTTTCCTCTCATCTCATCCCTCTCAGTCTCCATCTCTTTGCTCTCGTCTGTTCATTTTTTGTATGCTCTCCCACAGTTTTATCTCCTGAGTTTTTTTCATTTGCCCCCCCCCCCCCCCCCCGATTCGCTCTCTAGCCCCTCTCTGATAGTGCAGAGCAGCAGCGCATTCATAGATCACCAAAGGGAAAAGGAAGTGGAAGATGAAGCATTCAGATGGAAAGCTATTGTCTCTGTGCGTCTCCCAGGAGGTTCTGCCATGCAGTTAATATGTTGTAACCTGCCGGTAAGTACTGAAGAGCAAGGATTGTAGAGGCTGCTGCTGAAAGCAGGTGTGCCGTATATACAGGTAAATCACATGAGCTCATCACTCGAGGGAGAACTGTACTGTGTGCTCATCAGAAAAGAAGAAAGCCATATCCTTGTGTTACTGGTTCATGCAGTAGCCTTTTACCTCAAACACCAATGAAAAGAAGATACTTCATCAAACGACACTAACGTAACAAATGTGACACATGCAAATGTTTTTATGAGACATGCACGCTAATGTACAAACACACACATGCAAGCTGTGCACTGCAGGCGCCCCGAGCCCCAAGGACAGTTCTGCTCTGTTGCATGTGGGTCCTTAACCCAGCAGAGTGTGAATCATAGTCCAGCAGTCAGGTCAGTTAACCCTCTGTGAGTGTCCGTGCACATCCGTTCAGACAGACAGACAGTGTGCATCAGCTTTGCTCTATATATAGCTTCGTTATGTCCGGGGGGAGTTCAGGCGAGATGAGAGGTGGCATCGCTTTACTTAGCTCAAAATATGTACATTAATGCATGAATTTACAGCTGCAGTAGACTGAAAAACAAATTCTTGTTCTTGTAAGTATGCAGTTTTTCTGACATTCCTAATTTGCAGTTCATATTTTCCTAATTTTGAGCAGGATATGCAAATAAGGTCACAGCAGCCAATGTTCCACTTTCAGTTATATTTTTAAAATCCAGCCCAATCTTTCCAAATGTGTGCCATTGCACCTGAAAGGTTGACGCAATCCTTTCAGCTGAAAGCTTGAATCAGTATTCAGTAGTGACACCACACTTAGTCACTGAGTGAGTCTATTCCTTCACTTGGAAATGTGCCTGTCGTAAAACGTGTGTGAATGAAGAGCAGTAGTCCTACCTGCAGATTCACTCAATTCCTATTTGTGGATTTCATCGCATCATCCCACACGCGGTCCAGAGGTCTTGCTGAATCAGAATGTCAGTCAGGGTGACAGAGGCAGTCACATTTACATGCAGCGAGGCCGGCATCCATACACAGCGCTGAGTCACGATTACATGCCCCTGAAGAGGTATTGTTCATTCTGTCTAGCTGAAAAACATCTCTCCAGGGATGTGACCTTAGCTGCTGACAAAGACTCTGACCTTTGCATCGTATTGTCTGTTAACACGTCACGCACTGCTTGATTATACAAGCAGCATTACAGCATTTAAGACGATACTCTACCAGCTATTCTGTTAAAGTGAAGTTTAATTCACAAATATAGCAGGTTTGATAAACCACGTCCATCTTTGAATCTCTTTCTGTACCTCACCTGTCCACAAGGTGTCCTCAGTTCATTTTTCACTGTGTTTTAAGTACACAAACGATCAATGATCGGGTTGAACTTCAGGCATTTTGGAAATTTTGGACCATTGTTTTGTAGTTTGAGCAGTTCCACAGTCCAATTTCTCACATGGTTGCTGTGAGAACCTTAATTTTAAACTATACTACGCCTGTTTTGATATTATTGGAGTAGTATTTTACATGTTGTGCCTAGAAGTCTTGACTGGGACTGCTGTTGTATAAAACTGAACTCACCATGATGTATGCATCTTCAGCTCCGTGTTGTATGTTCTGTCCTCTTGCTTTATGTTCATAGTTTACTCTGCTTCTCCCTCTTTTTGTCAACATTCATGAGAACACAAGAACACAGCTGATTACACTGTCTTGAAACTGCCAGTGGATAAAACCAATTACCAACAAATGCAGTGTGACTTAATACTATGAACAAGATTAATAAAAGCATTTGGGTCTGTCCATCTTAAGGGAGGCAATTTTTTAAGTTGTAGTTGTTGAGTGTTGCAAAGAAGAATAAATGTGAGTTTACTATTAGCACATCCACAATAACAGAGGGACACACTCAATCCGGCTTCCTAAGACAGGCCTCTAGTGTCTGCATTTGGATCCTTTTACCTGTACGCTGTTACTACAGCCCTAACAACTGCAGCGAACCACTTCAACTGAGAGGATCAAGTCCATCCTCGAACGCTGCACAGCAGCAGCACTCATACACTGCTACACACCTTGTGTTTCCAGGTGAAGTGGGAATGTGATAACTCCTGGAATGCAGTCAAAATCAACAGACTGTGCAACTGTATTGAAGAGTTGAATTTGCTTTAAGACTACATGGCGCAGTACCTGGCACTCTCCTGCTAATGTTGGCCCATTACCATATATCTGCTTACTGTCTGATGATTGCAAACGTAACGCCCTTCAAGTGACAAGCCAACATGCTGATATAAATCAGGAAATCCACTCTGTAAGAGAAATCGTTACTCACTGCTGACAGACGGAGCGACGTCTCCCCTCACTCGCTCATTGCTGTAGAATCGTGGTTTATGGGAGTGATGTGGCAGGCAGGTGCTCAGGGGCCCATCCCATGTGGCCTGTGATTGATTGTCAGCTTCGAGTGCTCACCTGTGCAGCTTCCAAAGATCCTGGTAGATAAGCATATTCAGGGCTGCCTGTCTTGACCTTTCCACGGTAATTAAGGGACTGGGCCGCTGAAAAGAGCTGAGTGCTCATGTGCTGCACGGTGCTGCACTGGACCTCAGTGAGTTGTCCACTTCACAGCCAGAAATCAGGCTTTGGAACTCAGTGTGTGCTGTCAGGAGAGTTGCATTGAAGCAAACACGCACATAAGCTCAGAAACAATGAATGTTGGGCAGTCACTTGCATTAAAGAGGAAGGGATAGCTGGATATATACTTCTATTGTTAGAATTAGGATCATTACTAATTCAAAGAGAGACATTACCGCGTGAATCTGAACCTCCCAGTGCCAATCGCACAGCCTCAGACACACATGAAGGAGAGAAACAAATAACTAATTTTCCTGGAGAAGAGCTGTTTGAAAAGAGACAAGGACTCTGACGAGAAATGTCTTCTGTGCTTCTGCTCTGACAGCCGTGACCCCTCCAGTGCTGCATGAGCTTAATCAGTGCGTTTAACACTCTCTCGCTCTCTCACGCTGACCTTTTATATGGGACATCTGACAAACCAAACAACTGAAGAGGAACAGACTCTTGAAACACGAGCTCTTCCTTACCCTCTCCTGTTCTCTATGGCCAGAATTTCCCATCTTTTTGTTATAGTATGATTGGCTTGGTTCTGTCAATAAACAGCATTACAAAGGAACAGTTTGGAAGGTGTGAGACACCTGTGTGGAGAGCACACAGGTAGTATAAAATGTCCAAAGGTTTGAGCTGAAATCTACTTGAAACTCTAGCAAATTCTTAATTTCCCACACCCAGACCGCTCTATCCATCTTCTAAATCCCATCTTAACCTTAACTCTCGCGTTTCGTCACTCCACTTTAACCTGAACCCAACTAATTAGTTGTATGACCTTAACCTGACCTTCAGTAATTACTGAAAGAAATTAGTGACTGACGCTTTCTCTCATTATGTTTTAAGAGCCTTTCGCAGGTTTCCTCGGAGAGGCTGAACAAGTGCGCTGCTGACTTAATTGCTCCTCCGTGTAGAAACAATGGGTTAGGCAAAGCAGGTTATTAAGGCAGAACATAAAATGGTTTAACTGCTTGATTTCTGTGGTTGATCAAATTGCTGCCAATTGAACTTAATTAAAGCCTTCTGTTCCGGCATCAATAAAAGTGCTCCGGGGGTTTTATTTACAGACTGAACAATAAGACAAAATGGTAAATCAAGGTTACTGTAATACAACCTGAGCCAAAGAGAACTCTGATGAGATCATGTCATCCTCTGTCCATCAATGCCTGCTGCTTGACTGTTACCACCACTGTTACACAAGCATTGAGATAACACGTCATGACCATGGCTAATTCATATGTCATATCGACGTATACTTCACATCTCATGTTCCAGCCCTGCATGTTCATCAGCAGGTTTCTCAGGGGTGGAGACAGACTCAGCTGCAGAGGTTGATTTCATTTTGCTTCATGTAATTATAAAAAGTCAATATGTGAAAATGAATGCTAATTAAAAAAAATTGTGATTCATTTTTTGATTTTAATGTGTGTCTTTATTATGCAGCTGCTTCTTATCAAGTGGAAAGCAAAGTTCAACAGGATGCACTTCGCTTTGTTTTTAGAGGTCTCGGCTGCTGGGGGCTTGTCAGTTTTAGGACACCATGTAGCTCAACTGTAGGTCTAAAATGTTTTGGTCTGATAGACCAGCAACACAATCTGAGCAGTTACCTGGTTGACCAGTTTAGACCAGCTGCTCCAAACTGATCATGTGACAATCGGCAGCTCAGGGAGGCAAAATCAATCCTTACAAATGTTCTGTGTAGAGCTTGACTTTGGTGAACTGTGACACACAAATTCGCCCCACTGACCAAAAGCAAGCAGTCACACACATTGCTGACATTTGAGGGGACAGAGAGCCAGAGAGTCAGCCATGTTACTGTTTGTAGTAAAAGAAAGTCGTACACGGACATGTTCACACATATTACAAACTGATATGAATTCACTGATCTAACTACCTCTGACATACAGGATCTGCCATGAACTACCAATGGAACACAGCCACCAGCAGTATTTACCGACTGAGAGCGGTAAATGGCAAGTGGAACTGCACACTTTACAGACTGTACAATGAAAAGCATTTTTGGGTTATTGGGTACTATATGCCTGTATCAGAATGTGATTGACCAATGAGGTTTGTGTATTGAAAAACTCAGATTAACCTCCTGAATGTGACTGACCCTGAGACATTACTGCACAGCCAAACAGGCCTTTTTCTCAGCAGATATAGTAGAAAATTCACAGGTGTTATTAATAACATTAATGATGGCTCAGTTTTATTCATGTGTCTCAGTAAACCATGATGGTGTGCCACCAGGCACAGTACCAGGACCTGAGACAGCAACATGGAATTCAACAATTATCAATCAATACTATTATTTACAACTGTGCTTTTCCTGCTCTGATCAAAATGTGAAATCACTTCCTTGTTCACTGCTCCTCATGTAATAAACCCTCAATAGATCTCAATAGATCACTACAGCGAGCAGTAAATCAAGATTTCCCACATTGTGCTCGACAGCTGTTGAGTCGTACAACAGTAATTTTCACACCTTTGAGATGCAACATATTGTCTGGTGGGATTGTTAGAAGTTCGAGCACGTGCCACGGCGCTACAGTTTTTCATCTCATTCCAAGAATTTTTTCTTTTTCCATGGTAAATAAACTTGCACCTATTGCCTGACAGAAATAAAACAACAGAAGATTGAGAAAGTGTGGTGATGTCTGAAGGTCAGGCTGAGGTATTTCCAAGGGCACTACTGAGATTCTGAGCTTTTACACTGAAAAATGAACATCAGGAAACAAGCATTCGTGCTACAACTGCTATTATTTCTCTCTATCGTTTGACCATATTTGAATCATTCAAATAAACATAGAAAAACTGAAAAAAAGGAAGTTGATATATCTCATTTTCATATCTATTATATTCAAATTTAATAAAGACACTCAACAATAAATATTTCATCAAAGATTTTTCAGCACCAGTTCAAGTGTTCGCTCCTTCATGAGTTGATATTTGAAGTGGACTTTTGGGCTCTGATTCCACCATGCTCACAACAAACAGGAGAGATGAATCCCACTGGGTTATTTTTATCCAAAGATGAGCAGAGAATGGATTCACCCTCATACCGCTTCTTCCTAGAAACAAGCAAGCTGCTGATCTGAGGTAGAGTGAATATTGTTGTGGGCATATTTCTTTCCAAGTCTGTTGTTTGTCTACATCTGTGTGACTGGGTGGAAAGCTGAATGTGATAGCCAGCCAGCCGGAGCTGTTGACCTTGGAGGACTACCTTCTGGCAACAGATCTGCTTCCTGCATTGATTTTTATTTTCATGGCTGGGTTATTTGGGTTTCTGCCCTCCAGTCGCAGCTTGGCTGCCACCAAGGTCAGCTGGGGAGACAAGAAATCTGTTTTTGTCTCCATCAGTTTCAGGTCGTAAGTAGATATAGATGTGTTGTGTGAATCTTCTTATCTGCTGTTACCTCCTCAAGCTCTCTGCTGCCTTTCTCGATGATGAAAGAAAAAGTGCAAAATAAAGTTTAGATTTTTATTCTTAATTCTTTTTTTTTTTCTCCTGTAGCACTACATGCTTTTTAGAAGATGTATTTCTGACCACATTAACATGGATGTCAAAGGCAGGGGTTAAATGGGGATATGTTATGAGGGGGGCCGGGTGGAGGAGGGGGTGTGGGCTGGTGCATAATCGAAGTGGGCTGACAATGCTTCTCTCTCGCTCACTCTCTTGGGCTAGCTTAGCTCTTACCAGCTCTTTTCCATCTCTTCCTGTGTTGATCACAGCGCTTTGGTGATGTTTGGTCTGGCTGGTCTGACTGGGAGGTCTGAAGATGGGAGGTCTTCTTTTTCCAACATTGGGTTGAATTTAATCCCTGATCATAAGTAAAATGACAGTACAGTTGTTACCTTTGTAAACATCTGGGATAGTTGATTCCCCCTTGTTTTTATGCTAAGTAACCCAGAGGGATACTTGATAGTTCATGATTTAAACCATAAAACTCTACGATTGCTTTTTTTTGTAATGAGGGGAATTTCATTATTTAATAAAAATCTGAGGATTGATTTCAGCCAGGAAACATAGCACACAGCTAGCAAGAGGTAAGTTGGGTGGTGGCTCACCACTGCCTCACCAAACCACTCTGTCTTTAGCAGTCTGTCAGTGCTTTGTCACCAGTGTGATCGAAACAAGAGGATTTAATAATAATAATGGAGGTTTAGTTAAGCAAAAGGATTTCATGGAGCTGAGACTTTTGCTGTCTCTTTCCCCCAAGTTTCTAGTTTGCTGACAGAGCAACTGAGAACAGCAAATCCCAAAAACCTTAATACTGGTTTAAATTGTATTGAAAATAAAATGTATAAGCTTCATCTTAGTGAGATTTGATTTCAATATATAACTAGTTCAGCTTGATCTGCTGGACAGATTTCTTGGCAAAAGTGCTTAAAAAGTGATTTATTTTTTTTATTTTTTTATTTTTTTCATATTTTGCAGTGTTATACCAAGATTACGAGAGGTGCCACTGCAGTAATGTCTACTTCCATCTACAACCTGTAATTGTATATTCATACACAATCAGAGTATTATCCATCTTCTCATCTGACTGTCATCAAGAAAGCAAAAACACATTTCCCAAAATGTGTCCAACTATACCTGTAATGCTTTTCTTAAAGTGAACATCATGAAAATGTAATATTTCACACTGCTTAACTATATGACACAAATATATTTGACCAGGTGCCATATATTATGCGATAGGGCCATCATCACTGATAATAGTTGTAATCCTCAAGGTGCTGACTGTATTTTATAGTCAGATAAAATTGGTAAAACATCAGAATGATTTACTACATGTCTGGTGACCAGGTAAATGTGCATTTTTAATCTTTGGAAAAAGATGCAGTGGAAATAACATCCTGTGATGAATACCAAGAAGGTAAACAACTGGATTTGATTTCAAGGCTTGGAGCAATGCATGCTCTACCTGATCAATAAAATGGATTTATTATTCAAAGTTCTCAGTTGTTTTCCTGAGTATTACTCATGCAGGTTTCACAGAGAGCGAGAGAGGATGAGGAGATAATGATACAGAGGAGAATCATACAGCCCTTTCTGTATTCAAACAGGCTCTTTAATACCTGGTATTGTGTTACCCATAATCTGGCCTTGAAAACACTCACTCATTGCACTAAGTACCACCTAGAAAATGAACCAGCCCACTTCATGATTACAGTAATACGCAATTTAAGAAGTAAACCTTCCTCCAGTGCTCAGAAACAAGAGACACATGAATGAGACAGTGTCCCTTCTTCTGTCATAACACCCCCTTAATACACACACACACACACACACACACACACACACACACACATAGACTCAAATGCAGTCCTAGTGTTGTGAGAAATTATGTGAAAGCCTTTTCATTTACAACAAACACCTCCATCATCATGGGAATTAGCTTCAGCTGGTGGAGACCCAGAGTCTGCATTTAGAAAAGTGATGGATGAGGAAACTTCAGGGGACCATATGATTTGATCCAACAACAGGCACGACTGCACAGTCACAGGATGAATGTATACATCTCAGGTATCCAATCAAATCCCAAGGATGATGAACTGACCTCCTCCCCATCATATCTCACAAACTGGGATCATAACTCATAATAATGTCAACTGGATGGACTTGTCTCACAGTGGAGAAGCTGACCTACCTTTGACCTCCTTCCACCTAGAATGGCCAACATCAGCCACCACAGGCAAGATGTCCCCCATCCCCCATCCTGTTCCTCTCCACTGTGCTCTGTCCAGTTAAGTCTAACCTCCATTTTCCACCTGAATAAAAGCTGCCTCAGGCCTGGGGAGCGGGGGCTAAGAAAAGATCAAAGAACATGCTGCACCAGCATGCATAGATTGACCGCAGAAAAAGACACTGAAAGATGAGTTCCTGGTGGTCAGGTTTCATCACGTACCTCAAGACGTGTGTGGAGACAACATTTAGCCCACGCCAACTGAGTGCATTTGCAATATTCCTGCAAAAAATACAAAATAAAAACAATTAAACTGCATTAATTTTAAACCTTCAAAAACACAAACTGTATTTTTTTATTTTATTTTTTGTTTTTACAAATTATCGGCTTTAGATTTAACAGACACTTTTAAATTGTGCACAGCTTGTAAAAAACATGCACACTGAATCATATAGAGGCCATGTCCATTCTCCACCTCACTCTCTGTGCCGTGCTGTTATGTTTAGCTTTCAAAATCACTTATTGATTCATGTTCCCTTTTGTAACAGAATCAGTCAAAACACAACTGCCAAAGGACATGATCAATAGGTTTACACAATGTCTATTATAAACTCTTTCTCATTGACTTACAATTGACTTTTTAAACAATAGTATCCCCAATCATCATTCATTTTCAGTCCTGCATATCCTCCTCAGGGGTGTGTACATTGGACAAGACAATACAATCTATTTTGACAAATTATTGAACATCTTTGTTGGTCTGTATGTGTTTATGTGTGTGAGAGGGCTGGGAGGTAAAGTGAGACATTGCTGACTAAAGCACAACAGCAAATGATGTTGCTTCAATAATTAATACGAGCCTAAACCTTCAGTCTGTCCCCCAAGAGCTCCTTTGTAATGTGTCTCCATTCAAGCTGTCCTTCCCAACTGTCACACACACACTCATGGCTGCACCTTCCTTCTCTGTTGTTCAATTTTTTATTCACAGTGTGGCATACATAATGCTGGATATGAATGCACCCATCACCGTTGGTGGATGCATATGCTCGAATTCTATATTCATGTATGTGCATTGACAATACATCTCAGATATTATGCTATCCCATAAAAGTGCATATGTCACATAAGTATGCATGCATCTACACAAGTCCCTGCTGGCCTATTTGCTAATATACCACTTGATAAAACCACTGTCAGAGCTTGTCACTCTGTTATTGACATTTGTAGTTTGGCTCGAGGTGACTTGCAGTACCACTCCTGAGAGGCATCAGCTGAGCCGGATCAGCTATCTTCAGAGCTCTTCAGAGGGGGATCAGTCTCCCCCCACAGGCCTTCACTGACACAGTGGTGTTACATAAACATGCTGCCCTCTAGTGGATACAGAACAGCAAACACAGCTGCCATTTCTAAAGCTGCAGAAACCAAAAACTAAAGATAATACATTTTAACAATATCACAGTACCCTACAGGTCACATGCATGGCTACCATTTTGCAGTAAAACACACAGTTGTTTACATCTTATATATTTCACCATGTGGCTTTTTTGATGGTTAGAATGTGTATTAAAGCTTTACAGATCATCCTTAAGGTGATGCTCCCCATATTTAGCATAACAGTCAAACTTAAAGCACATCACAGAACAAGAAATTGTATTTGTCATAACCGATATTATTCTTTAAAGCATTGTGATATTGCAAACAAATTTAGATGACAGGTGCATTCATCAGCACCCCGAAATCCTGAAAAATTGATTGGCCTGCGACCAATAGGTGGCAGTAGAGGTACATGATACATTTAAGTGGCCATAGGACACTTCAATTCAATATTCCTTTATTCGTCCGGTGAGGGGAAATTCCAAGTGAGTCTGACTTCAAATTTGGCACCATTCATTTTTGTATAAAGCTCTAACAGTCTAAGGCAGGATGTAATTACTCCTGAAAACACTTAAATAGTTGATAGCATGTAAGAAAATGACCCATTGTCAGAGCTTTACCTGGAGTCAGTTCAGAATTGTTGGAATAGGCTAGAAAGCTGGACAAGATTTCTGTCAACAGAATTTGCATCAAAGATGCAAAGTGAAATGTCCGTTTTCATATTTTCTGCACTGCTGCAGTCACACTGTCTTCTAGACGTTATCAGACCTTATTGCTTTGGTAAAGCAATACATTGCCCATAAGTCTGTGTTGTCGATGATATGTTGTTCAACCCAGTGACCATGCAGTGCTGGCTGGTCATTTAGCTCATATATGTCTTCATCCATCCATTTTCCTCTGCTCATCTGGTTGTGGTGGCAGCGGGCTAAATAAGGTAATCCAGGCGTCCTTATGCCCAGCAACACGTTACAGCTCCTCCTAGGGGATCCTGAGGCACTCCCAAGCCAGATAAGATAAATAATCCCTCCAATGTGTTCTGGGCCTATCCTGGGGTCTCCTACCAGTTTGACATGCTGTGAAAACCTCCAAGGAGAGGTGCCCAGGAGACATCCTGATCAGATGCCCAAACCACCTAAACTGGCTCCTTTTGATTTAAAGGAGCAGTAACTCTTAGCTCCTCTAAGCTCCTCACCATATCTCTAAAGGCCAATGCCACCCTGTGAGAAAACTCATTCCGCCTGCTTGTGTCCGTGATCTCGTTCTTGTTCAGTCCCCAAAGCTTGTGCCCATAGGTGAGGATTGGAACATAAATTGACTGGTGAATCAAAAGGTTTGCCTTCCAGCTCAGCTCTCTCTTCACCATAATGGTTAAGGTACAATGGCTGTTTTACTGCTGATTCTGCACCCATCCACCTGTCCACCTCAGTCTCCATTTTGCCCTCACTCTGGAACAAGACCCAGAGATACTTGAACTGCTGTGCTTGGGGCGGCAACTCATTCCCAACCCAATGGGAGCAATCCAGAGTTTTCTGGCAGGGAACCATGGCTTCAGATTTGGACATGTTGATTCACATCCTAACTACTTCACACTCAGCTGAAAGCAGCCCATGCAATTGACGTTCCCAGACTGGCCTCCCTCCTCACCCCGGCTGCAACTTGAGATGCTGATCATGAATATCACAAACAGAATTGGTAACAAGGGACGACCCTGTTGGATACAAACACCTGCTGTAAACATATGTGACTTTGTGCAGAGAATACAGAAACAACTTTCACTTGATGTTATACAGGGACTGGATGGCATGTTGTAGCAATGACCATGGTAGTCCATACTCCTGCACTTGGCCCCACAGGGCTACCCAGGGGACACGGTTGTAGACCTTCTCCAATTCCGTGAAACACATGTAGACTGGATGAACAAACTCCCAGAAGAGGCTCTCCGCTCTGGTCCGCTGAAAATATGCACCTAGTCTATTTTTGACATATGCCATGTCAAGCTGCACAGAGCAGATCATGTCTTGCAGGAAGCAGAGACAGGAACAGCTTAGAGAATCTGTCCAAACTCACGATCCACATCCACAATATATATCCACAAAGTAAAACAGACAAAAAAGAAACATTTAACTACGTAGCCAACTTACCCATGGTAGAAGCATAAACGTCAGGGAAAAATGACCAAATCAACAAAATCTGAGCAAGTCAGCAAAATCAGGCAGGCCGTTCCCCCAAGTCGCTCCCCTCAAGGTTTCCTCATCGTTGCCCATGTGAGCATTGATGTCCTCTGCAGAACTATTGAGTCCCTAGGCAGTATCCCTATGTCATTAAGGGAAAATATTGGAGTGTATAAAATGACTATGTGAGATTATTGGTAATACTAAAACTATATATTATGTCTTTCAAAACCTGCAAAAGTAATGTACTGTACTTTGTGCACACATACAGCAGAGGGTGGTACAACCCTATTTAGAGACTGAGCCCCAGCGCTGATACCACCACAGATGATGACTCAATGACATCACCTTGTAACTTTTAGATAAAAATATTAAGATTAAGTATTATTTTGCTTTGATTCCGCGGTGATAAGTTCACTTCAGCATTTTTTTGGTGTCAGTTACGTCATTGCAGAGGTAGGTTATTTGTGCTTGGTGGTATTCTATTTTTTTTTTTACCAGCATACTGCATGGAAACTGTTTGAGAATTTGAAAATGCTTTATTGTGTAAATATGTACCAAATGATAATAACACACATATGACAATAGCTGAAAATAAAACAAAACCACTATTTAATCTGTCTTCATCCACTTGGAGGCCTGCTCCACCCATGGGAATCAAAGTACTGCTTATAAGTACGTTGTAACTGTCAGAGCCCATCACATCAACTTTCCGCAATGAAACCTATCATCAAGCATATATTATGTTACAAAGACGCATACCTCGCCTCTGTAGTTCAAACAACATCCACACACGCAGGGAAACACACGCAAATAAAAATGTAAATGTGCACGCAACAGTGTCATGCACGCTGACACTGGCACACACCAACAGAAAAATCTTGGCCTGGCTGATGGAGTAAAGGAACCAGCGTTTCCAGTGATGTCAACAGGCCAATACACACATGCCCCCTCCCCTCTCCTCATGCTTTCTCTCAGCAGGGAATGACTTTCTTTTATTTAATCTCTTTTCCTTTTGACACCTTCCTGCCAGAAGACACTGAACACGATGCTAGTTTGAAGACTGCTCTGTTTCTCGAAAATCTGCTCAGCTTACAGGGCCCCAGAAGCCGTGCTGCAGACATTACTTAGCAAATGTTGTCAAGCATTGAACGCATCAGTGGAATACATGCTGACCATTAAAACAGAAACAGGAAATTACATCATCACTGGCTGTGCTTGTTGATGTTCCATGATGCTCAGATGGAGAGGGGGCGGCAGAAGCAGAGGCAGGATGGTGTGTATGAGTGTGTGAGAGTGTGTATATGTGGAGGGTTGAGGAGGGCAGCGCGGTCACAGGTGACTGTCATGTTTAATAATGATTATCACCACGCACCTGCGCCCCCACGCTAATTAACTGGACGCATATGCAAATGAGTCCAGGGATTTAAAAAAATAACAGCTCTTGGAGTGGCAGTGAGCGGTTGTTCAGCTGCTGGATTTGATTAGGGTAATGAACGGTCAGCGATGGAGGCACCAGTGGTGGTAAAAGGAGGAGAGATAAAGGAAAAGGAGGATATTAGGGTCAGAGGGGAGGAAGAAAGGAGTATTAGAAATAGAGGGAGGAGGAGGAAGAGAGAGAGATATCACCGCGGTAACATAATGGGAACAGGTGGACAAGTGGCCTGTTGACTGAGGGAATAAGAGGAGGGTTGGTGGAGGGGGTGATGTTGTGTTTGTGTGTTTTAGCGCAACCAATCCAAGGCTACAAAGTCTTGCAGCATGTTAGAAAACATGAATTCTACAGTCTAAACATTCAAATTGTCCATTATTGATTTCAAATATGCATGCATTCAGATTTTTAGGGGAGGACCAAAACGGCATTTGTGAGAGCTGACATTATTATAGATTAGACTATTTGCCCACACTGATAGATGTCTTTCCCCCCATTTTGTATTGTAGCCACTCTCTGCTACAGCTTCAATTCACAGAGGAGTCTGAAGAAAAAGATCCAGAAGAAAAAGAAGAGAGAGCGCCTTTGAACCTCATTCATTTATTCCAATGCATTCCAAACACGCATTCTATATCTCCATACTGTGATCCGGGCCGTGCATGCATATACACCTACCTCTAACAAAGCAAATTGCGGTTCATCCAACTCGATGGCCCCAATCTCAGTCGGGGGAGGCAGGCTCGTCACTCACACAGATAAGGGTGAATTAGGGTCTCGCTCTGGGTTTTACATTTCAATTTAGCCTCCGGCTTCAGAGCCATTAGGGGCCTAATCTAAAGCTTGGTCCGCAGGGTTCTCTTTCTCTACCAATCGCAATATTGTTTTATTAACTTTCCAGTATGCTGGAATGAAACTCCAACAGATTCATTACTTGGCATTAAGTTCATATTAGGGTTATTTGTGATAGGAAGACCTCTTATTTAAGAATGTGCATGTAGTCAATGTGTTTGTAATGCAGTGTTGCTGTATCACCAGCTGGTTCATTTGGGCGAGTAGAACAGGGAGGGTGAGTGTAATTGCAAGTTGATAATGTGCCTGGGCATGCAGAATGACCAAGACGGCTCTTGCCAACAGAGCGTGGCGGAGGGAGGGAACGCTGTGCAGGTGCAAAGTCAAAAGGGGACTGAAACTCTCTTAAGATAACTCTCTGAAGATCAGGAAGTGTTGCAGATTGTGCATAATGCCAAGATAAACTATAGCTTGACTCTCTGCATTTACAGAATGTCTGAAGAAAATCTGTAAAAAAAAAAAAAAAAAAAAGAAAAGAAAAGAAACAAGATAAAAGAAAAATAAAGTAATTCATTCATTGAATAAGTTTTTGCAATATATACAAATTACATAACAGCAGACCATTACTAGTAAGGTAGCATTGGTGGGGATTCAAACAGAAAATAGCTCTGCATCAAAACAATGCAGGATTTGTGCTGGTGCTGGTGTGTCGTTTGAGGTACCAGTGAGACAATGAAACAGGCCAACAATTCAGGAAGTTCCAATTAGATAGTCAGTTAGTTATAACAGATTTCAAAGTGTATCAGATGCCAAAACACAGCAAAACAGGTTGCAATACTTACAGTTTGCAAGGTAAATAGTAGAAATACAGTCTTCAAATTACAAAGTAATCTACCAGGAATGTGCACTTCCTGTATGTATTTATCTCAACCAATGCATCCTTATGTCAATATTCTATGTTAATTATATTATGTTAATATAATTTAAACAAGTGAATTATATCAAAATTCACCCTGTAGACTTGTCATGAACAGGAAAATTATCTAAAGAGAACAAAACTGTTCATGTACCAGGTGGTAAACATGTTCATTTACAAAGTTGGGCATTTTAATATGGGGGGTCTATGGGAATTGACTCACTTTTGGAGCCAGACTCAAGTGGCCATATGAGGGACTGCAGTTTTGGACACTTTGGCATTGTCTTAATTTTTCAGCCCAGAGGTTGTCGCTTGTTCAGATGACATGACTTATTGACTGTAATGTGATTACTGAATCACTGAAAGTGACTGCTGTAAAATTTTACTAGTTATACACTAGTTATACATTATAAACGCTAGATGGTAGCTGATGATACTACCCGTAATCCCCCCCATAATCCCCCTGATCAGTCAACCCCGTTAATTTGCATCTATAATTACACTGTGCTGACAAATGAAAACAGTGCCTAGATTATATTCAGACAACGTTTCTTTGAGTAAATGAAACACAACATTTTATGATCCACACTGGAGTCACAGGCAGGTGGTCAGGGTGGCTGGTGCAGGACTGTGACACCAGAATCCAGAGTTCACGTCCAGACCGCAGTTAGGTTTAGGCAACAAAAGCACTTCAGTTGAAGTTAGTGAAAGATGGGGATTGCTTACTTCTTCAGTTTCCCTAACATCAACCAAGTGCTGTCAGAGCTGAAACATAACCAAAAAAACAACATTTCCACATTATGTTAGTCCAAAATGTAATTTGGTAAAAATTTTATTTCCCTTAAAACGTATTTGCTCTCGCTAATTAGTTGTGTATAAACATCATTTCCAGCACACAGGGCTGACAGAAAAGGTAGGATTTCTTACCTGGGAACTCAACATGATGGTCTGCTTTCCAAACCACCCCCACCGTGGCCTCCTCTCCTCTCTTCTCCTCTCCTCTCCTCCCGTGTCTGAAGCTGTCACTATTTATTTACAAAGTACCATAACAACACATACACTTACACACCAACAGGTCAACCCCCTCCAGCTTTTCCCTGCACAGGTTGGGTCAGTTTACCCCGCTCTGGGGTTTTTGTTGTGGCCTGTTCCTGAGCCCAGCTAGCAGTGGTGGTGGTGGGGGATGCTTGCCAACAACAGAAAGTGTGCGTGTGCTTATGTGTGTGTGTATGAGAGAGAGTGAGAGAGAGAGAGAGAGAGAGAGAGAGAGAGAGAGAGAGAGGAACATGTGGTAGTAATCTGGTTGTTTTACTGTCTGGCTCTGGTGGTGAAAGTGTTGGGCAGGGGCTAGGAGCGGTCTGGATCGTGTCAGAAGCCGCCGGAGTCAGGTTACCCTGACAGACCATACTGGGAGAGAGTACAGTGCGGGAGAAAGGGAGAAAGAGAGGGAGAGAGAGTTGAGGGGATAAACAAGTGAGTGAGGGATGGGGCTGGAAAGTAGGAGAGTGAGGTGGTGGACTTGCGAGAGCCAACCTCCTGACTTATGCTGTCCTCCCTCAGGACATTTTTATTAATCTATCAATGTGTATGTGTGTGCAATGCCTCGATGTGTGTGCGTGTGTGTGTGTGTGTGTGTGTGTGTGTGTGTGTGTGTGTGTGTGTGTGTGTGTGTGTGTGTGAACCCGGGCCAGAGGGCTCCAAAAGACGACCACTTGAACTAGGCCCAGCTGAGAAAACAAATGGCCTTGACTCTCCTCTCTTCTTCTCCTCTCATCCAATTTTCATCTTTTTTTTCCCTGACGATGGGCATTTAATCAAGTAAGGGAGCTAATCAAAGCCAGAAAAAAGGCTCCTGAACCTTCAGCTATCTCCTCCCTAATCCTAAAGCTCTGCTTCTCATTTGCCATTGACCTAAAGGACCAGACTTGTCCACTGAACCCCCGCCACAGGGACACAGGGGGGAGATGGACTGCTGGAGAGTTTAGCGGTTAGTGAAAGGTTATGGTATGTGGGTTCGTGTGTGTATGGATATAAATCCATATTCTAAGACGCAGTAAAATGAAATGTCAACAAACCTCTTCAACTGTAGTGTATAAAACATGAAGAGGGTGAGATGAATAGGGTTCAGGAATGAGGGAGTAGAGGGGAGAAGTGAAGAGGAGAGAAGGAGAGGAGCAGGGAGGATGTAGGAGGCACACGGGGTCATGGGGGTTGAGGTGATAAGTCGCCTGCTGGGGAATTAATAGGGAGCAGATGGCGCTACCTTTACTTAATGTAGGGGTGTGGATACAAGGGGGGAGATTTATCAGTCTGTATGAGAATGGAGCCTGTCGATGGCTGGCGGGCCGACTCCCCCATCCAGAGGAGGATTTAGCACATTCCTGCCTCACTGTGAACTGGGGAGGTGTCTGTGGAACGGCAGAAGTTTGCTGTCAGAGAGGTGGATTTAAAAGAGTAAAATGTGGTTTTCTTCCCTGCATGATGAAATGAGCTGAGGGTTGCTGAAGGTGAAGAGGTATTGCTATTGTCATTTTGAATACCCAAGGTTCTTTGTTAATGAGTGCTTTAAGTAGAAAAATGTCGTTTTCAGTGAAATTAAGCTCCTGTGCAGTTTAATCTTTCTACCATTTCACTTGCATAAAGTCAGGTTATCTCTCTGTGTGATATACATGGTTAAACTCTGATGCTCTCACCCCTCTGAAGAGGTCTATTGAAACTACAATAACCACTAAAACAACATTTGGAGTCAAAATTCTGCTGTTTGTGTGAGGGTCTTATCCCCTTAGAGTTGATAACTGAACAGAAAGTGGCTCACTTAAAATAGTAACATTTTAACTAGCTGCAAACACCCTTTTTGGACATGAAATGCTTTATTTTGTGACCTGTATGACTGACTATGTAATGTCTTCCTCAACTTGACCCAATCCCAGTTATTTCTATGGATACAGCAAAAGAACCAGAGGGAGCTGAGTGGGCTTATCACTCTTATCACTTTAGTGATAATGGCCGTCACATAAAAGATGACCCAGTGAACTCCATAAATGCCAGAGTGGCCCAATTAGCCACTATGCATTTCATACAATTTGCAAAGGGCAAATGTTCCCAAGCTGTAATTATGTACTCACATTGCCCACCTTGGGTGACCTGCCAACCAGTCTTGACGTCCGTCCGTTGCAGAGGTCGCCATGACAGTGCTGGCAAAAACACAGAGAAAAATGAGCGCAGGGTCTGTCATTGTGTCTGTAATTGGTCAAGTTGCGCTTGTTACCTAGTAGCGAATACATAATGGATAGTGCTGATTGCACTGTGAGATGGATGGGGAAATGTCACTGTGGGGGATGGATGAGTGGGATGCTGCTGGTTATTTCTACCATTTAACGGTGATGCCTCTTTCATCAGCATCGATTAGTGATGAAATTGGAAAAACTGTCATCTTATGGCTATTGTAAGACCAAGAACGCCATTGGTTTGTTCGTGGATGCAAAGGTGTGCTCCAGCCCTGACCATTACGCCGACCAACATACCCTTCATCTTGAGGATGATGAGCCCAAAACATAGCGGCCAGCTTTTTCATGCAGTTTGTGTGTGGCCCCTCGCTTGAGACCGTTTTTAGAGGAGTCAGAGTCTACTAATAATATTACTGCAAGGGTCACTGAATCTCACAAACTCGTGATAACGCTGTGAGTTCAGAGGGGAATGACTGATTTGATGTTTTAATTTGTGAGCTTTACAGGTACTGGTGGGAGGATTTTGTTACATTTGGACTGAGCCACGCTAGTTGTTGTAGCTATTTCACCTTGCTTTCAGTCTTTATGCCAAGCTAAGCTAACTGGCTGCTGACAGTAGCTTCATATTTAGCGTAGAGACATGATCTCAATCTTCTCAGCAAGAAAGCGATGCAAAGAGATTTAAACGCAACAAAGTGAAGTTCCCACAATGTTGAACTACTGATTAAACTTAATTCTGGAATTTTGTTTAAGACATCTCGGTCGAAGTTGTAGCCTCGCACATGCCTTCTGAACGTTTCTTGTGTTATTAGGTCCTTTATAGGTCCTCTATATAAATGACAGTCCATTATTATAAACAGTATCTTTAACAATTCAGTGGGATGACCTGTCTTAGCCTATTCCAGGTTCTCCTGGTGCTGAGGTCCAGCAGTGTTCAGGAGACACTGCTGTGAGGCAGGCCCTCCCTAATGTCTCCATTGCCTGCACCTGACCCCGCTAGCCAGCAGTGGCCAAATTTAGTTTGGAAACGTGCCACCATGGGAGAGCCGACAGGCCCATTAATCAGCAGGAGTCTCCCCCCTACTCATCCTGCAGGTCAGAGAGGGAGCAGCACACACACACACGTAGAGACACACATGAACTGCCTTCATGTACAAACACAATTCACAATAGAGCACAACACGCACCGACAAAACAAATGATCGCTGAAACTTTCAAAGAACTATGACAGCAAACCCCTCTCCTTCCCCTTTCCACTACCTATCCTAAATCCTCCATCACCTCCTTTACACACTCTCACACACACCTGGTCATGACCCTCCATCACTCCCAGTCTCATCCAGTCTCACATCCCAGCTCTCTTCTCTCTTTCTGAGCCAGATTTTCTGTCAGCCTGGGGCGCCGGTCGTAGGGGTTATCCACACGCCGCTACCCTTGGCTCAGATTCTATGCAAGGGATGAAGAGAACACACACACAAACATAAGCATAAACACTCATTCTGACCCTCAGGAATACAGCCATAAAGATGAAAAACACTCAGAGAGACCATCTGCAAAATATGATGGATTGATGTGTTGGATCTGAGCTGAGGAAGCCATAGTCAGAAGCCCTGGATGGAGGCGAAGTGGAAAAAAAGACTTTGAATATATGTGGTGTAAAGCAGGTTGAATGTGACGTTTATTATCATGTCTGAGATGAACTCAAAGTGCTCTCGCCTTTGGGAATATGCGCAGAAATCAGTAAAGATGTCCAACTTCGTCTGCAGAATTCCTTACATCACCTGTTTTTGGAAAGTGAAACTGCAGCAGTTTGTTGAAGCAGCGGCTAATTGACTTGTAATCAGTGTTTACTATCTCACAATTAACACTCAGAGACAATGAGATCAGAGGATGTGGCACCAGCAGAAGGCATTTATTGGGCAATATCCCTGAGCTGTGGGAAGTAACTGGAGAGAATGTGTCTGATAACTGGTACGCATTTATACGCAGTGTCACTGGTGCACTTATCCTTTCTAATGTGAAACTCTGCAGGGAGATGAATGGTGGGATTGGGCTAGATTAATGAAGGTTACCAAAGTCCCCAGATGTTTCCGTGGTAATTAGAGGGCTTTGTTTATCAGGAAAACAAGTCACATCAAGAGCAAAGCGTTCATTATAATTTTTCATAATCTTAATAATTCAAGTGTAGCTGCTTCATTTTGTTCCCAATTTATCATGCTAATGTTATGAATAAATCTACATAATTTGAACACTGCCTGTTGGATCAGCCAGCAACAGACTTTGATAATGCAATATATTGAATTTGTACTTGAGTTTGTACATCTCTCGGTGCAGAATATGTACAACAAATCAATAGGTCAGAGTTTGCAGAGTGATAGCGTGACGTGACAACCGTTCAAAAAGTGCATTGTTTTACTGCTTTAGATAATAACAATTAACCTCTCAGCATTCATTCTTGGAAAGTCAGCTATTCAAGGGCCATTTCGGCATATGATTTATCTGCCTGTGCAGCAGACAGGATGCTCAAAACAGCATTTAAATGTCTACTTGACTGATATTATCACATTACTAAATAATTTGCACCGAATAGTTTCATCCTCACAAAACACTTGAAACCAGTGAGAGCTCAGAAGCAGCCATTTAATTTCAGCCGAAAATAATTCAGTGACCACTCTGATTTTGACAGGGTCACTTCAGAGCAGCGTGTTGTCGGTGTGGGAACTTGCAGGTCTAGCTGGACAGTGCTCGTTGCGTTTTGTCTCGCCCCAGTTGTCCTGTCAGAAATCAATTGGAGATCACAATGTGGTTTTGCAGCAGGAGGTCAGTCCTCGCTACAGTGTAAATATTTCATCCCGGACTCACGTCAAGGGGCTTTTAAAGATGTGTGCTGGACCATGCTCCCCTCTTGCTGCCCTCTGAAAGTGACAGGGCTTGCGTTTTAGCCCACTTCAGGACCAGGTTAAATCAATTAAAATCTATTATTCATATGGCAGTGCGGTGACCTCACTGAAAGCCCCTGTAATTTCAGAATAGAAAGGCGAACAGGAACTGGCAGTGAACTTTGGCTTATCAAGTTTTCAAGAGAATACAGAGGATGAGTGACCTTGTTTAAAAAACTCAGGCCTGGAAAAAAAATGTGCTTCTTGAAACGTGGTGTGCAGGACAACACCTACTGTAGGAGTGGTTTTTCTGAAGGTGCTATTAGCCTTAATGTGGTAGATAAATGAATGCAGAGTTATATTGGCAGGGCTTTCATGCTCTGGATCTCTTGTGCATGTGCAGCAGTCATCCCATGCTTATTTGGAGGAAAATTGGCTCCACATTTTGGATTGCAGATAAATACGGTCTCACTCAGACTGGAACATATCATCTTTACCTCCAAGCTTAAAAATCATCCTCACAAGGTCACTCGTAAAAGCTGTAGTTGTGCTCTGAAGTCAAGCAGGGCAAGTCTTCACCTATTGTTCGGCAAAGTGCAACTCTCCCCTTTTCTTTGTAAGGAAGATTTTCAGTGGTATATCTCCCATAGCCGGCAGCAGGCTGTTTGGTTGGATAATAAGCAGAAAGGAGTCAGAAGGAGAGAAGTCATTAAGACCTGCTCACATATAATCATCGCAACGCTGTCACCGTTTCTCCATCTCTCTTTTCTCCACTGTCTCTCCCTTTCGCTCTCCTTCTCCCTCTCAGATGAAAGGGCCTTCTCAGGCTGCATGGGAAATGAAAATGATGGAGAGGCTGATAAAAAAGAAAGAAGAGAAAAAATGAAAAGTGGTTTTGAAGTGGTTCGCCACATTAGTCGGCTTCCCCCTACTGACCTTCCAATTTAAGCAAACAATACGTTGACTCGGAGACACGCCAAGCTTGGGTATTCATGGAGGCGAGAGTGCAGCTCACAGAAAATAGGTAAAAATAAGTTGGGTATGCAGAGAGAGCAGCGCATGGACAGACAGACAGACAGACAGACAGACAGACAGACAGACAGACAGACAGATAGATAGATAGATAGATAGATAGATAGATAGATAGATAGATAGATAGGGGCTGTAGCACTCATTCACTGAAAAAAAAATGTTTGTACATGTACATGCTTTTGTTACTGTTGTTGTTGTCGTTGTTGTTGTTGTTGTTGTTGTTGTTGTTGTTGTTGTTGTTAGATCCGGGGGGATCTTGGTTATTAGCTTTGAAGGTATTTGGTCATAAACCAAAAAGCATTCACTGGACGAATCTTGATGGTAGTACTAGCTGAAAATTCAGGGATTCAGTAAACGTATTACAATTCATTCTGTGGGGATTTTAAATGTTTCATGCAAGTCCGTCTCACAGTTACTGGGAGATTGACTCAAAACCTTATGTTGGAACAAGAGGAAAATTCAGCGGCTCACCATGTCTGAGCCACATTACATGGCAATCCATCCAATATTTGTCAAAATGTTTCACTAAAAAATAAAACTCAAAACTTTGACCTGCTTGTGGCTCTAGAGGAAAGGTCAGAGGATCACCAGAGTCAACGGGATTCATCCTTTGGGGAACAGGAGTGTTGATCAATCCATCAAGTAGTAGTTGTTCGAGATTTTTCTGTCTGGACTAAAGTGGTGGACTGACCAACAGACCAACACTGGCATTGATGGAGCCATGCTAGTAGCATGTCAACAAAATCTGTGTGTATTTGTAAACATGTCTTCTGATTGCAGCCAGTATGTTCATATTGAGCTCAGAGACTACAACGGATTCAATTCAAGGTCCGTCTCTCCGCTCACAACGCCCTCCATTACAAGGCCTCCTCTGACTTCACCAACCTTGTCCAGCGCCACACCCTGATGTCAACCTCCTGTCACCATCATCCGGGGCCAAGCACTGATCCTGGGCTGACGGGGCCTTCTCCACAGCCGCCGCCTCCCTCTGGAACTCTCTTGAAATCTTGAAATTGCTCCAAATGCACCTTTTTAGAATAGTTTTTAATATCTATTTTAATATCCTGTGCTACCCTCATGCCTTTTGTATGGATTTAAGTTGTCATGTCATCACTGAGTAAGACGAAAAGCGCTCTATGAATAAAATGTAAGTAAAAATGCATTATTGTCTGTATGCATGCTTGTACTGCACCTTTAAATGCACGCTGTGTTTACATGCAGGTGTCCTTGTGCCTCCCACCCCTCCAGGGCAGCATCAGTAGGCGACTGTTGTAAATGGACTCTCACTATCGCTTAAGATGGCGTAACGCATCAACTAATCACATGATCCTCTCCCCCTTACACCCTCTGGCCTCAGCTGGTCCCGTGGCATTATCAGAGGAGCAAAGCAGCCATTTATACAAACATACACACATACTGTACACACACACACACACACACACATGCACCGCCTCCCTCTTATAGCCTCAGGGCCATTCCAGGAATGTCAAAGATGGTTTTGCCCATTGTATCTCTTCTCTTTCACCAACGCTGAATGACGGTGGCCTGCATGGTCTGAGATTGTCATGGCCCAGAAACCCATTCTGAGTGACTGAAATGTAATAAGGCCATCTAGCCTCAGAGGGTGGAATATGATGCCAGTGCAAAATGGCGGTAAAATCCTAAGTTGATGGGTGTCACTAGCAGAGTGTGAATTTCAAATTGCCACCAACAAGCTGACAGACATGGCGTTAGAATTTAAAACACGAGGGAAAGAGATGTACGTGGAGAGTCTCAGATTCACAGCCTCGTTTCATTTCTGTTCAAAGCTACTATTGCGAGGCTCACTCACTTAAAAGGTACTATCCACTTAATCCAGAAGAGTAAGCATATTGTTTCTATCTAATTGACACTAAGCTCATGGCTATTACCATGTCAACACTGGATTACTGCTGCCTTTGAGCCTGTGGAGTGGTTGACTTGGCCCACATTCAGGCCTTGTTTTCCTTTCCACTCTGTCGTCTGCTGCTCACACACATATAGTCGGACAAGCTCACATGCTCATAGTGCCACATGTGCACACACACACACACACGCAGACACATGGAAGCACTCTCTCCATCTCTCTCTCTCACACACACACTCACTCACCATGTCTTTCTTTCCATCCCTGTCTCTTTCCCCCTTTTCTCAGATACGCACATCACTCACACACACGCAGACACACACACACACACACACACACACACACACACACACACACACACACCATGTTCCAGTGTTAGACGAGTGTTCCAAGGCCAATTTCACCACAGCTGAAAGTCCCTCTCTCCCAGAAGCCCCTTTGGTTCATAGGCTAGACCGGCTAGTGATTGGCCGGTCAGAGGCTAGTCTAGTTGGTGATTGGCCAGCGAAGGCCCCTGGTGCACGGTGACAGTAATTAGCACACGCCAACCATTAACAAACACAGATTAGGCATGAACCCGCGTGGCATGCTGCCATCAGCGTTGTGTGTGGATGTAAGTGTGTGAAGACTGGTATTCCCCTGTGAGTGTCTGAGTAGGTCTCATTTTCTGCAGTTTGTGTTCGTCTGTATTCAGAACTTGGCATGTGTGAATGTGTTTGTTGCCGGTGCTTGCATATGTGCACGCCTTCTTTTTCTGCTTGTGCATTCATCCAACCTGTCTGTATTCACAAGCGTGTGTGCAGGCACACGAGTGTGTCAGCGCATGTGTGTGTATTTGTGTTCAGCCTCATTTCCTCTGTGCCTGCTGGTCAATTTTGGCATTTGGAGAGAAAGACGCTGTGCATTCCCCATGGCTCCTTCGCTTCTAGCTCTGAATTAGAGATGGGGCTATGATATGTGGAAATGATTTTTTAAACACCACCAATCTCTCTTTCTCTCTCTCGCTCTCTCTCAATCCACCCCCCTTCCTTGGCTGGTGAATCCGCCCTGCTGTGTGCGCTTAATGAAAGATAAGAAGGGTCCTCTACCACTGACACTGAGCCACGGACCCTCAGAGGACTGCGCTAATCTGCTTGGCCCCTAATGGGGGCCACTTTGTGTCTGCCGAGGATCATTTCATATCAAACAAATTGTGTCCTGTGAAACCCATTACATTTTTGGCCCTTTGGAGATGCTTCGCCCTTAGCTGACACATAGAGGACATCTTCGGCCCGACTTTTGATGCTGTAAATATTCCTTAAGATGGTCTTACACTGAGCATCTCTTTTCTAGTCAAAGATGAGCTTTGTGCATCTTTAAAACCTGTCTGCTCTTTCATTAGACAGAGATGGGGAGGGTGGGGGTTCAAACGATGAAAGAGAGCTGCAGCAAGAAGAGAAAGAGAGGGATAAGAAACGGAGAATAGAGGAGTCTATCTGCAGTCTACAGAGGGAGTGATGAAGGGTTAATGAACTTGGATTCTCATCTTACATGCATTCAGTTTCATAATTGTCTCTCTGCATGCAGTCTCGCAGCACATGCCAACGAACGTCAGGAAATTCAAATAGTGTTTGACATATGTTTGAAAATATCTTTATTTATGTGTGATGATGGTGTCGTGGTTATGTTATGAAAAGGTGCTAATGACACAGAGCTCGCACATCATGAGTTTCCAGCTTCAACGTGGAAGGCAAGTTGTTTATTTAAGGTAGGAAATATGGGTAAAGGTGGTGTAAAATAGCCAACACGGGGAGGTGTGAAAACACCATCACAGACAACGTTTTCCTAATACATCTCCACTCACCCTGCAAGGCACAACTGCCACGGTAAGCAGCAGCAGCAGCTGCGACACATGTATAGTAAATTTCTATTTGTATTGACAATAGTGTAATCTACTGGGACAGTGTCGCCCCTTGTGCAGGTCATCACTCTTAATGTTTACGTTATGTGTCTGTCCATATGCGTATGTGTGTGTTTCTGTGCACATTGTCCAGTGCGTGTTTTTATGTGTGCTTGTGTCTGTATGTGTATGCCATCAGTTCTGCAAGGGAGAAAACGGTAAGGGGGGTGTAGAAAATGATCCGGGGGCCGATACATATGAAACAGGAGGGCTCATACATAAACATAGCTCCAAGGCCCCGGGGCCAGGCAATCTACGAGGCAAATTGCTCACCAGTCAGCCATGGAGGCCGCACTGTTTACTATGCATGAGGTCTTGTGACATGCTTTAAAGCCGCCCCTAAAACAGGACGACTGGGCCAGTGGTAGCGAGGAGTTGGCTGTTTCTATTACTATGGTGTGCTTTCCTGTGAAAAATATGTAGTGGGTGGAGAACGGATCATCGTTTTACTCTGTGGAGCTGTTGTGCGGTGTACAGCATGAAAGGAAAAATATGTGTGTTGGGTGTGACCACCTATCTGTGTGTCTGACGGTGACAGTGTGTTCATTTGTGTATGTGTGAAAAACAGTGTTAGTGATGCAGCTATGGAGGGCTTTCAATGCTTTTTATCAGAAAAATTTTAGGGTGATTTTCGCCTTCATTAATAGCATATCACAATGACAGACAGGGAATATGGGGAGAGATAGACCAGAGAGAGACATCATGCTGCAAATGCCACGGCCCCAAACAATGTAAGTATATAGCAATTTAACCATTAAGATACAAGGACACATTGTTTGTCCGGGACTACTTGGATGAATATTTCCATTGAAAAGCAATGTGTAAAGCAATAATGATGTCTTTTAGAGTCATTGAATTGAATGCACATTCCATCCAATACTGTTATGCCTTGAGTTTGCTGTATGGAGATAGACAGCTAGCGGTGCTAATTCTGTAGTTGGTGCCATCAAACAGAGTCATATCATCTCCTTCCTCTGCAGAAGAAGAGGATACAATGAGGTAATATGATTACAAGAATGCCAGTCAAACCTTAAATGATGGAAAATAATGTAGAAAACATGATAGAAATATGACATTCATGATTATTTCATGGATTATTTCAGGGAATCTTACAGCCTCACCATCGCTCTCCATTGATCTGATGTTTTCATCTACTGTTATTTTTCACCTCTCATAAGTCAAATGCTTCATGTTTGTGATGATTTGTTTGCTAAGTCTGTTTCCTTTGCAGTTTGTCACATTTCGCTTTTATCAGTACTTTATTAACTTTTCCACCTTACCACCAATCAGTCCATGCAAATTGAAAAGGTGCATAAAGCAGGTAGATGGAAATGCACTAAATTTGACATTCTTTCACTTAGGACTGGTTCCCCAATTTTAATTGCCATGGGATGATGATATCTGATCAAATAAATGGCTTCTTTTTAAAGCACCATTGCTCTCCGTTCAGGAACAAAATATCAGTTTTAGGGAAAAACAAAGCATCAACCAAAACAACAATATTCAGTATTGCAGAATCGCACAGAAATTAAGGTTTTGTAACATGTGTCAACATCAAACCAAAGTATGCTTTAGTTTCATGCAAGTAATGACTTTGTGAGAATGACAGATGTTTTGGAGTGAAACTTTAAACACATGAAAACAAACTGTCTGAGGCAGAACTTCCAGCCTACCCCATCATTACATGTGAACATGGGTGAATACTGAGCACGACAGAATAACATAACCAAACGGGAAGAGATGTTAACATGTAAACAAGCTGTCGGGACCACATCTGCTCCAGCCTGCATTTACCAGCCCAGTGTCCCAGGGGGAGCCCTCTTCAATTCAATTTCAATCTGCTCGACCCTCAGGGTCCAAGTTCAAGTTCAAAGTCAGGCAACCGTGGCACCAACAGGAGAATTGCCCACCCAGGAGTCCAAGCCCAGAGTGAACTGTTCCAACTACAGATGAGATCGGAACAAATCCAACACCAGATCTATTCAAATGTCCTTCACAAGAATGTCTTTCTGCAAGTGTGTGTGTGTGTGTGTGTGTGTGTGTGTGTGTGTGTGTGTGTGTGTAAGTGTGGACGGGAGGGGGGAAGGCTACTGTCACATTACAAACACCTTTGCTGCCTCTCTCTCTATTTCTCTGTCTGTCTTTCTCCCTCCCTCCATCTCTCGCTCCCTCTCAGGCTATAATTATGCTAATAGTATGTATATAGCTGTGGCCCCGGAGGCTTGGGGCGTATTGAAGGCTCCCAGGTCTTTCTCTCCTGTAACAGTATTAGGGTGCTATTGAAAAGCGGACAGCGGGTGAGAAGGGGGACAGGATAGAGAGATAGCGCGGGGTGGCAAATGGGACATGACCACCGTGCTCTCTGTCACGACGCCGCCCATTGTCTGGCCAAAGAAAAGGGCCTCCGCCGCCAGTGGGACAATAATAAAGGAGCAAGAATGGGCTGTGCATATTAAACATCACAACGGACGATGCAGACCAACCTGCATGGGTAGGATGAAGGGGGAAAAGGAGGAAAACAGGCTGAGAGAGAGGCGGGTGTAAAAGCAGTGGGAGGGAGTGAGGGAGTGGTAGAGAGAAAAGGGTGGATGATGTGAAAAAGGCACAAAAAGAGGCCGAGGCACGGAGATGACAGTAAAACAAAAATGTTGTTTTGCCTCTTTGGAGGGATGACTCCTGCTAATGTCACAGGTCTACTTCAGTGTACAATCGTGACGCCACATCCAGGCTAAGAACTCAGCCTTAACACATGGTGAATGCCAGGTATGCTCTGTATCTTTGGCTGATGTTGACAGATGTTTCTATGCAGCAGTATCCCTAAAAAATGCCATCAAATCTATTTTTTCTATTTTGTAAGTTTATTTTTTAAGAGGTCTGACCTCTGAGTTTGACCCCAAGCATAAGTAAATGTATAAATATGGAGCTTTAATCTGGTCAGAGGAGAAAAGATATTTCAAGAGGATACAATGATTGATTTTGCAATTAATGTTATTACTTTTCTACGTACAGCATTGGGGTCTGTGGGAACTTGGAGAATGAGGAGTTAAAGGCAATGTCAAAAAAATACGTCAAGAGATCAAGATCATGTTAAAAAACCTGATAGCTATTGTAGCGTCTGGTATTAAAATTTGAACCAATCACAACCTTAAAAAAGTTAGTAACAGTAAAAAAAAAAAACCACTTGGATGTAAGCATTTTCCACAAAATGTTCAAGTGTTTCTTCCTCATCCGGGATCTACCAACATTCTCCTATTTTTTTTAAATAATTTTTCAGCATTTTATGCCTTTTCTAGATAGCTAACAGTAGTTGTGCCACATGGGCAACTGCCTTAAACCCCTCGGGCACCAAGGTCAGCTCCAACACTCACTTCTAAGGTCGTCTTTTAAAATGAAATGTGTGTGTTGTTTGGACCTCCCTGTCCTGCAGCTGCTTCAGCCATGTCTGGACTAGCCTCGGCCACTGGGCTGACCTCAGACTGTCGAAGTGGTGACTAATGTCAAAGTGTTTTTTTGTACTTCTGGAGCAGAACCCTGAAGTTCCAGTTTCCAAAAGGAGACGCTACACATCAAATCGTCCAGCACCTCAGTCATCCAGTACACTGTGTGTACACTGTGTGTGTGCCGTGCCCCTCCCTCCCCCCCTGTTCACCCCTCTCCTTGCCTGAGTATATTGAGAGGTGTCAACAGTGGAGGCGTGGGTATGGGAGGCTCTACCATGGTTCACGGCTATCGCATGTGCCTGGTCGGCTATGCAACATGGCTACCATCTGTCCGTATGTCACACAGCGCACTGCTCTCTCGTGTTCTCCCTCTCTTTCTGCACATCTCCTGGCCTCCTCCCATCCTTTAACCCTTTATCTCGCTTCCATTCTCTTTTCATTCTCTCTCATCTTCATACGTGGCCGCAGTGCAGCGTGAGCATGCTATCAGTTCATTAAAGAGAGACAGAGATGTGCAGGTGTCTCAAACAGGCAGGGCTCTGACCTTGGGAAGCAAAACCTGCAAACACCTGGCTGGGTTTCTTGTTTTGTATAACTCCTTGATTTGTGACGAATGGAACATTTGACCACGACACTGCCGTCAACACAACAATGTAACCGCCTCTCGTTTATTGTCTTTGACCGTTTAATTGATAAAAACAGAGAGATGCACAGATAATGTTTGCTGTGAGGAAGACTGAAGAAGGAGACAGCAGCACCTCTCACAGACCAGTGAGTGGCAGTGTGCCACAGTTAGAGTAGACCTGTGGTACATTGATAGATATGGTGTATGGTGAAAGAGCCAGCGTGTGCCTGTGTCTGCATGTATCTTTTTTGCAGTGTTCTGGTCTTTGGGGGGGGGGTTGCGCACTGTGTGTATCCTTGAATGCATGTGTCTATGTGCTCGGATTTGTGTGTGCATGTGTGTGTATCTGTGTGCACTTGGTCCTCAGACAGACAGGCAGACAGAGTGAAAGCAGTAGCCAACTAACCATAATATTGTCATTAAGGAATTCAGCAGATTAATAGCCTTAAATACCTGGAAATGTCCTAAGATCTAGTGTCTTTAGCTTGTAATTTCCTCTCCGGGTCCTAAGCACTAAACCCGCTGTGTTGTTCTTGGCATTCCTTAGTCAGACCGGAGAACATCGCATGGACACTGATACCTTCCTCTGGGATCCATTCTCCTCTCCATTTGATGGAAACCAAAAAGGGCCTTTGGCCAGGCAGGTCCCGTTATGTCTCAATGACAGAGCCTTGGGGTGAAAAACGCTCTGTTGTTTCTTCAGCGCACCTTTGGGTCTCAACGAGAAATGACATATGCCCTGATGAACGGAGAAGGGGGTGATTTAGCTGCCAAATTCAGGTCAAGTTCTCTGTTACCGCACTGAACTTTGTTACAGCTCAAATGTATTTTTCTTAGTTGTGAATGATCGGAGCTGTTTTCTCTCTCTTCCATCACCCGCCACCTTTGCTGGAAAGAGTGGGCAACCTTGGACATAATCAGATCCTCCTCTTATGTAACACATGCCATTTTATTTTTTGACCTTTTCACTATTTAGTTCAGCATTTAGCAAACATCACAATAGCTGTTGGCGCTAATGATCCTCGAGTCCAGAGCCCCCTTTGCTCCCTGTCACATTCCCACCTCATGACCTCATGACTGGATGTATGCATTAAACAGATGTGGCTGGCTATGAGGGGCCTGAAACAGGATAGGACAGCCTATAGCCTCTAGGCTGGTCTTCTCTGGCCTTGAAGCCAGGGGCCTCTGGGTCCAGAGGACAGGATAAACACGATTGATGTGTGTGTGTGTGTGTGTGTGTGTGTGTGTGTGTGTGTGTGTGTGTGAAAGAGAGACAGACAGAGCAAGAGAAACCCTTTCCCACATGCAACCCATAAATGTTCAGGCAGTTTTCCATGTCAGCCTTATGTGAGACCAGCAAGTTTCGACAATGTGCTTACTCAGGAAAAGAAAAGGAGCAATATTTCCAGAACCAAATTTGGTTAATTGAAATGCTGCAAAAAAAGTCTCATGAAATTCAGCCACATTATTACAAATAACATATTAGTCTAGTCAGCATTGCCATTCAAACTCCAGTCATACAGGTCATGCAGGGACTACTTTTAGATCATGCTTGCGCCTTTTAATATGTGTATTAGGTATTATTGAGTGGTAGCACAGCTGAATGTGTCCACCTGTAATACTAAAGTGCTGATTAGTACATTTTACTCAATAGATATGCTCTGAGAAGATCAAACTCTGATGACAATGTGGACATATTAAGTTGGTAGCTGTTTGCATTAAAAAGAAAACTCAGCCTCAACAAATTAGAAGGTTGTACTTTTGTCATGTGTGCTCGTGTGACATATCCATCCAGATTATATTTTCACGTGGATATAGCCTGAATGTAGTTTTATTCCACGTTTGAGACTTACGTGCAAATGATGAAAACCTATTTAACGCAGCATTGCACAAAACAGTGAGAATAAGAGACCTGATATGAGGTGCGGATGTCGGAAAAAGATTTCATTGAAGCTACAATGCTTAAAGACCAACAACTGCTTCAATGACACATTGATGAATTTTGTTTGTGATAGCTGCTACCCTGGAGAGAGGGCCAATGTGGCGCATCACTCTTGCGTCTGCAGAGGGCTTTACCCACTTGCAGTCATTGTCCTCTGTGCCTCCTTTCATAGACACATTGTTCCACCTAGTCAAATAAAAGCATTAAACAAAATCAGCATAGAAGATGGATCGTGTCGTACAATGAGTGCATGTAGAGCAGCCACACACTGCGCCCTGCTGCAGCAAGTTGTGATGCTGTGCCAGCAAGGAGAGCCGCCATTAGTGGGACTGTCACCGACCCAGGCAGTACACTCTAACTAGCCCATAGCCTCAGACCTATCTATTCTCAATATGCCACATTTTTATTCATTTTTTTCCCCAAAACCTGACACGGCAATCTGATGATGAACCAGCCCCATTATTTTTTGTACGCCAGCAGGAAGAGATAGATCCCCGAACGTTGTGCCTTCATAGAACCAACATTATCCCTCTATGTCAGAGGTGGGTAATATCCTGGCGGTGTGGGAGTCCAGAGGTGCATACAGAATGATGTCATTAATCCTCCAGGGCAATCTCTCTCTACCTCCCTCTCTCTCCTTCTACAACTGCTGAAAACAGAGCCACATTTGCATGCTGCATATGTTGCCAGGTGGCTCTGTAGGCTGCGGGTACAAATTAGATTTCCTGACAACAAGGTGTAAGAGAGGGAAGAATAGTGTGAGCTAGCAGTTTGGTTTCTTTTTTTCTTGCTTTCGTTCTTGTTGTTGTGCATGTCTGTCATTGCTGTGCAGCATAATCATAGATAACACACACTGTCCTCTCCAGAAAAATAACAACACTGGTCATATGGTAGAACAGTTAAAAATATCAATTTTCATGTGTGATACAAAGGAAGACGGTGTAGTGCAGCAATGGGTGAATGGGTTTAACTTCAACACCAGAAATCAGGTTATAGGACCTTTCTCCTCGTCAACAATTCTTTCCTTTAATAAACTCTTTTTTCCCTCCACGTATGAGGACTTTGTGAGTTGCGTGTAGTCTTGACAGGAGAAAAATACACAGCTCACATTTTCACTAAATGTTGACCTATTGATCAGGTGGGCAAATGCATCTGAAATGAGAGGCCACACTCACAAAGGCATGGCCTTCACCTTGACATTGGATAAAGTAGGAGAAAAGAAAAAAAGAACAACTCTGAATGGGGTCTTAAACTTCTCAGACTGGACTTGAGAGCTGAGAGCTATGTGTCTGTCTGGCCTGTTTCTACCACAAAGGGTAGTGACATTGTCTGTGTGAGTCATCCTGGAACTAGCCTGGATGCTCCAAAACAGCTTTACCCTCATTGTTTACCACCGTCTCCTGAACAGAGGACAGGAAGGAGCGTCTAGGTTGTGGATGACATTAACATTCCTCCTATACTTCATGCGGCCAGAGCCTTGATCTCTCTGGACACAATGAGATGGGGCATCAAAGAGACGACGGCGTTCATTTGAGTGTGTCGGCACACTGTGCACATGCTCTTGTGTTGTCCACCAATATCAAAAAGCAGAGCCTCCTGCCTCGTTTCCCCCAAATTCAACATTCCACCCTCATTGATCTGTCCCTTCAATTAACGGCCAGGTTGGTCCCCAATCAATTCCTATCTCCTTCCTTCGCTCCTCGATCTCTCTCTCTCTCTCTTCCTCTCCCTCTCTCTCTGCATTCCCCTTTCTTCATTTTTCACATTACCCCCATGTGTCCCCCGCTGCCCCCCTCCCTCCCACGCTCCTACCTCACACCCTAAGGTCTCGGGGGTCACTCCCTCCAAGGTGATTCGTAAACAGCAGCTTGCGGAGAAATCAATACTATATCAACAAGCCACAACGGGCTTTTGCACTTATCCTATATGATCTTTGTGGTAAAGGCCTCCCGAGCATCCATCTCCTCCTCTAGTCCGCTCCCTAAGCTCTGTTGCTAAGACAATCAGAAGAAAAGAAAGAGGGATGAAGAGAGGAGGAGGGGCCAAAGGAGGGAAGGAGGGAAGGCAAAGGGAGAGGGGATTGTGCGGGTTCTACAGGCTCGTTGTTAGAGGAGGGATTTGCTGCTCCGCTGCTTTTAGCTTGATCTGCATCTGATTAAGGAGAGAGGGCAGAGTGTTGTCCTTCACCCCCGTGCTCCCCTGTCCCACCATTACGTACCCTGGCACTGAGATCCATCATCCACCTACCACTGGCCTGGCTGCCATAGCCTGGGGACTTATTACACTGGCCCTGCTCTGCTCAGCACAGCCCCACTCTGCATACCATGGAGGGTGAAAAGCCTCTGCCGCTATAACATACTGTATATTTATCATGAATCATGTGAAAGTACATATGTGTATGTGCTAGGACTAAGTACTTTGAATCATTACCCATAATGTTCTGTTTCAGACGGGGTCCTTTTTATCCACTCAGGAAAACACTTCACCACCTTGATGCTTCATGACTTTTGCTGTTTATGCGTCTTTGTCTTTGCAAACTTGCTCGCCTCACGTCAGGGGGGTGTAAAGTATTTTGAATTGAATCGAATAAACATGAGTTGAACTGGTGACATCTTTCAGGAGCATGCTACAGAAAATCACTCACTACTTCTGTTTGGGGTCTCCGAGTCCCCAGTCGTAAAAGGGTTAATACAACAGATATGCTCTACATCTGTGATTGCTGCTGACTGTACTTTATACACTTTCTCTCCCAGTTCCCAAATATGTCTGTTTGAATTTCTATTATTGGAGTTTCATAAGTCTATTCATAAGACTCATAAGTCCCCGAGGGAGCGAGACCTCTCTGAGACATAGCATAATGTTATGCCAGGAACCCAACCCATGCTCATGTATTGTATAATATGTGAATTTGAGATACAGTGAGCTGTGACTGTCACAAAGGCGTGTGTGTGGCCCTCCTCTGGTAGTCAGAGTGTCTCACCCTTCAGTGTAGTCGTTGGAATTGTCTTTGCACGCAGCTTCACTATGTGTCTTCAGATCATGGCGTGACAAAGACTTTTATAATGTGGCTCCAGTTCTGTCATCATCCTCAAAACATCATATCCTAAATGTTTCTCTCTTATCGATGATGGCCTTTTTACTAGTTCATGGCAAGAAAAGTAACAAAGTTGATGTTGCATCTGCACACAAATCTGTGCAAAAATCTTTTTCTAATTTTTTTAAGCTTCTTGCTAAAATTTAACTGCACGAATGCTTTTTCTATTCAGTTTGATAGTTTATAGCTCCTGCACCTCAGCCAGGTCTGACGCTGGATGAGTGGTGTGAATTCATTTCTTTTTTGAATCTCAGCTGTTTGATTATTTTTGGCATTAACTCTGTAGAGTCCAGCTTCCACACCTCAAATGCTTCGTTGTTGGGATTATCCGATCGGCATGACTTCGATCATGAGCGTCTTTCTCAATTTTTATTGATTAGGTTAAACTGATAGTGACTTTTAAGAGCGTTGTCTTGCCAGATGACAAGGCAAACTTCTCCGAAAGGCCTGCTGCACTCATAAACTGTAAATTTTGAATTCAAACAGGTCACAATAAAAATTCGAATTTCAATTAAAATGCAACAGCTCTGTTATGTTGGATTAGACGCTGTAGATTTCTTTGTGAATGTCCTTTTGGTGAACAAAATGAATATCTATTTGTCCACCCTTTTCCCATATAACATAAAAAAACATGAATATTTCCATATTTACTGTATCAACAGCGCTTTGTGGTAATTTCCATAATTTGTCACCTTCAGATAATGTGCAATCCCAATTTGTGGCAACTGTAAGGGCTGCAATAAATATATTATTTAGGTTCTGATAAGAAAAAAAAAAAGCATCTGAGGGAAAAAAAAGGTTTCTTGGGGTTTTTTTTTACACAGCATTGAGGTCAGTAAGAAAGTTAATCAGATGTGATCACATGGATTTTAAAAAAATGAAATCAGTTCAGATGTACAGAAGTCATCCACAGCAAATTATGTAAAATATTACAAGATCTAAAAAGTGATTGGTGATCGAACAGTATGGGATCATTTCACTGGGTGCATGTCAGTGCTACACAAAATACCATCTCAGACCAAATCAGAAGCTGTAAATTTACTTTCCTCAATTATCTTTATATGAGCTGACTAAGTTCTTCACCCACACGCTTTGGGAAAGGTAAAATCATAAATTCAGTTTCAATATAAATAAATAAGTACAGTTGTGGCACCATAAAAAAAAAGTTTCTTGTGAACATCAAAATGATGATGAATTCAGCTTTAATTCAGCTCTCAGTCACAAGGTTGTGGAGGATAGTCCCTGTTGTCTGTGCTGTCTCGCTCCCAGCGGGTCTTGTCCAATAAGCCTGCATCAAACCCGTCAGACTGAGAGTGAAAAGTGGAGGAGCCCGGCATGTGCAAACATCAATCCTAAATTTCCAGCCTCAATACCATCCTGACCTTGGTTTGGAATGACATCTATTTGCTGGCTGGCTGCACACATCTCTTTGCAAATTGTATGGGCCAGGCTAATTTGTTTTTATGCACGTTTAGTCAAGAATGTGATGCCGCGTTAGCTTTTGGGAGCACTGCCAATGTAGTGTGGGGTTCCGAGTGACAGACAGAAAAAGGGTGATTGAGGATGATTGTCCTGCCGGGTTGTGTTGATATATGAAAAGAAAGACCCACTGAACGCATCCTGGAATGGGTTCACGGCAGATAGGAGTCCTTCTGGGACCACATAGGCTGAATATCATCATCTGTGCACAGAAATAAACAATGACCTTTAAAACTCAAATCCTCGAGTGAAGACAGGTGCTGGGTAGTAGCTTAACAAATCTTAAGGCAGAGTACACTGTGTCATAAAAGCCTTCTAATGCGTTTTAAAACATGAATCATTTTGAGTTAAGAAAATTTCTAGACTAAAAATGTACACGACAAAAAAAAAAAAAAAAAAAAAAGCACTTGTCAAGCCTGTCCGCTGTACGCTCCCCTGACCTGCCAGCACAACAATCGCTCACAAAACTGAAATGTAAACAGTTCATGCAGGAAAATATTTGCCTTCCTCATACCTGAACTGACCTCTCAGCTGTACGCAGTCAACCTCAGGCTGCTGTTTCATTATCTCTTCTGCACAAAATTGAATCTCAGGTGCCGCTACTTTAATACGTGCTGTCTCATTACCATCATTAGTTTGTCAAAGCAAGGTCTTTATAGAGTAATCAACACGATGAGTTTTCACTCACTGGAGAAAATAATGCCCCTACACATGACCTGTCCTTACAGTAAATTGATAATGTACAGTACACAGAGAGCAACCACGCACAAAGAGATAAGTCTTTATCATACACACACATACACTGTAAACACCATCCCCTGCTCCACACATGTCCTCCTGTGACCAGAGCGCAGTTCACACAGCTGACGAGAAGCTGTCTTCATATTACGGGACAGAAATAGTCCCTGTAGCTCTCATATATACATGCTGCAGGGCGCTACTACATACATTCAAGGAAAGGCTGCATATTGGGGAACATGGAGAGTTATTCTGAAAAGGGTCACACACAGATTTGGACCTGTACTCTCACACACACACACACACACACACACACACTTCTCAAGATAGATGCACATACATACATAATGCACTAACACACACTGCAGCACACACTCCTGTACTGTACAGTGAGGTTCATGTCTGCAAAGGTCACAGTCCACAGGCATAGTACACCTATGTCTTAATGATATACGTTCACCGGCCACTTCATTAGGTACAACAGTACAATACAACAGCTCTGCCATGAATTCTACCTTCACAAGGAAAATCATGCTCAGTTTTGACTGACACTGTCGCGCCACAACATAGAGATGACATAGAGAGGGATATTATAGTCGGGTGGCAGTTGCATAAACCCTTCATCACAAAAATGAATGCACTTTTGAGAGTTCAGAAGGGCAAAAACCACAGCACACGCATAGATGTGCATAAACTGAAATGCTCAGATGAGTCATCCTTGACCATATTATGGAGAAGTGAGCAGTACATGTGTGGCATGCGCCTAGAGAACGGTGCAGGCCTGAATGCTTGACCCCTACAGAGAGGGGATCCAGTGGCTCTGTTATGCTGGGGTGGCAGGTTGCCGGCATCGTTTGTGTCCACTTGTCCCCTTAGAGAAAAAGGTCATTGCAAAAAAAATACAAGGTTGTTGTGAGTGATCACCTTTATCCTACGATGAAACATTTCTATCTGGATGAGAGGGTCTCTTCTAGCGTGACAATGCCCCCATCCATAGAGCACACAGGGTCACTGAATTGTCTGATGAGTATGAAAATAATGTGTGAATAATACTGGCTCTACCTGCAAGAACACATCATCCAGTAACACACAGCTTTGGCACGTGTGTAAGTGCATATTTGTGTTAGAATAAATTATTATGAATGGCATAATTCTGTTGTTCACGTAGTGATTGCTGGGACGGGATAAAACGATTGTCACGGAAAGTTAAAACTCTGTCTCGTGGTAACATGAACTGCTCTGCGGTGTTTGGCGTCTGACAAGCCTTCAAACTCATGTAATTATTACTCCAAGTTGACTTCTCAGATCATATTTCATCGTCTTACTGCTACCTGTCGCAACACTGGGCTATTTTTTGTCTCAGCATCAGCTGACTTTGATCACTCCTGCTTGCGACTGCATCACACCGCCACAGACCATCTTTGATCTTGAATGAGGAAAAAAATAACTTGCACTTCTTACAAGACAACGGAATGTGATCATTTTTGTTAGGATTGCTTGAGCATCGAATAGTCTACTTGAATGAGTCCCAACTCATATCCTTTTTGTCCTTGTGTATGAGAATTCAACATGCTCTCAGGTCCACAGATAATAGATGTCCTTTCATGCACGGTTTGCCTGATAGCCACACACTGGCCTCATACCCTTTGGCTGCCCAAGGCTACTCCTCGCCAACATCAAGTCAAACGTTCGACCACAATTTGATTGAAACTGGAATGAAGAGATACAAGAGCATGTGATATGGCTTCGGGGATTGAGTGCGGTTTCGACGCAATCTCACAGACGGAGCGGTATCAGAAATATCAGGTATGCTTGTATAGCCGGAGGTTATTCCACGGGATTAGAAACCAGCATTATCTCTCAGCAGCTTGAATGTGAAAATAGACCATGCTGGGTTTAAGTGTGTGTCAGTCAAAGCATACTCAGGCATGCCATCCAGCAAAGGCTATCAAAGACATCGTTTAGTATTCCAGGAGTCTTATGCAAAAAAATCCATCAATATTTGCTGTATATGATTCACTGCTTGATGAATTCAGTTACACGGAGTAGGTTCCAGGTTTCACAGGTTTAGGAGATATTGCAGTATGTTTGCAAGAGATGAAAAAAGAAAATGCCCCGGTAAACAGCAGGTGACCTAACTGCTTAAGCTGCAGTGCTGATTTACACACAACCACGAGTAAAAAGCTGCTTCTTCACTCAGGATTAAGGACATGAACACCTACAGAGTTACCTGCATCTGTGTGCTCACATGGAGAGGATAAATTAAGTGCATATGTTTACCAAAGGACTCAGCCTGCCTCTTCCTCACCTGCCACCCTGTGGGCTCAGGGGTCGTTTCTGCATCCAAAATCAACAACTGAATAAAAGCTCCTCTCACTCCATGTGTTCTCTGCCTCTCTCTCAGGCAGCATCTTCTCCTCTTCTCATCTGTTTCTCCCGCTTGCTGTCGTTCTGTCCCCTAATTTTACCTTCCATCTCGGCATCTTTCAGCCTGTCACTGATTCATGCTCACCTCCTCCTCCCTCGACCCACAGCTCGTTCGTCCCTCCATCCGTCACTCCGCTGTCCCGAGGCGAGCGGGCAGGAGCCGGGCTGACTGTACAAGAGGTCCTGGAAGGGTGACCACTCCCTGCTGTCTGCTCTGCTCGTGTTTGTTTGATGACATGGCTGTCCATTTAAAAGGCAAATTGCTTTTGTGTGGGCAGTGATCTGTCTTTTTATGGAAGGTAACGCATTGTTTATGCAGATATTTTATTCAAATCATTCGAATTCCCAAGGAGACATTAGTGAGCATTAGCCAGTCTGAACATACACTATTATTGCAATGACCTGCCTGTCTTTTCCACTGCTTCCTCACTTTTTCCAACTGACTCAATAGCTATCCAGATAAAACAGGAAAAATATTCAACACCCGTATTTTTGTCTCTATTCTACACTATGAGGGCCTGTTGTTGACAATAACCCAGGGAGGTCATCCACATGTAAAAACTAAGCTGCTCAGAGACTGATGTGGCGCAAGGTAGCTGTGGTTAGAGCTAACTTGCAGGAGCATGTCTGGAAATTAAAGCCTACACAGGAGATCCACTGAAAACCCTCCTTTGGATGGGAGGCTTTCAAGTGATAATACACCATCTCAATACTGCTTTTCTTGCTGGTGTTAAACTGATCATTTGGCTTTTGTTCTGTATTTTCAGCTGTTTGGTAACTACTGTAAGAATTTTTTTTTTTTTTTAACTTTTACAACCATCTCTCTAAGTGTATCCAGATGATTCTGAAAAGGTTTTCATCATCCAAAATGCTTGTATAACAGGACACTGTGAAAAAACATAAAAATCCCTTGAATCCAAGTAACAAGGTTTTAAACGGCCACAAATGAACAGTGTCTGGAAAAATACCAAACATACCAAACACTACTCCACATCAAGCAACAGATGTTAGAGACGAGTAGTTGTATGTTATCATTGACTGGTTTCTTTCATATTAGCCTGCTACAGCACCTAGTTGGAGCTAAAATAAATGTCCAACCACAACACAACAGTGTCTTTCAGGTATCCTCTAACTCTTTAGAGTTGTCCCTTGGCCAGCTGGTGAATTTGAGCATAACATTCACTCTCTTTTAGCTCTGTTTTTGGTCTCCACCATCTTCTGAGGAAAGTGTCTGTCTCCTTAGCTGCTTAATGCTCCACTATGCTCGCTAACTGTGTCTGTTTGTTGCTGTGCAGGTAGTGTAGACTGTGGTTTTAGAGGATTTTTGCTGACAGCTGCCTGCTGCTGCTGAAAATGATGCCATGAGAGCGGATGGAGTGAAATAAAACAATAAAGTTGTGGGTCGGACAGCTCAAGCTGAAACTCTGTATATTCACATGGTCACATTATTATCATACTGTCATTGATATGCTGTTATCACAAAAATATTGATTATAGCTGCTTTAAGGTTAGGGTTTTGGTTTTATGATGAAAAGTCAGCATTGGCTTTTTCAAGAACATACGGTTGCACACGAACCAACCAACCCCCTCTTTTTTTAGTCCAAAAATATTTGAAGTCAAACACACAAAGTCCCAATTATTTTGCAGAATGTGTTTCACATTAAGATGGCCCTATTACTCTTAATATTTGGAAAGTTTTTGCTAATCAGCATGAGAGATTTTTTGAGCAATTTCTTTTGAAAACACAAACCAGTTATAGGGTGAACACAAAGCAAGCATCACAAAGACAGAATGGGAAGACCTGAGGATACATTGTGAATCTGCAACTGCTTTAAAATATATTTAAAAATTAAATGCATGCGTAAGCAAACAAATATTCACACGACGAAATGGTGTACTGTTTCATTGCTTCTCTGTGCGTGCATGCAGATGTTAACTCGTCTGTGGGTCCATCTGTATTTGAGCCAGTTCTGGACACAGCCATGCATGGACTCACAGTCATCGCTTTATTCTCCATCAACTACGATCACACACCCTCTCCCTCACTGTTTCTCACACACATGCACAGACATACATATCTAGGTCAAGGCAGCCAGGGGTAATGGGAAAAGCCTGAGGCATATCTGCCAGGCAAATGATCTTAGAAAATGATTAAAGAGTGGTTTCTCTCACTCAAGGCGTGGACAAAACAATAGAAGTGGTGCAATATGCAGGTTTATGTATACGTATGTGTCTGCGTGCATGAGTTTGTGCATGTGAGCACAGATAATCCAGGCTCAACAGTATCCACCCAAATCCCTGGGAAGAGACAGTTTGGGGCGGCATGGTAGTGTAGTGGTTGGACAGAAGATCTTTCAATTAAAAAAGAAATAGGTTAAAACCCACATAAACTAAAACTGAAGTCCTTCAGCAAGACAAGAAGCCGAGCCACAGCAAACGCTGCTGTTCTGTGCCTTAACCTGCACCTCTATTGGTTGTGTATCCATCTCAGTTTGACCATGTTCCCAGACAACCACATGCTCTACTGGACTGTGGTGGGTAGTATTCATGAAGTGACAATGGCATGTTTAATACTAACTTTGATGCACATAACATAGGCCAGCCTTAGCCAAGGGAAGACTCTTCTCTACTGAAAGAATGTGGAGGTATAAACACAAGAAGTGGAGGTGGACATGATGTTTTAACTCATGGCAGGGAATAAGAATTAGTATGAGTAAGTATGAGTACATGATGCATGTTTGTCGTCTATGGTGCTCACAGCATTGAAAAACATACAACAGCAACATTTATTAAGATTTTTTTTGCAATTAAGTCACATTCATTGCTTCCAAACAGAGAACAGCTTCTAGATGAGTCTGAAGACTGACACTGATACAAATATTTTCCCTACTGGGAAACGGATGAACAGTATCTGCCCACCGTTTTTTATTTGTGGAAGGAATAAGCTCTATTGCAAAGTGCTGACAGATATGCAAACAAGCAGAATATGTGTTAATGACCGCTAGCTTAGTGTGTGAATAGCAAGGTGTTGATTAGTGCTGTTGCGAGCTGCTGTAGCAAAGACAAGCCTGGCCAACCGTGGTGAGTTATAGCGTACACCCTCAGCCAACAATAACTAACTTGTGTCTGCAGCAACAGCTCTCACAGTCACTTCTGCTCTTGTCCTGACAGAGGCGATGCTGTCTTATTGCAGAGCTGAAGTTTGCCTTCTGGCCATGTGGGCAAAGAGGGGGAGGATAAATGAGACCCTTTCGGACAGCGAAGAAGTGACCCACATGTTTTATCTGGTCATCTCTCCATCTCTACTCTTGTCTTCTCTCATTTTGTTCTATTTCCCTACTGGCCATCTCTCTGTCTCTCTCCCCTCCTTTGCCTCTGCACTTATGCCAACGCCTCACACCAGTGGTGTTGCCACAGTGTCAGCAAACAGATGTTTGGTGCCACTTTTGCAAAGATGAAGTGTAGGACAGGAAGTAGAGTGCAACCATGCAAATTTCTACACTAACATAGCACATGCACTGCACAGCTGCACCATGCACTGTGCGAGCACCTCTCTGTTATATGCAAAGCACTTCAAGTAGATTCTTTACACAAACACATATACACACATACACATAGCTCTCTGGTGCCCAAATCAGAAGAGAGAGGCTGTGCAGTTGTTGCCGGTGTCACAGGATCACTCTCACCACAGATGACAAACAGATATAATCAGCTCTCCAGAGACCCATCCTGCTGCCGCCACAGTCATTACAGCTGGACTAATACATACATCAAACAATCAGGGGCCACTGGCCACGACACTATACTGACGCATATCCACACATATAACTGCCACATACTTAACACACATATGCATACACACACAGTTATATTCACGTAATTGCACGCACTGTCAACACTCGTCGCATCAACACATATCTTGTATCAAAGGAGTTGTCCCTTTGACCCTCCGTGGCACATAGACCAGAATAATCGCATAATCTCCTAACTAAGGAGCGATATACATATCTAAATGACTGGCTGGGTCGTCCTGTCATTCCATCAGTTTGGATTTGCATGTGTGTGATGTATTTTAATATTTTCTCATGCCCGATCCACCGCAGCATAATAACACAGCATGTGAATCACACTGAGGCAGACCTGGACTGATTTGTGGTCTTACTCTGGCTGGAGGCTCCGTCTGGGGTGTTTGAATTGACGTGACTGAGTCTGTGTGTGTGAATGGATGCACATAAATACAGATATAGGTGTTTATGCATGTGTCTGTGTGGGTGGATGAAGGCCAGCGTGTGTGTGTGTGTGTTGGGGGGCTCACCCGTCTGATGCATGTCGTCTAGACAACATTTGTGACCTGCGTCCGAAAGGGGTGATTGTCTTATGCAAATGAGGCCACGCTAGCTGTGACATGTCGTCCAGCATGTGGGTCATGTGATGAGAGAGCAAGGCTGAGCAGTGACGGTTGATAGTCTGCTTTTTTATTTATTAGTGTGGCCATTGTTCACCATCACCTCTTAAGGCAGTGATGACACTGGGTCGTATTCAGAGAGAAGAGAAAGAGAAAGAGTACAATGTGGGATTTGTCACAAAAACTTAATGGTGGTATATGAACCCAGCATACAAAACGTTTTTAACTACCAAGATGGCAATGCAAGTGAATTATTATTCTTAAACGATGGGTTCATCCAAACACCAAAAACATTAGTATTCACATGCAGATAGTTTGGCTTTCATATGTCCAAGTTAGATATATTATGAGATATACTCAAAGTCTGGTAAATTCAAACCAAAATGATCTGCTAGGGATGTAAACCAACACAAATATGTTATTAGGAAATGCACACGTACGAACATCTGAGGTTTGGTCGTAATATGCAGTAAACATTTTTACCTCATGACCCAGAACTGGAGCCTGGCATGTTGTTGAGTTGACAGTAGAGCAGAAGGTGACATGCTGAGGTTGTAGCGTCTCAAAGAGGGCATGAGAAATGACCAAGAGAGTTTTTTTGTCAATGGCTTTCTCATTTTCCTTCCAAACACTTCACGACAACTTTATTTTCAGTCCTTTTCCCATTTCCATGCAATGTATCTAAAGTGAGTTGTCATGGCCCATTTTAAAGAGCTTTCTTATTGTTTCACCATAAAGACACTGGTCCAGCTTTACATTCACATGGATCTCCTCCGATTATATGCACATAAGGTTTTAAAGAAGACTCCTACAGTATGGCCCAGTGCTAATTAGACTTTAATTTCCCTGCTGTTAAAACCTCCTGTTCTATTTCTACTATTCATTTCAAACTGAGCTAAGTTGCAGAGCTTTTACTTAGACTCAGTTTAGACTTATTATTATTATTTTCTTTTTTAAAAAGTTGGCATTCAAATACAAATCATGTTTTAGTATTTGATTTCCGAAAAGGTACATTGTTAAAATTTGTGTAATATCTTATATGGTAGGCTGATTTAACCTGAGAAGTGTAAATGGCCGCAGTAAACAATGTAACAGCTCATACTTTCCGGTACTGATCCAGTCTGGTATCAGTCCTAATGCAGATAGAAATCCGGATAGTTTTGTGGCATAACGAAGTGCAGGTAGTAGCTTCGCATCACAACCCTACTATCTGCATAACCATAAAGTGAGAAAATATGTCATTGAAATTTGGGGGAACTCACCCTTTTAAGTGTCTTGTCTTCAATGTGTATATATTTAAAAAAAAAAAAAAAGACCTACAAAGATCATATTCAAAGCTGATAGCAACATGTTCTGTCCTGTTCATGAGCAGCATTTCATTTAGATAACGATGAAGCCTCGTGCACTGTGGGATACAAGTCCTCTTCATCCCATCATACTCTCTTAGTCCTCTCCACCAAATGTGGCAGCCATTTTCTTGTAGCTCCCAGTCAAAATGCCCTCTTTAATTATGGAAAGCCAGAAATGGCTGCGGTGGAGAAGGGAAACACTGTAATATGGAGGAGGGTGAGGGTGGGGGTGGGGGGGGGGGGGGTGGAGGTTCTGGGGTAACGGGGAGAAGTATGGACTTGACAACCCAGGGCATGAATCGTGTGAATGGATTTCTAAACAGATGACCTGCATGCTGATCTCATGATCTGTGCCTTCCAGTCCTTCCTAAGTGCAAGCTTTTTACTTCTCATCTCTGTCTCATCATTCGCTCTGTTTTTCTCTCTCTCTCGTATAGAAATCACCCCCACCCCCCACCCCCCACCCCTCACATGACACAGCCCAGGGTATTATCCTAGGATATGTCCAGAGGTCCATGCTGACCTTTAACCCCAGTCTCTGGGATAGAAGGGGGCCCCGTTCTCTGCCTGAGCATAAAGAGTGGCGGGGCCAGCGGCGGTATTGTTGGAGGGGGCTGCTGACTGACAGGTCATTTTTCACCCATTGTTTTTTTTTTTTAAACAGCAATTTTATCTTGCAAAGTAACGCCTTGGCAACCATGAAAAGTGTAGCTTCAGTGTTCTTGTTATTGTTAAGTGATGATCCGAAGCCATTCAGTGTACAAAGGTAGCCAAGGATTTCTCAAAGGTGAGTTTCAGTATTTAGGAGTATTTTATTGCTGTCTGCTCTTCTAATGTTAATAATAATCCATTTTTAAAGAAGCACCAGCAGAGTAAATAGAAAAATAAGCAGCTGTGAAATATTTCCCCGACTTCTCTGAAACTCTGTACAACCAAGAAAGAAAACAAACCAAGAAGCCGCAACTCAACATATATTTCATGTGTTTGCTAACTTGAGGTACTTGTGTGTTTGCAACCGCGGACACACCAACGCGCACTCGTCTCAGTAGCCGCTGCTCTCCATCCTCTGTTGGTATCTGGCGCTGTATCAAAGCAGGGGAACGAGACGCGCTCCAAGTTTTAAATTGAATTTCATGCTGGATTAGTGGCACTTCTCTGAAATGCATGTGAGCCTCCCCTAATGATGCGCTCATCTTCACACTCCAGAGACACTCTGCGTATGTGTGTGTTGCGGCTCTGTTTGTGTGTGTTTCTCCATCAATTAGCACAAGCGGACTAGTGGCACATAACAGATATGTTTGCCTTATCAGTGGAAATAATTGCTTTGTTAGCTTCTGTTGGCAGACTTCATCAGACTCTGTACACATTATGACTGAGGACGGTTTTATCCTAGACCCTCGTTACAGTCAACAAACATCAGATTCTTCAAAACTGAAACAAATCAAATCCATCAAATCTTGAAAGCACACACTTGCTCGCTAACACACTCCGATTTGTCTTCCTCCCTCCTTCCTTCTGTCCCTGGTCAGGTCTGGTGGGTCCAGGCAGCCTTGGGTCTATCTGTCCTTTGCCATGTGTCCTCTTTAGCACTGACCCATGCTGGAGGAGCAGGGACCAGGGCCCCGAGGCTGAGGTGGTGGAAGAGGGAAAGAGTGTGAGTGAGTGTGTGTGTGTGTGTGTGTGTGTGTGTGTGTGTGTGTGGAGGGGGGGTGGGTTGGCCCCTGCTAGAGGCAATGGGTGAGCAGAGGGCAACAGTGTGGGGGTTGAATGTAAGCCATGCAAGCCTCTCCTTCCCTTCCATCCACCACTCCACCCCTCCCTCGTGATCCCGGCCTGAATGACATGGATGAATAACAGAGATGTGCAGCGGTACAGGCTGCCCTGCTGCTGACCCTGGCTGCTCTGGTCAGGCCAGGGACAGTGTGTTTGTGTGTGTGTGGTGTATGCGTGTGTGTGTGTGTCTGTGTGTGTAGTTTGTGTGAGTGCGCATGCATGTGTGTAGAAAGTTTCAAATTTGCTTTCATGTGTGCTCAAAGTGTGCATATACACTATCCATGTGTGCAGGTCTTTGTGTATGTTCACATATCCATATTTGTCTGTTCATGCATTATTATTATTATGTGTGTGTGCGTGCGTGTGTGTGTGTGCGTGTGGCCAGCAGGGGAAAATAAACAATGTGCTCTCCTTGTCAAAGGCAAGGCCCCAGGGCTGTGGAATATCTCGGACACAGCTCACACAGGGGATGAAATCAAGCAAAGGAAGAAGGAAAAAAAGTGGTTCCACTCCATATGGCACATGGCTGATGCATGTCACTGTTATGTGCACACGCATGCTTCGGTGTGTGTGTGTGTGTGTGTGTGTGTGTGTGGGTGGGTGTGGGTGTGTGTGTGTGTGTGTGTGTGGCAATATTAGCAATATGTGTATCAATACAGTAATTATGAGCAAGTTTGACTTCAGTGGATGTCTGACTGATCTTAGATTGCCATCAGAGTCAGTACATTTATAGAATTATTTTTACTATGTGCATACAAACTCATACGCACACACATGCACAGATTTACACGCACAGAGTTCATATCCTTCACTGTTTCTGTCTTGTAAAACTTTCTGACAGCTCAGCGCTGAAAGATATGAACTCCGTCTGTGTATGTGTGTCTGAGGGTGTGTGCTGTTCTTTGATCTGCAGATATTGTGCTGGGTCAGAATGTCTTCTACAGCACATAGGGGAAAAAAACTGACAAAAGAAAGAAAGAAAGAAAGAAAGAAAGAAAGAAAGAGTCATCAGTTATCACATATCCTTAGATAGAGAACCAAAGCCTCTGGGACTAACTGATAAGTGTGAATGAAGGTGCAGGTACAGATGTGTGAATATGCGCTGCAAACTTGTCAGATCATCAGATCATATTTAAAGATAGACTATTTAAGCAAAGGTGGCAACATCACACTGTGAAAATCAAATCTACACGCTGAATATTAAAAGCTCTGAGAGCAGATAAAATGTCTTCTTATGAGTGTTATACTATATATTATACTTATATATTTTATGACATAATAAACTATTATTACTGTGTAAGAAGCATTTTCTGATGTAGTTTGTGTTACTGTATTGTGACATCATATACGCTCACCATATCTTTGGCTGCTGTAAAATCTTAATTTTATTCTTTCCTAAGAAATAGATAAATAAATCGATAAATGAATAAATGTATGTTACTCCATGTAAATATTACAGTATTTCCTTCTGAGTTGTAGTGAAGTAGCTGTAAAAAAAAAAAAAAAAATGTAGCAAGGAATGGAAATACTCAAGTAAAGTAGTATCTCTAATCGGTGCTTAAATGCAGTGCTTGAGTAAAAGTACTCAGTTACATTCCATACTGATGATAAAACAGTATACAGTATGTGTCAGCTCATTCGGTGTCCGGAGCAGGAACAGCTATACGGTTAATGGCAGGCAGGCATCAGCTATTTGAATCACAGTGGCAGGAGGCATTCTGTGGCTGGATGGTGTTATGAATGAGCACTTCAAGTGCTCCCTATTGCACCTTAGGGGCTGAGCAGCAGGCATAAGGTGCTGACTGAACTTAAAGTTTTCACAGTGAAATGCAAACTGTTCCTTTTTAAACTCTGTATTTCAATGAGTCTTTATGATCTACTCTATATTTAAACAGTGACTGCATGCATATATCATTATTATTACTACTACTACTTCTACTATTATCATTATTATAATTATTTTCATTTTATTACTAAAGAAAATATTCAATCATATTGTGTTTTGTTCTGTTATATACGACCGATCCCTTTTCCTTGTTACTGTACTTCATGTACTACCACTGTAAACCTCACTGTGTGGTCTGGTGATTAATGGCACAATAAAGACGGACATTTCCGACAATTGTGGTGACATGTGCGGCAGTAACGATGCTATGCAAATTCGAAGCAATCAATCTTGGCACAGAAGTGGTTAAGTTTCAGAGGGAGGTGGAACAAGAAGCCAGCCATATTGGCGGTGCTGTGTGCCAAGTGGTAGTCATGGCCCCTGCCCAGCCCTCCTATTACGAGGCTCGCAATAAGTTGGCCTGCCCGCTGGGGAAAACAGGGAGCTGACACCAGGAACATATGCAGCAACACCTGATTGCTGTGCCACCGCCACGGACCTGGCTGCCAGAGAGCACAAACACGCACATGTAGATTCAACACACACACATGCAATAATGCTGGAGGGGGAAGATGCTGTAGAACATATTATAATGACATGGCCATACAATCTGGATGACTACCTGCAGACTTGTGCGTACAATACAAAAAAGGCAAACATGTAGACGAAGGTACGTTTTTACACATCATCAGTCACACTGGACAAGTATTACTCCCAATAAAACACACGCATGCACAAAAACACACTCTGACTTACACAGCAAACCCACTGGGGATTAATTTCCTTACTCAGAGAGTGTGTATGCCAGGCTTGGCTGGTGTGCCAGTCGCCTGCGGTGCACCACACGCTGCCATGCTGTGCCAGCAAACAGCACTGATGCCCTCCATTTGCAGTGTCACATATATCAAATGCATGCTGCTATCACTTAGCCCTCAGTAGTCTGAACCCTGCCCGCCTCGCTGTGCAAATGTGTGTGTGTTTGTGTTTAGCATCTGGTTTCACCCACTGCTATGCACTCGGATGGATGTTTGATTGACGACGGTCCAGCATAATGCCATGATTGATTGTGTGAAAATCAGAGTGAATGAAAATGTTTTTGGGATTATCTGTGACCAGACACTCACCCCGCTCTGCCTCAACACAAACTGACATTTCTTGGGATTTAACTTTACACCAATTCAAAAACCCATGACCTTCTTAATAATCTCACACTCATGCAAACACACACAAATGCACACATTTAAAATTGCATACAGATTTTCTACCTCTCTGGAAGCAGTCAGTATATCATTATGGAGCCATGTGTGGTAGAGAGAAGAAAGGTTGAGACAGGAGGAGGAGGAGGAGGAGGAGGAGGAGGAGGAGGAGGAGGAGGAGGAGGACCAGGAGGGTTAGGGAGTTGTTAGAAACTAGGCCTGCATTGTGTGCTCCCTCCCAAAAGGTTCTTACTGTTGTTCATGGTCACGTTTTGAACTGGATGCGACCCTACAGGTGTCTCTGCTCTCTAAATGTGTTCCCCAGACCCTTCACCGGCCCCCTCAAGCCACCCGTCTGTGACCCCTGACCCTGCAGACCCCAGGAAGTATGGGTAATGGCAGGCTTGTCAATAAAGTTCAGGGTCACTAATAGACTAGCTTTGTTCTGTGATGTCAGCTACCAAAAAGGAAAAGAAGAGGGGAAAAAATTCCCTCTAACCCAGCGTCCTTATAACGTATCTGGGTCTATTCAAATTAAAAATGGGTGCTTTTGATTGTAAGCCCACAGCCCACCACCTTTGTCCCCCTCCTCCCCGACCTCCTCATGCCTGCCTGCCGTTCCTCATCTTCTTCCATCTTCTTGCCTGGCTCTTCTCGTCTTTAACTCCAAAGAGGTGCTTGTGCGTTGGGCTAAAAGGTCTTAATGTGTCTGCATTCATGGAACCAGACCATAGAAGGCTGTTTTTAACCCTGTTTACTGCCTTGCATCCATTTGGCCGGGAGTCCTTCACTCCGCGTCCCTCCCCCTCTCCATATATCTCTCCATTTTTCAACCTCCTTCACTCTCTCTTGCTCTCTTTCTCTCTTCCACCCACATCCCAATTCTTTTGTGATAGGATATGAATGCACTTTGCTAGTTGATAATTACACTCTCCTTCTCTGCCCTTCTCTCTCTTTCTGACAGTGGGATCCACAGGCAGTCCTTATTCAGCCAGTAATTTGCCTGTCCTCCTCATTCATTGAGAAGGTACAAATTATCCCTCACACGGGCACTGGCTATTCTCCCTCTCAGCCATTGTGATGAGGACTGCACTAAAAAGAAAATAGCCAAGAATATGTACTTTGTATCTGCTCTAAGTGTAATTTAAAAGAAGGGATTTGTTTTTCATTCAGAAAGTACAGATTTGTAGTTAATATGGCAGGCAAATGGAAAGAAGTAGTAATGAACAGCTCTAATTGTGTGGCTTTTTACCGTAAAAATTAGACTATGATGATACAGGCATCTGCATAGAATGGATTTCAAACCATTTGTTTTGAATGTTTTTGACCATATCAGATACAGAATGTTTGGCTTAAGCACAATAATTACAGTCAACACCACAATCAGCCATCTTGAGATAATTCCGAGATGATTCCTGGCATTACGGTGTCCAGGCAAAGGCACATTTGGACATTTGCTCCTCACTGCCTTCTCATCAACACCCATAGCTGAGGTCTCACCGCTGACCCAACTGTGTTTAAGCCTCATCCAAAATAGTCGGAGCGACAAACAGATAGTTAGCAAATGAAAGGATCCCACGACAAATTACTTACAGGACTCTGGCTTCTTGTGAGCATATGTGTCTGCAGCCATTTATATCGCCTTTATGAGTGTATAGTTTTGTCAGGATTTATGGCTGGATATGAATTGCATACAGTATAACACCCTTCAAGGCTGGAGTGTTTTGAATCCTTAGACAGGGTTGGTTTATTTCAGCATATCTGTGTGAATTTAATTACAAGTGCTATGCTCAGTTAAGAAGTATGACAGCACCACGGGCCATTTTGGTAATTTATTTATGGGCTGCGTTGGCAGGGTAGAGGAACCTCATTGGCTGAAAGCAGGGTTCAAGCAGCCGGTGGCGATTACAGGGCAAACATGACCACTGGACAGACAACGACTGGCCCGGGAAGTCAACAGGAAATGCTTTTTTAAAGACCATAATCATGTTTTGTCAAGTAATTACAGAACGAGACAAAAAAAATACGAAAACACATGGTGATGATGGGACAAAGCATTGATCATAACCGTACGGAACAGCGCCTGATGGTCACGGAGGGACAATGGAGTACAGAAGCACCCATTGTTCCTTGACTCAATGAACTATGTAGCTCATTAGGTGGAGCTTCCCAAGATTAAAGAGATGGATATGAGCAGAGGAGTCAAGGCCCGAGGTTAGAACTGGGGGCGAAAATCGACACTCTGCCACAGCAGAGATGATCCAGCTCCTGAGCCCCTGACCCCACAGCGGGCTGCAGCCTTTGATTCCTCTCCTCCTTTTTTCATCCCCACATCAAGAACACATATCGTTTCATCTCTTTGCATATCATCAGACTCCACCCCGTTCTCTTCATCTCTAATAAGCAGTATCCGTCTTTTCTTCATCTTTCCCTTCCTTTTCTTGCTCTCTTACAACTATTGTCTTCTTTCTCCCTGTAAGGGGTCCGTAATTGATGGATTTCATTGAGGGGTGTAGGTGTTGTATGTATATCTGCCAAAAGCACTACGGCATTGATATTCTCCCTGAGGCAAAGGAAGACAGAGGGAGAGCGGCAGAGAGGGAGAGAGAGGTGACCCTGCTGGCTGAGTGGCAGTGGCCGTCATGCATAGCATCTCTAAAATGGAGGTAGGGGGGAGGAGGGAGGGTGAATGTCACTTTCAAGTGTCTCCTCGGCACTCTCCCTTAATGAGAGATGGGTTCTGCTCCACAGACAGCCAAGGGGACCAAGGAAGGGCCCTCCCCGCCTCCTCCTCATTCCTCCCCTCCACCTCTCAGATCTCCAGTCCTCCAAGGAGCTGACAGCTCGAAGATCCGCAAGCCTGCATCTCCTCCACCTGCACAACCTCATTTCCCCATCATAACAACAACAAAGGTAGGAGGATTTCTGTCCCTGTCTTCAAACATGCACATACTCTGTGCATCACTCTTAATCAGAATGACCCCCACTTCTACTCTCACTGCATGGGCTCATATCTTAGCTTAGTAGCTCACTCTTTTCTTAAGTGAGGGACGCACACTAATGCTATTTAGCTAGCCTGGCTAGTGATTCATCCATTCCAGCTGAAGGGAAAGGTGAGAGGAGAGATCTCCCAGGACTCCTCGCAGCCCCCATCTGTCAGACGCACCCGGCCCACTGATTTACATTTACCGCAAGGATTTATGGGATGCCCGCCACAAAACGAGTCGAAGCAGCAAGAATCATGGGGCGAGAGACAGAGCGGGGAAATTATTCAAAGCAGTGATTATTTTGGGACGGCCATTACGCATGCACACCTGATCAAGGGGTGTCACCCGTGACTCCCCCCATCCACCATGATGGAGAGGGGCCTCATCTGTGCTGCGCTCTTATTTTACCTGGCTTGCATAAAGGAGAATTCTCTTAGGCACCAGGAGAGCCTACTAAGGCTAAATTAGGCCCCCGGACAGGCAGAGGAGAAGGGAGAGAAGAGCAGATGAGGCAGTTATGTATGCACAGGGGATTGAGATGAGGGATACTGGTCAAATTCACGATCAATCTTAAACCCAGCGCATTGTGGCAACATATTCACAAATGAACATTCGGTGCTTTCTGTGTAGTTATTCCTGTATGAGGTTCTTTCAACATACTGGATCAGATTCACCAGCTGCGAAACACATTACAATATTATTCAGAATTTCAAATGTATAGCATTGCAAATCAGAAGAAAGCAAATGCAGCAAATGATCAGAAATGTGTGAATTTCTGTATGTTTAACAGATGACATTTGCTAGTCCATCTGCTCTCTGTGTAATTCAGAAGCCCAGAAAATGTCACAATGACAGCCTTCCTTTCACCATGGCTCTTAAAGCTCTGTTAACTTGCCACCTTCAGTGACAATCATCACTTATAGTCATTACTTACAGCACTTTGCACCCGGTAGCTGAAAAAGGTTAGCGTAGCCAAGTTTGAGTGCATGCTCCTGTGCTGTAGCGCTACAACTGAGGTCAGCTCAACTGCGACTCTCGGCCCTCCTCCCCTTTCCTCCTCTCTGCTCCCCTTCTCCTCGCCAAGTTCATTACCAGTGGCCCCCAGGAACGACCTGATTTCAATTCAGACGCACTTTGTTCAATTGCCCTACATGGGAGAACTTGCTGGAATGGGGCCAGTTGATTATGCTCTACCACCACTATGCTTATTTTATATAATGCCCAAAACAGCAGATAATTTTAAAAATCTAGGGCAACTAATCATGAGTTTTTTTTCCCTCTTCTTTCCTGTGCTGCCTTATGTATCCATTTCTTCCGCATGTTATTTTACACTCTGAGGCAACATGCTGAAAATGTTTCATGGTACGCTTAACAAGTCCGAGTGGTGTCAAAGAGCAGTTGAGAATTGGTGATTAGCCGTTAGCAATTAGCCGACCTTAAGATGAAAGGAGCAAGGATAAGATCTTAGCTGCAGTGATGAGGTCAACATGACTGACCTCTGGCGTATGTTTTGACCCCAGAATGACAAAGAGATGACTTCAAATCTACACTGAATGATAAGCAGCAGGGCTAAACTGTAAGTGCCAAGTTAGCAGATGTGGTGCTTTAGAGAGTGGTTGTTATTGGGTATGCCACAGGCATTTTCCTTCTCCTTTCATGTTCGCTCAATGTAGGCAACGTGGTCTCGTGAAATTTTGTGAGCCTGATGTCTTTAATGACAACTCTAGCTTGATTTATGTTTTTGCACATTTTTTCCATCCCTGTAATGTACTGTAAATTTTCATTATTTTACATCACTTGCTCTGATTAAAGACAGTTTCATTTTATCCACTGCTCCCAAACTCATTTACTCCCATTCAAGTCAAAAAAGACAACATGTTACAGAGCACTTTAGCAGAACCAAACCAACGCACTAAGTCCATAAAAAAGCAGACAATAGAACTTTATTGCATTTTGTCACATCACATTTACAATTAATTTTCCTAAAATCAATATATATATATTATATTCTGTAATTACCTCTAGCAGCTTCCACAGTCACAGTGGCAGAGTCCGCCATTCCAGTACTTGATTCAAATTGCCTACCTAAGCATGAAGGACCAGTTTTTCACCAGTTTTTCTTTTGTAGTATTTCTGAAGTAGCTGCTCAGGTCGTGTGTCCTGCACCCAGGTTCCTGGGACCTTTCGTCAGTTCATCTCCTTGTGTAGTTTTATTATTTCTAACATGACCAAACTTTTATCCCAACCCCCCCAAAAACTATGTTAACACCAGAACCCTAAAATCCAAGCTTTATTTTGCACCTGACCTTAACCTTTACCAAAACTGCTTTGGGCTTTTTGGTACAAAGTTTACTCTAAATTACATCTCTTTAATGTGTAGGTAGAACTACAGCGTACGGCGTGCTAGAAAGAGTCTGTGTGTCAGAGGAGCAAGGGTGTTTTATTGAGCCTCTCTGGCCAAGGCTGCGATCCCCTTACCTATGAGACACATTTACAGGCATTACAGAGCTGGACAAAGTTCAGCACAGAGCAGTGCAATATCTCTGTTTTACTACACGCTCTTTCCCCCACTCATCTACTGCCTGCCCTATAAGGGTCTTTACTGAGATGAAAAGCAGACTGAGAGTCACTATTTGAATCTGATTCAAAGAGTCGTATTTGTTCTATGATAGTCTTTTTCCTGGCAGTGAATGATCAGCTCACTAAAAATGGTCCTGCTCTTTGTGCCAGCTGATCCCGAGATGATGAGTCGTTTCAGCGGGCCCAAAGGAAAGTTGATTTGCCCCCAAAACACAGAATCCTTATTTTGTCCGTTTGAAAGGAGAACACAGAATGAGAACTGACTGTAGTCCACTTGTGCCACACTAAGTCTCACAGAGAAAAAGGTGTGAGCAAAGCCTACTGTAGGGCTTAAAGAGGCGAGGGGGAGAAAAGCAGCTTGGACGGGAGAAGCGCTGGACTGGGTGGGCAGATTAGTATCACAAGGATCCCTCAGAGGGATGAAGTGATGATGGAAAGTCTGCTTTGCATTATATTCTCAAATGCTGCCGCTGATTTATACTGAAAATCATCACATAATGCAGTAACCCCCTCTGAGAAAGTTGGAGAAAGCAAGGTTAAAATTGCTAAGGACACTTTACTGGCACCATCAGAGGAATGAACAATAATGAATGTAATGGCTATTAATCATGATTAGCATATTCCCCAGTGCCCAGACCTCTCATACCATTGTCTTTGTCGTGCATTCATACAAACTGTTGGACATGGTGATGGTGGATATGGGCATAACATATGTGGGAAATATTCAAAGGCTTTTGTGGCCTGACAGAAGAACCACCTAATCTGTAGGATAGCTTTCCCTCAGATAGCAGGTCTGAAAGGCTGTTAAGTGAAATAGGACAAAGGGACTCTTAATTTCCAATACGGCTTCGTCGCTTGTCAACCCAATTAACAGATCAGGAGGGATCAGTCTGTGACAACTGTCAGAGCACAACCTCAAGACAAAACCACCATTGTGCCTCAAGGAAAACCTACATGCCCTGGTCAGATAGACGAGTGGGGAATAGGTAAGAGCCAACATGGGGTGAAGGACCAGAGTGTGCATATGTGGGTGTAAGCAGCATGCAAATGCATGTCTATTCAAACTACGTCTGCAGTCATCATGTTTGTGCATGTGTCTGTGTATGCGATCGTGTTGTCCAAATTTCTCTTCTCATTTATCTCTGCAGCAGAAGCCTGCATGCCAGCTGTACTGACGGTATTTGCGGCAGATTTGCGGCGGGTTCGCGGCGGTGTTGAGGCTAAGTGCTGGTGACAAAGAGAGATGCCTGGAGGACTCTTCAAACGTCCATCCTCACACGACATGAAGCGGACAAGACCCGCAGCAGCTCGGGGACGGGATGCCCGTCTGAGCATATGTTACACAGGGACAGAGCGCCAGAGAGAGACATGGGAGCAAGACGGAGAGGGAGAAGCAAGGGGGTTAATGCAATGCATGATAAGAGAAACAAACAGACAGGCAGGCAGACAGACGGACAGACAGACAAACAGAGAAGTAAGGGTGAGAGAAATAATAAACAGAGAGGTGGAGGGGGAGTGGATGTTGAAAGGGACAGAAGGGCTGTGCATGAAAGGAAGGAGGGAATGAGGGGGGTGAAGGGGTGAAGGAAAGGAGGGGTAAAGAGAGGGGAGGAAGTTTGAAGTAAAACTGTTGGGACGTGTGTGACATTAGGACATTGGGGCCCTGGCAGGAGTTGTGTCATTGGTCCATATGACTTGTGTGTTGTCTGGGTGAAGTAACGCGTTGTAACAGTGGTGGAATGGTCACTGTATGTCACTGCCCTTTCCATCAGAAGCCCTGTAATGACATGTCAAAACATTTAGAGGGGCAGCGCGCTGAAATGTTGCTGATGACTAAATGTCCCTTGGCTGACAGAAATTACTGTTTTGGTCAAGAATTAATGATTTAAATAATAATGAATGTATCAGGAAAAAGTGTCAAATCTCAGTTCAGTGTCGCTCAAAGGAAGAAAAAACTCTCGTCTCTCTGGGCCTTTTGTGATGGAGGCCTGCGTGTTTTGTTGCTGTGGGCTGATGAGACTGAGCAGAGTCCTTCGGCCATATAAACAAAAACCCTCAGCAGAGAAAATGCCAGGGTACTCTAGACCCCCCTACCAAGAAATCTGACTTGACAAGAAACAGACACAGGTTCAAGCCTTGGCCTCCAGGCCTCGCTGCATTCTTCACCATTTCACAAAACAGAAAGTGGTGCGGAAATGTTGACATTTTTCCTGTATTTCACCACAAATTAGTCACACAAATAAAAAAAAGGTCACCTCGCATTAGATAGGAAATTGCATAAATGTGTATGTTTATTCAACTGTATCTCTGACAAATGACTCTCATATGGAAATATTTTGCATTAGCGATTGAGTTTTGAGTAAGAAAACATATTAGCACACAGGTTACATTCACTATCAGCATTTTATTGGTTTGTTATTGTTTGGCCAAAATTGTAATTGCAGTCTGTTAAAAATGGTTGGTTGGCTGGTTTATGGCAAAACAACACAACACCACTATAAACTAGAAAATCCACCTGACAACACTTTAGCACGTTTAAAGGGGCACTTCACAGATTTAACACATGAAGGTCAGTCACTCATCATGGGGAGTACTACTCAGCCTGTGAAAACTCTGGAAAGAGAGAAAAAAACAACCCTGATGATGTCATCAGGGTCATCTCGGGTTGGGGTCGGAGAAAGATTGTGTGGGGAAAAAGTAGAGGGATGAAGTTTCAAATATTTACCAGGTAAGGAAAATGTAGCAAAAGCTGCTATTGATTTCCATTGTGCAGCTTAATCAATACTGGGAAGTAAAAGGAGACAAAGAGTCTCCTCTTGATGATTCTTTTTTAATGTGTGTCTTGCAAACCAACTTTGTTGAAGTGCTGTACTAAATCGCTGGAGTCCCCCTTTAAGTAAAACAGGTAAAACATGCGCCTTACTATTGTTGGTCTGAGTTTACTTTTTAATTGCTTAACCGTGATCACAATCTCCAACCTGAGCCAAGTGGTTTTTGTTGCCTCACAGATAATAAAGGAAGAAATGAATTTTATGTCTTTATTACAAACAGCAGAACGATATCAGGACATGAGGGAGAGAGAGAGCAACAAAGGTCTCCGACTGGACTCACACCACTGACACTGTGAATGTTTCAAATATGAATATTCGATCTAATGCATTTATATATCAAGAAGTGAAAAGAAAAATCCTTCCTTTGTTCTACTACAGTGCTATAACTATACCTGTAGCTATTGTTTTGTGTCATAATTACCACATGGGGACAGCCTTGGGTTTTTCCTCTCAAAGCAATTTCATTCTGCATTAGTTTCCCGTAAATAAGGAGAGAAATATTAACGCCATCGGTTATACGGAAGCCGGTAGCCGTACAGTAGAACATCTGCTTTTTGACCTCTGTATGTGAGCCTGTGCCTTACAACACTTTGCCATAATGTAAATACCCTCATATCAAATCACTATGGAAAACACTATTACAACAAATGGCAAAAGGTCATAAAAAGTTCATACTGTTCGCTTTGAAACTCTCAAAGCCGGCCCAGAGAGCAGTGCGTGTCTGTCATGTTCCGCTCTTACGAGCCTTTAGAAGTTATTTTCTCATGACGAATTATTAGAGAAAACAAAAGGCCAATTTCTCATGTTAAATAAATAAATAAACCCGATATCACAACAAACTGAGCCTCACAATCTGGAGATAACAGATAACTGTACTGTTACTATTTCTCTCTCTTTCTTTACAGGTAACTAATGGCACCATGGGCCGGTTACAATGAATTGACTTGTTGAAAGTCATTCTGGGAAAATCTATGAAACTGCCCGGTCAAGCAGACAGGACAGGTTGAAGGAAGCACATACAAAGGTTTACTTTGACAGAAAATATGCCAAACACACACATTTATGATACATAGTCATATTAACTTGCAAACTTTATATGCTGCGTTTTTCCATATTATTAGTGAAAGATAATTTATTATATATATAAAAACATTTTGTTAAAGTGCTTTCCAGTTGAAGGAAGCAAAAGAAAGATGATGATAATGGATTCTCACAAGAAAATAACCGTGTGTCCTAAAAAAGCCTGTTCAGAACAAAATTTCTAGCGCTGGTGGATCTTACGGTCATAAAAAAATAATAATAATTCTTGCCAGCATCAAAGCCTGAACATCCTTTGCCACGAATTGTTCACAAACCCTTAGTATCTAATAATGGAGACTGACCATTCCAATGTCAGATAATCGAGCCTCTGCTTGTGAATTGCCAGTCGGCCTTGGGTCACTCAGTCAGCTAAACTGGTTATTCATCCTTCAGGGTTAAATATGAACAAAAAGTGAACTGTGAGAAGTGAGGGAATCACAGATAAACAAAGACATTTCAAACTTTAATAACTTAAGAGAGCACTCACTGTGGGCCTTCGTGAGGATTAACTCTTTGTTCTCCAAATACTCGCCGATCAATAACCAACAGGCCCAGACATCTTTATTCGCAGACAGCTCAAACGCTGCTCAAAAGGAGGAGAAAGAACAGAGCCCCCTATTCTGCTCTCTCTGCGTGTTTCAAGGCACAGTGATATTCCTGTCTCCCCTCCTTAATCTGGCCTGCATTCAAGTTGGCCTTCTTTATGTGCAGAGTTTTCTGTGTGTGTGTGCGTGTTTTTATGAACAAGCCCCACATCGGGTGAGCGAGGATCATGACACCTAATGGAGTGGAGGCAGTAACGAGTCTAATGTGTTTTAAAAGACAAACATAAAGCAAAATATACACATCTGAACTCAAGATATGCTCTCAGAAATTGCTCTTTTTTATTAGGATTAGGACAAAATAATCAAAGTAACAGTCCGGGGTGAAAGGAGCATTTGGGAATTGCAGATAAAGGATGAGAATAACAATGGAGGAGTGCACTAAACATGTGTTTGCCTACCTAATCCTGGGGCTTCACTCCCACATCCTGGCTTCTTCAGGCTAATCCAACTGTAAACAAACAACAATCTTCGCAACACATCTAATTATTAGAAATATGACAGAATAGGGGAAACCACACAGGAGGGGGGAGAAAAAAAAAACAGTTTTCCTGTTAAAATGTGTGTCCTCATTCCTTTCCCCCCGATGGTGGACTCCCACAGTCCTTGAGCCTTTGTGTCTGTCTCCTCTTTATGAATAGAGGCTTAACCATGGCCTGAAGCAATGCGTCTTCTGCTCCCTCATTGATAGCCAATGCATTATTCATTTATTTTCATCATATCATCAGACGTGCATAAGCTTCACCCAGTTATTTTTGGGGAGAAGCATTTTTTTTTTTTTCCTCCATTACCTCTCAGGGTCTCACGGAACACATTCACACTATTCAATCATTCATGGCCTCTCAACTATATCGAGACCCCAGCTGAGATGAAAGCTAGTCTGGGTTATTGATTATCAGAGGGATTAGCTCCCAGTGAAAGTTTAGGTTAGCCCCCCAATGCTGTTGGTCAATGGAAGGCAGCCAGTCCTTTTTGTCAGGAGAGTGTCACTGCACGCTACCCTCTTATGTATGGTTTAGATGCTTTGAGTGTTTGCAAAGACAGGAGAAATAATGCTCAAATCATACATGCACTCTCTACCGTCTTTTTTTTCCTCTTCCGTTCATTTAAACTTCATGCACCCCAGGCGAGCGCTGAAAAAGCTTTTTTCCATCTTCAGCAGACAAAACACAAGCGGGCCAATAGGTAAGATGAGGAACAAAGAGTTTGAAACTCTATATCCTGTGTCCACAGCCCTGTGTGTAAGTCAGCGCCCTGGACCAATTATCCATAGCTCTTTCCCCTACCTTTCTTTACTTAGAATGAAAGACAAACAAAAACCCAAAAGCAGCTGGCTCGCTTGGTGCGTCTGTATGAAAGCATGGCTTCTCTCTCGACCTTCTCTTCATCCAGTGCCCACAAGTCTCCAGCCCTGACCATACATTATCTTTCAGGCTCAATGCTCCTCTTCCTCCTCTCCGTTTTCCTCTTCTCTCCTTTTCTCTACCTCTAGAAGAATAAAGCGCTCCTAATGACCGTGGGCTCTCAAGGGCCTGCTGGTGCCCGGGTACTCGAAAGTGCGGCGCAGTGGAAAGGGGGGCACCTCCTCCTTCTCTTCCTCCTCTTTTATCACAGGTGAGAATAGAGGGTCAAGAGGGGTTAATGTGCTGCTGTTGCACAGAGGTTTGGGCTATCACCATGGCAGCAAGCATGTCGAATACCAATGTGTATTTCCTTCCTCCTAAAAGAGAGGCTTGTTTGTGATTTGTTTTTTTGGCCTTTGGGATCAACTTCATTTTCAAATTGTAGGTTGAAAAGGTTTAGCTTTGACACTTTCAAGTAAGTTGAGGGCGGAAAGATGATGTTGCACTGCTGTTGAGCCAGCATTAAGGAAACCTTGTCCAAGTCTGGCACCCCAGCAGAGAGCACTAAATCACCCCAAAGATCCACAAATTACCCTGTAAACACCAGCTATTTTTTCCCCGCAGTCATACGAGGCCTGCAACACATGAACTGAAAATCACGGGGTCAAAGGCTGAGGTCACTGGATGGGTTCAAGGGAAGATAATAACTAGCAAGTTGCTGTGAGGTTCAGTGGTGCAGCAGTAATGTACACTTACATACTGTACATGTAAAAAATACCTTTGCCCTGATGTGCCGTGGCACAGATACACTTGGCTTTAATTGTGGGAAGCAGAGAAATTGTTTTGCATGGTGCAGACCTGAGAAAATTAATCATTAAAGCCCTGCAAGGCTCTATGCGCTAATTTAAATTCCACGTCTACAATAAATTAGCTTGCTCCTTTATTCTTTTCCCTCAAACTTGAAACAAATGCAGGCAAATCTAAAATAATTAATTTCAAAGGGTGGGAATTAAAGAACATTTCCATCTAACCATTCCGATGCAATTTGCATTTTGATTTCTGCGATTTCTGCACTTTTTTTTTTTTTTATTTTTCTTCCTCACACTCTCTCAAGGTTCTCGCTTTAATATCAGTGTGGATCAAAAGCCTTTCATTAAGGTTTTCTGCACTCCTTCCAGCATTGTTTGGCTCCTAGGATAACAACAAAGTGCTTTCCCCTACTCCAGGGCCAGGTTAGCAGAGAAGAAAGGAACAGTTATTCCTGGGCTAAGTTCACATCAAACACAAGGGGCTCCAAGTGAGAGAAGATGAAAGCGCCAGGCCTGACCCGGAAGATTAGACCAACACTGCTGCCAGCTCTGTAGCACCCAGGGGCCATTCTCACTCCGGGATCCTACCCCTCCTCTTCATACAGCACAATGGACTTTAGCACAGAACAAGCCGAGAAGAAGAGAGCAAAATATGAGGAGCGAAGGAGATGAAGAAGCAGACGGAGGAAGAACAGAGAAACAAAGGAGCAGAGCAAGGCAGACAAAGAAGGAGAGAGGGAAAATGGATGAGAGGGGAGAGCAAGAAAGAAACATGCGAGATAATTTCAAGAAAATAAAACTGTGGACTATCCCAACCTACTTTTCTCGCCTGCGCTGCCGCCTCCTCTGACAGATAGTGGCGAGGCTAGGAATAATGCAGATTATCATAATTGCTTAAAGTGTGTGTGAATATTCATGATTTCTCCAGCCTTATTATAGCAACAAATACACACTGCGATGAATGTAAATGCATTGTGATTATTTTACATAGCGCAATGCCCCCAATCCTTCTCCCCCTCCCCTTTCTATGTGTGTGTGTGTGTGTGTGTGTGTGTGTGCACGCGCGTGTGTGCGTGCGTGTGTACGTGTGGACTGCAGCTGCGGGTGTCAAGGTTGGGTGCTATCTCTAACTGGCCCTCATCAGCTGGCCGAGCTGTTGCCATGCATCACATACGGAGGAGAGAAGAAGCGTGATGTGGAAGAAAGGGGTAAGATGGAGGGAAGTAGGAAGTGGGAAATGAAGACAATGTTATCAGTTAGCCAAGGAAGTAAAGAAGGTAACACAAAGAAATGTGAGAAAGTGAGTGGAGAGAATAAATAGGAGGGGTTGTGCAAAGGAAAAGCACTTTCCCATCACGGTTTTGAGTTTGTAGAGAGCTAAAGACCAGAGAAAACACGAGTACAGGATGTTGAGGTGTCAAAAATAAGGGTACGAAGGAGTGGGGCACATGGGACATACAGGGCGCATAAACCACACACACACAGACACACACACACACACAGGCCCCCTCCTGCTCCTGTGCCCATGCTTCTGAGGTGCCAGATGGCACAGGACAAACCCTCCTTAGGGGAAACAGCGTGATGACCCCTCCCTCTCTCACCCATACTTTCTCACACATTGAAGACACATGGAAACAGAGATGGAGGGGGGCGAGGTTATCAGTGATGCCCATCAAAGCATACACACACACACACACACACACACACACACACAGGCTTTGCAAAGACCAACTCCTGAGATTCAGTGATATCAAGGCATGTCTTGACATATTCTGAGGCAGGCGAAGAATTTGAATAGCCCTTCAAAAATTTGGCTAGCCTGTGGGCCTGCTGCACTGCTTGGCGGACAGTGCCCTACATCAAACGCTGGCTGGCTTCACTTTGTCTGCCATCCATGCCCTGCTACCTTACCTGCTATCTCACCTCCGCCTGCATGGTACACAGTGACCCGCCCCTAGGCTTCTGCCGCCGTGCAGCAACAGGACCTGTGTGTTCTGTCCAAAAACTTTCATAAAGAGTGGTGATGGTAGTTATGGGTGAGCGGTTCAGAGACACTGAGAGGCGGAGAAAGAGATAGAGGAGATAAGAAGTTCAGGAATGAATGTGGGTGAAATTAATCAAAGCACCTCCATGGCATATGTCATATAAATGGTGACTGTGAAACTCATAACTTGTTGTTAATATACATCATTTCCATCTGTTATGATAACATTGCAGAATTCAATGTTATAGTATCAGTTATGCAAGACTGTCTGAACCCCCAGTAGAGCTTAAAGTGGACACCCAAAATGTTCCGCACTGCACAAAAAGCTGTTTACAGCAGCAGTATGGTCTGTCAAAGCTGAATTAAGAAGCCAGTGTGTGAACTGTGATGAGAGTTTACAGCAGTTCCACCCCAGTTTGGTAAAAATACTCATGGAATTGAATCTGTTGGACTCATATACAACGACGTGGACTCAGCAGCACTGTCAAACAAAGGTATTTCAGGGGAAGTATCTTTCGAGCCCGCACCTCGTCCACCCGCATTCTCCTTCCACAGTCAAGTTAACAATAATATCTATGCAGTGTCAAGTTAGACTTTCAAAATAAAGCTTGCTGAGAAACATTTCAGGTGACAGTTGCAGTTTTGGTTCGGTCCATGTTTCCCTTATTAGCTTGAATCTTGTGCTGTGTGTCATGAAATAAATGAAACATTCGTGTCTATATCCACAAATGTGTGCCATAGATTTCGTGACAACGAATACTTGGCTGTAATTTTGCTTTTCTTCCTTGTTGTTTTTTCCAGATAACTTCAGCTAACTGGGGTGTGTCTGGCTGCTTTTGTCTCTTGTCCTGTCTTGTTAGCAAGGTCCCCGCAGTCCGACGTCTCAGCAAAAAACTCAGAGGGAAAAATCTTATTATCAAACTAACTTGTGATTCATTCAAATGCACCTAGAATTCACAAAGTCCAGCTGCATTTCAGCAGCCTTTAACAGCCTTACCTTTTTCATCAAATCTGCCACCTATGGGGCCGAATGCCTCCACACATTAGCTCTCAGATGGTGTGGTGTCATGATTATCTGTTCGGCAGAGCACGCAATAGTGAAAACAGCAGGTCAGATGGACATTTCCACCAGAGCACCAAATGTCTATTTGTGCTTATATAACCAGAATTTTGAATTTAATGATTGCAGATTGAATATTTTATTTTTCCGGCATTGGAAAGGTAGTTCAAATGTGACAGCCATAATCTCTTCTGAGCCATTCAGTGATCTTTGGCCACAGTTACATCCAAAATACCCCTGCCTTTCCACGGCTAAAGAGTGGCCTATTTGATTTCGTCTCACTCCTCTCTGCGCGTCTGCTTGGAGGGAAAGACTGCACTGGGAGGACAGGCCAAGCCGTCCCAGCGGGCTCCACCACTTATCACCAGCCTTCTGAGATTCCACCAAGATTCACCCCCTTATGAATAATCTCACCCACAGGCACAATGGAGAATTGGAAGGGGGGAAAAAAGCGACAGATTATTTAGAAAGACACAGGGAGGGTTAGGAATAGTTTGAGGGGGAACGAGAAAGAAAAAAGAGAGAGGAAAAGGGGGAGACAAGCGAAAGAGAGAGAGAGAGAGAGAGAGATGTGGGATGAGAGAATAATGGGAGAGGGAAGGAGGAGGTGGGAGGGGGTGAAGGGTAGAGAGAAAGCGAGGCGAGAGGAAGTCTTTTGATGTGTTTCCCTCTCCGGAGCGGGCATCAGGGCGGATGGTGGATCCGAAGCTGGCCCCGCTGCTTGAAGGGACTGACTGGTTTATTAAACGTTCCCACCGCCCCCATGCCTCCGAGCATGATGGGATTAATGCTGGCATAACCCTTTACTTAATTCATTACAGGGGGACGCTGGCTAATTTGATTTGATATTATTTTAATAAAGTTCTGTGATGATTTGGAAGATTGTTTCAGGCTATCAGAAATAATTTTCCAGTTATTACCGCCGTTCAGGCAAGTCCTTTGATAGCGGCAGTCAGTCTTGGTGTGTGCAGAATACATTAGCCGTAAGTGCAAGTGCTTTAGCTACAAAGCTACTGAAGAAACACTAATAATGAGACCACTCTGAATTGCTGAGTGTTGTGAAACGATGCCGAGATGTGCTGTGGGCAGGCGCCATGTAAGACAAATATGACAGAAGAAGAAGAAGAAGAAGAAAGCGAGAAAGAGAACAGAGAACGAGAGAGAGCAGAGGAGAGAGATATTTTGTATGCATTGAGCTTACACATGTCACCATTGTTAAATCTCCAAGGGATACATGGTTGCCTTTCAGAGGAGAACCACTGCTTTGTGTTATTCATGTGGTTATTGAAGAGTCTCTACTGCTAGCGTGGGTGTCTCTGAACAAAAAGATGGACCATTTTCTTTTCTCATGGCTGTGGATTTTGTTTGTCAGTGCCCAAATGATCAGATATAGAGCGTGAAAACTGACATGATAAAGTGCTACGCTTTGAAAGTATATGCTAGTTTTATGTGCTTTCTAACAGTATTTGGTGTATATCCCTGATGTATGTATTTATTTCTGACATATTGTGCCTAGTTCGCACAGTAGTTTTATAGTATAATTAGGCTCTGAATCTGTAATATATTGGCCCTTCTGTGTTAGAATAATCCTGTTTTCCACCGAGCCTTTTGTACGACTCATGTCAGGAGCCGTTGCCAGTTGCATATAATCCCGCCACTGTCTCTTCACCTATTTACATATTCCTTAAGATAATTGGAGATGTCTCACACTATTTCCTTAAGCCTGCATCCAGACCCTCCAAGTTTTGGAAGAGAAGGGAAAGAAGTGAAGGACCGGGGGTTCGGGGAGGGGGTCTAACTGTATGGTGGTGAAAATGTTTTTGTTTTGGTTTTTCCTTAAACCCCAAATGACACACATTTCCCTCTGAAAAGATAAGCTCTCAGTCAAAGGCCGCGGGAGATGTCTGGGACCCTGTGAAAGAAGTGGGAGAATTACCTACTAGGGGTCTGGCATGAAGGGAGGGGGGTGGGAGTGGAGAAAGAGGTGTGGAGGGGGTGGGGGGTTACCCTTATTCATTAGTCCGTCTGGGGTCCAAGGCGGGGTCACACAATGTGACGGTTGTTCTCCAGACCCCCAGACCCCAGCAGACACGTTTAATGGCCACCGTTTCCTCTCCAGACAGAGACAGAATGAGAGGGAGGGGGACGGAGGTTGGAGTGAAGGTGACAGAGGGGGATGGACTTTGAGAGACTAAAGAGGAGAAGGATGAAGAAAAAGGTAAAGAGAAAAAGTGAAAACATTAGAAAGAGAGAAAGGAAAAAACAAGCTCTCAGAAGAGGAATTGAGGAGGGGGGATTTAGGTGGACCGGCACTCTGAGACAGGAGACGTATTTTTGGGTCATTGAAGTTCTCACTCGGAACACGTTAGTACCTGCCCTGGGAGAGGAACGGCAGAGCATTCCACCTCTGGATGCCTCCTCCTCTGTTTTTTCACAAGCTCAAAGGTTCACAGGTCACAATTTGGAACAATTATTGGGGTTAAAGTTCATGGTTATCGTGGGTAAGTGCAACTTGGAATTTCATGGCCCACAACAACAGTTTTAAAAAAAAAAAAAAGATCTCTTGAAAGTGGATGGTTTCCACTTTACATAAATACTTCAACAACACTTGACACAGCCGTCTATAAAATCCAATTAAAATTTTCATGTAATGATCGAGATCAACACCTGCAAACCAAACGGGATGATGTGAAACTTCCCATCACTTATGGAAATGACATGCAAATCATATGTATAGTACACTGTATTTTTGTTCCATATGTGCGTTTTAACCAAGGCTTTTGATAATGTCAAAATGTCAGAGGTTTCGGTAATAGCTAGCCTTCTTTAAGTTCATTATATCCACGGAGATACGCTGCTCCAGGTTCAGTAGCATGGCCCCAGGCAGAAATCAATGTCCAAAAGGTTTTTTGATACCACAGCAAGTAATCAAGGTTACGGAAAAGGGCACGCATTAACACAGTTTCACTGAAATATGCAGAGTTCATGTGCATATGTTCCAAGATTAAATCAAAAACTCAAATGTCAGGAGTAAATGCATGCAGATTCAAGCAAATAAGGCAGAGATCCTGATATTGATACTATGACTGGAAGGCTCAGAGAGGTATATGATTTCAGCTAATGATCGGTCAGTGAATGCTAATCAAGAAATGACTAATACTTGATATTTAGACTCTCCCAAAAATCGATCATTGTATTAATTACATGTTATGAATGTCATAAAATACAATTTAGATGTTTGAAAGATCATCTGCTTGTATTTGAAGGCCAAAATCATAGACAAAAGTCAACTCTAAGCTATAGGAATATGTATATGTGTATACTGCACACGTATATCATATGTCATCAAAATTAACACACGCTCTGAACAAAGCACAATATGTAACATATAATAATGGCAAATGATTTTTCATTTACAATACGGTTTAAGATGGAATTAAAAGATATAACATTAACTACCTAGGTATCCTTTCCTACATCCATCTCTAGAGGTTCCCTTTTAGTCCCTAGTGTGAAAGGTAGTAATTTGTCACTTTACGCCGGCTCCAATTAGATTAATTGCATTAGACAGGCTAGTTTAGTGAAACCCCCTCCTCTGGAGCTGAGAGACATGGGTTTTCTGTCGTCTTTTCTTCTCTCCGTCCTGTATATGCTGTTTCTATCCCCAAAGGTTTTGGTCATGATCTTGAAAGATTTTATGATCCCCTGTTGAATCACATGTTGTAAGCAGAGGGAGCAAGATGAAAATTAATTTAAGAAAATACGTTTATTTCTGCTAAAATATGGTTTTCCAAGTATACTTAAACATCCGGGACACTAATTATTTCCATGTAATAACTAAGATATTCAGGATTTTTTTAATCATTTGTCAAAAACAGCAATAAAATAGCACAAACAGATACCTGTCCCAGCCACCTGCATGTCTCAACCATGCTAAAGACACACAAATAAGAACCTGTTCGCCCATAAAATCCTCTGTGTTTCTGCACTGTCCTCTTAAATGTCTGGTGGCCAAAACACATGTTGGTGCTGCCAGAGCCTTAGTTAGCGCTGTTCGCCCCGCTGACTAGAGCAAGAAGATTAGGGGTCATGTCAGCTCCAGATTATTGGAGGATTTTACATTTATAAACCTGTGCTGGCTCTAATTTAACTGCACCTTCAGGGACCTTAAAGCGCAACTGGAATGAGAGAAACAGATGTGGGGCCCTGTTAATGGGGAAAAAGCAGCGTTGGGATGGCCCAGCAGTCACTTGAAAAGAGCCAAAAAAAGAGCTGTGGACATAAAGACAAGGCCAGACAGGCTCGCTCATGCCCCCATATTCTGCGTCTTTGTCTCTTTTTCCTGTTCTGATTTTCCTCTCTCTGCTCCACAACTGTCCTCCCTCAATCTCCTTTTTCCTGCCTCGCTTCTTCCTCTCCCCTGCCCTTTCTCTGCCATCTGCTTTTCTCAGGTAGAGCTTTGAGAGGGTTTCATGCCATGTACTGTTGAGCGGGTTCCCTGCCAAGTGCTCGAGGGATACTCGACTGGCACTGGCGCACTGGCCGGGGCCCAGGTGTCTGGAGCTTGTGCTCTGGTCAGCTGGCAGAGCAGTTGAAAGTTAAACACCTTGGACTGTGATATCAAAGGCATTGCAGTGATTTGTCTTGTACGATCTTTGCTGAATATTATGTCACAGAGTCATGAGGGGAGGAAGGATGAAATGGATATTATAGGATGTGAGATGTTGTGTCCTGCTGCTGTTGTATGTTTCTGAAGGAGAGAAGGCTGAGAAATCTGAGATGAGGCTAAGTTTCTGGTTAACTAAGTGTGTAACTGACCGATTGTGTTTTTAGTGCGTTAGTGCTTATGTTAATATGCAGATGCTAGTATTTTTGTGAATCCTCCTCCTTTGGGCTTTCAACCTGAAGTGGGTCAGAGTTTAAAAGGATCTGCTTCCCGTTAAAGGGCCCTCAGCTGTCACCGTGCCTAATGACAGAGGGCACTGGATTCCCCTCGCTTTCTCAGTCAGAGAAATCTCACCATGGAACGACCAGCTGCCACAGAGAGGCCTGTACAACTGCTTATTGCTGGGTTACAAAGCCGCCTATACATCCATTCAAAATAATGAACAGTACGTGGCTAAAGATACCCTGTGGAGCGTTCTTGTAAACAAACACTTAGAGTCAGTGTTTCTCACCAAAACATATAGTCTGTGTTCTTGAGGCCAAACAAACTTGTTTAATACATTTTCTTCCACATTTAATATTTGCATTACATTGCTTATATCCATGTTAACGTCAGCTAGCAGTTTTGCACCTCCCCACCTTTTGAGGGCACACTGCTACAGTTCTTGTACGCTCTACACATATGCAGTACCACAAATAAGGAAGGAGAGTCATTTTGAGTAATGAGGAGCTTACCAAAACCTGATTTAAGATAACATGAGATAAGGCAATTATTGATCCTATGCCACTGATCTGATTTAATCTAAAGGTAAATCGCTTAATGGGGAAAGTTGTGTTTTTTGTGTTTTTGGATAAAGTGACCTAATGGGAGCATATAAATCTGAAAATGAATGGATCCAAGTACAGAACCCTGGGGGGCACCTGAGGAGATGAAGGCTACAGATGAGTGAAGCTAGATCGATTTATTAGCTATTAGCTTTTTGGAGATATATTATTACCAGTGCATAAGTAACAATGAATTGCACCACAGAAATGCCAAGAACATATCTGATAGTTTATTTTTTACCACTATAATATCTGGATCCTTGTCAAAAATGCTGCCAAATGTGATGCTTGAGTAAATGTTGAATAATTATGAAGAAAGTCAGTTTAAGGCAGAGCCAGAGACATCATTCAGGAGAAAGCTGTTAGTGGTTTAACATGGATTCTATCTTATCATGATCTGATGACAAACAGGCTGAATGATTAATGATGCAGCTTCGCACAGTCAGGTCTGGTGGTCTGATGGTGTCAGTTTAAGGAATCCATCCAGATTCATTTTGAAGCCAAATCAAACCAAATTAATTTTGATGGTAACGTGAAGGAAAAATAAACACAGTATTTCTATGTTTCCAAATACATACCATAATACATCAGCATTACAGGCCAGTTAGAATGTTAGCTGCTCGGGTGTTAGCTTCATACCAGGCGTCTTTTTTTTGCATTTTATCTTATTACAAAACGCATGGCTTTTAGCTAATTAGCTCGCTAGGTTTAGACTGGAGCCAGTACTGCTGTTTTAAATAAACCTGCAATCTAGCAGAAACATTAGCATTTCCCAAACAGTTTGTCCCGCTACACTTTCACATCGTCATCCGTTAGCATTTAACGTCTCGTCATCGTCTCATCTTAGTCATGGAAAAAGAGGTAATTGGCAAACATATTTAGTCATGGTTTTATAACATAATTAACCAACCATGGTGCCTGTATCTCAGAATGAAATTAATACATTCTGCGTCATTTAAAAAAAAAAAAAAAACTTTTTGGTTTTGTGCAAATTTAGCACAAATTTGTCCAGTAAAATTGCATAAACTTTGTTTTGTTATCATGTGCTATTAGGACCTTCAGGCTGAGCACATGTTGTATCATGTGCGACTGACTGTACAAAGTTAATAATTATAAGCTCTGTCTTTAGATCAACTACACAGCGCCTCTGGCAAGTCCTCTCTCCCATAACTGTAAAACCGAATCATCCTCATCCACATAGAATTACTGCCATAATGTCCCCGATCACATGCATATTCACATGTAGGGATATACACCAGTCCTTGTCATACAGTGGCTTGGTGTGAGAGGGGCAAAGCGGTGCCTCATCAGCGGCCAATCAGTGGTTCTGTTCCATATGGCACGGATCGGGAGGCATCACATGCTCGCCGGCTTCCCAGTCTTGCTGCCAGACAGGCCTGTTAATTGGGCGACAAGATCAGAGGCAATATTACAAGCCAATTAAAGCGATCGGGACAGATTGCCAAGTGATGAGCTCCACTGCGTAATTGAGAGTGTGAAGTGCTTGTCGCCTCTCTCTCTCCCTCTCTATATCTGTCTCTTTCTCTCTCTGGGTCCATCTGAATAAGTGATGAGGCTGCGGAGGACTGAAACTAGTTAGTACATTAGTGATGTCACTTGAGGCCCCTTCATCACTACTCTTAGAGCAGGGTGTAGTGGATTTGGGCTAGAGGATTCGTTGCACCGCTTCACTGTAGCCGTTACTGTAGTGAAAGGGCCCATGGTGCTGATGTACCAACATCACAGCGAGCAGCAGACGTTATGCAGTGAAACAGAGGCCCTCTCTAGACCCATCTATTCAAGTTTGAGAGATTTGTTGTTTCATGAATCTCTGTTTGTTTGATTGCTGCCGTTCTCCTGTGATTTGAGATTGGCTGTGTTATTAGTTTGTTTTGAGTTGGGTTGTGTGTATGTCTGTGTTGTGTGTGTGTGTGTGTGTGTGTGTGAGAGAGAGAGAGAGAGAGAAAGAGAGAGAGACTGATCCATACGACAGCTACTTTAATTTGTTCTGGGAATATTGTTGTACTGGTGCAGTCCACTGGGTAGCACCTGCATGCCAAGTTTGCTTAATCATGCAAAAAGAACAGAAAAATGCATTACAGATGTCAGACTGCCTCCCGATAGAGACAGAGATTTGACAAACACCTTGAACCCTGAGAGAACAGCGGTGCAAAATTCATTTTTGTAGCATTCAGGTAGATCACCCTGTCGCCACAATATGAGTTCTGCTCCCAATATTTAGCTGTGCACACAATTATTAATCATTTTCTCTATCTTCCCATTTTGGTTTCGGTTTTTAAGCCACCATTAGTGGCGAACATAATTGTGTACAGATGAAATATATGATATAAAAAAAACTTTTCAAACATAAACTGTGAAAACTGTGGAACATTTTTTAAAATGCATTGTGTATCACAGCAAGACTATCTAATATATTATATAGCTATCTATATAGATTTTAGCAGTGGTCAAAACCAAAGCAGCAGAGGCTGAGATGTCCTCACATTTGGTCACTCGTATGAGTCATGCCCCAAAAATTCTACACTTCCCATAAGGCAAGTCAATAATTCATCAGACCCTCGGCCTGGTAAGCACCCGAGTCCTTCAAATTGTAACTTTATGTGTAAAAAGTCTCAAGTCAAATCTGGGATAACCCTGATGACATCACTATGACATCATCAGGGTTATTTTCTTAGACTTGACGAGCTGCTCCAGAGCCACAGAAGACACTAAGTAGCGCTAACAATTATGAGTAAAGCAACGCATGTAAAACGTGTAAAATCAGCGTCCCTTTGCTTTCAGAATCAATAAGTGGTAAAAATCTTATTTTGGGAGATAAATAAATACAAAATTAGTACCCTCAGCTCTTCCAGGTAGTTGTTTTCCTCAGCCAGTTATTTATCTGTTCCTAATGTCTAATTAGGCCAGAAGTTTCAGCAGCTGACCGTTCAATTTTGGAGCTTTTTTGTGCCAATATTCTATTCAGAAAAACATCTGCAGGACACCGAGGGTTCAGTCATAACCAGGAAAGATCTCAGTAGTCCCTCGACAGCCTCTGGTGGGAAAAGAGGAGATTCCATAGAACCCAAGACAAATTAGACACCTCGGCTTGGATAGGAACCAACAGAAAGATCCCACAAACTGGAGAAAAATGACAACTTTTTTGATGTATTGACTTGTTGGGGACCTCCCGAGAATATGAAAACAGCTGATGAAACACAGTAGCTATAGAGAGATATGTTTTCATAAACCAGTGGCAACAGAGCCCATTTACTGTAAGCTCCTTGTGTTTATCTTATGACAGTTATGACACTGAAGACTTATCTTTGGCGACAGCTCCATGTCATGTGTGGTTTGGAGGTAGGTGGTATTTAGCGTAGCACAAAACCAAAGTCTGTGCCCTTTGCTATCACTCTCTCTCTCCCCCTCTGTCTGTCTATCTCTCTCGACCACTATCTGTGTCTCCCTCGGCCTCTCCCACATCCCTCCATAATACCACGGTAGCCCTTTAATATCCAACGGCTGTGATTATCCAGTCAAGTCAGAGATTTTCTCTGATATTTTCCATCTGATTTTTAAAACTAATGGGGTGTTGGTGCGTGTTTTGTGTATGATACACTTTTTAAAGGATTGCCGGGGCTCCTTCTGAGGGCTCGGAGCCATTTCAAATAGCAACTAATGCTAGACTCAACTCGCTTTGTTTGTTTTAAAGAGGGGAGAGTGACATTTAGTGGCTAACCGAGGGGCGAGAGAGGGAACATGAAAGCGAAAGTTTCGTTTTTTAAAAAGAAAATGCCAGCCTAAGGTTTCTGTTACAGGCAGGTTGTCGTACCTCACACAGCCTCCCAAACCACACACACACACACACACACACGCACACACGCACACGCACACACGCACACACTCAACTTAAGTTCCAAACCTAACGACCATTTTCAGTTTTCCCCATCAATATTAAATGTCCTGCAAGGTGCATCCTTGTCACATTTAAGCCCACTTCTCTTTAAATGGGCCATAACTTTAAAGGGAGTTGACACCAACTTCCCATTACAAAACAGTTACAACTTTCACAACCTTCTTTATGAGCTTTATTGACAACTCTCCCTGCAAAGCGGAGCAACAGCAGTTCAATAGTTGAATTGTGCCTCTTTCCTCCTTTCCTTCCACTCATACTGCTGATGTTGTTCTAGTGCTACTCGGGGAATAAGAGACCTCACACTGTGGGGACTTGTAAAACCACTGTCATGTTGATGGGGAGACTCAGCACTGTGTATGTTTGCGTGCATGTGTGTGTGTGTTCAGACTGTGCGTGTGTGTCTTTGGATGTGGGTATGAGCACACTGCAGAGACCAGTAAAATGCTGTCTGAATGAAGTCCCAGTGCAGCAGTGGTGAGTAGTGTTTGATGGCCATGTGATTTGTTTGTTCAGCCCCAATGGCCTTTTCTCCTGGCTGAGGGAGGGAGAGAGAGGGAGGGAGAGACAGAGAAACCAGGGGAGGGGGGGGGGGGGCTGATCGCTTCACACCTTCTCCCCTCCTAGCCCCACCAATGAGCCATTTAATCCTCCTTCTTACAGCTAAATCAACACCTCTCACACACTCATAGCTGGTCGGGACCACCACTGCCGACTGTCTGCTGCTCCATCTGACTCTTTGTCTTGGTGGGATTTCAATTGTCCACAGTGTGCGTGCCATTTTTATTTTTGAATATCCATGTTGGTGCTGGGAGACAGTAATGGATACGTGTCGCTTCAC